>NC_054833.1:46168358-47368358 GCF_018345385.1 Vulpes lagopus
TTCGCGGCGGCGCCGGGCTGGGCGGGCTCGGGGTCCGGGCCTCCGGTGCCGGGGGCCTCCTGCGGGGCTGGGGGGGCCTCTGCGGCGGGGCCCGCCTTGCTGGCTGGAGGGGCCTTGGAGGCCTCCCCCGTGCCGGCGGGGGCGCTCGGGCTGAGCACAGCCCCCGGGGGGGCCAGGACGCCAGAGGACAGGCTGCTGGCGGCGGGGGCCGAGGTCGGGGTGTCACTCAGGTCGACGAGGGGGGCGACCTTGGGGGCAGTGGCTGGGGGCGGGGAGGCGGTGGCGCCGCCGGGCCCCTTGGAAGGGGTGGCCTGGCCGGCGGGCACAGAGTTTGAGTCAGGGGCGGCCGTGGCCGGGGGGGCAATACTGGAGGTCAGGGTGGTGGTCTCACTGGTGGGGCTGTTCTGAGCAGTGGCAAAGGTTTCGGTGATAGTGTCAGAGTTAGCGGTGATGGTGGTGACAGAAGGCAGCATGTCCTCGACAGTGGCTGTGGTGTCGGCAGGCAGCCTGTGGGGAGGACAGGAAGTAGAAGAGAGTAGACGATGAAGCTCAGACGAGACAAAGAGGCGGGGGTGGTGGTGGTGGGGCTGCAGCCAAGGAGGGGTCGCGGGCGGGGCATGCGGGGACGTGCAGGCACGACACAGACCCACAGAGAAACGAGGATGGCGAGAGGAAGCACAGTGCCCAGGCGGGCAGAAGAGGAGACAGGAGACACAGAGCACCTGGCAGCCTAAAGGCACCTGCGGACGCCCCTGCAGCTCTCCGCGCTCGGGCTGCCTTCCCCTCCAGCCCCACTGGGGCCCTCCTGACCTCTGCCTGCACCCCAACTCAAGGAGAGGCCACCACTGCCGGTGCCCTCGGCCCCCAGAGGAACTGGGGCCCGCCGTCCTCCGGGGCTCCACGGGCAGTGATGGGCAGTCGGGAGGGAGGCAGACAAGGAGGGCTCCAAGCGGCCCCCAGGAGCCACGGGGTCTCCGGCCAGAGGTATCGGGCTGCCCTTAGCCTGCACGCCCTTCAAACCCACAGCACTCAGGATAGCCAGCGGTCATCACAAACCCAGGGGGGCACGGTTCCTGCCTGAGGGTCCCCCGGCCTCCGAGACAGGAGGGCCGGGGAGCTTCACACGTCCCTGCCTTCTCTCACCCTTCTAGGAAGAACGCAGAAAACCCTAGAGTTCTTGAAGATCCTCAACAGAATCTGCTAAGCCTCTCAAAGCTCAGTTCCTCTCAGTGATGTTTTGCTCCCTTCGTCCATTTCCAGGATGTGTGTGTGACTCCAAAACAGGCTCTAGAGACTCCACTCGTCCCAGCAGCCCTTTCAGAGCCCCTACCGTCCCTTAACAGCACCAAGAATGCCTTCTCTCTAGGGAGAGAGTGGGGTCAGGCATCTCTGGCCAAGGGCTCCGGAACCTGGCCTACTTTGTTTGGCAGGGAATGGTGGGGTCAGAGGCATGGGAGGTGTGGGTGGGGTGATGAGGTGGGTGTGGGACTCTGCCAATGGAGAATGGGGCCCCTCCCCGCCCACATACTCGGGCTCTGTCAGCGGCGTGGTCTCATTGGGCTCCGTATGCTTCCCTCCATCATGGTTTGGGGTCCGCTCCTCCTCAGTCCGCACCTCCACGATGGGCTCCTTGGACTCATCTTTCCTGTGAAGAGAGTTGCTGGTTCAATCCTGGTTTGCTGGGGCAGGAACGGGCTCCTTGGAGAAGCCAGCTACAGCAGGGGGCGCATTACAAGCCAGGCCCAACTGCCTGAGCCTCAGCTCCCACTAGTCCTAGCTGTGCGACCTTGAGCATCTGATTTGCTCACCCTTCATCTGTAAAATGGGGTAAATAAGTCTCTATCTTGCTTAGCTCTTTAACGTTGACTGAGATATTGAGTGTGAAGTGCCTGGCACAGAGAAGTGCTCAAATAATCTGTGTTTATGCAGATTAAGTGCCTGACATGTGGTGGTGCTAATAGCTAACCCCTGCTCTGTCCCTTCCTGCCCAGAGTCTGTGAAGGCTCCTGCTAATTGGCTCAGGATCTGTTCCTCCAAAGATGGGGGAGGGGACAGCATCTGGCTCCTCAGCTATCAAAGGACAGGACATTTTAACTGTTCTGTTGGTGGGTGTAACGTAGTGTCCAGGAAGAGCACCTTGCCCTGAAGCAGCTGCTCGATAAATATTTGTTGGGACACGAATGAATGAATATGTGAATGAGTGACAGCAAGGCAAGCATGTCTCTCAAATGTTATGGCAGGTCCCCTCCTCATTCAGCTCTGAAAATTCCCCTCATTCTGACCTATGCAAGGACTTTCAAACTTCTCTGAAATTCTAGTATGTTAAATGTGAGGTTGGGACCAAGAGTTTGCTTTTCCAACAGGTATCCCCAAAGGCCATGCTTTGAGAAACATTTCTCCCATGAGATGGCTCCGTAGCTGCCCACCCACCCCCAACCCGAGGCAAAGCCCAGACCCCAGCAGTAGCAAGTGGATCTGCACTCACGAGAAGGCGGCTTTGCCCTCCTCCATGTCCTTGCCCTTGGCTCCGGGCCCGGCCTTTCCACATAGGTTGACAGCGATGCACATGAGCAGGCCACACTTGTTCAGGAAGTAGCAGGTGATGTCCACGACCACCAGGAGCAGGACAAAGATGACAATGAGGATCCCCACGATGGCCCCAGTGCTCAGGCCTGATGTAGGGCTGCCGTTGGCTTGAGTGGGAGGGAGAGAGAGATGGCTGGCGGTTAATATGCTGACATCCAGACTCCTGGACCCTGCAGAGCACCAGCCCCTGGGGTGGGGGAGAGCCTACAGGACAAAGTCATGGCGTTTGTGTCAAGAGGGGCACCTTTCATGGATCCTTACCTTTCTACACCTCGGTGTTGAGACAACAGAGTCTCTTTGTATGTTCTAGAGGGTGAGATAGCAGGCCTATCGCATAGACCAGGGGACAGGGGCGTGAGGCGCCCACAAGTCAGGATGCGACTGGGGACTGGGAGCTGTGTCTCTAACCTTGTGCTCAGTCTGAGCTTCCCCCAGACTCCTTGTTCGCTGTTTTTCCTGGGAGCCTGCCAGCAGGCAGTGGTCACTGATTTTAGGCTAGACTGTGGTTCCTGGGAAGAGGGGAAGAGTCAGGGGCAGGGTCTCCACTAGGGAGGCAGGGAGTTCCCAGGGCTCCCTGTGGGCTGGTGGTGACATCAGGCACCTTGGTGTGCCTAGGATATACCCCACTTCCTCTCTTCTTTAGGAACAGCTCTAAAGTATCCCAACACTGGACAGTGTACACTGGCTTAATGGCTTATCCTTCATGGCCTGTCCTTCTTCACTGCACCCAGGGAGACAAATGAAGCCCATTTACTCTGGAGACATGGAGGTCTGCCCAGGCCCGGTAGGCAAGGTGAAAGGTTTGTGTATACTCACCATCTGGGAGCTTGGACACACTTGGACCAGACTTCAGGAAACCCAGTAGACTCACCCAGAGATGCACGTCCACACGGACAGGCACGCTCACACTCAGGGCAAAGATCCTCTGTGCCCCCTACAGACACGCATTCTCACATCCAAGAAGTACCCAGCACTCCCGCTTCTGGCTGGGCTCACTTTGAATGCCTCGGCCTCTGTGTCATACTCCCCTGCTGTCCATCTATAATCCCTCAGGACTCTGAGGGACTGATGGGCTCACAGAAGGGCCCCAGGCTCAGCTCCCCAGGACCTCCTGTGACTGATGGGAGTTGCCTGAGGTGGCCTCCTGGCTGGTGACTCCCCCCCCACCCCGGTGTCCGGGAGAGCAGTGGTCATGCTCCTCAGAGCAAGAACCCATGCAGAGCTCTGCTCATAAGCCCGTGTGGAGACAATGAACTCAGATGGAAATATGGGCATGGCTGCTTTGTTCCTCTTTTGGAAGGACAGAGCTCTAGAACTAGCAGCCCCACCCCACCACCAGACCTTGTCTGAGGCTTCTTGTGCTGCCGGGCCCCACTAGGATGATCCAGGTCTGCCCATTAGGGGCAGGAACTGTGGCCAATGCTCTCTGGGTCTCACTGGCCCTTTGCTCAGCACCAGACCAGACATGGAGGCCTGCCAGCCACATGTCACACCAGATATTGGAGGAACACGGAGTCCGAGGTGACAGGTGCTATAGATGGGCCACATTCTTCTATAGATGGGCCACATTCTTCTTTTTCCATTCAGTCTGTGTCCCAGGGGACACTCCTCTGCCTGCCCGGGGGTCCCTGATCAGGTACCATTGAGCTTCTTCAGCGGTGCTCCTACCCCATCAGTCTTTGTTTCAAAGTTTAATTCGGGGTATGAACCACCAGCCCAGCATGCCAGAGAGGACTGCTCACTCACAGCTTAATTCGTAGTACCCATGGCACAGTTGGGTCTTAGGTGGAGAAGATTCTCAAATTCTTGAATATCTTTGGCTTCTCTGGGACCTTGGTCTTGCTTCCCAGCCTTTCCTTCTTGGGCTCGCTGGCTGGTCCCATCCAACCTGCACTGAAAACCCTAGCCTATCCTCACAAAGGCATCAAGACAGACAAAGGGCTCTGTGCTTTGAGGACCCAGCTCTGGCCACACTGCTGTCTCGGGACTTGGGCAGCAGGAGACAGCCGGCTGGCTCCCTGCGGTCCCACTACAGGGGGTCTTTTCCCTAGCAGCTCACGAAAGCAGAATAAAGCATCCATTCTTCTCGAAGGTTCTTGCACATTCCACTCAAATAAGCAAAGAGAGGCACGCAAGCCTTCCTGATCTTCAGAATCCCCAAGCTGTTTCCCCAAACAGGGAGGAAATATCAGCCTTGGGCTTTCTCTCTCTCCTGTCCCTGGGCTGGAAGCCGCTGCCACCTCCTGATGGTGCCCCAGAAGTGTCAAGTGCCTGCTTCCTGAAGAAGGAGTCAGAAGTATTTGTGTGAGGGGACAATGTTTGTGTTTTCGGACTCTGTGGTTCGAACTCTACATTCTGAGGTTTATACGTAAATATGGCTTTAGGGGACAAATCATATCCCTAAAGGGGACAGCAAACCACTGGGAGGTGGCTCCGTGTTTCTGAGAGGCAGCAGTCTTCCAGCTTATGTGCTAGACTCATCAGGCCCTGCCAGAGGCCAGTACCAAGGGCACGTAGTGGGAAGACCCAGGAGGCAACAAAGTCCCCTGTGATGTGAGACGGAAAGAAGGGACACGCTCCTTCCTTATATCTGAGGTAAAACTTACACTCTGCCTCCCGGCCTAAAGGCCCCACACACGCTGTAGACTCTCCCACTCTTCTGACTGTTGTACCTCATGGCACTGGCCGTCTACCCCATCCCTGTGCTCTGGCCAGAGTCTTCACCCCACCTGCTGAACACACCAGCCCACCCCTGCCTCACAGCCTTGATAACCTCTTGCCTCCAACACTCCAGCCCCATAACCTCCTGGGTGGCTCTTTGTTGTCCTACAAGCCTCAGCTCAAATGTCACCATATCAGGGGGGCCCTCTCCCTCCATCTGCTCACCTCTCAACCAGTGAGGCACCTCTTCCCAGTATCTACCACATTACTTGTTTTCTCTTTTACTTCTATCTGCCACTTTCTGTTCAGTTACCTGTTTTTTATTTGGCTGCTACCTGTTTTTTATTATTCTTCCGGAATGTTCTACAAGTGACTCTACCTGTCTTATATGTCCTCGGCATCTAGGACAACCTGACATAGGGGAAACATTCAAAGAATATTTGTCGAGAAAATGAGCGGGTGTTTAGTCTGGAGATGACGACGCCACCTCCGGATACCTACAGGGGTGTTGTGAAATGGAACTAGTACTCTTGTTCGGGATCTCTGTGGGGTGGGAACCATTGGATCCGGGTTAGATTTCGGCTCCCCTCGAGAAAGAACTAACAGAGTGTGAGCTGCTTTGGCAGGCAAGCCCCCTGTGGCTGGAGGCGTTCGAGCAGAACCTGGCCCACCCCTTGGTAGGAACACTGGAAAGTTCTGGAAGAGGTCCCTGTGTGGGCCAGGGCCTGGGGTGCCGCTGTCTCCACGCCTGTCCAACCACAAGAGCCTGCTGTCCCACGTCGCTGTCCAGAGCACCCTGCGCACGGTACAGATCCCCTGCACAGCGTGTGCACGGAAGGACTTTTTCTTCAAAGACTAAAATACTCAGTAGGTCCCGTTTTTATTCATTGATTCTCATGATTTTATTTTCATGTGAAAAATAAACACTTTTTTTTTTAGCATAATGCTTGTCCGCCTGTAGCGGAATTCCTGGGGTGCTTTAAATTTAGACTCTGGGACTCCCCAGTTCTACTGAAGCAGAACCTCTGGGGCTGGGGCTTAGGAATCAAAATCTGGCAGAGCAGCCCGGGTGATCCTCACACACAGTAGGGTTTGAGGAGCGTGGTTCCCAGGTCCTGTTGGGACTGCCCTGCAACGACTCCCGCCCAAGGAGGAGCTGCGGAGTCTCACCTTGGGGACCTGACTTGCCATACAGACGTACAGAGAGCAAAGCCTGTCCCCGAAGGAGAAAGACCACCCAGTTCACCGTGCAGAGTCTAGACTCTAGGGAGCAAGGTGCGCCTTGAGCTACAGAAAACTCCAGGGAACAGATGACAGCGTATTCAAGTCAAACCAACCTTCCCTGGCTCTCGGGGGACGTTACAGGACTGGAGTCCAGGAGGATGGGACAGCAAGGGGCAGCCCCTGTACCTTATGTCATAGTTTATAAAAGAGAGCCATAAAAATCTTCCAGGGGTCTATCTTTGCATGACCTTGCCGCTGGCCTCCCTTGACTGACTCACCCACACCCCTGCACGCAAAGAGAGTTTCTTGGGAGCAGCTCCTCCATGACCTCCAGGGTCAGGGCCCCCCAAACGGTGATGCTACAAAGGTGGGGCTGTCCATCTGCTGCGGAGCTTGGCATGGGAGACGACTGGACAGGGAACCGGCTGCCCCACGGCAGAGACCTACATGGGTCTTTCTTAGATGCCTCAAAATGGGGATATGGGTCTCACATTTTTACAGATGCCAGGTGGGCCTGAGTCAGTGTCACGGGCTCTCCGTGCAGCAGCGGTGCCCTTTCCACTGAGCTGGGGTTGCTGTTCATTGATGGACCCATACATGTCTGCTTGCTCCTTCCCAGAATCTGCCATTAAACAGACAGCTGGCTGGTCTCCATGGCTTTTGGGAAGTGTCCTACTAAGTGTGATTATAAACAGAATAGGATTTGCCAACGAGATCCTTCTCTCATATTCTATCTATCACAAGGGCACTCTGTGCAGCCTCTGCTGTGGGGTTTTAATGGGAGCAGTGAAATCAGGAGCCCCAGCTACAGAGCTGTCTATCCAGGCCCCGTGGTGCACCCCTGACCCCGAAGTGACCACCTCCTGGTTCTGCAAAGGGACTTTCCCCTCTTCCTGCCTGCTGGGGACTAGGAACGTACAAGGAGGCAACGGCCCAACGAGATCTGGGAGTTCTCAGGGCAGCTGAGCAAAATGTATAGCTCACCAGGAAAGGGAAGGACTGCCTTTGCTAGAATTCCAAGCAGCAGGCTACAAGTTTGGGGTACGATTTGGGGCAACCAAAGTTATTCAGGTGCACGTGAGGTGGGAGGAAAGGACTTCTGACACTTTGCAGGACACACGACTATTCAATAAAATCAAAACACGCTGGTGAGTTCACGTGGACTGTTATTTCTTTTAATAATGCAAAGGTGTAAACTTCATCAAGGCCTCGCTGATTATCTACACAACAGTGTTAGCATTCTTATTAGTAACAAAACGTGATCCAAACCTGCCATATAAATACTTCAGAAATGAGCAGAGAGACCCCGTGGCATGTGGAGTGTGAGCAGCACGGATAGTGCACAACAGCAGGGGCAGCTGAGCAAGGTGGCAGGTGCTTCCTCCTGCGGGGGCCTCAAAGGGCTGCTATCTCCCGGGAGCCACTGGCGGGCCTGGGGGCCACAGCTGAAACCGAGGACGGTGTCCAGTGGGGAGCGGATGTACCCCAACACTGTCTCTCGAAAGGCATCCTGTTACAAACCAAGGGCCCGCCTCACCTAGGTGTGCTGAGGGAACAGGGCCCTGTCAGGCCCCCGTAGGCTTTGGGCTAGATCTCCAAAGAGTCCCTTTGGACACACTGACACTGTCCCTCCCCTCTGGGGCAGACCACCGAGATGGGCCCTCTGGGGTGAACATGTGACTTCTGCCCAAGATGTTACCAAGAGCATGCCAGGAGCCAGGAGGACAGGGACGGGCCACTTGCCCGACATATCTCTCCTTCCCTCGGCCTCCCAGAGCTCTCGATAGCTGACCTGGGACTCTCACGCCAGGTCCGGTGGCACCTTGTGCCTCTCCTGGATGCTCTGCTTTATACCTAAGAACCCTGCCTGCTTCTCTTGTGCTGGTGTGAAGGCAGGTCAGGGACCCTGGGGAGAGGTTCGCATTGGGCCTGTGGGTGCAGACAGGGCTGAGGCAAGAGGTGCTACCTGCCTGAGCTGCTGGGAACAGTGCACCCTCCAGGGTCTGCGCTCAGGTTCTGCGCTCGAGCCTCTAAATTGTGAGCGCTGGGGGCCACGGGCCTGTGCCAGCCGACACAGGCAGCTCTGCCCCGCACGTGGGGTCACTTGGGTTCCCAAAGGGAAAGACTAGTCTTCAAACATCAATTAAAATAACAACAACAAACACAACTAAAAAATAAACAAAAACAAAAATCAAACTTCTGTGGGATGTTCGGAGATGAGATACGTAGAATGATATGTGACCACAATGGAGGGAGGGAGGGAGGTTTTATTCAGTAGAAGGTCAGTCCCCAGGCGTGCACAGATGTTACTGAGCAGGATCCAGCCGAGTCTCCACATGAGACTTTAGCCAACACGCTGCGTTTCCCCTCCTGGGCACGTGGAGAGGCGTGGCCCTCGACCGTAGAGGGGCTAGCTGGCTTTCACCAGCATTTTTAAAATGTCCCTAAAGCCACCAATATGGGGGGCTGGAGAGTTCAGAAAGTAGGACAGGCTGACCGAGTCGCAGTGTGTAGACGCTCTGGGCTGGGCAGTCTGGGAGTCATCTGTCCCCTGCCTTCTGCTCTGGTGAGTGTGGGGGGAGCTGCTGTGGGACCCATGCCTGGCTCGCAGTAGATACTTCCAACTTGGGGACTGACGTTTACGTGATACTGTCGGACCACACGGGCCAAACTGTTGGCTCTGTGTTGGCCTGTGGCTCACTGCCATGAGGCCCGGATCACTCTGGCTGAGAGGCACCCATCTTACCAAACTGACGGGTACAGGGCACATCACACGTTGGCCCTGTTTGCAGTGCCAGCATAAGCTGCTGGTTGTAATACTAGGACAAAAGTGCCTCCCAGAACATCTGATCAGCCTTCAGAATATGCCTAACCAATCTATTTTCTTCCACTGTATGGGCAACAGGGTGACTTGCTTTGCCCATCGTGCCAGCAAAATGCTTGGGTGCATCCCAGTGGTTGGGCTCCCTTACCCCGGGCACTTCAATGCGAGCGAAGCCAACTACTTTTCGAAGGCGAAGGGGGAGCATGGAGTTAGAAGGGTGGGGAGCACGAGGTGATTTGAACAATCTGATGCAAGCTTTAGGAGGTACTCAGACATTTTCCTCTGCTACATCATTTTCAGGTAAGAACAGAAAAATGCAACAAGTAGCAGATGTGCAGAAACTTCTCTGTAAACCTAGCATAATGCTTTTGAAAAAAAAAAACAGTGTTTAAAGAAAAGCGCTCCCAAATATTTTTGTACTGCCATTAGAAAGGGGCAAACTCCTCGTGAAGTGGCACAAGAGTATCTGTGAATGGTAAAATGTCTGGAGGTCCAGCTTTTTCCAAACGCCAAACCTTCCTCTTCCACACAGAATGCTTGGTGGCGTGGCCATGGCGGTCCTGACAGGTTCTTCCAAGGGGGGGCACTGATCATTCTCATAGGAACTGGGCATTTAAGCAAACTTAATTTTTTTGTGGGTGTATGTGTGTGTGTGCGTGTGTGCATGTGTGTGTTCAAGTTCCTAACAGAGCAAAAGCAGAGTCACTGCAGAGAGAAGCAATGAGACAAAAGTGTAGGACGCAGAGCAGCCTCCCAAGGTCGCTGCAGGTTGGAGCAATGGGCGCCCAGAGAGAATGTGGTTGTTTAAAAACAAATGTGGCAGTGGGGATGCCCCAGTGGCGGACGTCCAAGGTGAGATGTGTGACGACAGACACAGGAGGGGGAGGGGGAAAAGGAAAGAGAAGGTAGAGACAGAAACAGAGAAAAAAAATAGATAAAAAGAAAAAAAATTAGGTCAAATATAGAAAACGCAAGAATCAAAGGTTAATTCAACTTAGTAAATTAAACTGACAATGGTTAGAGAAGAATTCAGTACGGTATTAATACCATAAGGCCAGTTCCGAAGCTCAGCAAGGCCAGAAGCAGCACAGCAGGGCGAATTCAGGGGGTTAGGGGTCAGCGAGCAAATGAAATTCAAGTGAGAGAACAGAGCCTCTGCAGTCAAATACAAGAGTGTGATTAGGAGAGTGTTACCTTTGAGTAAGGTCAGGCCTCTTAGGTACAGTCATCAAGCCTCTACACACAGCCTCCTAGCCTCTAGAGCTTTCTACATGTAGCGGTAGAGATGCACCATATGCAGCAAACTGCACAGGGACAGGGCGGGGAGGGGGGCTTTCTCAGCCATAGTCGGACTCCTCCTCCTCGTGCACCACGCACCCCTCACCTTCTGCCTCCCCGCTGACCGCACAACCCCACCATGAACGCAGACCTTGGAATTCACAGGTTTTGTACGAAGGTCCCCATCAATGGCCAGGAAGTCCAAGCGAGCACAGAGCCGCCTCCTCCTAGGATGCGTGCGGTGGAGCCCCCGAGCCCCTCCAACCCTCTTCGGCACCTGGTTGCTTGAGAAGAAGGACTCCGATATCTCCACCTCCACCCAGAGGATGAGATCTTCTCCTGTTTCTGTGTCTGACTCCTCATGTCCCCAGCTGCTCCAACCCACAAGCTGACGCGGGAGGTACTGCACACGTGAATGCGGCACGTCCAAGCGACCTGCCTGTGTTGCTTAGGCCGGGCAATGAGTGCCATCGGAAATCTCTCTCGCCAGAAAGGGGCTGCTCAAGCCTGCCATTCCCCCAGCTCCTAAGTGTCTCACAAAGGCTGAGCAGAGCCAGACACATTCCAGACTATCGATTTCAATGAAGAACTGGCCAAAGAACATGAAGGAAGAAGGGGCACAGGATGGCAGGGCCACCTCTGTTTGGACATCGTATGAAGCAGTAGAGAGAACACTTTTTGCAGCCACGCCCAGGTGCCTTGCCTTCACCACTGACCATGTGCACTATGGGGCCTCCCTGAGGGTAGGACCAATTGAAGTGTCTCACCTGTGGCTTAAGACCCACTTGCCAGCTCCCTGAAGCCCCCACATATCTGTCAGACACACACATTCATGCACATTCGACCATCGGGAACCACACACTGGTCTCGCCTTGTTGTTTCACTAACCGACTTGCGCAAAGGCAGGCCTGTGTCCTAGGCAGTCATACCCTTCTGGTCTCCCACCCACTGGGAGGCACCATTATGACACCTGAGCAGAGCACCTGGGCAAGCACTGGAGACAGGACAGGCATGACGGGGCCACACCAAGGCAGCTGGGAGACTGGAACATCTTTCTACCATGCTTGACCACAGCAGTTTATGGGGCCCCCTGTCAACAGGCTGCAGCTCTACGGTCTATGCCCCCCTCTCCTTCCTGTGGCCGGCACTCAGCTGATCTGGAAAAGCACAGAGTTGAAGATCTCTTTCTGCTCTGAAGGTTTAGTCAATGAGGAGACTAACTATCAGTGGCAAGGTGGCTAGGCCAGCAAGCAGAACTCTCATTTGTTCCCACACTTGAGTTGGTCCTGGATCCCCAGAGACAGGTCTGCATCTCCTAGGAGAACCGCTCCCGTCACAGTCTCCAGCAGACTGGACTGCCTTTCACGGATGGGGTTTTCCAGCATCTACTTTCTTCACTTGCTCTGTTTCAAGTGATTCAATTTAATCTTTATTTTAGCTGAGAGGCCCTTGGAAGATAGGATTTTTAACTAACCGAGCATAGTCTCTTCCTTCTCTTGGGGTCCCCATAGAGAAGAGATCTGGACCATGATTGTGCAGGAAGCAAGCATCAAATAGAAAGCGCTTAAAAACAATTAGGTGATCCTGGTATGAAATGGCAGAGGATAGACAAGGTCTCAGAAAAAGATCCTTACTTAACCAGCCTCCAAGGTTTGGCTGGAGCTGGAGCTGTGTTTTTTTTTTTTTTTTCTTCCCCCATCTGAAGGTTCCCACGGACTGGCTTAGCATCAGTCCCTCAAGGCTGAATGACACAGGACCATTGCCCCAGGATGCTTGGCCAAGCCTTCCTGGAGGGTCCAGTACATCTCAACCCACTGCACAGGTAGGTACAGAGCAAAACTAAGCTTTGCATGGGCAACCAATCATGAGGATGGCTGGAAGCAAGCAAGTCATCAGGGGCTGGTCAGGCACATTAGGAGGTGCAGCATTTGTGCATTAATTCAAAGCGGGAAACTCACAGAAAGCAGAGGCGGTCATACCTGGGATGGCTGTGGGCTGGGCTGAGGTCCTGAACACAAAATGAGCCGCCTTGGACTTCCCCTGCTGGTTCTCGGCTACCACGTAGACCTCATACTCTGCATTCCAGTCCAGGGACTTGAGCATGACGTGGTCACTGCCAGACGGGAGCCGAATCTCTGGTTTCCACTCAGAGGACAGCTTCTGGGAGAAACCGGCAGGAAGGACACAAGACACCAGGACAGTTTAGATGAAAATGCTGCTGAGGCCAGCTTCAGGGAGTCACTACTAGGGGTGCAAAATAATAAAAATAAAAACCAATGATAGGACAAGGTGTTTGTCCTCTACCAGCCTGAAGCCCCCTAAAGATTTTGCTGGTCAGGAGGTCAACCTCATGTGTTCGCAATCACAGCGACAAGATGGCAGGTGGCATAGGGCCAACCCTCCAGTCCCATTGCCGTCAGGGCACACAGGAACCTAAGCGGGGACTGTCCCCCCAGCTACAGTCTGGAATGCACAGGCACATGGACACCTCAGGAGAGTCATGCAATGAATATGCGTCTGGTCCTATTTCAGGATGTTGCTCACATTCAGGTGTATGACTCACCTCCCTGACATAAGAACACCGCACAGATTCATTTTATTAAAAATAAAAACTGTCTTTTGTTGAGCGCCTACTATGTGCTGGCTTGGCCCTAAAGGGTTTCCTGAATTTTCTCATTGTATCCCTACAAACCCTGCCTGTGAAGGGCTTTGTCAGGCTGCACGGTTGCTTGGCTGTATGTCACCAGGGGCCCAGTTTTAATTTAAAACAATTTAAAAGAAAGAAATTCAGCTGTCTACGTCTTCTCTCTCTCTGAAAGGCTTCTTTCCTTGGCAAACTCTATGAAAGAGGCAACCAGAATACAAAGCAAATATTATGTTAAACAAAAATACTAATAGCATATAATAATAATATTTAGCAAACATTGAGTGTTTGAAGTGGAAGAGAGAGGACAGGTAAGGTTGTTGAAATCTAACGTATTTCAGTGTTCTGTCCCCATAGTCTTTTTAAGGCAGACCTGCCGGCACAGCCATTATGGCTCTTCTGCAAAACTGGTGTCTCTCAGGTAGCCTCGTATGGGAAGTGTCTCCAGCACCAGCCAGCATCTTAGCAGTGATTATTACGGTTACCATGTATGCGGAGGGGGGGGGGTTTCATGCGTCAGGCACATTTCAGGTTCTTTGCTTATATTATAACTAATCTTTATAATAACTCGATAAGTCATTTTATTCCCATTTTATGTATGGAGAAATGGAGGTTTTTGGAAGACCTATTGAGGGCACAAGCTGGTAAGTGGTAAAGCTGAACCTGGATCCCATGTCTGTCTGGATCTCACACTAGCATAATAAGGGCCAGAGGCAGCCCACCTGACCACATGTTCACTTCCCATGGGCTGTGCTGGGCTGCCACTCAGTCCTGGTGTCCTATTCCACAGGGAGGAAGCCACAGGGACCTCACATACAATGGTGCTTCTAGGCTGGGCCTTAGGGAAGTCAAGAGAGGCCCTTCCTCCGATGTCAGCCTCATGCCTGGCTTCCCAGTTAAGTGGGGAAGGGCTGAGTGGTCCACCCAGCAGTTGGGAAGTATGCCTGGTAGAGTTCTGTGCTGTAGTGACTTTCCACTCAGCCTAAGCAGGTAAGGGCTCACGCATCACTTCAGTGGGGGCTGATCAAAGAGAGGGAGTAAGTCAACTTCCTTGAAAAATCCTTTCTATTTGAAGAAAGAAAACTGTTCTCTGGTTCATTATTTCCTACTGGTAAGAAATCCTAGCAAGAGGCTATTCCCAGTGCCCAGACACTGCCTCTAAATCTCTCAGTGACTGATTGTGGTGGGCGTAGCCGAGTATCACTCTAAAACTAAAAAAAGTGAGAGTGATTTTCATCATGGGGGCTGGAGGTGAAAGGAAAAATGACAGACAAACCTTAAATGGTAGGCAAACTATCTAGAAAGAAAGGGTTTAGGGCCAAGCTTGCTGTGAGCAGGATCAGAACAGCTCAAGTCGGGTCTGAGGGGCAGGTGGGAGCTACGTTTGGGGTGGTAAGGCAGCCGAGGGCAGGGGCAAAGAGCCCACTGTCTTCAGACAGACCTGGATTTTAACTCTGCTCTCCTAGCTATGAGAGATCAGGGTTCTCGTGGGGACAAAATGCACATGATCACAGTGCCTGGCCGTTGACACACACTTTGTCAAACGCACTGATTATGAATATCAGTATATTATTTCAAAAAGTATCAGATAATGGCAAAATCACTTTACAGAAATTTCCAGAAGCATAAAAACCGATCATGGTATGCGTCTGTCTCCACCACAATCATTTTAAGGGTTTCAGAAGAGTCCCAGGGCAGACATGGCCTGATGGCTGTAAGTCAATCTTGGGATTTAAAACCCTGACCAGGGCCCCTGAGCCACCTGCAAGACACAGGACGTCTCTGCCAGCTTGGGCTCCGCACCTTGTTGACATAACAAGGTGGGTATCAGAGTTGCAGAGATGGGGGTGGAGACAGGGCAGGAGCCACTCACCGCTCGGTACTTGACCAGGTAGTGTCTGATGGGGGAGCCGCCGTCATCCTGCTTGATGAGGTTCACCTTAATAGAGTTTCCATCCTCGCCCATCTGCCCTTCAAGCTTAGGTGCACTGGGTTCCCCTGAAACAGCCAGTTAATTCATGTGACATTTTCACCCACAAGAGGAAAATCTGATCCATTAGAATGGGATGTAGTGTTGGGGTGGAGCTGGGCTTTTTTTTTCTTACTTTCTCAGAAACTCAAATGGTTAAGAAGCAATAAATATAAAACTTTGGGCTCCAGTTAGATCCATCAGACTTAGCCCCAAACTGGGAGTGTCTTTTGAGAATGTTCTGGGAAACCCTCCCTAATAGTACAATCCTTTTACCATTTTAGAAACAGGATTTTTTTTTTTTAATGTCTCTCACTCATACTTGCATTTTCTTTTTGCTGCTCTTACAACTGCAGATTTAACTTTGATGAGCCTGATACATTTTGAGGAACAGACTGAAATACAAGAAAATGTGTGTAAGCACTTAAGGAGAAAACTTACACCCACAATAATAATTCTTCAAAAAGCGGCCAGTTTCTTCCCGGGACATATGATTCATCCTGGGGGTCCTGAGGGACCCATCCTTAACAGAGGTGGAATGATGCCACATTTTTGTGACCCGCTTTCCATGAATTAAGTTCTATTACTTAGATTTATTGAAGAACATGACAAGTTTCCAGTTGTGCTTAAATAAAGCCCAATCTGCCATGGGCAAGGCTCCTGTAAGCATCCTGCATTATCCCTCAACCGCCTGAGTGATAATCCTTGGCATCTCGTTTAAAGTGACAATCATTAAAATCTTTTTGTTTGTGCAAAGAGAGAGGGGGAAAATTGCCTTTAGCATTTCTTAACAGAAAAAAAAGTCGATGTCTCTGTTTGCAGTATATTTGCTCAGCTGTGAGTCCAAGGTGGGTTTTTGTGGGACAAACTACCAGGGCTGGGATGGTTCTTCTGTGAGTCAGATGCTGCCTTACATTACAGAAACTATTTCATTAGTGTGTGCTGAAAGCAATGAGGTGAGATAATGACATAAAAAGTTGAAATGAAGATTTAACACACTTGGGAGTCCTGCACTTCCTCCGAGGATGCAACTGTGTCTAGTTCATGGCCTCAGACAGAAACTTGGGAGCGCTTATGAAACAGTTACTCTCTGGGTGGGTTGTCCCGGCTTGTTCACTGGTGGATAGAATCACAGACATGTGACCGAAAAACCAGAAAGGTTTGTCACCAGGCTTTGGACCTCATCGCCCCCAAGTGTGCTGCTGGCCATTTGTGACAAGGCTGCTGGCAAAGCCAACTACTTTGGGAACCTCACACTGGCTACTGGTCCTGCTCCCCACTTTGAGACAAGAAGGAACCAGAGATGGAAAGCCAACGACAGCCCTTGCTACTCAGCCTGGGCCTGTGGCACACACACCCCCCCTCCCCCGGGAGCCCGTTAGAAATGCAGATTCCATTTTAACAAGATCCCAAGGTGACCCATGTGACATTTAAGCTTTGAGAAACCGTTGTGATGGGGACACATGGAAGCTGTGACCAGGAGGATGCATCGTCTTAAATGTCTGAGGGAGAAGGTGTTTAGGAAAAGTTGTGCTTGTGTTTTTTTTCCCCCAATCCATGATTAAGGAAAAAGAAAACCAAGAGTAAAAAAAGACAATGATAAGGCGTTAGGCAAAGACTTGTCCTGTTTTCATGCAGCTATCTAGCCGCTGTTCCCAACTCTTCAGTGGAAAATATTTAGGAATTTGGTTTAGATAATGTCAAGGTGGGCATAGTTTTCAATTCTCTTAGACTACTCTAAGTCTTAGACAAAAATTTAGTAATGTCTTACTATACATATCCAGTGCTAAGCAGAAACTCAAACAAAGTGGAGGATATGTCAGAACGGGGCAGGTATGTAGAGTCACCAGTGCTGAATAAATGGGAGTACAAGGCACAGTAGAACTTTACAATTCACATCTCTGAAGTAGGGTGGCCAACTCATTCTGGCTGGCCCAGGCCTTTCCAGGTACTAACGCTGCAAGTCCTGCACTCTGGAAAAATCCTTAGTCTCAAGCACACTGGCATGGTTGGTGGCCTGAGACTGAATGGGGATGGGCATTAATGATGACTTTTGTATTCAGAATCACAATACTGATTCTGTGATGGTCTATTTGCCTTAAGAAGGAGGGAAGGAGGTGGCATCGGTGGCCCTTCCAACACATTCACCAGGCAAAGACCCAGTCCCTTCCCCAAGGCCTCCTTGGAAGGTAAACAGAAATGAATCCACTGGGACTGTGCTGGCTGCACTTTCCCTATCATCCCCTTTCAGATTTGAGCACTATGGGTTTCAATGCTGAATCAATACTGCAAAACATGGGACTTTGCTTTGGGAAGAGTATCTACTTAGAAGAGTTGCTCTTTTTCATGTTTGTCGGGATCCCTGTAAAACTGAATGTTTAGATAAGCCTTTGCCTCACTGTCCACATATACAAAATATGGCCCCTCCTGGGCCTCTCTCTAGCTCTGCCAGCACTGTGACCTGATGAATGTCACTGGCTTAGGGTGAACTACCCAAGAACACCTTGGCTATTTTCGCAACACTGTGAAAGATGCAAGATAAGGATGTCTTGCCAATTTGAGGGGGATGCACCCTAAGAGCAGTAATTCCACATCTTTAGGGCACAGGGTTGCCCCACTCTCCCTTTTTTTTTTTTTGCAATTTTAAAAGTTACCCTCCCAAAAGTCCTATCTTTGAAGAGAGATCCCAACTCTCTTCAAACACCTCTGAACAAAAATCTGGCCCAGGAACTTCTGCAGAAACCAACAGCCCCAATGAAATTAGCCAAGTCTTATCTTTGGATGTGTTTCCGAAAAAGATCATGGGAATCATAGAGAAATCACTAAAAACTATACCATGGTTAGAACACAGTTCTAACATTTACCAAAGCTGGAACGCTATAAATGGCTACCATTTTATCAGAGTGATGACCACGTTATTCTGACGTGTATTACTTTCTCATAGAATGTAGAGCATATCATGTCATGTTAAGGTGTATCATTTAAAATGCTTTAACTATGATTTACTCAACAAACGTTTACCTAGTACCCACCTTCTAGTAGGTATCACGTAGTCACTTAGGCACTGCAGTTTTAAAGGTAAATAAGGTTTTGTTTGCCAAATGAAAAGAAAAAATTGACTTATGGTCAATTTTTTAAAAATAAAAAACTGTGGGGTCCTTGTAAGAAAGCATAACCGGTCCTGTGACAGTTTTCTACAGGAAGATTATCATCAACTAGCACCAGAGAGATTCTGATCCACCTTGTAGCTATGAACTTGCTATAGTCTCATAAAGGTGTAGAAAGAGCAACGTTTGTTTAATGAATTGTCTTATCCATCTTCAAATGTTCACTGCCTGTCAGTGTTTCTAAAGACTACAAATAGGCGAAAGAGACTGCTTCCTGAGCTCTCGGCGAGGAGGCTCCAGCCATGCCCTGGCATTCGGGAGGCTCGCTGCTTTACTGAACACATTAGGAGAGGAAATTATTTAGAGGGTCCCAATGTGCACTCTGTTCTGAAATGGCTGCTCTGATTGAAATCATTATGGGTAATTTCAGCAAAACCAATATCGTAATTATTTGTGAATGTTGGTTTGAGATTCAGCAGCAATCGGTAGGTTGCTCCAAGAAAACCCCTGGGGTTAATTACACCTTCTGAATTTAGCTTCAGCCACGAGTCAAATTTTCCCCTCAAATATTTTATGTAAAGAATAAAAACAGCAGCACCTTCAAAATAAACCTTGCCGATAACAAATATAAAATATTAGGCAGCCCTGGTATTTGCTAGAATGTAAGTCATGTGTGCAAGAAAATAGGAAGGTACCATAGAGACCGCATACAGTCAGAAATGTTACAGACAGGTCCTATAAATTCCCCGTAGAAATCATAATTGAAATGTGTATTTCAGGCCTTGCAGATTGTAGGTTCTTTGTAATTTTTGTGCTATTGTGCCCTAAAATCGGAGTCAGCTTCACGTCCTTCCCCGCGTCAGCACAAGCCCTGAGGTCAGAAAGCTTACCGCTGGATATATGAATACCACAACAAAAATTATAGCAAGCCCCGGGCGTTTGGAACAGCATTTGTGAATTTTAGAAGGAAAATAATATTCTACTTCTCACTCAAAAATGCCCCAGTACCAAGAATTCTATCTTCTGATTGAACTGCTGAGAGAGGCCTGACCCACAGTGTTTCCTCATCCACCTTATTCTCTCCTCCCAGAGGGGTCTGCACAGAGTTCTGGGCAACTGAGTACAAACCAGTGATGGATGTAGGGCTTGCATTAGAATCTCTCCCTTTTTCTAGCAAATGGGATTATCTGGCATCACAAATACTGTTACTTTGGTGTATCTTAACTCCCGTTCCCTTCGATGAAGTACTGCTTGCAAGCAATCTGAAAACTTACGCATGCCTGTTTGTTACTTTAGAAGAGTCCATAGTGTATGATTTGGCTGTTCAAATATGAAGCCCATTTGATTTTTCCAACTCAGGAACGCTGGAAATTACATCTAGAGGTTAGAAGCTTGACTGGTCCTTGGGGGAATGAGCAAATTACCTAAGAAATCAGGATTCGCAGTTATCAGCCTAATTGTCCTTCCTGAGATCAAGCTCTGTGCCAAACAGACGAATCTAATGTGATCTGAGCAGCTTCCATCTTTGGCCCCCTCCAACACCCTGCTCCCCATGATGCCCCATCTGACAGCCTACTTGGCTATTCTAGGGGTGCTGAGGGGGCTTCTGACAGTCCCAACGAATGGCCCACCATGCCTGGATGGGTTACACTTTGTTCCAAGCACTGACGCCCCAGATCAGGTGTTGGGAGTAAAGTATTCCTTTTCTCCTGAGTGAGCTCTTTTCCCTTTGTTGTTAAGAATTTACTTGGGTAGCATAACCCGACTCTTGGCTGTCGTGGTCACCAGGTCCAGGGAGCACCGAGGGACCCTATGAGTAGGTATGGGCACGGCCAGTTCCCCAGCTCTTCCAGAAAGGACATTTGGCTCTGAGGCCATGGTCATGGGGGCACCTGGCCTACGTGTCCCTTTTGAATTGGGTTTAATTAGGAATGTGAATGTATGAGCTGGGGGTGGGTGGGGAGGTGGGTAGCAGCCTGGGGTATGAATGAAGCAGCAACCAATGAACTTTGACAGGCTGAACCACAGAGACACCAAGTCCCTTCTCGTGGGTGTCATGAAAAAAACCAACAGATTAACTGATCAATTATCTTTGTTTCATCATCCTAAAAGAAAATATGACCACGAAGGTGTGGCTTGTGGTTATGGGGCTGATCCAGGCTGAGAAATCAGGGCTGAAATAACCTCCAACAAGCAACTTGGCTCCTGCCTCCGAGGCCGCAAGGGGGTTTGTGCACATCTCCAACACTATTTCATGGGTGTGAGGTTACTCATAAGGAAGCAGGAGGCTCCGGAGAGGTTTCAGCCCTCACGCTGCTAAGCCCTAGGGGACTGGGCCCTTTCCAAAGCCCCGGTCTCTGCACCCAGGATTTGGGCTGACATGCCCACTGCCTCCCCCTGAAGACCCTTCATGCTAGCTCTCTACCAGCAGTGCAGGGAATCCTTAGGAATAAAGGCCATTAGAGTAGAACCCCTGGTGAAAAGTCTGTGTCGACCTGCCAGAGACCGTAGCAATCCAGACACACAGCTGTAAAAAAATAAAGGAGGGAGTGGAAGGGGTGGTTAGTGATGTTTTCAATCTAAGAAGGAAGAGTGGGTGTTAAGGAGTTTGAGTTTAGTTCATCAGAACCAGCACATGTCCTAGTACGAGAGGCAGTGTCAGTAGCTAAAGAAAAGAAGATCATTATGAATGGGTGGGGGTGGTGGTGGTGGTGGTGGATTCATGCTCAGACATGCAGCACACAGACAGAGGGGTGCTGGGGGCTTCTCATCACACACATGCTGGTGGGGAGAGGGCGGGGAGGCCCATTTACAGAGTCCTCGTGGCTGAGGGAGTCACCGGAGGCAGGAGGCCAGGCCCTGACCAGGTGCCACGATATTAAAAATGAACTTCGGCATGGGAGCATCTCAGGTCAGCAGAGAAGCCCACTCCTGGGAGAGAGAGACTCCTTGCTTGCTGAAACCTTCCTCGGTTAGGCCCTGCTCACCTTAAAGCCTTGCTGATGATGTCCAGAGAAAGGAGGCACTCATGCTCTTAACTAAACTTTATTTCTCTCCCCCATAAATTTTATTTGCTCTGACCTCTCTGTTCTCTGAAATTTTATTACTAAAGGCCACTTCCTGTTGCTTGCAGGAATTCATCTGAATAATGAGTCCTCTGCCCACCCCTCTGCAAATGGCCAGAGAGGGTCTGTCACAGAAGGGAAATGTGGTTCAATGGGAGGGTAATCATGCTTTCAAATTCCACAGGTCCTTCAGGGAATTTTTTAAAAAAATATTTTTTAATTTTAGCACTGGCTACATTTTTACTGACACCCAAGGCCATTGCTAGGTGTGTTTCTAGGGCAACTGTAGGAAACACCTTCAAACATTTCTTGCCTTGCTTAAAATGTCTGGCCGAGAGCTCCCTTCAGAGGGGTGGATCAGTTTCAACCTTGGTCATGTGATGCTTTGCCTCATCCCAAATTATAGCACCGCACAGCAATGACCAAACTTGTTAGTAAGAAAGAAACTACCGGGTTTCAACTCACCATCTGCTCCTCCTTCAGACCTCAGGAGGCAGATCCAGGCTTTTCCCTAGTACATTAGCCTTGGAACCGTCACCTCAAGTCTTAAAAGAACACGGTCCCCCTCAGGGAAATCATGAAACCACAGTATTCTGGATGAGAGTTGGGAGTTTAGAAAATCTTCAGCTTCCAATATCGTCTGCCCTCAGACTCACAGACTAGGTTGCCTTTTAAAGGTAGGAAAAGCTCAGAGTAAACAGCAAACATCTTTTTTGGAAATGATGGGAGGCTCTGCCCCAAGGCCTCATCCAGGAGTCTGGTTGTAAATGGGACTCACCAGGGAGGGGCACAGTGGCCACACCCAGAACGTTGGTGTCCTCAGAGGTGGCCAGTGTGCGGGGTGAGCGAGAGGGAGCACCCACGGGGCGCTCACGCCTGGGTGGCACGCAACAGAAGGACAGACCAGGAACAGAGAACGTGCATGCGAGACAGCTGTGGATGGTTTCGTCCGTGGGAATGTCGCCCAGTCAGCTCCTCAGAGACGTGAGGCCTAATGGGGACCCCCCCTGCATGCACGGGCACACTGGGCGGTTATTTGGGTTAGTTTGGCTTTCGTGATCAAGTGCAGCCTGTGTGTGTCTCAGGTTGTGACCCAAAGTCATAATTTTCGGTTAGAAGAAAACAGAATGTGTATGACTCCCCCGGGCAGGCTTGGAATAGGTGTTTGATTTTTACAGTGGGGAAGCTGTGAGCTGAGGCTTCCTTTTCTCTTTATGGCAAACGAGGATTTTTTTCACAAGGTTGTGACAGTCACAATATTAACTAATTATTTTGTCACCGCTATGCGCTTAATTAGATCATTTCGTTTCCTTTGCTGTGAGGGTCAATCATGGGCTCTCGATTACAAAGAGATCTCCAGTCATGGTAACTGCCAACTTCTGCTTTTATTTCCTCCTCGCCCTGCCCAGGGGGAGGGTCACTCTTAAACGGTGACACGTCAACAACCCACACTGCTTTAATTCCAAATTCTTAAATCTCTCATTTCAGTCAGCCCTCAATTTGCATGAATTTTATGAAGCTCTCTCATTGGTTTTGAGCAAACAGAACCACTGCAACTCATACATTTCTCTCGGACGCATTTCAGCGTTGTAAACAGATACATTTCACATTTTCACAGAAATGACTCACTTTAGAGCAACTGTGGTTTTCAGGACTACTGGATGAAGTTAAACAACAATGTCATAAAGGTAATTTACACAACTGCTTTTTTATGAACTATCTGGGAGAAATTCAAGTTTGCAAACTGCATGATGGCGAGTGCGGTTTAACTGGAGGTAGCAGTTTGCAAGGCCAAGTTTCAAGTGAAATGTTAAACCAGAGGCTGTCATGTATCAAATGGTCATGTCAAGGCTGCAAAGAGTGATGAATTCTAGAGGTGAACTGAGAACAGGAGAAAATCTCTCAAATGGCTTCACTTGGGAAATCTGAGACGGGAAGGAACGAGTGGGCCCTAGGTGCCAGGCTGTGGTCCCAGGTTTTATTTCCCTAATCAGAACAAAGAGTTTTACCTTCTGTTCACCAGCGTGGACGACATCATCAGCACCATGCAAGCCACATGACAAAGTCACATGATACGCACGCACATGATTGGTTGAAAGGAAAGGAGGTCACATGGAAAATACAAAAAATTAAAAACTGATGTAAACAATGGGCAGGGAGAAAAATCAACAACAAAATCACAGACTAAATAAAGGGAGAAACCAAATTAAATTAGCAGCATCTATAGGAAACATTGGGAGGCAGTAACACTGCCCGGAAATAGAAGGATAATAAATCATAAAGAGCATTTGGTTAACGACACCAATAAGCATTAGATACAATCGCAAGACTGCATATTAATACCACACCAAGGAGCATGTAAACTTGTTTGGAAATAGGGAGGTGTTTCTGGTCAGGACCTGGATGTCAAAGTCAATCCAGGAGACTGTTGAAGGAAAAGAAAAAAAAAAAAAAGCAAGTTATTATTCACAGATTCCAGAAATGTCTCGGCAGCTTCAGGAAACAAGAGCAATGAAAGTGAATATGGATCCGGCAGGAGACCTCCCAAGACTGTGTGCCCTGTAAGAACAAAATATTATGTTACACTGAGAAAAGCCATCTCCTTTTTCCTTTGGTGCTCGAGGAGAGGGGGCACATGAGCTGAGTGAAGTTTGGTGGATGGAGGCCAGAGAAGGCAATCCTGGGGGTCCCTTCTCACTTCCCTGTTCATCTACCCACATTATCCTGGAGTCCCCAGTGAGATACCCCAATTGAGATGCCTATAAAGGAGGAGGTCAGTGTAGAAGGGAAGAGGTTTCCTTCTGGTGGTGACGACCATGGCTCTGTCAATGCCAAACAACAAAACTGAACCCCTGGCCCCATGAGCTAAGACTGTGGACTAAACAAGCGCTTGGACATTTGTGGATAGTTGTTATCTAGACTCATGGCTGCACTGTGAATATATAGATCTGACTTAGACAATAAAAAAAATGGTTTTCTTGTTTGGATTTATCTATATTCCTTCTTTGTCCTCTGTTGTACTTACGGTCTAATTTGTTACTGAATGGCTTGCCCTGTCAAAAGGCATTTTGGGTTTCCCACCCTAACTTGCAGAGGCCAACGGGAAGTGCAGGCTATTGCTGGTTGAAGCTAAGAGGAAAAGCGCAAAGAGGAGAGGTGGAAGTGTCTTTCTGTGCAAAGCACACTGTTGTTTAAAAATAACCTGGGAGAAATGCTTGAGCCCAGTTACATATCCCTTGCCACTTGTGAGCTGATCGAACCTGTGCTGCTTACTGTTTGACACTGCACAGGCTCTGAAACATTCCAACCAAGCATGCCCTGCGGGGATTTTATACAAATCAGTTTCTCTTTTGATTTTATCTAGGATACCTTCATTCATAATTATAAATAGATCACCACATACCCACACTCACACCACACCCACACACACATTAGCAAAAATAGGAGACATTATTTTCAACCCTATTGAAACCCTATTGGCTGGTGATCGATGGATTTTTGTGCAACTTATAGCTACTCTTGCTGTCCCACCATGTTTACATGTGCTACCACATGCCTTATTGTAACAGGATTATGCTCATGCTAAATACAGGCTGCTGCCCAACTGTGACAGTCTTTCCTTATATCCCAGTATCCACCGGGACCCTACAATTTGGGTCAGTAGTCAAGTGTTGCCAAAAAAAAAAAAAAAAGACAAACTGTCTTCTCTTTTGATGTCACTACTGGGCATCTTATCTGTGGACAGAAATGTCTGATATTTAAAAATTAAACGTACGGCAGGGGAGAAACATCTAATTCATCCTTAAGGAAAAGTCTGGATTCAAGATTCCAGGAAAGACTAGTCTACAGTGACACACGTTAAGTATGACCCGAGCTGTGCAAATGCATTATGCAGCCTTCTCCTACGATGCCTGGCACATGCATAGCACCGAACTGCAAAGGACAGGAGCGTGGCTGTTAGAAGAAGAAAGGGTTAATTGCATTCCTGCTTCAAATGCAAAAAAAACAAAAACAAAAAAAAAAACCCCAAAACAAAAACCAAACCAAACCAAACCAAACCAACCCCCCCAAAAAAACAAAAAACAAAAAAACAAACAAAACAAAACAAAACACCCCACAAAAGCATCATCTGAGTGAAACCCATGCGAGCACAGTTCATTGTTATCCACTCTGCTCTGCTGACAAAATGAAACCTCAAAAGCATCAGGAATTAAAATTCATTGCAGCAACACACACAGAGAACACCAAGAAAGCAGACCCTCAGCTACGTTCTGCAGTAGAAAAAAGAACCATTTCATGCAACACACAGGGCCAGGAAACTCTTTTCTTCTCTGTTCAATTATGTATCAGAAACCGTGGCCCAGGGAGCGGAGAGGGAGCTGTACTTTGTATACCTGCTTTCTATCTTCTCTGACTACTGCTCAGTGGATGCAGGTTGGTTTTCTTTTTCTGTGCATTCAGAAATATTATAAACCCGAAACCCGCACACGCCTGTGGACACCACTGTAAACACATACGCACACACGTGTGCACGGGCGCTCCTGCTGACTTGGGACTTGAGTCCTAACCCACAAGGTCACCTCATCAGAGCATTATAAAGGTTAGCTTGAAACACGTCACCGTTGCGATGAAGTGTCATGTTTTCCACAAGGCTGGCCTGGACTCTCCCCTCAGCGATGGATTCCAGAACTCTGATCTGGACTCTCAGCACACAGGTGTGAGCAGGCCTGGCTATGCTTTCTGGGGCCGCCACCTTCCTAGCCCTGAGGAGAGCTGGGAGGAGGCCTCTCCCTCGGGGCGCTGTGACCTCCTCCTGCCCCCTTGGCCCTGCCACATGATGTGCCACAGAGCTGGGCACACTCTCAGGAACGAGCAGCCACTTCTCTCTCTGCTGCACCCTCTGCTTCTCCCCAGGCAGCATTTTCTCTATCCCTTCCCTTGTTCTTAGTCTTAGCTACTTGTGTGCATACGTGTGTGTACACGTTTGTACATGTGAGTGTACGTGTGTGTGCCCATGCTTCAGAGGGGAGGAGCAACAAAAGCCGGATGGAAATGCTGATCTTTTGTCTCCTTAGGGTTTCTCTAATCCTATCCTGTCTTTTCATGCGAAGGGAAATTGGGAAAACTCTCTTCATGCAGAGTAGTCTTCGAATGATCATCCCAGCCCTTTTGGTGGTGCTGGGTCTGTTCCCCTGGCCACGCAGACAGCATGCTTAGGAAACCACACCAGGAGAGGAGCCTCCATGCGTTCACAACTGTGACTTTTAATACAAGGGACAAGGATGGGCAGCACCGTGACCCGGAGGTCAGCTCTGCAACCAACGGTTATGGCCAAGAGCCGTCGTAACTCTGTACTCACTAGCCGGTTCTGTGGTTGCAAGGGCAGGAAGAGGCCAGGTTGCTATGGAAACACGAAGGGCAGATAGGGCACAGAAAGGTAAAGGGGAGAGTGGAGATACAAATTGTATTCATAAGTGAATGTGTTTATTCAGAGGAGGGTGTGCGTACAGATACGTAGATATAGATATAGATAGAAAGGGAAGAAACATAGTGAAAGGGATATTTTCTCATTTCCTTTCCCCCTGATTTATCAATAGAAATATAGATATTTTAAAGAAATAATCAGAGATTTTGCTGACAAGTTACTCTTACTCAGCAAGAAGTAACATAACCCTCATGTATTCTTACCACAAATTCAAGTTACCATGGGCCTGGGCACTGTGATTTGAGTTTTTCATTCTTAGTCTAATTTTCACAGGATCGGCAAATCTATCCTTCATAGGAGAGACAGGAGCCCTGAGGCTCAGGAGGTTGAGTGACTCACTCAAGGTCATGGATTGTTCATAGAAGGAGTGGACACGGGATTTGAACCCAAGGCTGTCTCTAGTTCCCAAGCCTGAATTCCTGCTGCTAAAGCCACAGCCTGGAAAGCACTATCCGGGGTGCAGGGCCTGTGTCTAAGCCAAACAGATGCAATAGGGGGCTCCTGAGCTCAGGGCTGGGGTCACCTCCTGAGGCCGTGTGCAGAGAGTGGCAACTCTTGATATGCCAAGGAGTATACAGCCAGTTGGGTGCCGCCACCCTGCCTGCGCCCTTAGCGCCCGCTGGCATGACACCTTGGGCCTCCCGCAGATGCGGTCTCTCCCTTTGTTATCCCCCTCTCCACCCGCAAGAGCTGGCTTCAAAACTCTAAAGAGTCGCAGGCACAGAGCTCTCTCCTGAGTCCCTGGGGGGAACAGAAGGACAGGGCAGCCAAATGAAAAAAGATCGTAAAAAGAGAGTGGCTCAGTCAGTAATGACGAGGCCTGAGACCCACCAGGCGACGTCACTGCCAGGCTTAGTGGTCTTGCTTCGGGGAGGGCAGACACAGCTTGATAAGCGCTGTGATGTTTTTTTAGGGGGTGGGGGTGAGTGGGGTGGGGAGGAGGGCAATTACTCATCCTATTTTATAAAAGAGAAAGACAAGGCTCACTTGTGAAGGGTTAAATAATTTGCCGAAGCGCCTGCTGCCAGGCACATCTGCAAGCAGACATTGTTTATTTTCCCTGCAAATATTTACGAGACAAGTATGCATTTATGGAGAAAGCAAGAGCTACAGGCCTCACTATCTAATTTCAATGTCTGAATCCAACTGTGCCAATTAAAATGAAGGGTGAAAACACAACACCCCAAAGCATTTCTTATGACCCTGCAGAATAGATATTTTTCTTGGCAAATTCCTTCGGTTCCTCCAAATGTCAGCTTGGGTCCAGCCCATGAAGAATCCCGGGGACGGGGCTGGGCTGGGCTGCACCAGCCCTGGGAAGCCTGACTGCAGGATTTTCTGTCCAGAGTAATGCCTGTCACTTGCCTACTCTTCGGGGGAGTGCTGCCTCCCATGAATCTGGGAGGCCCTGAGCCTATTTCTCTTCTCATTTGCTTCTCTAAAAACCCGGCGCTGCTTTCTGCCAACAGAGTTGAATTATCACCTGGTGAAGGAGATAACATTACCCAGACCCACTATGGCTGGTGGAAAGCAACCTGCAGAGAGATGGATGAAGAAAATGATACTCACTATCTGGATGAGACAATGGAACAGGGGTGGAAGAGCTAGCAGGAGCCACTGAGGAAAGAAAAATGAAAGTGAAAAAAAAAAAAAGGGAACAAAGCTCATTGAGGCACACAGACACTGAATGAAAATATAGAAGAGCCAACCCAGGGGTGTCAGTGGCAGAAGCTGAAGCGGGTTATAGCAAGGAGGGAGAATGCCGTGCGTGAGAGCAGGTGGCCTGTGGACTAGCAGAGAGCAGGGCTCTCTGACTTCGAACCGGGAGCCTGTGTGCCTGCCAAGCCCCACGTTCAGGTAAGGGACTGGGCCAGGAGCAGCCACGGAGGCCTCTGACCCTGCCTGAAACCAACAGCCCATTGAGCAGGACCAGGACCACGTGTCAGGAAGAAAGAGAACCTGGACCCCAGTTTATGGTGAACGTGGGGAAAAAGGAGGCTTTGGCCCTTCACGTGATAGATTTCTGCATGTGCTTGTAGACAGGCATATGTTTACACTCAGGGCACATACGTACAGCAAAGCCTGTATGCCTCACTCTCTAATCTCAACAGCCCAAAGAAACAGAAATGACTGTCCCACCTGATGTTCACTACTGGGAGAGGCCTAGGATGGCTGGGCATTTAGAAGACACTATAACCATCACTGTCCTCCAAAACCCTACAGAACTGCAGGTCTACACCTGCACCTTCCTACAGAAGGTGACTTTCCTGAGGCTGCTGTGAGTGTGGAGACCCATGCAAATAGCACTGAGTGTTACTCTCACACTCTCTTGGAGGAAGGGAAAGCTGAAGAGACTGGGACTGAAATGAAGGAATGCTAACCCAACTTTCTGCTCAGGGGACCATTAGAAATGGTGCATCCATTCTGGACACTGACTAGATCTTTGGTTTTTCACTGGCAGATATTCAGTGGTTGTCCCATCAATAATCACAACACAAAGTCCCCTTTGATAGCGAGAGGAGAACCTGGAAGTACATCACTGTATCTCCAACACTGCCTTGGCACACTCATGGTTTGGTCTTCCTTTTCTCTTCCAGATGAGGCATCTCATTAAACCACACGAGCACAGTGTCACCGGAATCAGAGCAAGATGCCCACTGAACTCATCTCGAGCTCATCGTGACTTGATGGGCTGGTTCATTCAGGTGAGTGTATCTCTTTCTCTCTCTCCTTCTTTCTCTTTTACTGTTTTGGCTTGAATTGTTTGCATCACTGCCCTTATTATTCTGACAAAGGGATGGAATTTTGTGTGTTTTAAACACAATATGTTAAAATGCATTTAATTTATACTTGCAACGTGCCATCTGTGGGCAGAATGTGAAGACAAAAATCTCAAGATGCCTCTTGTAAAAGGTAGAGACTCCTTCATAACCCCTGAAAGAAATGGCCTATTTTACTTCATGGTTCAGAAGCAAATTAAGAGGTGACATCCAGGCAACAAAATTCTGAAGGTGTATGGCTCACTCATAGAGAGGATGCAAAATCAAGTGTCATATCAGGTGTTTAGGGGCCTCAGCAATTCTGATAGGGAAGCAGCCCCTCCCAAGGCAAACAGAAGTTGTGAGCTTTCCCCCTAAAAGCTTCATGACAACACACAGACATCTGGCCTAAAAATACAAGAAACAGGGACATTTTTCCAGGCTGGAGTTCTATTTATTTGTTTGGAGTCATCGATTCCTTGTTACCTACACACACATTTATGAACTGCACACAAAGGGAATCTTCTAAGGCTTTCTAAGATGGCAACTCAGAAGCAGGATTCTTTGAGGTATTTGTGGCTTTGGCTAGTTTCACCCGCTCATCCCAGCTTTGACACAGTCATGCAATGTGGATACATCTATTAAGGAACCAAGAAAGCAACCCCATATTGGCATATCTCAAGGAACTTGAAGTGATCAAATTAATGCAAAATGCACCGGCTCTCACCCACTGCCTCCTAACCAGGGTTGGGTGGGTGTCTGGCAGCAATAAAACTCTCTGTTCAGTATGACAGCTTATTGATCTTGTACCTTCCACCCTTAGGGTGAGAGTGCCCCTCGGGCCTAGCTCCAGTGTTCTGGGATCAGGCTGTGCATCTGCACCCCAACATCACCGGGGGGAAAGAACTGTCATTGGGCAAGATGAGCCAGTGTCAGACACCAATACCAACTCGGGCTTGGTGTAAGCATGCAGCTAAATGGTTGGCTGATTTTATTTACCTAATTTCCGACAATCTTTGTACCCTCTGAGGAAGGCGAGTGAGAACTCGGAGAAATCCTTCCTGAAACGTGCCCCCGCTTCCTAGTAGCAGTGGGTGAGTGTTGTCACGGCGGTGGTAGGTGCTGGAGTCATCCCTCCAAGTGTACCCTTCTTCAGGATGGGTCTAGATAGGCCTTAGGCTAGGCCCTCACTTCAGCCCTCTAGAGAGGTCATGAGGGTACGGGGAAGACCATAATAACTGATTTTAGCCAGAGTATGATGATCTGTGTATTCCCACGTGTGCCACCTCTTAACCCACTCAGGTTCTTGACAGAGGTACTCAGTGCTAAGGCTCTGCCATAATTCTCTTATTTAGAAAAAGTGTGATTTTTATTTTGAAGTGTGATTTTTAAAATCCTTTAGCCCATAACTTTACTAGATAATTGAGAAAACTAACCTTGCATGCCCTTAGCAGTGCCTGCTGCTATACCATTCATGAGCTACTTGGAGTGGACAGCTGACCCCTCCATTTCCCAGAGAGGCTCTTGGAATCATGGTGCAGGTAAGAACAAGGGCTAGAGGTCTCCCTTTTTAAAAAAAATTGAACAACGACTTTTCAAACATAGCATCTGTTTTCAGAAATTCTCACCTTTATAAGGGTTGAGTGGGCAATGATGAAAACCACTGATGGGCTTTGAAGTCTAAGACGCAGTTACTCTGATTCAGTACTCAAACCCCAGGTACTCGTTAGAAACTCAACGGGAAGCCTCATCTCAGCCCTCCTCTCTGTCAAGTAACTAAGCCACCGTTCATTTACTGATAAAATCCAAAAGAGTGGAAACAGAAGCTCAGAATAAGGAGCCAGGGGGAAGATGCTCTCCCATTCAGAGCTGCTCCTCTGAGCTCACTCGGGGCAGAGCTGCTGCCCAGGGCAGAGAGTTGTCAGTCTCAACCTGACAATGCCAATCCCCAATCCTGACTCCTTCCAAAACCGGTTCATTCAGGAGCCAAGTCTGCTGAGATCATGGATTTAGCACTTGCTCGGAATCTCAGAACGCCTACACTGAGCTACTTAGTTTCTGCTGTTGCTGCAATATTTCTGAATAAATTTTTAAAAGATAAGCTTCCCTGAGTGCCTTTCAGGAGCTAGGAGCTTTTCATGAAAAGAGTGTGCAGTTTCCTGAATACCTTTTCTTCCGAGTCTCTCTGGGTAACACTCACCTCCCACTATTCTGAGCTCAGCCCAGGAAGCAAGAGGCAGGGCTTGGCGGGAGTGAAGCCTGGGAGCATCTTGCAGGCCAGATGAGACCTTTTGGGCCCCCCAGAGCAGCAGGCCAGCCTTCTGTAACCCTTGCTCCTTATATTTGCTATTTACAGCTCACATGTCCTTCCCATGGAGAATCCCCCTCTCTATGCTTGGCAGTGAAGCTACCAAGTGGCTGGCTAGCCTTTCCTAAACATGGAAATGCACGTTGCCAAGAACCCAGTGCTAGAGCACAGAGCTGACCGGAAGTGGAGAGTTAAGACCCTAGCAGCTGCCTGCAGCACATACTTGTGACTCAGACCCAAAGCTCAGGCTACCCTTTACAATTACAGCTGTGAGGCTGCCTGGGTGGCTCAGTTGGTTAAACATCTGACTCTTGATCTCAGGGTCATGAGTTTGAGCCCCACATTGGGCTCTAAAAAAAAAAAGAAAAAAAAAGGAAGAAAGTAAGATAAAAAGAAGATACAATTGCAGCTGCTGTTTGGGCCTCTCAGAGCCCTCCAGCTCCTATAGGCAGAAAAGGGAAGGGGCTATGAGCTCAATTCTTTTATCTCCTGAAAGCAAATGTGAAAGTCCTTTCAGGTGCCTTTTCCCGTGAAGGGATTCTGCGTCCCCGGTGAGGCTGTGGTCGCCTTTCTGGCACCCTGGCAGAAGGCGAGGTGGTGCGATCGCATGTTACCAGGAGACTACTTGGCACATTCCCACCGTGCTTGGCTTGGCACGCATCAGCATGGCCGCAGGGTCATCGTCACACACAGAAATTAATAAATACACACAACTTCAAAGGACACAAAAGTTGCATGCTCTACAACAGGACGAGTGTTAGCCTCTTGGAGTAACCTACAGACATTAGCAAGAGCACAACTAGACTAAGGTCAGTGTGGTTAGGGCCCGGACAGTATCATCTACTTCAGCCTAGGGAACAAAAGGGGTACCAGAACTAAATTAAGAACTAGGACTAGCAGATGTTAACACTATCGAAACAGATAATGAGGTATGAAGAGGCACTTACGTGGAAGAGAGCTGTCTGCATTTCCCATGGATGGAACACAGACGAAAAGAAAAGACAAGAGACAGACCCAAGGGGGAAAAAAAACAGATGTAAAAGAAATGAATAGGCTCTGCAAAGGACATGGGACTGGAAATTCAAATTATCAAGTTATTTCAAATCCAGAAAGAAGCAATTCCTGGAGAAGGAAGATGAGGCAGGCTTTCTGTTCCCGGAAGAGTTAGTGGGGGGTGGGGTGGGGGGGTGGGGGTGCTTTTCAGGCCTCTGGCTTCAAAGAGAAGGAAGTGAGGGATTGCCCTGTGTGTTTGTAAATCCCAGGAACCAGAGAGGCCCCAGAGCTCTGTGACCACTCAGAGAGTCTGGTGCTACCGCACCTTCGCCAGCTGGGCAGATGCGTGATCCTCCCAGGGCAGCAGTTTGGGTCTATGGAGGGACTTTACCAAAGCAGGGTTTGCCCTGAGCCTGCCTATTTGTGGGATGGGAGGCAAAGCAAGGCAGGCAGAGTTGAAGGAAAGAGGGAGCGACGGAGGAAAGCAAAAGCCACCCTGAGTGGATCAGGGAAAGAGGCCACGGGGAGGAAGACTGGCGTGTGCTCGCGGCGGGAGGGAGGAGTGGGACGCAGGGGCCTCAGCCCTCCTTTCCCTTCTGCTTTGTTGGGGTCTTGCTACTGCACTTACATCCCATAGTGGTCTCCTCTTTCCTATAACGTGATATCTCTGCTGCATCAAAAATCCCACGACTCATTATAGGAACCCTCCTCTCTTCCTTCAAGTCACAGGATGCTTTAGGGCCTTTGTGACCTGGGTCAAGAAACGACGTCTCCCAAATCCCTCCAGGAGCTGCTGGTGTTTTGCCGCCCTGGCTGTGATGCTAACAAGTGGGACCAGCTATCACTGTGACAGGGTCACCAAGCTCTTTGGGAAAGACAGCATCAGGGGCTGGGTATCAGCCATCACTGAGGGCCAAGGAGCTAGGAGGTGAGCCTTCCCTGAGCAGAGCAATCTGAAAGGCAAGAAGCTGTCATCCGAACAAAGGATGGGGCGGCTCAGGGGCGCCTCTGCTCCCAAGGAGAAGAGGGTGGGTGTGGGGAAGAGGCAGGGTGCTGCTTGTACTTACGGACTGGCTGTGTCTTGAACTCGGAGGCCGTGCTGATCTCACCCAGGCCCTTGCCATTCAGGGCTGCCAGCCGCACAGCGTATGTGGTCTCGGGCTTCAGGCCCACAATGGTGACGATGCCCTCCATGTTGGCTGTTGTGAGAATACGAGAAGGATCACAAGGGGTTTGGAAAGCTTATTGGTAAAACGGCGTAGTTGCTGTGGAATACCACACAGTGGGTCCTCAAAAAATTAAACTTAGCATTGCCATGTGATCCAGCAATTCCACGTCCGGGTAAGTACACAAAAGCACTGAAAGCAGGAACTGGAACAGATACCGGGGCACCCACGTTCACTGTAGCACTGCTCACAATAGCCAAACAACCCACGTGTCCATCAGCAGGTGAGTGATACACCGAAGGTGCTGTGGATACGGTAGTATCGGTCGGCCTTGACCAGGAATGAAGCTCTGACACGTGCTACAATGCAGTGAGCCCGAGGACATCAGCTAAGTGAAATAAGTCAGACACAAAAAAGGACAACTACTACATGGTTCCTTTCATAGGAAGTACTCGGAATCGTCAACTACACAGAGACAGGTGGTAGAAGGGTGGTTGCTGGGGAGGGCGGGAGATGGGATGGAGAGTTAGTGTTTACCGGGCGCTGAGTTTAGGATTACGAGAAAGGTCTGAAGATGGATGGTGGTGATGGTTGCGCCCAATAATGTGAATGTACTTAACGCTGTTCGACTGTATACTTAAAAATGCCTAAAATGGTAACTTTTATAGTCTACGTATTTTGCTACAACAAAAATAGAGCCAGAAAGTTAATTATACTTGAACTACAAAAATATACAAAAGGGGAGGAAATCCAGCTGTAGCAATGGCAAAAAGAAAAAAAAAAGCCAGCTGGACAGATTGTTAACATGGGACCAACTCGCTGTAAAGTTGGTGTGAGGTTTCAGAGGGAAGTTAGGGAGGTAAAGAGATTATTTTCTCCTGGCTCCAGTCCTGATGGCACAGAAATTCCTCCCAGGCTGCTCCCCCAACACCAAAAGCTTGAAGGAGTGATGGAAGCTTCCTGGTGAAACAAATTCTCAGTAAAACCGGGTCAGAAGGTGGTTGCCCCTGTTACCACATACAGGACTGGGATTAAAACTTTCTATAGGAACAAAGCATACTTCACTGACATATCCTGATTAAACCCCAAATGGAGAGTCAGGCACATTTATAAACTCAAACCTCAGGGCAAAATGGTCTGGGCTCTGAATCTTCCAACTGCAGGAATCCAAGGGTCATTGTTTACACTTTTAGTTTGGAAATATATCCCAGACGGATTTAAAAGCAGACTTTTCTCTCTGGCAATTTGTTATTTGGTTAAAACCACAGTTACATGACAGTCTCCGAGTACACCAAGCAGGACCGGATGGGTGATGACAGAGAACCTGCTGCCCGGGGAGCCCACAGGTGCAGGGCAGGGGTGGACTGGGCTTCTCTGGTTGTGTGCAACACCTGAGCATGACTCCTGCTTGGAACGTGGCTGAGATGGCCTCATCCTTCTTAGCACAGTCCTGAGAAGCAGGTTCTGAGGTATCAGGGGACAGAAGGCCAGCAAATCTAGAGGAGATATGACCGTGCCCTAATTCTAGAGGCACGGGGATGCTTCTGCAGCATAGGAACAAGAACGGATGGCAGTGTTGGCATGTGGCATCCTCAGCAGGTGAGCACGGTGTGCCACGCCACCACAGCAGGTGCTCAGGGTGCCAGGACTCGGGGTGAGTGTCTTCCCAACCCTGAGCAACCCATCATTCTAAAGGAAATGCCGACTTTTCCCCACGTACCTTCTTTGGCATCATACCACTTGAAATGCCACACTTCCTCGCCCAGTGCTCTCCACTCAGCCTTGTATTTGAGGATGGGCACCCCACCTGTGGCCTCTGGTTCATCAAACTGCACCTGTGCTGTGCTAGAGTATGGCTCCACCTGGTCGATGGACGGTGAAGACGGGGTGTCTGTGGGGGGGGGGGGTGCACAGATAGAAACCCAGGTGAGCCCAGTTAGGTCCAGGACAGAACTCTCAGTCACGAAGAAGCACGTCTCTCATTTCTGCTCATTCGTGGGAATCCTGTCACCTATATCCTGTCCCCCAGCCCAGCTCACCATAGGATTATTTCCAACAAGCACCGTGCTCACAACCTTGAGCCTCTACGGGCTCCCTGCTTCCTGACCCTGTCTTTGGTTACCTTGGCCCTCTTCTTTCTACTCTCCTGGGGTCATCAGAGGGCATGGGACAGGCCAGCAAGGGTAAGGATAGTGTGGCCATAGAGGGTGTTTACCTGCTTGGACAAGGATGAATTCCAAAGACTCCTGTCCAATGCGGTTCACTGCAGTACAGTTGTAGTTTCCAAAATCATTTTCAGAGTCTGGGGTCACCTTTGGAGAGAAGGAACTCTGGGTTTTAAGTGTCCCATGGAATGGCCACCAACAGAGATCTTTATTTATTGGATTAATTTGTAAAGAACAGAAACAGGAAAGCATGAACCATTAGCTCCAGCCCAGCTGTAAGCCAGAGAGAATTGCCAAGGGGCCAGTGAGAGAGGCATGTCTGGTCCTCTGGGCCATGACCTGGCCCCCGGAGAGAGAAGAGGCCGGGCTGAGGCTCCGTTTCTTCCATAGCTGCTGGCTCCTCTAGTCAAGATGTGCCAGAGAAGCAAGAGAGGAAGTTTTAGCTGCATATCCATAGGCAGCCTGTGTCTTCTCCACCCTCCCCTGCTCCAGCCCCAACTCACCTCCAAATAGCTGGCGGAGGGGGTGTTGTAGATCTTGATATTGCTGTAGTTGGAGCTTGGCAGCAGCTGACCATCTCGAAACCACGAGATTGTGGCACTGGGGTAGGCAAACACCTCGCATGTGATGTTCACCTGGTTCCCCTCCCAGGTGTACACAGCCACGGGGCCCTGCAGCTTGGGGGCATCTGCGAGGAACAGCAATGCCCATCAGGAAGGCCAGCACCAGAGAGGAGCCCCGCATACCCCACTTCCTAACCCCGGGTGGGCAGGTGTGCCCCAAAGCAGAGCCAGTGCTGGGGCAGAGTAAAGGGCAGGCTGGCTCAGCAGTCCTGTGAGCCACGTGGGAAGATAGGAGGGCTCATCAGCTTGTAAGGAGCCTGGGACAACTTGGGGACAAAGCTCTGGACCGGCCTAGGGCAACCGCCACAGGGAGCATGAGCAGAGCAGTAGCGTGCAGCTCAGGTCCTGGCTGCTCATTTCCCTTTTCATCCTGACCCTACAGGGTCCCCCTCCCCCACATTTTTCCACAGTTACTGCTCACACTGCACTTCCAGATACATGGACTGGGAGTCCTGGCCGATGGTGTTGCTGGCGGTGCAAATATATTCTCCGGCGTCTGTGTACTGGATGCTCTTCAGGGTCAGGGATGACACGCGGGCATGGCTACGCACCACTATGTGCCCGTCCAGAGTCTGCCAGGAGGGAAGGGGAAGCGTCAGTGCCCGAGGCAGGGTTGAGGGTAGGAGACTGGGCCATCTCTTGTCTGCGGCCAGTCTCACATCCTCTCCCCAATCTGTGCCCGCGTCTCTCACTTAAGGCACCGACTAGCGTGGGAGGCTCTGGAGAGCACCACAGGAACCTGAGTGTAACCCAAATAGAAAATGGGACTCAGTTTATGTTAAGCAGTCTAGCTTCTGTGCCAAGATTGGTTTGGGGCAAGGACAACCAAGGTCCCCCAAGATGACTTTGTTTGGCATGTCTAAAGTGGAAGCCAAAGCCCTGGCCAGCAGAGATTCCAGCAGCAACAGCTTTTGCTTCATGAGACTCTGGGAAACCTGTATCCTATGCTTTCCTTCGAGGAGTCTGCCCATCTGCTAGTTCCATGGTGCATGTGCACGTAATGGGAAATCCGAATGTGCCAAATGCAAGAAATTATACAAGAAACCTATATTTCTGCAGATGCCTCACTTTCCTGAATGCTTAAAAAGAAAACAATTTCATTCAAGAGAAAGTCCAACAACTCAATGATGAGAGGCTGTTGAGCTGGAAGTGAGTGTAACTGGGTCCCTCTCCGGGGAGACTGGTACAGAGTCCCAGGCAGTCACCACCATATTCTAGCCCTTGATACGATGATTGGCTTCCTGAGTCTCTGGAATTATAGTGATTGGTCAAAAGGGCAATAAGCATATGATCCCTAGGCAAAGGGAACTGGAGTATTTCCAAGGGGCTCCTGCCTTGACCCTCTAAAATGTATAATGGTTGCTGGCCTAGGAAAAGTCTGGGCATGCTGCCCAAGTTCAGATCCTCAAGAAAGCTGGTAATCTGAAGAAGGAGTCTTGCTCCTCATAGGCTGGGCCACACTCTTATCTCCATCATATGATATTCTGTGGAGATCGGCAGGTGAGTGCTCTGCATATGGCATCTGTCGTCCCATGGGGTTGAGTCTTTAAAGAATGGAAGAACACCTGTTTCAGGCTCTTCTGACAATGCTGGTTTGGAAGTCTGAAACCCAGAATTGCAAAGTTGCACACAGACAGTCTGGGCAGCTCAAAAGCAAAGGCCTACGGGTCTTGTGGGGCAGTCTCTGCAGATCTGTACCAAGAAGTCCCTCTGACCATCACTAATGGAACTAATCCATCTCAGGCATTTAAGCCCCATCGAGGTTCATATCTGGAAGCTGGAACACTACAGCTGGCAAGGAGGCAGAGAGCTGAGCAAAATCATTACTGCCCAACTCTGCAAAGGCCACCCTGCTCTCAGAGTAGTGCCCAGATGCCCATGGCTCTCAACATCCACCTGACTGTAAGTCTGTAAGGCTGACTGGTTCAGGAGATGTCATACATTAGTGAGAGATGACAACAAGGGTCCCTGGATCCTAGGACCCCCTTTTCTTGTGGGCTAACAGGGTTGTCCCAATATCTCCCAGTGGCAACTTCCATGAGTCATACAAAAATTAACCCATCAGTCTAAACTAGTGGCATCGAGAGCATCCTTGCAAGTATCTCTGAAGGGCTGACTTGATCCGTTTGTCACTCCTGTCTGCCCCAAACATAGGACAAAGGCAGAAAGGTTCGAGGTCCACCCCCTGCCCTTCTGGTTATCTCAGTGAGAACACAGGTTCAGCCAATAGTGACAGCCAGCGGCCGAACTATGACTGTCAAACAGACGGAGCTTGTCCTGGGCTCAACACCCACAAACATGGAAAACTGACCAGAGCTTTAAGAAATCAAGAGAACATTTCCACCATGGAAGTAATACTGCAGCAAAAGTTGCAAAGAGAGTCATGTAGGTAAGAGTAGGACAGTAACAACAACAAAGCAGGGCATGAGCAGTCTTTACCCAGAATATTCTAGAAAATGGTTGAAGAGAAGCTTGGAAAGTGGTTTCATTGACAGCCATACTTTTCTCCCCTTCTATGTGGTCTAAATTTCTCTATGTGGGAAATGTTCTTTTCTTTTCTTTTCTTTTTTTAAATTTATCCATGACAGACATAGAGAGAGAGAGGCAGAGACAAAGGCAGAGGGAGGAGCAGGCTCCACGCAGGGAGCCCGATGTAGGACTCGATCCCGGGTCCCCAGGATCACATGCTGGGCATGAAGGCAGCGCTAAACTGCTGAGCCACCTGGGCTGCCCAGAAATTTTCTCATTTAATTGTGTCACCAGACCAGGAGACAGTCCTCTACAGAGAATATTCTTATTTTGCAGTGGCTCACAACAGGATTGATGATGGGAATTTCTCAGATGCCCAGTTCTCTCTCCAAGGGGAGGCACATAGACTCCAGTGCAATTAGACTGTCTCCCTCTGAAATGTTTTACTCTGGCACCAGGACAAAGTTAGAGTGCCACCTATAAGCCATCCAGACCTGGGGTCATGCTGAGAGTCCAGGCTTGCAGAGGAAACAGATGTTGTCTGGGCAAGAATGGAAAGACAGCTAGGACAAGAAGACCCTGTTTTGCAAAAACAGCACCAAGGGCAATTACAATTATTGTTCTCATCAAAACATTTTTGCTTTCCTTCTACCAGGTATAAGGGCTCATTTTCAGAGCTTACAGAATGAAACTGGCCATAGCCCAAGCCTTCTTTGGAGCTTAACTGGACTTACGGTCTTCATCTCTGAATGAGACAAATAGAACTTCTGAGTCCCGGGGGCAGCACTCACTTGAAAGTCAATTATGTCCAGAGTGAGATACTCAAGATAAGGAAACTTCTGGAAAATGGAAGCTTTCCTGGGAGTAAACCTATTACTTCCACTTATAATGATGATTCTCTTAACCTCCCTTGATGCTCACTGATACATCTCACCTCCCCCTCCAGCCAGGTCTAAATCAGAATGACAGGGAAAGATGTAGAAGGGCCAAAAGAATGAGATCTGTAGTTGCTCAGGAGTGGCTGCTTCTCTCTCTTTACCCCAATCCCAATGGGTCCATGACTTTGGGGCAAAGAAACACCTAGCCTGGGGCAGCACTAGGCCATTCCCATGCCACAGGAGGGAGGCATTTCAGCGAGATGTGCACTTGACTACAGTCCCCATGACATGGAAGAAGGTAGGATACAAAGAAAGCTTATCAGACACTAGGTTTGATCACGGCAGCATGTTCATGTGCAGAAACTAGGATCAGTGCCTGGGGACAGGCAGTCAACTCTTCAATATTAAACAGCATTAAATATTTATAGCCACAACCTGAACACATGAGTTATGTGTTCTGAATAATTATCATTTCTGGAAGACTAAGAGGATCGGGTTACCTGATTAAAATACAGTATATAGGATTGCCATGGTTTACATTTATATTATTAGAATATCAAAATTTCCTCTGGAGAAGAGACATAAGCTATTTAAAAAATATTTATGGATTTGATCCTTGAACTTCATCTAAAGCATACTGGTTTTTATTCTACTATCTGTCACTTAATCACACAAATCAATTAAAAAAAAAACCGATAGGCAAGATTGTAATTAGGGTCTTGGGTATGTAACATTAAAATCTTAAGATTAATATTTAGCTTCAGTGTTCAAACAAAGTCCCACATTACCCAAGCTGAAGCAAGTAGTCAGAGAAATCTCAAAGGCTAAATGCTACCGACTTCTAAAAAACATAAAACCACTTGTGCCAAATCATGCTAATCTCATAAATTTAATGCTGTATGAAAGTAACATATGTGTTTTAGCAATTTGGGCAAACCAGGGAGAGATGTCATCTGTATTGGTTTGACATGAAATGGGATGTGACCATTTACTAAAACCAATCATTATCAAATAAGCGAGCAACAAGATGAGTTGAGCTGGAAAGGGCTGAGTGGGTTTTTAGACCACTAACTCTGTGACTTTATGACCCAAAGCCACGTCAACCAGGTGAGAGTCAAAAAAAAATCTCGTCATTCAAAAATGCCTGGCCTGGGAATTGGAGGGATTTATTTCTGTAATTATAATTACCTGGATGTGATTTTACCAGCACCAGCAAGAGAGTAAGATCCAATTTTAAGAAGTAATAAGGATTTGTTCATCCACTCCCAACACAGCTTGCTTGCTCATCCTAAAACAACACTATTGCTAAGTAATGTCTACCACTATCGACCTATTCTTTAATCGAACTATATGACTAATTAGTTTAGCATGTCTGGTTATTGAACTGCAATGGTGAGTTAAACTAGAATGTTTTCAACACTAAGGACTGGCTAGTGGTCAGGTAAGCTATACCTCTTGCTTCTCTGGTCGAGTCCACGAAGCCTGGAGAGAACAAGATATAAAACACAACAAGAGAGCAGTAAAATTTTACAACATGTTGCTTCAGAGAATTGATGTATCACACTGCATCTCGTGCACATGCAGCTGCTTTTTTTTTTAACTCAGAACTTTGTCCAAGGCCCACTTTCAATGGTGTGTTTATTACCCAATTTAACTCAGGAGTTAGCGTTAAGCGTTTACCCCCTTACGCACAGTAAGATGTGTAATTCAAAGGAGAAGGCTTTCCTAATCTTTGGTATTCATACACAGGGATGCCAGCAGACGTATTCGACTGCTCCTGTTCTAGGAGGTCTTGAGCAGCTCTTGCAGCATTTGGTGGCACTACTAGTACAAACCATATAATCTAGAGATACTTGTAAGGTAGGTTTCCTCCTTTGGATTCTATCCGACAGCTAATCGCAAAAATGCTAATGCCATTTTGTGCTCATGCATTTTTCTAACTCGTTGCATGCATCCTATTAAAAATCAAGTTTATATATATATTTTTTTTTAAAAAAAGGAACTAAGAAAGGAGCAGAGAGGTACATTGGGAATGGCAAACACGAAGTCCTTAAAGTTGTAGGTCGCAAAACTTTCAGGACACCAAACTCTGAGTGCTCTGGGAGCTCCAGTCAGTTCGTAAGGGCAGAGAAATGCCCAGATGGCATGCAGGCTCAAGCGTGCACCACCGTCATCAAACATGGCATTCGCAACGGAGTGAGTCAACTCAGAAGCATAGAGGTTTGGGCATTTTCCTGCCCACATCTAGATATTTTACTTATCCGGCACACTTGGGAATCTACTATGCTTACAGTTTTTTTCTGTTTTCATACCAGGATTCAAAAACATCATACCTGCATTGTTCTTTTTATTAGGTGGCATGACTGCCTGGTTGTCACTGATGTTCAGATGGAGAAAGGAAAGAACAGATGCCAGAGACACAGCAGTGCAATCCAGGAAATGCAAATGAGTTAGCAAACATTTAGTAAGAGTCCACTAAATGCAAAGAGCTTTTGTGAGAAATGAGGAGGGACATGTTGGGTTATGTCACATGATGTCGGAACGAAGAAAATGTGAGAACAGAGGAAAAGAACATGCACAGACCAAAGTGACAGTGGGCCAACATGTCAAATGTGGTTGCCAATTCCACATCACCAAGAAGCTTGTCTGTCACATGCCAGGGCTGCAGGAATCAAGTTATTTTTTTAAGGGCTATATCATATGGAGTTATTTGTTTTTCAGATCTGGCTCTCCGAAATCACTATGGTTTTGTGGCTTTTAGAATAATTAGTTGCTAGTAAAAAAAAAAAAAAAAAAAAAAAAAAAAAAAAAAGGCTTCCAGGAGCCTGACCTCCTGCCTGGGTGTCTGGTGAAATGGTAGGATGCACATTGGCCCTGATTATTTAGTGATTGTGTGGCTCACTTTAAGACAATCTGATATGCAAGTGTATACACATAAAACATATTAGGATATAATTGGGTAATGCTCCAGAAATTTCAAGTTTCAGGTTCTTTTAATATTCACGTTTATTAGCTCACACACAAGTCTGTAGGAACATGTACATAAACTAACATGAAGCATCCCTACAGCTATCCTAAAGTATTACCTTTGCTCACACACAGAATACCCCAGACTCTAACCGCTCAACGCAGACAACTTTTCCAGTGTTTATATGTGGGCATCTAGGTCGTATTAAAGAGGAATTCTTCCCAGTGACAGAAAGATCCAGTTTCCAGTGAATCCAGAATTTCAAAGGTCTATCTCATTTGTGGGGTTTGTGGGATACTCTACCAGTGAAAGCCTCAAGATTCACGAAATTCCATTTTTTTCAATCTAACTCTTTTGATCTCAACTCTTTGCCCCTCTTCTTTCCTTAAATATTAAAGTTTCAAATGAATTTCTTTACCAGTCATTTCAAAGGCATGTTCAAATAAGAGGTTCAAATAAGCACACAGAGAATGTGTTCTGCTAGCGACAGATTGTGCAAATCATCCTCCAAAGGTCTCTCGCTCAGTATGTAAATGGGACCTGGAAGTTAGCCCCACTCACTTGCATACCTGGCAATACTGAAAATGAGTCTAGGTAGGATGAGCAATGAAATGATGTGGATGTGCCAACTGTCTTTGTATCTGCATTATCACAATGACCTCAAGACACATGGATCAAACTGACCCATTACGATGTACAACTATGGTTTGTTTTCTTCTCTGGTCGACATAATAGAGACTAAGAAATGTATTAACTTTCAGACAGCCGATCTACCCTCATGGTCTTAATGACACAAATTTAGCTTAGTTAAATTGGCTGTTGAGAAAAACCAACTCAACTAGCTGAAGCTCAGCAGACTATAATCAATCTCAAAGGAGCCATTGGACTATACCTAGAGACATGATCAGTTAGGGTATGACGATCGGGCTCAGTACACTGGTTTTTGCTTGCTTTTTCCCTCCTTCCTCTTTTTAATGAAGAGGAACATCAGGATGGAACATTAGAAAGTTACTAACTCGGTGCTTGTGGTTGAAAGTCTTTTCTTTCCTCTTCTCTTAAGAAGGGTAATACTAGATGAGTACTAGACTAAGCAAGGAAGCAAAAGACCAAGCTGCTTTAATTAGCTTATACTGTAGCCAACTTTATTAAAGAAATCATTGAATCTCCCACAAAGGTCATCAAAATCATGAGGAGCAACAAGGCATGAGGTGCTCTACTTCCAGAGCCAGTGAGGACACTTGAAGGGCTCTGCACTTGACCTTGTCCCAGCCAACATTTTTATCAGAGGCTGGAACAAAGATGTTTCACATAAATGCTCATATGAGGTTAGAGGCACCAGCTAATGCAGATGCTGGGCGGCAGCTGCCTGGAAAGGCTACTGAACTGCCTGCATTTGGGCCTTGTGAAGTGGGCTCACCACCGACTGTTAGACCTCATTACTTTAAAAACACATAAACGAAACAGGAGGGTCCAGATGTCTTGAAATGCCCTAGACCTACAGACCTCTAAGGACAGCTCAGATGAAAGTCAGACTTGCTTGGTTAGAAAGATGGACTGAATTGTTTCTCAAGCCAGGAAGAGTTTGTGTATGTGGCTTTTCTGGTAATCAAAAATGATTAGAGGTGGCTCCTGGCATTTAGAAGGAAGGAGACTGCTGGTGCTAAATATCTTGCAATGGCCAAGACTGTCCCAGGAAAGAAGAGCCTTCCCAAGTTGCCATAGTCACCCCACTGAGAAACATCGGGTTGCAACAAACAACACAATTTTTAGCAGAAATAAACACAAAATTCTGCATTTTTGGCAAAGCAATCAATTGTATAAGAACAGGATAAAGGGGTATGTGGCTTAAATGCAGTTCACATAAAAAAAGAGCTGATAAAAAAAAGAGCTGAGCATTTTAGTTGACCACAAGCTCAATATGAAGCAAGAGAATGAGGAAATGGCTCCAGGGATAAAGTATTAGCTGCATGGCAGTGTCCCGAACAAGGGAACGGTAACTGCATGGAAATCTGCATTAGTTACACTGGGCACAATCAAACTTTAGGGGAGCGCCAGTGCACTGAAGCTGTCTAGGAAGGGAACCCTAGACGTTAGAAACGGGGAAGACCAGCAGGTGTGTTTAAGGGAAGATGAGTGAGAGTGATGGAAAATCCCAGAGCTTTCGCACAGAGGGCTGAGTGGCAGAGGTGGGAAACTGGGAGGTGGAAGGGGGAGGGAGGCAGATCTTCCTCATCATCAGTGTTGGCCAACTGCCTGCAGAGGACAGACCCTGGCACCCTTTGAGGAGGGGCCACGAGACTTTCCAGCAAATAGGCTGGAGAGTGCCGGCTGAGACTAGACAATGGGGACCCTCCTTCCTGACTTCTAGGATCCCAGCATTCTGTGTAGTCTAATTCTCAGGAGCCTTCCTGACTTCAGAGGTTACATACAATCATCTTTTTCTATCTGCTTCGTGTATCCTGATATTTAAAGGAAATTGTTTTCTTTCACTCCCACAATATGGTGACTCTAATCATCTTGATGCCTGATTAGATATGTTGCAGGTGGAGGAGAACACGAGGGGTTGCTGCCAGATAAAAAAAGCTGAGCATTTATTACCCAGAGTCCAGCCAACACGAATAGGCCATATTCCTTCTCTTAATTATTAGCTATCCATGGTATAAGATGGACATCGAGCTTCTTTATATTAACATATAACTAATAGAAATGGCAACTTTTCTATTTAGGGTTTCACACGGGCAAATACGTCAATATGGTGTCCTATCACTGGCTGGTTTGGAGGACTTGTTCTAACATGGATTCACTCATGTTCTGGTAACATCAAGTTCGAGTAAATTTGAAGGCAGTCCGTAGTAAAAGAAACCACAACACAACCTATGTGGCTGGGGTTAGATTAATTATCTCTGATTGACAGAAGTGATCCACACTGATAATTGAATTATACAACACCTACTTGGTCTGAGATGGTCTCTGCTGGATGCCTTTTGTCTCAATAGTTAGTAAGTATGAGTGTATATTAATGCCTGGTTATTTGTTCTCATTCTGTAAAAATTAATTCACAGATATAGGCCAGAAGTGCCCACCTATTAAAGAACGTAGGGTAGGCACAAATCTTAATAACCCTTCTAGTCTACCTTAGCTGTAGAGCTATTCCTAGAAAAGACACTGAATTTAAAAGCATCATTCATCTGGGATAGATACTATTTCTGTCCTTCCTTGTAGGTCAACGATGTGCACTAGGTCACTCTGGACAAATCACAAGCCTGATGTAGAAAAGTCTGCCGAGCAGCAGCCCTGTGGTTTAAGCCCTGAAATGTACATTCAATCCACATAACACACACGATGGGAGCTGAAATCTGAGCTTAGGGTTTAATTCCAATGTTGATAAAGAAAGTATCCAAGTAAACACCACATTTCTTAATCCAGTTGGTTTTCACAATATCGAACAGCATATGTGAGTTTCAAAAATACTTAGCAGTTCCTTGGGTTTTTGTTAAGTTTAATTCAACTGTGGAGGTAAAACTTGCAAAAAATAATGGGCTTTTTGGAACAGCAATTTCTGTTCCTTTTGATTTAGTTTTGTTTTTCATTTGTGGGGCAGCAATCAGATCCTGAAATGCAAATCCCAAATGCAGCTCTGGTGTTTCACACTATCTCTTTTCGACTTTGAGTTTACCCTCTGTAGGGGTTTCCGTTTAGGCAGGCAGAAGAGTGAAGATCTATTCATTTTTTGACATTCTGGTCAATAAGCAATCAATTCTAAATGTTCTTTAAGGGTAGGCCCATTACTCTTGAAAAGGTGACAAAGCTTTGGCCAACTAAAATGAAGCTCATTCCTACAAGGTATATGAGATTGGAGAAGTGCCATAAGAGGGTTTAAGGTGGTTTAAAACCAAGCTGCTTCTTCCTGCTGCGTTTGGCTCACACTCAGTAGCAAAGGGCTGCATGATGTGGGGTTACCTCAATTTGTATATACTGTCAATAATAAAGACAGCTTTCCGGTGACCTATAAATCTATGTGCTTTAACGCTAAATCTTCCCAATCATTTCAAATTGCCAGGAAGGTTGCTACCATGTGTTTAAGCTCTCAGTGAATGTATCACAGAACCCTGTGTAATCATCACGCAGAAACTGCTAATTATTTTTGCCTTCAGAACAAAATGATATCCAAACGTGACCGAAAATACAGGCAGACACAAAGGCAACCAAGCTTTTGTGCATAGAGTGCATGTACAGCATGAGTCTACGAAACACAAGGAAAAGAATTAATAGGGCTCATTCTGAACCCTGCTATTTCCGGGAGACATTTCCTTCGGTGCTCCTGAGATGAGGACAGCTGGACCACCAGGCTCTTGGCTTCTCCTTGCTCCTCATAGCTCCATAATCCTGGGTTTGAAAAGCACTACACCCCTTTTCTCCCCAGAATGTCTAACTTGACCGTGCCCACTAACATCACACCCCTATACATCTATGCAAGAAACTGTGGCCCTTCCACTGCAAGGTGAACTGATCAAGCCACAGCCAGGCAGGCTGGAGGCTGGAGGCCATGGGACCTGGCATAGCCTCTGGGGCCCGCTTCCCATCTTCCAGCTCACCGAAGAGAAGGGGCCATGGGTAGACACATCTGCTTTGAGCCTGCATCCCATGGCCCTGAAACTCTTGGGTGACACCATACCTTTTCTTCACTGCTGATGTTTCGGGTAGATGTCCTCCAGGTGATAGTGGGGATGGGGTCTCCCGAGGCTTCACAGGTCAGAGTGACTTGTTCCTCCAGCTCCATGGCGGTCTGGTTCTCTACATAAGTGATTTTGGGCTTTGCTGAAAAGACAAGACATGTTCATGAGTTTATCTGATTTTTTAGCTTTCTGGGTTTAAATTATAACATGCACCTATCCAGCAAAGGTTATGTACTTACTAAGTCTAAGACCCTATTCTAGGTGTCATAGGAGACACAGAACTGAATCCCCAATGAATGTACAATGAGCAGGCATGTGACAGCATTGATGTGAAAGCAGTAACAACAAGATCCCACAGAGTAAGACTGCCAAGGGCAGAGACTGGAGAAGGCAGGGGAGGGGGGGTGGGAGGGGGACGCCAAAGAAGAGCATTCCCTGCTTGGAGCATTCACGAGGAGAAAGCTTTTGGGCTGGGCCGTGAGATTGTCAGTGCGTGGAACTCTGGGATAGAGAGAGTCATTCTTGATGACTCCTTGAATGAGAGCAAAGTAGGAAACTCCTTCTGTAGGAAGGAAACTCCTTGAATGAGAGCAAAGAAGACAGAACGTGTAGGAAACTCCTTGAATGAGAGCAAAGAAGACAAAACGTGGGTGGAGGGCAGTGTGCTGTGAACAGATCTGTGCATCTCGGCAGAAGGAGGCTGTGCTGGGCCCTGTGGGCCCCGGCACAGAGTCCTGGCTGCCTGGTTAAAGTGATTGCTTTGAATGATCTCCTGGCGCTGATGGAGGCCCACTGGCAGTGTTTGATCAGAGGAATGAAATGACCATTTGCACTTAAAGAAGGTTAATCTAGGAAAAAGCTCAAGATGATTTAGAATAGAGAAAACCCTGAGGTGGGGAAACCAATTTGGAAGCTCTGACAGCACCCCAGATGTGGTGTAATACAGTCTCCGAATCGGGGTGGTCCTGGGGGAGGGGGGGCACATGGAAGAAGGGCAGCTTGGAGAGAGGTGCTAATGGAAGGTTTCACAGCAAGTGCCAAATGGACAGCGGGCTTAGGAGGCATGGCAAAAGTCAAAAGAGGGAAGGAGAAGGATTGCAATGACTCTGAGCTTCTCACTGACTAGGAGAACTGTGTTAGCATTGACTCAGGCGAGGATGGGTTGGGGGTTGGGGAGTGGGCTGGGATAGGAAGGAAAAGAGATGGGTTCATTTTCCAAATGTTTTGGGTAATGCAAGAAAACACAAGCATTCGAAAGCAGAGTTAAATGTTAAAACATTAGAGAAAATTGACTTCTCCTGATTTAAAACAATTATACTCTGAAATTGCGAAACCTTCCATAGAAAAGAAAAGATAACACTGCACAAATGTAACTTATTTCACTAATGGAGGAAAATACGAGGCTGGATAGATAAACAAAAAATAAATAAATCAAATTTATGGGTAATTTTTGAAAGAAGTGCACTGCCTTTACATTCAAATTCACACGCTGCTCCTGAGTAGGTGAATGAACTACTGCCTATGTACTTCCTACAGGCCGAGACCCTTGATTCTGCTTTAATGAAGGGAAAACAATGACAAGGCTGTGCATTTTCTGTAGCAAATATCTGCTTCTATATAAAATTATCCATATAGGTCAAATATTCTGCTACAGTTAATCTGTACTAAGCAGCTTGCTTGGCAAATCCTTTTTTGATGGCAAGCGCACAGGCACGTCTCAATCCAATGTGGCCAAATGATCACAAATTGGAATTTATGGAGTTCACTTGAGTGAGGTTTTCCCATAGGAAGGTTTTGTGTCTATCTTGATGAGTGGGACTTTCAAGGTGGTCACGACTCACACTGAATAGACTAAGTGTTAAGTGAGGCTAGATAAGAGGTTTTAGAAAGATAAAATAAAAGTTAAATTTCTACACTGCTAAAATCACAGATTGAAAAGTGCTAAAAAAATAAAAGAAAATTCAGCCAAATGACTGAATTCACTGAACTGAACAGTTGTTTGGAGGTCTGGAGGCAGTCACGGGAAGGCTGAATTTTTTGGCCTCTTGAAACCTAGATGGATATCGTGACCTAGACAGTGTTTGCCGGCCTTCTGACCCCTAGCACTTTGTCCTGGCATCAAAAGGTGAATAGAAGAGAGACAAGGGATAGTTCACATCTATTAATATTTGCTTTAGTGGTTCCTTTTCCTAGAGGGTTACCGAGGACGCACTGTACGAATCTTTAGAAAAAAGCAAACTATATTCTTACTAAAAACGTTATTAACAAGAGCTAATTTTGTATGGTCTACAGAGGGCTGCTGGAAGGAAGGCAAGCTTCTCACTAATGACCTAACCTGTCAGCACTACAAAAGCAAGGCTATTGTCAGAACTAATTGAGGGCTTAGAATATCGCCTTGGAGTTAGAATATCAATAAAATCAGGATGCTCTTGAGAATGAAAAAGGGATACTCTAAACAATCACCCTGGGACAATGGGCATCATTAGGCAAACAGGGACAGCTGCAGGGTCACTTCCCTCTGCACACCAGCATCTAGAGGAGTAGCTCCAGGTTTTGTCTTCAGATGGTACTTACACCATCTTAATTAGCGTCTGTTGCGGGGCCCTTGACTTTGGATCCCTGTTCCATTTTCCACCTGCTGCTATGGGACTTAATGCTTCAGATCATTCCATCCTACTTCTCCCCACAGACCCTCCCGTGAGCACAGCTGTCCTTGGGAGTCTCCCAAGCACACTGGCTCTCCTCTTCTGGCATGTCCATGGCTCTGCGCACTGCAGCTGAGAGATGGTTTTGTCTATTCCCATCCCAATCCAGGCTCCTGCATCCCCAACCCAAGGAGGGCTTGTGGGGCCCTTCTTCTCTGAATGGAGAGGCTGGATATGACCAGGTGCACCTCCCTTCAGGCTTTAAAACTCATGCAGGCTGCTTTGGTCCGAAGGGGTCAGTTAAGCAAACCCACTGGTGAACCTGCCTCAGCCCACAGCAGCAGGAGACCTCAAAAGCATTTGTGTGAGCATAATAGGGATATGTGGAGACGAAAATACTTTTCCAGAAGGGCCCGTGGGGAGAAAAGCGATGGAAATTCACTGCCAAATTTAAAGAAAGATAGGATGTAACTACTTAGTAAAAAGAGCTCCTGGCTGATAACTAGGGCAATGCATGCTAGAACAAGTCCCTTTCTTAGGGAAAAATGATGTCGGTAAGGTACAATTATGGCAGGCTCTAATTTAGATGTGCCCTGTACATACTAATTGCCTTCCCGTCCTGAATCACAGGGGTTCTGAGCCCTTTTCTACTATCCGAACTACTGGATTCTCTGTTCTTCTGCCTCACTGCTGCCAACTGGGCCACCGCTGGGGAACCTGCCCCATTTCTCCCCTAGTGCTGGAGGTCCCCATGGCAAGCCAAGGGGAAGGGGAGGGACAGACAGTAAAAGAAAGAGGGAACCCTCCCTGGCTAGCCTTCCCCACCCAGGGTCCTGGCCCTCCTACCAATCTCCTAAACCAAGGGAGGCCAGAGGAGGAGGGAGAGGAGGTTATGAATGTGAAATGGAGAGGAAAAGCCATGTGGACGTGAGGGACCAGGTTACTCCAAGGAGTAGCCAAGGAGGCTCTGTGAACTCTCCCTGGATATTGTAGAGGAGGGCTCTCATTCTGGAGGGTTCTGGGGAGGGAGTCTCTAGGAGTCTGTGGTTTACTTACCTGTCTCTGCACAAATCTAGCCATCTCTCCTCTCTTTGTTCTTCTGGATTAGCATCTATTGTCCAGGCTGCGGTCTTGGGGAAGAAAGTGTGTGTGTGTGTGTGTGTGTGTGTGTGTGTGTGTGTGTCTCAGGACGGGATGCTGGGTGACGGAGGCAGGTGGAAAGACAAATCTTGCCTTGCCACAGTTCCTATATCCGACACTCCCTGCCTCGTTACTTCCTCCCCTAGACCTTATCCCACTCTTTAGTCTACACTGGCCCCTGACTCACTGCCCATGTCTCCGTCCTGGGCCAGAACCAGAAAGGCCTGGAAGAGAAAAGGAGATCTGTTCCTGACCAGCCAAACCAGAACTGAGTGTATTTCCACAGAGAAACCATGCCATCCATGGTGAGGGATATGCTAACTTCAGTATTCCTAGACATTCCATCTGTAACTCAGAGGCAATGTGTGTTAAGTTGAGCTTTGTGGAGTAGTAATTCTCCACTGCTACCTCAGGGCAAAGGACTTACAAGCCAACTGTATGGGCTGGAATCCTGGCTCCGCTGGGTAGGTCACCCAATTCTCTGGGCTCAGTTTCCTCATTTGGAAAATAGGAACAATTATGAAATCTACCTCACAGCGTTGTGCTGAGGATTATGAGAGTCAGTTTATAGACAGTACTTCACACAGTGCTTACATACTCTAAGCACTTGCTCCATGTTGGGTATTATTATTTCTTTATGGGGCTAACATCTAGGACTTTCCCAAGACAAGTGATGGTTACTCATTTCAAGACTCATCTCCTTATCATATGAACTATGCTGCATTCACATCAAACAAATTGCTCCTCCTTCCCTTATGCAAATAGAGAAAAAAACTGTCAAGAGTATTTTCCGAGACCATTAGTTTTCACTCTCCAGTATATCCAGTTGATGTGAACCAAACTGATAACCTGTTTCTAAGCCCAACTGTTATGAATAGAGAAATAAGATTCATCTATGATTAGCAAGTCCAACTGCACAGAAGCACTTAATCTTTCAAAGGGCTACAATCAGGCCAAATAAGCAGGTCCCAAGCAGGTTCCCCAGGCACACACTGGAGTGACCTGGGAACCACATGAATCAGAGTGCCTCTCTGGCGCCTAGTTAGACCACCTACAGTGGACCAGCTTACTTGTCTATTTTTTTTATTTTTTATTATTATTATTATTTTTTTTTGAGAGAGAAGTCAGAAGGGGCAGGGAGAGAAGGAGAGAGAGAAAACCCCAAGCAGATTCCATGCTTAGCTTGGAGCCTGATGTGGGGCCTGATCTCAGGATTCAAGAGCTGGATGCTTAACTGACTGAGCCACCCAGGTGCCCATGTCTTTTTTTAAAACACACGAAAAGAGAACTGCTGAGAGCCATAAGATTAAGCATTTCTCTGCCACAAATTCTTTTCTCAAGGTCAGGTCAAAATGCACTTCAGTTCTAAATGAATGGAAGTTAACAGAGTTTATAAAGACAGAGTAGAGACACAGGGGCTCCCCTCGTGATTTTGATGGCACCACTTCACACAGGCCACGGAAAGAAGCAAGGGAGACCCAGCTAGCCAGCTGGCTGGTCACTAATGTTTACCATGGCCCTTCACAAGACTGGCACTGTTTGGAGTGGCAGAGATAAAGCAGGAGAGAGAGAATAACCAGCACGCTGCTCTCTCGGTGTTTATACACTTTGTGGGACGTTTGAGACAACAATCCCCAGAGCAAATATGTAAATAAGGCCAGTTCAGGTATGACAGGTGAGGTGAAGAAGACACGGTAAGACCCATGGAAGTACTCAGTGGAGGTGGGTGGGGGGCGGTGGTGCGTTAGCCAGGGCAGGGCAGGAAGGATTCAGAGAGCAGGCGGGTTGAGTTAAGAGCTGAACGGTGCAGAAGGAGGTGGCTCAGAGCAGGTGTCGGGGAATGACATTCCAAGCAGAAGAAGTATCAAGTGCAATGTCTTGAAGACAAGGAACAAAGCTCAGTGTTGCCTGAGCCACAGAAGGAAGGCCCAAGTGGTTGGAGAGTTTTCAGTGTGGAGCAAAGTGGAGGAAAGGTGAGGCTGGAAAGGAAGGCAGGGGCTGGCTCAGGTTAGGTCTCACGGGCCAGGGCAGGGAGTCTGGGTTTGATTCTGCTTGCAACAGGAAGCCATGGGAGGATTTTAAAAAGAGGACTGGTGCTTGAGGTCATTCTGGCTACAGTAAGGAGGAGCTGGGGGGAACACGAGGTGGCGGCAGGCTGCCAGCTGGGAGGCTGTGTCACTGACCAGGAGAGGGGGAGGATGGCATGGACTCGGGCTTAGGGGGTGCAGCTGGTAGACGTGGTTGCACCTGGAAGAGACTCCAAGGCAGAGAGGACGGGGTCTTGCTGGAGGACTGAGTGTGCAGGGTAAGAGGAAGTGTGGCAGAGCAACGACCTTGACCCCCACCGTGCTTACCAAAGACCTTGAGGTGGATGGACGCATCCTGCTCTCCAGCCTTATTCTCGGCGATGCACACGTACTCCGCCTCATCGTTCTTATCCACCTTCCTGATGGTCAGCTCAGAACTGTCATCGCTGAAGATGTATTTCTCGTCTTCCTTGTTCTCTATCTGTTCCCCCTCCCTACACGGTGCAGAAATGCAAAGTGCCACAATTTTGACCACAGAAGTCAGATGTTTGCTTTTAATCTGTTTCCACAAAATGCAGACTGAGCCCATGGGAAAGACTCGGTCCTCGCAGAAGGTCAACACACCAAATTGTACTTGCACATACACTTTTAATTTCTCTACCCAAACCTTTGTTTCTGTCCAAGGGCTATGAACTGCCTACGAACATTCCAAAGAGGGCCTCCGAGGCCACGCCCTCTGGCTCGGCCCCACTGGAAGGGATCCAGTGCACAAGGCAAGAGAAACGTACAGATAAGAATCCATTCTGCACCTATAGCTGATATTCCCAAGCAGCCTATACCCGTTCCACTGAAACGCCAACATGGAGCAGGCTCCATGGTCCACCCTCCTCCACTAGGCGGTGATGGAAGGCATGAGCCAGTTTCTTACTTTGTCCAGCTCATGGTGGGCTCTGGGAAGCCTTTGGCATCGCACACCAGGGTGACGGACTGGCCGAGGTTGGCGGTGGCATTCACTATGCTCTGCCTGGCCTGGACGGTGGGTGGCACTGAAGGGAAAAAAGAGCTGTCAGGGGTGGTTGTGAAAACCTGGAGGAACCCAGTGGCCTGGAGAGGAGGCACCTCTAGGGGACCTTAGGGTCAGAGGGTCACAGCCTGGAGGTCAAGAGTCCTGGGCAGCTGTGGAGTTAGGATAAGGGATCTAAATGCACATGTGTACTAAGTAATTATTCTAAACAGAATAAATAAGTCACCCACAAACATGCATCAGTGTTTTTCAACAACACAAAATATCGTTATATGTACCGTAATATATTATAACGTCATGTCTCGATAACATAGCTTTAAAAGCTACATTGATATGTTTTATTCCTCTTAAAATAGTCTTCAACTTACAGTAGATATTTATCATTATGTATTTTCTCAATCAATGCATATTAATCTTACTACTATCATGGTTAAGTGGAACTTGACATCCAAAAGGGGGCTCTTGATACTGGAAAAAGTTGAAAACGCCTGTGCTTGGTGGTTAAATGGTTAACACCAATTTGAAATGCACCAGCTCACTGAGTGACATTTCTCTGGGACTGTCACAAACACCCTTGTGCACAAACAGTTTTTACCAAAGGAATGAGAGGGGGAGAATTTGGCAAAAAATATATATCAATAGCCAAAACAATTCAACCACGATTTGCTTATTTTCTTAGTACTGACATTATGATTTCCTGTAAACATCTTGTAAATGTCAGCTCGATTCCACGGGTGTGTTTATTTGACACACCGCAGATTAAGATTAATAAGCCCATGGCCGGTGATTCTGACTATTCTGAGGACTGAATTGATTATAATATTTTCTTTGCACATTGAATCAAGGGACTAACCTCATGATTATGGTAGCGTCAAGGACAATGAAGGATGAATAAGAATTTATTAGAAAGCAGGGGGAAAGTTTCTCGTGCCCTAAGACAATGAAGGACATTCAAGAATTGCACTAGAAATCCCCGGAGTTGAAGAGTTGAGGGAGACCCAAAGGCAAGTGTATTAAGAAAAAACAAAATAAGCCAAAGGCTATACCAGCAAGGGGGTGGGGGCTCAACTAGATGGATGCATGAGGTAGAATGGGATTTCTTTATTTTTTTTCTTTCTTTTTTATTTTTATTATTTTTATTTTTTAAAATTTTGTATTTAAATTCAATTTGCCAACATATAGTATAACACCCAGTGCTCATCCCATCATGTGCCCTCCTTAGTGCCTGTCACCCAGTTACCCCCCCCCCCCCACTTCCCCTTCTGTAACCTTTTGTTTGTTTCCCAGAGTTAGGAGTCTCTCATGGTTTGTCTTCCTCTCTAATTTTTCCCCACTCAGTTTCCCTCCTTTCCCTTATGGTCCCTTTCATTATTTCTTAAATTCCACATAGGAGTGGAATTATTTCATAGATCAAAGAGGAGGTTACGGAGGACGATATGGCGGAACCAGGTTGTAGGAATGGAGAGAGGAGGAAGACCGGATCTCCTCACCGTTCACAGTGACCTGAATGTCCTTGAAGTTGATCTCTCCCCGTGCCAGGATCCTGCCCTCGCAGCGATAAGTGCCCTCATCTGTTTTCTTGATGTCCCGGATCTGCAGGTAGTTGTTGGACAGGACTATGAATCGGACTAGAAGAGACAAGAGGTGGGTTCATCCAAGGGTCAGTCAGAGAACTCTGGCATCTGCAGCAGGTTGCAGGGCCCTTCTTCCTCCCTAGCTGCAATCTTCTGGGATGGAGGTGGGGCGTGGGGGTGGGGTGGGGTGGGGGTGGGGCTTGACGCTGTAATCAAGAAATGTGGCCCTGACAAGGACATAGAGCCAAGAGCAAAAGTCTACTGGAATTTTGTCTTTTTCTTTGAAGAGAAAGTCAAGTACCTGAATGACCCACTGGGGATCTGGAAAGTGCCTATGGCTGTGGGACACTGGAACCTGAGTTTGAGTTTGAGTGCCTCAGAGGCTGGCTGGGGAGGAACCCCTAGGGGACCCAGGGGCTTGGGGTAAGGGCAACTGCCAGGGAATTCAGGCCTCACCGTCTTTCGTCAGGATGACATCTCGGCCTTTGTGTTTCCAGATGATGGTCGGTGGGAGGGAGCTGACCACATCACACACAATCACGGCATCTTCCCCCTCCCTGAACTCTTGTGGGGTTGGTGCGTTCTTGAACATGAGCTTCTCTGGAAGATGAACAAGAGAAGATGAGGGAAAAGAGCTGGTTCCCCCCACAGACTCAGTTTTGCTAAAACCATACTGCTTAGATTCAGGCTGTGGGCAACTCTCAGTCCATATGTATGGTGGCACAGAGAGGGTCTCACACCATCCTCAGCCAAGATGCCAGGCAAAGCAGCTGATATAAGTAGGGGAATGTGGCAATCAATGTCTATTCCCTGAGCCCTAAGTTGATCACACCTTGTGTGGCAAAGGGTCTATGGCGGTAAAGGAGTACCTTTACCAAGTGTCCCTTGCCATGTGGGATGGTGCCAATGAAGTAAAAAGCACAAGTGGAATGAAATGCTGGAACACTTAGTCTACCACAATTGCTCATCTCTCCTTCCTCGGTCTCCCACTCTGACACCCCAAAGCCACCTTTCCTAGAGCAGAGAAAATTTTGAAGAACAGAACGGATGAAAGGCAGGCTTAATGGCAGCAAATACTATGCAATCAATACTGTTCCATTAGCTGTCACCCACTGTTACACTGGCCAACGAGACAGATGCACGATAACAAGGTAATGAGATGCCACCTCCAGACTGGGTTTCACTGACAATGGGAACTGCCTGCTGTGAGTGCCCTAGAGTGTTCAGATAATAATCCCCCACACCCCACCGAGCCTCTGGACTCCATTAGCAGCAGGGGACAGTGATACAAGAGGGAAAACTTGAATTATACGATAGTTAGCCAACGCTTGGAAAAGGGAAGGGGAACCTTTAGCAGCCCTCTGGGAACTGTATAGTTTGAATCTAGAGAAGGGAGGCCAGAGGGAGTGGAAAGGAGGTAGCCCTTAGCGGGCCCTCTGCTGCCATACCACTCTGTCTGCTACCCTTACGGCCTCCTGGCCAAAGGAGAGGACAGGGAGTATAGAAGGAGACAGAGGAGGCTCTTACGGAAGATCTTCACGTTGACCGTGGCCTCTGACTCGCTGCCATCCTCGCCAGTGACCACACACTTGTAAATGCCGGCATCATCAATGTTGGCATTGTAGATGGTGAGCGTGGAGGAAGAGTCATCATTCCACACCACGGAGATCCGTTGTTGGTTTGGGGTGAGCTTCTCTCCATTGGGGGAGAACCAGGAGATGTCTTTATCTTTGGCATCTCCTGCCACTAAAGAGGAAGAGATTATTTTCAAACCACGGGAATTAAAAAGACCAAGTCCCCTCCCGGGTGACTGTGGGTACTCAGCAAGAGCTACCAAGTGAGAGGTCATCAGGCTTGATGACCAAGGAGGGAGACCATTTATGTTGAGGACATGATACTGCTTCTGTGCTTATTACGTACATAATATCGCTCACAGTGCTTGGGAAGAACTCGACAACCACTTGTGCTACTACTTCTGAGAGTACTCCTATCCTTAGTGAAGGAAGAGGAGAGGCGTTTTGTGGAGGACCTACTGTGTGCCAGGCTCTAAGTGAGGGGCTACAGCTTCACAGAATAGGGTGCGGAGGGCGCTCGTGTCCAGGATCTGAGCTCAAGGGCCTGGCTAGTCTGAGCCAACTAATATGCTTGTTCTTGACTGCTTCGAGTGTGGTCTCCAGAGAGGAAGAGACCAGCTAGTCTAGGAGTGTGGATCCCAACCAATTTTATTCTAGCATCTGCCGGTGCAAACTGGCAGGACTGTCACTTCAGCACCCCGTCTCAGACAGACAAATTCATCTCCTCAAATCCTGCAAAGAAGATAGCCAGAATCACTACGCATCCTTTCCCCGGGCACCGAAGAGGGGCAGATGCTTGCTGCTTCGCGATCTCAGACACTGAGCCAGAACAGGGGCTCTGGGCTCCTGCCGACACGGCTGCGCCCTGCCTCTCTGCGCAGCACCCTTCCCGGGGCCACGCGACCCAGCCCTGCACAGATGCTTAGTATGGAAATGAAGCTGCCTTCCTTTCAGGGCCCATCATGTTTTCAATAAATATCGCTATTTGCAAGATGTGCTGTGGGCTCTATGGCTGCATCTCCAGATCATTTAAATTGCTGTAATGAAGGCAAAGCTGGAGTGAACACATCCGGCGGCCACAAGGCACCTCATCCAACGCAAATCATGATCGCATTTAAAGGCCCCTCCCTGCCAAGAGCTGCTCGCTAAATGTCACAGTTTACACCTAGCTCAGCTCAACTTCCCTGGGTCTTCCATGATCTGAAGCCCAGTCATGCCACAGACGGAGAATCCAAAGCCTAATCTAGAGCTTTTCCTCCACGGGACGTTTCCCAATGATTATGTGAGCTGTGGAAACGGGACAAATTTTCTAGACCCAAAACAAGGACACCAGAACTGACACACCCCAGAGTTCCAGTGGGGGCCACGGGACAGAAGACTGGCATTCCCAACAGACCTGGAATACCCGGGACCCACAGCCTCATGGCAAAAGGGACACAGGTACTCAATTTCCTTGCAGGCAAGTGTCAGACTTTCCTGGATTTTCCTGTTCTGGGAGATTCCAAGAAATAAGCCTCACACTGACCCCCTGAAGCATGATTTCTGAGGCCGCACTGTTCTCCAACATCATTCACAGAACTCCAGGTGGATACAGAGCAGGGGATCTGGAGTGATTTGCTATTTTGGGAAGTGTACTGACTTTCCCCCAGAAAATCCCTAGACCTCCTCCATCACCATGCAGAAGACTGGATGACACACTTCACTGTGTCGGGGAAGCCCTTTGAGGGGGAGGAAGAGGGCCTGAGAGCTTCCCTGGCTCTCCGGTCACACTTCCGACCCTGCAAAAAAGCAGTTCCAGGCAGGGCCAGGCCAGCACACGCGGGCCACGGGCTTCTGCTCTGCCGGCTGCCTTTCCCTTGGTGCGGAGGCAGGCACAGGGCACTTGCCTTGGCATAGGAAGAATTTGGATTCTCCAACGCTGATTTCTCCTTGGCTGGGGACAATGTCCACCTGCAGAGAAACTGAAAGAGAAAACGTCCATTTGAGACACACATTAGGATTTCTGAGAACTAAACTCAGAGCTTTCATTCAAAACTGGGGTCTCCCAGTTCACATTAAGAGAGAATGAAGGGAAGATGTCATCTGGGTTGAGATCTTGTCACCATCAAAGAATCCATGGTTCCCACGCTGAAGCCAGGAATGGCCATGGTCTGGATCATTCCCTGTGGAACCACTATCAGATTGTGCGAGGTCCTCTGGGGGACTTGGGGTGATCCCCTCACTCTACATGTTTCTGACCCCATCAGAAGGCTAAGGGTCCTGCTCTAAACAGCAGCACTTCTGGGATTCATGGAAATAAGAGATCAGTTACTTTTGGGTATCAAACCTGAAGTGTCTCCATGGTTGTGACGAGGGAAGCCTGCGCCTCCAGACCTCTGACAGGGGTCTCCTACCAGTTTCCCATGTCACCGTGCATCATGACTATGGAGGATTCACTGTGATAACTCAGATGGATTTGGTTTTTTGTTTTTGTTTTAATACTTTATTTGACAAAGAGAAAGAGAGAGAGAGAGAGAACATATAAGCAGTGGGAGCAGCAGAGGGAGAGGGAGAAGCAGACTCCTTGCTGAGCCGGGAGCCTGACTTGATCCCAGGACTCCTAGGATCAGGACCTGAGCCAAAGGCAGACACTTAACCTACTGAGCCACCCAGATGCCCTGATCCAGGTGGATTTTGAAGCAGGGGATGCCAAATGCTCACCTTGCCTCATGACTAGGGGACCCACACCCCTCCCTCTGAAAGAGGAGACCACATACAACATCATCACTCCAATTAGTCAGGCGTTCTCCTGAAATGCTGGAGTCTGCGCCCTGAGGAATTCCTGTATCTCCTGGCTACTTGCGCTGAATTTTTATTTGAATATGCCCATGCTCTGTCATTCCACCCCGCCGATAAGACGAAATACATTGCGCTGGATCCCACAGATGGCTGTATTCATTCAGTTCCTCGTATATCTGCTCAGGGCAGATAACTGTTCCTCATGAAAATCTAGTTTTAGGGTAGGAAAAAGAAATGCTTTTATCCATTTGGCTTCAACTTCCTTTTGCCTCCCCTCCTCCTGGGGAAAGTAAATCTGGAAGCTAAAAGCAAAGGGACATTTGGTTCAATGCATGCAACTTCTTAAAACTGATACGGAGGGGCTGTGGCTCAACAGGCCGGGGTACCAGACTCGGGAAGCTTCCTTAGCACAGCCATTTTCTCTGCACAGCTGAGCGAGGGCCTGCTGGTTGCCATGGAGACGGGACGGAGGAGCTGCAGCAGATCTCAGATCTCTGCTCCTGTGATGGAGGGACTGGAGCACCGGGCAGAGGGGGGATCAGAGGGCCGGCACTGGGCTGGGAAGGGGGGCGTGGGGAGCACCAGGCTGGGAAGGAGAGTGTGGGGGAGCATCTGGATACTGGGGGTGCTGGAAGCACAGGGCTTGGAAGGGGAGTGTGGGGAGCACCTGGCTACTGGGGGTGCTGGGAGCATGGGGCTGGGAAGGGGGAGCACGAGGAGCACCCAACTACTGGAGCTGGGAAGGGGAGCACGAGGAGCATCCGGCTACTGGGTGCGTGGGCTCTCTCACTGCCAACAGGCCACGGGGAAGCAGCAGAGGCACAGAGAGGTGGGTGGCCTGGTGGAGAAAGGGGCTGAGAAGGGAAGAAGGGAGGGCACAAGTGAGGAGTCAGGCACAGGGTTTAGGCCGGGAGAGGAGGCCAAGTGCTCCGCTGTGAGAACAAGGGAGGGGGGATCACAGACTTCCAAATGGTGGTTTGGAGGAAACACGGTAGTAATCCGGGGGCAGCCAGCCACTCCCTCGCCGGTTTACTGCCGATGACTCATGGGGCCCGCGACTGCACCATCACAGAGCGCCCGAAGGGCTTCCCCTACCTTCCCTGAAATGCCACGTAGCACACAGGGCTGCAATGGCTCCTGAGTGCGGGTGTCACTCACTAGCTGTGCTGCTTCTGTCACCCTCCTCTGGACAGAGCGAGGTGCACTCAGGTCTACAAGGAGGGAGCCAGAAGGAATCCCAACCAGCACCACGTTTCACCTGCTCATTTTCCGGATGAGAGAGACTTCACTAAGGTCACCTCTGTTTAGGGCCAGGGTGGTGGTGGCCATAGAGCCACCTGGCTCCCAGGTAAGTATCCTTTCCATTACAACGCTTCCCCTGTGAGTAGAGGATAGTAAGTTTCTTTTCATTTGGTTTAATGAACAATCTGGAGAACCTGAAGAACAATGCTCAGATTCACCATCCCCTAACAAAATGGATCGAGCCCAGAGCACATAAGGCCCTTGGTATTTTGGGGGTACAGGCCCTGACAGAGAGGGCTACAGGCCAGCGCCATCCATCATCAGGCCAACCAAGACCTTTCCATTCTGTCTGTGGCTCATGTTCCACGGAACAATTGGCCCATGAAAGCCCAGGAGCTGTGCCCATGCCATTCGTCACCTAAGTAATGGTCCTTTCTGGAGTTTACTGGGGCATTCTTTAGAGAATTGGAGGCATATTTCTGCCTGAAAGGTTCACTGGCCCATATGCTGAGCATTAGCAGCCAGCTTCAACATATGGATCCTGTTATTCTCACAGAGCCCTTACTGCTTTGAGAAAGATATTCTTATCCCAAGTGAAAAAACAGCCTTCGTCTTTTCAGCTCTTTTCAAACAGAACATGACTCTCCAGGGGCCAGAGAACACGGCGAGGCTCAAGAGTTTCATACCCAAATGCGGCCAGTATCCTTCTCTGGGCCATGGAGAGCAATCAGAAACAAGAATTTCAAAGGAATTCCCCAGCTTAACCAGATCCCACGCACACATTCATCATCACAGAAGTTTTTTAAAGAAGACATATCCATTTAGACTCCTGGCACACATGGAAAAGATAGTATGATTCCTCCTTCAAAGCACCAGAGTCAAAGCAGGGCCAGAGGAACCCCAGACTCTCTGAAAGTCAACGCTTGGATGTTTTCCACTGTAGCACAATGGCTGATTATTCTTCCCCAAACGCTGAACCTTGAATTATTAGGTTTAATAATGGTACGTGGAAATCCTGCTCTACTCTCCAAACTCCTCCTCTCTACTTCCTGGTGCCCCGTCCTTTCTTACTCTATTAGGCTTTTCATTGTTTGCAATAAAAATTCCTGCCTCAACTTTCTGCCTTTCTCCAGTTGCACATATAAGTGAAATTTCCTAACCAGGCATAACTCATACCTTTAAAGAAACCTGGGAAAACCTTCCTCCCAGAAAGGATATCTCAACTGTTGCTTTGCATAAATGCTCTGCAATAATGCTACATGTGATTCTACTCCATCCTAGATGCGTTCAGAGATATACACTTACATGTGTGGGTGTTTGGACCCAAAGGGTTCTCATCCCCCATGGCCCCGTGCAGCCAAATCACAGGTTCTGGTTTACAAAGTGTACTCTGTTCCTTTTGTCTGATGCTCACGATAGTTCGGAGCCATAAGAAGGCCTACTTTATGGTCTTTATCCTACACAAGAGAATATTAACACTCAGAGAAGCAAAATAACTAGCCTGGGGTGACTCCACTAATGAACAGTTAAAATTGAAAGTCATCTGATTCTAAGGCTCCAGTTCTTCCTCCCACACCTCACAACTACCACTAACCTTTAGTTGGCCATCTCATAGGTTCGTTATGACCTAATAGTTACCATTTGCTCTCTTTCCAAATCATGGGCTAGAAAGAGCAGAGTGGACACACATAGTCAAGTTGCTGCCTTCATTTCTACCTTGGTTAATTCTAACCGGCCTCTTTGCTCACAGATGATCATAGTTAATAGAAATCCTATTTCACAGATGGGGAGGTGGAGGCTCAGAGCCATAGGTAATAGTAATGGTGGAGTCCAGATTCCAACCCAGGCTGGATGGAGTCCAAAGCTCCAGGTATTTCTCCCATACTTTTCTATCCCTTGTGAGCAGACAGAAAAAGGGTTCTTTTAAGAACCCTGCCCCCATCCTCATCTGATTTTAAAAAGTAAAATAAACTCAGGGGAGATTTGTACCGTTTCAAACATGTTTTCTGTGTAAAAACCTTTTAAAAATCGATGCTTTGTTCAAAGAGAGGCAAATTTGTTTAGCAAACAGCTTCAGATATAGATAGAAGTTTGGAAATGCTCAACTTTTTAGCAGAAGCAAGAGAATTTTCTTTAGTTGCTAAAGAAAAGTGAATTCGGATTTCAGTTCATAAAACATGCTAAGGCACTTATCAGGAGAGATGGAAATCTTAACCAAGGCAAAGCAACAGAGAAAAATTATTCTGATTTCAAGAAGGAGACCACAGATTTCACTTGAGTCAGCAACTCCTTGCTGCAATTTGATTTTTACTGGTTTTCTTTTGAAACAGCAGAATAAAACCCAGATCTCTCCCACAGCCAATTGAAAATATTTTCTTGTTAAGTGGTGATAAAGACACTGATTACTGAGGAAGATAGACTGCCGAAAAGCAGCAGGTCCAGAACTAAGGTAAGAAGATGCCCTGGTCACCAAGTTAAGAGAAGGGTGAACAACATAGGATTAATCTGATCAGTGATTATGTACCAGGTAAGGGAATTTTCTAGAACCTACTTAATAAGAGCTAAGAATTTTTGAAAAAGGCATCAAAGTGTCACTCTGCATTTATTTTGTTAGCTATTGTTCTAGAAATGAACCTTGAATGTCATCATACTTCACCACTTCCATGGAGAGTTGCTTTTTATTTTCCAAATATAACTGAACGCTAAATCCCTTTCATGTGACCATACCTATGGGAAATCCTGATGTCTAGACCAGGGGCATAACAACTGAGGAGCCCTCACTTTCCTGCGGCAGTTTGTTCTCATTATTAGCAAAGTACTTGAGAAAAAATACAGGATAACTTCACTACTAAACCAACCAAACTCAATGAAAGTAAAACCAAAACCAACATGGCAGTCGTGGAGAATGATTGAGGCCCAAGACTCTGGACCAGACTGTTGAGTGTGAACCCCAGCTTTGCCACTTACTAACTGTATGATCTTGCCCATGTATTTTAACCTCCTGGTGCCTCTGTTTTCTTATCTGTATAATGGGGATACACAGAACCCTCTTCATAGGGCTGTTGGAAAGACAAAATGAATTAATATATGTGAAACACTTAGAATAGCATCTGTGCATAATAAACTTTTATGCTTATTTATTATTATTATTATTATTATTAACAAATCTTTATTAATATCCCTTCCCAAAGAAAATTATTTGATCACAATTTTTGAGGGAAGCAATGATTCTTTTTATGATTTAAGATAAAGTAACCTTCCTGAATAATCCAATTGTCAGGCGGCCCAATTCCACCCTCTATACTAATTTAGGATATTCTACTTGCCAGTCACAACTTTATTGGTATAAGATGATTGAATTCAACCAAAGGCAAAAACCCAATAATACAGGCACTCCAGACAAACCACTTCACCTTAGCCTGTTTTCTCATCTGTCAAATGGAGATGATGATGAGACTGTGTTTGTAGCCAGACTGTCACGATAATTAAATGTCAGGAGAGAGCCACAGTTAAGAAGTCAGGGTCTGGAGTCAGAAAGGCCTTCGCCCAAACCCCCTCTCAGACATCAAGTAACTCTGAGTTTTTAGGAGAATCTCAGAACCTGTTCACCACATTTGTAAATGAGCATAACAACCCTATTTGTCTCAATGGGATGTTGAGGTGATTTAGAAAAGTAACGGATGTAAATGACCAAACACCAGGTCACATTCTGTTGGTTGTTTTTTAAATGGCAGTACACATAGGATAGCATTTTGAACTTATACACACACATACCCCAAATAAGAAAAAACCCCAATAATGCTTGTAGTGGGAATAAGATCATGGAAACCTCTTATAGACTACTTGTAGACACATACCCCTATTACGATACATGTGCATGTGTTTGTAGCTATGTGTATATATAGTAGATCTGCTGTGAGCCTAGAAAAATGTGTATGCGTAGAATAATGCAACTTGTCAGATTGCTACTGTTGCAAAAAGCAGCTAGACATAGGTAAAGTTATCTCATCTGGGGAGAGAAAAACAAATGAACAATTAGCAATCACAAAGGAGTCTCACCCATACTTGACACGCGAGTCCTATGATTCTGGCTTGAGCTACTGTTGATAGTAGCTGGGCAGAGGAGGAAGATGAGGGAGACTGTTTCACTTTCAAACATTAACCCAAAAGTTAAGTGTCATTTTAAAGGAACTACTGTGTTCTCAGAGGTTTTGGCTTTAGGTTCTGTATAATGTCATGATAAAGGCGACCATATTCTAACCACCACTGGAAACATCCTCATTGCTTAAAGCTGGCTATAGCAGCAACTTAAACCATCCAGAAGTCATACTTGGGGCCCCATCTATGTAAGTGCTGAGAATTCTAACTCCCATCTAAACCTAAACAGCAGAAGTAATCTACATAGGGTTCCCAGGCCAACTAAATTTATTACCAAACCCCTGGGAACCCATCTGTGTGAAGGCCCCACAGGATCTGGGTCCCCGGCTTCCCCCAGTGTGCCAGTCAGACTAGTGAGTGAAGGAAGCCCTTGAGAAAGCTGTGGTCCTTCCTGATTGAGAACACCAGCACACAGCAGATGTGTAAGAGCAGAATTCAAGACTGGAAGAGGAAGGAAGGAAAGATGACTCTGGGGGGTGGTAGAAGGTTCACTCTTTATACGTTAGAATGGAGAAACCAAAGCTCCCTGTGTCAAGATAAAGCCATATACACAAGTTGTAGACATATACAGACATTTCTAAATCAAATTCACTTGAAGGAGATGCTGGATGCGTGTAATAGACAGATTTCCAAAGTCTTTCATTTTAATAAACCCATCAAAACTGGGCAATGTTTCCTTAAAAAACCCATGCAATAAGTAGTTCTAGTGAAAACTGTCTTTAGCATCCTCAAGTCCCATGGCTATTCCAAAGTGATGGGGGAGGTGTGGAGAAGGTGAATATGGCTGTAAAATTCTTCAGTTTTCCATGTCCTATGATACTATAATAGATATTATAATAAGGAATAAAAAATCCTAAGCATCACTGCCTAACAGAAGCCTACATGATCCCATTACCCCGAACATTCTATCCAAAGGAATTCTGGTAGTCAAACATCAGAAAATCACGTGCCAGAAGCAGGAGGCTCTCTTTCTTAGCATTATAAATTATATGAACTGCTGGGAATCGGGGCTAATTGGATACCGGCTCCGTTTCATGGGACTGACTTCAAGTCAGAACACAGAGCCAAGACATGTAACAGCTTCAGTTCTCTTGGCTTCCCCAGGTCCCTGGGTCAAATTAGCATTTTGTTAGGTTGGACCAAATGGTTTACTTTTATAGAAAGAAAGAAGTCAGTGGTTTTAAGCCATGACTGTTGTCCCCACAAACCACCAAGCAGGTGGAAAATGTGACTGATGTCACATCACAGTGACCTACGCTTCTGGATATAGGGCAAGAAGATTAATTTGCTCAGAAGTAACAGATTCATGCTGGTGCCCAGGCCCTCACTCCCACCTCCTATCCCCATCCCCAAGAAGGCACGCAGTTCTTATTGGGAGCACTCGGGAGCATCTTTAATGGGTCGTCAGACGAAATGATACTAAGCAGGCCAAAACTGACCCAAATAGTTTCCATACTACACCCACAGATCAGACACAGGGGAGAAGCCAGCCTGGCTCTGATGAAAAGAAGCTTGTTTATTTTTGTGTGTTTGTCTTAGAAGAAGATCATAAAGAAAGGAGATACACTGAAGAATTTCCTATACATATTTTTTTCTCCAAAGCAACAAAAAGTTCTAAGTTACTCATAGAGTCCCAAAAGGGCCAGATTCCAGATGAGGAGTGAAATCTTTCCCAATGGCATTAGCTTAATCTTATGCAGTCCACAAGGGGTGAAGGCAAGAATGTTCCACAGCCCCTCGTGCTGGGGAGCACACAGCTGAAGGCATGTGTGTGTGCCAAGAGGTGGCAAATGAAGGTCTGGCTACACTGTGACTTCTGAGTCTTCCACTAAGATGGATTCAGGGCCAGGACTGCAGAGTTGTTAGTGACAAAGAAGAGTGGAGCCAGAAAGGACCTGATGCGTAATCTGCAACCCCTTCCTTTTACAGACAGGAAACTTCCAGTGGCAGCAGTCGAGGGTTCCTGGTGCAAAGTCCCGGACCCATGGTGTCAGCTCCAGGTGCTGACTCCTGCCCCGAGGCCCTTCTTGCTTTTGTGTCTTATTTCCTCTCTGTGTCCTTAGTAGCTGCTTTACCTGTTTTGCCCTAGTCTCACTTCTGTCCCCAAAGGGCAGGCATCATCGCGTAAGAGAATTGCTCTATTAAAGCGTAGTTAAAAAAGGCAGACAAATGGCAGGTGCTCTGCTAGTCCTGTCCCAAGCTAATTAAAACGCCTGCTACTTCCAACATGACGGTCACTTTTTAACTGAAGCTCAGCTTCCCTGCTTCCCTTTCTGACTGCTCTTCCTATTGTTTGCCTTTTCCAGGCCAGCACTTTGCATGAAGCTGGCTTACTGAAGTGCCGGGCAAAGACACAAATAGGTTTTTGGAACTCAGCTAAGGTTCTCCAGATGAGCGACGTAAAATCTATTAATCTGCTTCAAGAACCCAGGCCTTCTTAATAAATTGCTGCATGCTATCTGATTGTGCCCAGGATGCCCCGACAATGTTTTCTTAGGTCTGCTCTCCTGGGACGCTGCCTTCACAAAATGACTCACCTCACTTCTTTTCTTCCAGCTGTAAAAGGTACTTTGATAAAAGGCGAATTGTTCCTCTCCCGCCCAACAGCTTTTGCCAACATGGCAAGAAGTTGGAATTATATGTTCTAATATTTGTCCAGCTGTTGTTTGCAGATGTTGTATTCTTTACACCCAGAAAATAGAAATTTAGAGAATGCTGGCGTGCAACTTCATCCTGAGAATTTTAGATCCTGCCCGTGTCTTTCAAAAATGTCCTTATGTGTTCGTAGCTTTAAGCACATCTGGGCTATTGAAGATACAAAGGCTTATAATCTCTCAAACAACCAGTGCAAAGAGTTGTTAAATTTGGTTTCTGTCATGTGAAAAATTCACAATCTCAAACAAAGATATATATATAAATATATAGTAATTATTATGTGCCAGTCACCCTACTAAGCACTTTATTGAATTTGTATAAGCCTCCCAACAATCCTATAAGACAGGTACTGTTATTACCCTATGGGACAAACAGGGAGGCCAAAGAGCTGAGAGGCTAGGTAACTGGCCCAAGGTCATAAAGCCAGTAACGGGTCAAGCCAAGATCTGAACCCTTGAAGATCTGGCTCCATAATCCTTCATCTTAAGTATGTACTACTTGGTCTCAAAGTCAACTTTCATGGAAAAGGGGTTGATTTTGTGCTAGATGAGCTCAGGACATAAATAGAGAAAAATACTATTTACTTGGGGATATATTCCACTCAGACCCTGGAATATAGTGATTCTCATGGGGGCTAGAAATAGGTATCTTGAATTCTGGGCCCACCAGCCACACATCCCTCTCTACCATAGCCCTGCCTTTGTCTCGAAACTGAATCCTCTCTGTCCTCCCACCCCCATCCCCCACGGGCCTGGCCTTCATGCCCACCTGTAGCCTTCCTCTGCTGCCACTAAGCACTCAACATTGGTGGCGGCCACCAGCAGGATCAGGCCAGAGGCTGTGAGATGGATTTTCCCATCTATTGGTTACTCCTGATCCCCCAATTTGGATTCTGGATAAGCCATATCACCTCTCACTAAAATGTTAATATGAAAATTGTTCTTTGGCGATACACATGTTGTGGCTGAGTCTTTGCTCATCTGTAAGGTGTGCATTTGAAATGGATTATTCATGGATCTGGTCATTTGGCTCAGAGAGTCACTCCCTTAAGGGGCTGTCTGTAGAGCATCCATGATAAAGAGATTTCTATTAGAGGCCACAGTCTTTTCTCCTGAGTGGAGAATCCATTCTCTACTCCCTTAGCCATCGTCACTCCCAATCAGATGGTGCCTGACACACAGATGACACATAGAACCACATTACACAATATTTTGAAGGGGACAGAACAAAAGCCAATTAAGCAATAATTATTTTACAAATAGTACATCCATAAATCTGGAAAAGAATCATATTGTGTTCCTGAGTTAGGAACAAATAAGGAAGCTGTCATTGGCACCACTTTATGGGGTAAGAGCTGAAATGCCACATCCAACTCTATGGCTTGTTGGGAACTGAGAGCTGAGAGCAGCTGCAGCCAGGCGAGGCTGGGGAGACAAGAGGCGATTAGGGGCTGCGGCTAATGGTGGCCATGTGGTGGCCCAGCACATCCAAAGTACATCTCCATCCTGAGACTGTGGTATTATGTCTGTCAACCTTATGATCCATCCATCCATAGAATTACCCATAAGATTGTTTTCTGATTCTCAGTTAAAAGTCCTTTGGCTACACTTATGCCTTCTTCTTGTCTTCACACAGCATGATTTCAGAGACCCAGAAGCGCTGCAGAAGCCTTCCCCTAGTCCCAGGCTGCTACCTTCATTCTTGGTACTTCTACTGTATGATTTGTATGCCTAATAACAGCAAGGGTCTCCGGCTGTACTCTAGGTCGGTATCAGTCTTTTCAAGTTATAATGAACCAAAGGTTAGGGTAGAGTTTGTTAGGAGGGCTCAGAAGGTTGGGGGAAAAACAACCCAATGCACAATGTTACACTCATCTTGATAGCTGGGACCTCCTCTGTGTGTGCTAATTACGCTCCCTTTTTTTGTCCAGAATACTGTTGCAACCCTAAGGAACTGCTATCAAGTCATAAAGTCAAATATGGAATGAGATTCTTGAGATAGCCTTTATAAGTTTTTGTTTGGGTTTTGTTTTCATAACAAGTTTTTATTTAAGCGACCACTATGAAGTTCTTTCATTATTCACTTAGGATCCTTCCCTCCCCCAATCCAAACCCAACTGTCCTTGACACTCTCACTTTGCTGTATCCAATAGGTAGGAAAACCTTTGAATCCCAGTCTGTGAAATTAAAGACAGAAACATTAAAGAGGGTTCCCCTGCTCCATGGCCCCAGGTCGTCATGGGCTTTGATGTTCAAGGACCAAAATGAGTGGGATCCCAAGGAGCCATTTCAAAGGTAAGGGGCAGATGCAAGGTTCACTCATTAGAAACAAACACAAACCAAGCTCATCTTATGGTGGCCCAATCTTCTTTTAGGAAGGATTTCACAGATGCAATGCTTCTTAACTTTTCCGTCAAGATGACAAACTTTAGTTATGAGTAACTTTAAAACCAAGTAACTAAACTTTCTTGCACATGGATCCTTATCTCAAAAGAAGGAAAATCTGCCAAGAGACAAATTCTCTCTTTAGGGGAGGTTTCTGGAAAACTTCCTCTGAACTTTGGGAGACCAGGTCCCCTTTCTGGGCAATGGGAGTTCACCAGGGCCTGCTGTGATGATGCCTGACAGTTTCAGCACCAAATCTGCAGAAGGGACTTGGGTGGGGCACAGGGGAGGACACACACACACACTCCACACACACACACACACACACACACACACACACACACACTCCACACACATACTCCTTCTTCACTCTGTCTCCCTGGACCATGAATTCCCTTCCGGGAACTAACTTTTGAACTTTCAAAACAGTGTCAGGTCACAGTGACCAAGAACTGAGGTCACTGGTCAACGAATTTTCCTTCTTTAAAAACAGAATCAGCTCCAACAGTAGCTAAACTTGGGAGTGCAATAACTAGTTTCAATTCCAAACTGGACTGGTAGCTATAAAACCAAGAAGCCCTAAGACCACAGGCAACCTGGTCATCTTTAAATGAGAGAAGTTCACATGTGATAAGGTTGTTTCATGTTCAGTTTCAGATCCTTTCTATCTGAGTAAGAAACTCCCCTCCAAAAAGCACACTGTATGGCCATCATGATGCAGCCGGGGAGGGTCACGGGTGCAATAATGAGTAACATATCTGCCTGCTATCAGGCTATGTTATCCTGGGGGTAACTCAGCAGGACTCTTTGAAGCATGGATCATGACAGGATGGACCACTCGCTTCACTCACACTGGGATCTCCAACAGGCCCATCTTTTGTCCCTGCTCTTATTCCCCTTCCATCACCTTCCTCTCCATCCCATCACTGCAGCCTCAGGGTCATTAGCCTTCTACATACTTCCATAAGACAGACAGACATGGCCCTATTCTCTCAACAAAAACAGCAACAAACTTCACCCAAGAATAAAAAGCACGACACAAATGAATATGTGCCCCCTGGTTGTGCATTAGACCTTATTTTGCAACAAGGCAAGGTGACTTTATTTCTATAAACAAGTTATAGCTGTCAGCATCGCTAGTTGGCCTTTAAAGATGGCAGTATCTTATAGAAAGCTATTAAACAGTGACAGCCTGACAACCAAGTCTACTAACAGGCTGGAATTGGCTGAGTAAATGCCTAGAGAGAGGAAAGAGCACATGATCCTTAGCTCCCTTGGGGGCAGCGGATCAGCCTCCAAATTTCAACCTATTCTCAGAGGGTGTAAGCCATGACTCTCCTTTCCACTTTTCCATGGTGTGGTCTGCACATAGATTTGCATCGCATGGAGCATTTCTCATGGAGTCCATTTAGGCAAGATGACACTTTCTGAAAAACCTACTTGGGTATTTCCAGTGCATCTGCACCCTAAGACCCCCCCCCCCCCCCAGTCTGAACAATGGCCATCCCAAACATCACTGGACTGTGAGTTACGTGCCTGCTTCCTAGGTAAGGAGAGGTGATGACAAAACCCAAGCTTTCCCCCAAAACTTCTCAGTAGGTTGTAAAGCTGGAAAAAAAATCCCCCAAAACACAAACTACCACATCAAAGACTTCTTGATCTCTATGAGCTGTCCTTTTCTGCCTACCTTTTGGAGCAAGGCTATTAAATGGCCAAAAATGAGCTCCGGTGTTAGGCTGGCCCTTGTCTTGGACCAAGATTCTTTCATAATGTCACAAAAGAGAGTGAAGTCCAAACTGCAGTCTAGAAGGAAAGTGCCTCAGGGAAAAGAGACCATACTAACTGGATAGCGCATCCCCGCAGTGTGACGGCTCTGAAGAGCCTCTCTCAGAAGCTCCCAATATGCTAATTCTGTGGCTTCTCACAGCCTTCCAGAAACCACCAACTGTGACATCAGCTTCACACCCAAGCTATGTGTGAACAGCCTCTTCCCTCCCATCCGGTGCTAGAGACTGAGGCTATCACTGGGACCTCCCATGAGACCTAGACTATTTGTGTGCAAAATTGGTCCAGACTCTACAGGACAGAGTTACACTCTTCAAAAAAGTGACACTTCTGGATTATTTCTCCCTTGGAAAATCAACTAGGACCACTGGAGGATTGATCTGGGGCTATCTCCTGGTCTTCACTGTCAAGGTCTGGCCCCAAGATCCTCTATGGCCTTGATGGCTTCCATAGCCATAGCAGGAAGGGAATTGGAGGTGAAGAGGTATGAACGCCAATCCCTGTTCCATGCTCCATGGCAATTAGCTGCACCTCCATCATAGCACTTCAGTGTCATGGGGTACTATTTTAACGCCTGTTTAGTGACTGACCTCTGTAAAAAAGCTGTGCATCCTTGATGCTCAGCATGGCACTCTGCACATAGTATGTCCTAAAAGCTCTGTCTTGAATTAACAAGAAGATCCTATTTTTACTATTCTTTTCTGAGGTTCTTATGAGCCCAATGGTTTGCAAATGCATGGGAGGCAGGGGTCCAAGTCCTGGAACCATAGGTCAACCTATGTAAGAATTACCTAGAGAGCTTATGAAAACAGATTTCCTTGCTGCACCTCTGAAGACTCTTGATTCAGTACCTCTGCAGTGAGGGTCCTGTGATTCTCATCTTGAAATGCTCCAACAATAGTTCTGATATGCAGCCAGGTCAGGAATCACTGGCCTAGCTAAGATAATTGATGCCTTGCAAACAATATCTAGCTCATTTAAACTCTTCAAGCCCCTGCCCAAAGTTTTTTATTTTTACCATCATTCTTATGTTGCCCTGGTACTTCGCCCTTCGTGGCATTAAACGATGGAGAAACTTCTATTTCATGCATTGGTGTTCAGGTCTGTGACATGAGCACTTTCGGAAAGTCTAACCCAGACACATGTAAACATCGTGCTTTTTATAAAGCAGATAGGCCTTGCATTCAAAATGGGTAAGATAATGATGGACAGGAAGTTACAACTAGGTACCACTGCCCTCAACATACCTTTTGACATCCCTGCCTGTCCTGCCCAGTCCAACTCATGTGCTGCAAACAGAAGGTCTCAGTGAGTGTCAGTTGGTCAGTTTGGCGATCTTTCTCTTGCTTTCCTCAGTGGATCAGCCTGCCACGATCCTTGTATAAGTCTCATTTAAAGCTCCCATGGATAAATGTGCTGGTCACTAAGTAGATACGGTATAAGGAATTTGTTCTGCAGGGTCACCCCAGATTCTCATTAACCATAACAGGATAGAAAGGTGACGACATGCAGGAGGCATGACACACTTCCTTTCTCAAATGAAATTTCATAGCTCTGAAATAAAAAGCCTTCAGAAATTGTGAATTAGCTATAAATCAAAAAATAAAATGAGTTACCGCTATACGTGGCATCTTCACAATGGCAGTAAGAAAGGACACCAAGCACTAAATGTTAGTCTTTTAGCCCAGAAAGCTTTCTGGTCGGTGGTAAAAGGAACTATTTGCCTCTCACCTTTCTCCTGTTATACTGATACATTTCAAACCTCTGCATTAAACAGGACTCTCCATCCCCTGCTGAACCTGATAAAAGAAAACTTAAAATTGTTTCAAATAATTCCTAGCTGAATTCATCTTGCTTTGAAAGCTACAGAGTCCCAAGGACAATTGTTCCTCTCCTATGTAAACATTATTTATTCTTATTATCTCTATGCTTTGCTCATTGATTTTCCCCCTTCTTACAACACAGGCCTCACTATAAAGGAAAAAGCCATTTGGTGATTCATTGGTTCTTCCCTGAATGTAGGAATTCATAACTACTACATACCTGCAGGTACCTTTCCACCTAAGTTATAGATCTTCCCAACCACTCAGTGTGGATCTCTATGTCTTATATAATCCCTACAAATTGGTCTACAAGTAGAAAATAGAGAAGAAAGTGTATAAATACATTTTCCTATAAACTCTTTTGTTTCCTCTATTTTAAACGATCAAGATAACATTCTTTAAGAGAAGACTCGAGTAATAAATTGGAGGAAAAGAGGGAATAAGAGAATCGCACCAAGCAGCTAGACATAAGCTACCAAGAGCAAGGTCAGGTATCTTCTGTAATTTCAAAGCATCTCACATTTGGCTTTGTACCCAGCGGGTTCCAATAAATGCTCTCCACTGCCTGACAGCAACCTTCCTTTCATGTATGTTTTATCTCCCAGTAAACCACTTGGTTAGAAAAATGTATTTTAAACTTGTTTTCCTTAGAAATACATGGGTCAATCCCTAAGAGTGAGGTGGTGAAGTGCAGTGGGAAGAGGATCCTGAACCCACAGGATTCTGGTGCTAATCGTCTCATTGGTGCTATGGCACTGGTGCTCCAGCAGTAAAATTAGGATAAAAGTAGAGGCAGAGGGTGGCAGAGTGGGAAAAGCAGATGAATAGGAAACAGAAAACCAGGCTTTTGTTCTGGCCTTGCCCCTAGAACACCCACAGGATCTGAGACAAGTCATTTTACCTTGCCAGGGTTCACTTTCTTCATTCAGAAAGAAAGGGGTTGGACTGATTTTCAAGGTCCATTCTTACTTTTATAGTTATATGACTGGGGTCAGCTTGGCAACTCATCAAAAGCGTTCCCAATCTTCCCATCTTCCTGCCAAGGCTGGCTTGTCCCAGTCCTGCCAGGTGGGGTGGGGAAGCTTCAAGCTGTGGCCAAAAGTCCTCTGAGTTCCAAGCTGGGACTCCTCAGGAGTCCCAGCCCCACCTGGGCAGGAGGTAAAGTGTTCCTGCAGTAAGACTGGGGTCCTGGAATGCCTAGAAGGTGCTGACCTCTCACCAGCCCCCCTCCCATACTGGGGCCCTGGACCCTGGATTCAACTACTGGCTGACGCTCTGGTCCAAATCAGACTGATGACCCCTCACACAGTGCTGCCACCCAGTGGGCAGGGAATGTGCCCCTAACCCAAGCTTCTGTGGTTGCTGTTCCCATTCCCAGAGACTTCCACTCCCTTCTCCATCAGAGATGGTAACCTGCACTGCAGAGCAGTGGTGAAGGCCAAGGGAACAGCACGTGATGTGCCCAGTACATAGTAAGCACTCTACAAACGACAATCACCACTATTTATTATCATGATCCATGGCAGAAAAAGAGCAAGTGCCAGATAGCTGTTAATTAACTGCGGGAGAGCCCAGAAAAGCAGCGTCAGAGCCAGCCCAACAGGTGATGGGTGAAGCCAAGGAGCAGACCCCCTTCCTGCTCCTCTTGTCTGGCGTCTCCACTCATCCCCAGATGCATTGCTATCTGGTGGGAAAGTCAGAGAAAGAGAGAATAAGACAGACTATTCTTCTATCAAGGCTTTTACTCCCCTTGGGGTACAGTCAGAGAGCTTGATGTTTCTTCAAGTGTTAAGCAATCCCTATGGACTTAAGAGAAGAGATATGAATAACTCTGAGGACAGTACGCTGTGTTTTGCCAAATAACATCATTACAACAGGGCTATAAGGAAACCAGGGAGCTAGAAAGAAAACCGCTGGCTCCATTTATCTTTGTTTCTTCTTCTTGGGTTTATGCAGTTGCAAGCTACTTAGACATGTGTGTTCCGGATGTCCCCCTGGGGCCCATTTCAGGGAATACTTTTTGAAGCTCAAGTGGCTAAGTGGTCTCGTTCAAAGAATTTTTAAGCTCTGGAGGCTAGTTTGTCAAAAATGGAGTGGACTCCCTCATCTGATCCCAAGTGGCCACCTGTCATGGTAACAAAGTGAGACAATCACAGGGGCCGGACCAGCCCAGCACTATCAAGACTCTAGCTGCTTCTGAGGCCCAGTCCTGTTCCTGGCAAGGAGAGGGAAGGCCATCTGAGTAGAATCACATGATAAGCCCTTTGCTAAGGACAATCTGGCATACCACAGATTGCCAGAGGCCGGCTCACACTCAAAGCTAGTACTTGGGCCTCAGAATCGGCCCCTGCCAGCGCCAGCCAGTCTAAATCCTACAGAACAGAGCCCGTGTGGGATGTCGCTCAGACTTAGGCAGTGGGCAGAGGCCACCCAGGGCTCTCCCAAAGCACACATGCTCACAGCACATCTCGCAAATCCCTCCAAGCTGATTCTCTTGGCCTGGGCGGCAGGCACTCATCTCTACGGCACTTAGTGAAACTGGGAATATGGTGAAGAAGCCCCAGCAGAAGAATTGGCACAGCCGTTCCAGACCAGGGACATTTTTATCCTTGTTTGAAACTATACTGAGAGGTAAAAAGAAACTGCAACAGGAATGAGGCCCCCATCCAGACACAACACTCATACCAGCATCCAAGTGTTCAACTCTGGGCCAGACGCTTTACAAACCTAGTGCTGTGCCTGCATCGTCCCCGACTGCATGTCTGAACCTCTGTGGGAGTCTACTGTCACCCACTGTCCAGGCGAGAATGCTGAGGTTGAGACAGGTGAATGGCCCAACATCACCTAGCTGGTAGATGGGGAACTGGGATTGGAGAACTCAGGGCCGTTCTGCTCCCAAGACCATCCTATTCCACCATGATGCTTCCAGTGACGTAGGAGAGAAGGGGCAGAGAGAAGAAAGCAAACTTAAAAGTGCTACAGAAAGTCTATCCCTTGGAATGTGCATTCATGCGCCATGCCCACATGTCCCAAAGATCCGTGTTTTCCTTAATCGTCCTCTGCCCAAAGCTAGATGCCCAGACACGAGGCTCTTTAAAAGATCATTCCAGAGAATGCCTTGTAATTCTTTTAGTATCAAATTTCATATTAAGAAAAACTCTACCCTATAGCATTTACCTCTGAAGATTTATTTTCTTCCACTAGCTAATGTTTCCCCAAGGAAGGAATCTTGGGGTGGCCAAATGCTCCAACCAAATATGCTTTCTCCTGCCTTTACTCCCAAAGTGCCTAACATGCCCTTTTTGCTGGGATTGCTCTTATCTGCAGGATGAGACTGTGAGCTGCCTGCTTCTTATTCTCTCCATCCTCTGAGCACTCGGCTGTGCCTGTGCCCAGCAGATGTTCAGTGTGTGTCAGATGAGGTGAGGGGCATGCAGAACGTTCAGCACAGCCCCGGCTGTGGCCGGGGGTCTGCAAACAGAAAGACAGGGCAGAGGAGTGTCTGTGGCAGCAGATGCTGCTGCTCCAAGCTGCCCCAGGGAATTAGGGGTCCTGTTCTGAGAGCTGACCTCCGGGAAGTCACACAACCTCTAAGTCCCCAGTTTCTTCATTTATAAGATCACAGCGGCTGAGTGTGAACATTCTTCTACTCTAGAATATTAACGAGTTGGCTCCCTCCCTATCTACTTTCTCCTGTTTGCCAAGACGCTGCTTAAGGACACACTGTCACAAAAGCCATGTGCTTCTGAATCTTAAGAGATACAATCTGAAAGTAAAGGAAATCTCAGCATCTCATGCTTAGGAGGTTTTCAGACATCCTCATGTTTCTAGAAATTTCCATGTGATGTGTTGGAAGCTCTTTCCAGAATCTTACTGGTGATTGTCTATACTCCATATACGCTGAGAGACGGAAGAGAAGAAATGACCCATGTTGATAGAAAAGCTGCACAAAGACTGTCTGGCAGTGTTCTTATTAAGCAAAGTAGACAGAGCAAAAGATGGCTAAATCATAGGTCTGTGTCGCCCTCACCACCGTGCCGCTGAGCGCCACACAATAGGCCTTTGGAAGCATCATTCCCTTTGCACAGTGGGTGAGCTGAGGCAAAGATAATTTTCCAGGCTGCTTGGCTATCAACAGACACCAAATTGCTTAGCTGAGCAGACGTGATCCCCTTCGACTTGTTGCAAAATTCTTAAACAAACCTTGAAAATGGAAATGTGTTCTCATTTTACCTCCTAGCTAAAAGGATGCTGACTTCTTAGGAATCAGGTTGAGGGGATACACATGGAAACGTATGCTTTCACAGAAAACAAGATCAGGCTTTCAAACCATTAAAAATGGGTAATTATATATTGTTAAAATATATATGATTGCCCTTGCCTCCTGCCTAGTGGCAGGCTGATAAATATTTATCAGATGGCTCTTGGTGGTAGGGGAGCCCTAATCTGTAAGCAGCTGCCGATTCCTGCGGTGTAAATACTCCCACTAGGAATTTACAAGCAACCACTGTGATATTTCTCAATGTGAGTTTGGAAGAGATGCATCTGACTGGCTCTCAAAAGCCAGTGGGACAGCTTCAGCACACTGCTGTCTTGCCTGACACTCAAACCCCAAGCCTGGCCCATAAGAGTGGGTCACCAAGAGCCACTTCTTCTAGCCTAGCCTGAGCAGCACACTAGCGTGCTTCAGCTCTTGGGTGGGCAGAGGATCAGCCATCCGGGCACATGAAGGTCACACTGGTATCTTCCACGTGGTTGCCTCTCCTGCAGCTTCTTCACTTTTGAGAAACACAGCAAATCTTTTCTGTCCTGGGGCCCACCAGAGATTTACATGCTTTTTACTTAGAAAGAAATGAGCTTCCTTCCTTCCTTTCCTTTCCTCTCTTTCTTTTCTTTTCTTTTTTTCTTTCCTTCTTTCTTACTGAGCTCTCTTTCTTGATGCCGACAGGCAGGCCTGCTTTGGTTATCCTGCATCTGCTAAAACTCAGGCCATTTGTCAGGAACTTGCAGACAAGAGGTACGTTAAAGTGTTTGCTACTTGGCAACCAGAAGGATGGGGCTTCATCAGAGCTGCACGGGAATGAGCCGCTCGGAAACCAGGCGGGACCAGCTGGGACCTCAAGGCAGGGGGCTTACTGCCTGGGAATCACAGACCTGACGATGAGACCTTCATCGGAGCTCCAAATCCTGTCAATGGGCACGAAGTAAGGCCTGGGACTGGGAGGTAAGCCCTTGCAGCCCTGGTTAAGTGGTGTGACCTGACGGTGGCCCCGTCCTAGTTACTTTACTCCTCTTTGGCTCTTCTCTGCATCTGGCTCCTTTTTTTCTACCTCCCTGCCTCCCCTCTGCTCCAAGGTCCTCCTCCTTCCTGATTCTCTTCTACGGTGGAAGCACAGGGAGAGCAGGACCAAGAAGAAAAGAAGGGCATTCATCACGCAAGGACCGTGCTGGCATTTATCTCATCTGTACCGTCTAGCTCATGCTTGTTTCTTGGATCTTAAATCCCACACAGTCTTTAAGGAACTTCTTTTCAGAGCTCAACTCTCTATTTATGTAGTCACTTTTCTAAAATAGCAGCCCCCTCCCCGCCCCTCTAGCGGATTCTCTGTCACTGCTGCAGGAGGCATCCCTTGTGAGGGCAGCAGGGGAGGACCCGCGCGAGAGAGAATATGATGATGAACAAGCAAAAGAGACAGAAATAGAAGAGAAAAGTTGGAAATGAAGAGGTGGGTGGGGCAGTCCCCACTTCACTGCCCCGAGTTCCTTTCCAACCTGAGCCTGGCCCTATGGTGGTCCAGCATTTCCCAGGTGAGCCTGGATCCGCCTCTTGACACCAGGTCCTTCGTTCTCTGTTTCCCTGCCACTCCACCTGCTTTCCCCAGGCTCGTGTTCCATGACACACTCTAGGAAAAATGGGAGGCTCCTGCTCCCACAAGACTTTCAACTGTGCCTCTCTGTACCCTGTCTTACTTCCTGGTACAATTCCAGGCCACGTAAGGTGGATCCAGGCAAGACAGAGGCCTGAAGAGTTGCTGCCCTTCCAGCCACCCCATCAGTGTGAGCAGCTGCTTACATCCGGGCCTACTCCACCCATGAGTGTGATACACACCAGCATCATGAACATTCCAACTGGAGGTGTTTAAATATGTAATCTGTGAATCTGTACCAGCCAAGAAAACACAGTGCAGGAGAAGCTTGAGATAACCTTTTGTGAACTTGCCAATGACCCCCCGCCCCCCAACCACGCTGTCAGGTAAGAAAGTCTATTGAGAAGTTTGGAGAAGAGGAAGAAGAACCATGAACTCCAACCTGCCAAAGGCTCATTTACTATTCCTGATGAATTGACACAGCACTTTTATGCCCTTGAAATATGTCAGTTTTTCATCAATGAAACAGCCCTCATAAGAGGTTGATGGACAAACTTTCCTCAATAGGCTGGAAAATAAATGGTGTATTTTTTAATGGTACAGTAGAAACATTTGGAAGGCATTTGTTGTATCTGCCTTCAGGAATCTGTTAAATTAAGTCTGGCCCCATCCCAATGACCACAGTGAAAAACCACATAAATTAAACATATAAAAAATAAACAATGGGGTGATTTACAGATGTCTCATATCTTCCAATGTAACTCTGAAAAGAAAATTCGTCCTTGCAAAAGCCCATAACACCTCCCTTGAAAACCGTGAAGAGTTGTGTTTATCTTTCCCAGACCAGTGGGTGTTCTTGGAGGTGGGGTAGGGATGTGACCTCAGAATACACCAGATGGTCTTTCAGGATGTCAGACAACTGGACAGTGGTCAAATAAGGTTTCACTTCACCTACTCTCCTATAAAGTTTAACAATTCAGTCCATTGTGGATGAAACAGTTTCACTGGGCTGTAGGACACCAACCTTTCTTTCTGACCTCAGGCCACTTTCCTGACTCTCCAGCACAATTACAGCAGAAGCCAACTTAGAGTAATGTTACAAATCTTCACTACACACCTTTGCTTTTATTTTTTTAAAGATTTTACTTATTTATTCATGAGACACACACACACACACACACACACACAGAGGCAGAGACACAGGCAGAGGGAGAAACAGGATCCATGCAAGAAGCCCGACATGGGACTCGATCCTGGGTCTCCAGGATCACATCCTGGGCTGCAGGCAGCGCTAAACAGCTGCACCACAGGGGCTGCCCCACACCTTTGCTTTTAAAAGGCTACCAAGCAAGCATCCACCCTAGACCTAAGCCTCTCCAGAGCTAATCCTGTCTCTAGTCTCCGCCTTCTAGCACCAGCGCCAGCCCCATTTCTGGCACAGAGCTGGGACTGCGCACACACACAGTTGATGAAGGGACTTGAGTGAACCCGCCAAGATCTCTGCTTCCCAGCTCTGCGTTTGTGCCATGAGATTCCCTGATGATCAGATCCTCTTCTACTAAGACATGTTGTATTTTATCAAAAACACCAGCATCTGGTGGGCGGTTGACCAACCACCCACATTCTCATCATGCTCTTGTCTTCCCCCCAACCATTTCCTCTTCTACCCACTCACCAACTTCTGCATTGCCTTCAGCTTACTTAAATAGCATTCTCAGTTTCCTTATTCTTGCCTTTTACTTCTTCCCCTCCTGTATTTTCATATATGCATATTTATGTGCATGCATAAACGTGTTGGGTTTTAAATACAGGGGACATAAATATGTGTACAGATATGTAAGGAGCAGGATGTTTTTTCACCACGGTGAATGGTATGAAAAACACAAAAACAAAGTTATCCTATTATTTCTCCACATAAGGACAGAGAGCAAAGCTCAAGGGTTTATCCCTTCCAGAGTCATAAATGCCTCTGGACCCTTGCCTCACTAGCAAGCCCCCAGCCCTGGACCCTGGGGGTATTTAGGCCACTCCCTAGGAACTCAGGCCAGCCTAGGTCTAAAGCCAAGTTACACATGTGGCATATTGAAATGTACAGCTCTTAATGAGGAATGGGACTGATGTGCAGAATTCCTGTATCAAAAGAACTTTCTACAAGGTGAATAATGAATGACATACATGTGACTGGTGGGGCAAAGTTTCCCAAGGAGGGCGGATGCACACATTTCCAGTGCTTTCCAGACTGTTACAAAACGCACCCCTCACATTCTCCTCCTTGCCACCTTCATTCAAACAGTACACAGAGCCTCCATCTCCTGGGCCCAGGGTTATTGTGGTGCTGCCACTCACAACCCAGCACAACTGGCAAACTCTATTAAGCTTCCATCAACTCGTCGTGTTACATTAGAGACCTCAGTCAACCTTTTGACAACAACTGTAAAATGTCTCCAGATGGGTTAACACCGCACATCAAAGTTAGTATTCAAAGGCTTCAGTCAATCTAAGAAATACAGATCTCCCACAGAAGCATGACATCACCCCACAAACCTCAGTTACCAAGGTACCTCTGGAGACTTTTGTAGGGGCTGTAAGAAGGAAGACTTTGGGCACCCAACTGATGAGCAAACACACACACACACACACACACACGCACACACACGCTCTTTCTCTCTCTCTCTTTCTCTCTCCATCTTCTCCAGCATATGCAGAGCTTCTATTCCCTGAGGATGGAGACACAGTCATTGGTGAGCAGAGCAAGTGTAGATGTGAGTATCGTGCCTGTTCTTCAGAGCTGGGATTTCCCAACAGAATTCATCTCCCATGTTGCTCCCTTCTTCTCACTGCCATTACTTTACCTCTATTTCTTGACCTCAGTGGAAATATGAGTGGAACCTGGGTTTTCCATGCCACATGCAAGCAAAACAAAAACAGAAACAAACACAAACAAACAAAAAACCCCACAAAGCTGAAAGTGAAATATTTCACATTCTCCAATTTGTAAGATCTTTAAAATCTGTGCCAGCCAACGGTGGCCAGAAGAGCCAGGTGGGGGCTATTTCATGCCTCTGGGCTCAGGAAGACCATAGGCTGCAGCACGGGCCAGGGACCAAGGTGCAGGATGACATGAGACCTCCATTCTGGAAGTCACAGCCCTACCCATTGACAACATTTAGTAGAACAAATCACTACTGCAGATGTTTTGTTTTGTTTTGTTTTTCTATTTGCATGAAAGCCCTACAAATTTATTTTTAGATGCAGAGCACGTTTCTGCCCTACCTGTGCTCCTTGGCATAAATATTACTGAAAGAAATTGAGTTTGCTTAGAAATACCTGGTGTTTCGTGGGGAAGTGGAGTCTGAGCATTGAGAGAGAGAGATCTCAGCAAGTGGGAAACATGGTAATCAGTCCAGGAGTGCTGGGGGGCCATGAGCTTGGAGACCCACTGCAGGGAAACTAAACGCCTGCTAGGGTCTTCTCAAGTTGTTCTGGCTATGTTAAAAGGATCGGATTGTCAGGAAATCTTCAGAAGGGGAGATATATATGATTTTCAATCTTGTGTCCCAGATCAAAGCAGCTCATAATAAGAAATGCATTGTCTAGTTAAAGGCATTATTCTGCTGCACTGGGCACAGAACATTTACATGAAACACATACTGACAAAGGTAACACGCCACAGGAATTTTTTTTAACATTGAACACAGTCACTGGGGTAAGGGATACTCAGGCATGTGGTACTGAGCAAGCCAGGGGCTGGCCCCTGTGCCCCTCAAGTTTGCACCACCTCTACTCCTCGGCCAAAGAGGCCCACTGCCAAGAGTGGTGCTGCAGCATTGCCCTCAGGGCTAGGGATTCCTCCCACGGGCCCTGTACTCCCTGTCTTCTCCCAAGCTAGACATAAAGGGGCTGAGGCTCTGAAGGTTAAATCCTAGAACACAAGCCTCAAAGTAGCAAAGAATGCACCCGGATGGTGATTTCCTTCCTCCTTAGCTTTTCTGGCATATCCTGCTGCCCCTAAAACCTGGATGTTTCCAGTGATGTGCTAATGTTGGCCATGCATTTCCAGCCCTGTAACAAAGTGCTCACAGGCCTGACAAACGGATCTGGACAAACCACTGCTATGAGAACAGTGGAGGCCATGCACGTAGCAACTTCCCCTTTCCAGCCTCCATGTGGGCAATTTGCACTATCATGCAATCCCTTCTTATTGTACTGCTAGGGCCGAGGTCCAGAGAAGCAATTCAAATTAGACCTCAGGTTTATGGAGATTCTTAACATAGTTATAAATATTCAAATCAGGGCTGGATCTTGGCAGGATTTTTCTAATTAAAATTTCATTCAAATTAAATCAGCCACATTTTGACAGACACAGGAGACAAAAAGCTTTGTGGTTTTGTGAAGGATTTTTTTTTTTCCCAACTAATCAAAAACACGGCTAATGTAATAAGAGTGGGGAAAGGACTTCGTCCGTGCTGGTGGTGGTTCTGCACGAGCGACGAAGGGAGGCTACAACCAGAAGCCACTGCTTTCCCAAGCGAACATCATTTTAGAATTGCCTATTACTTAAAAATCTAAAAGTCAAGAGCCTCTCCATGGAGGCTGGAGCTGCCACAAGCAGTATTTTTAAAAGTAAAACTTGATACCATCACGAGCAAACTACTCGACATCATTTGCATCTGAGTTCGATCCCAGATTAAGCCTTCAAAACACAGCTGCCAGCCTCAAATTTGCAAATACAGATACAAATTTCCTTTTTATAACAGTCAGACTTGTAAAAGGCAAACAAAATAGACAATGCAGCACTTAGAACATTTCCAGCTAAGAAGGAAAAAAAAAAAAGCCATTCCAAGATCCAAGGCAAAATACCTACTTTTCATGGTAAAACAGCTTTATTCATTTCCACTTCCTCCACCAAACACAATTTAAACTGCACATAATTTTTGCTATCAACCCCTCTCCTACAGACTGTAACAGCTAAAATGCCAGTCTGTCTCCAACATAATTAAACAAAATGTGCAATCTTCTAAAATCTGTGAATAAACAATATAAGGCAAAATAAAAGACCCAGACAAAAAGAGCATACCGAGATCAATCGTCAAGCTATAATATCCTGACATCCCGCCAAGGAGTACTTACAGAATCCACTGTTGCACGGAAAATAATAATCTGAGAACGCAGAGAGGATGAGGGTGTTGGGGGCAGGACAGGTGAAGACACTTGCTGGGAGCACAGAGGGGATGGGCTTTATGCAGCACACTACACCAGGTGGCTCTGACGGCAGCTCCTAAAATTTGCCACCAGGCCTTAAAGGCAGCTCAGGAGAAGTTCCGATGGCCCAGTCTGGACCTATGGGGATGGGACTCAGGACCAAACAGAAGTAACGGATGAGATGTGCAATATGAATGTGCTAATGCTACCAGGACATAGTACCACAAAAGGAGTGGCTTAAACAACATGAATCCCTTGTCTCACAGTTCTGGAGGCCACAAGTCCAAGATGAAGGTGCCTTTGCAGGTGCCACGGAAAGGTCTGTTCCAGGCCTCTGCTAGCGTCTGCTACATCCTTGGATAGCAGCAACACAACTCTGGTCTTCATATGGCATTCTCCCCATGTGCATGTCCAGCTCCAACTCTCCCCTTCATATAAGGACAACCATCACACTAGGTCAGGGACCCACCACACTCCAGTATGAGCTCACCTGAACTAATTACATCTACAACGACCCTATTTCCAAGCAAGGTTACATCCAGAGGTATTGGGGAATCCAACAAATGAATTATGGAAGAGACACAATCCAACTTGTAACATGTACAGAGGATACCGTTATCTAATTGGACAGTAAGTGATTGCTAAATCCAACTCACTATCAGCTCTGGGAGGGCAAGGAGTTCTCCCTTTTCATGATATATCTCAAGCCATAGGCCTTCCAGAACTCTCCTTTGGGAAATAGTGGTGGTGGTGGTGGTGGTGGCCAATGGGTGGGGAATCGGGGGGGGGGGGGGAGTGCAAGGGAGGGGGTTTGGGATGCACCACCAAGCACAGTCTTTGCAGCTAGAGAGACCTGGGCCTCAGTTCTCTATGCTTTGGGATACACTGTTTAACCTGTCCCAACACCTGTTTCTTCCCCTGGAAAATGGAGAATACAACATCAACCTGACAGGTTTGTAGTGGGGATTACATGAGATGACATGAATAAAGCAAGTGTCCTATCTTATGGCATGTGGGGCAACCGGCATTAATTCACCTCCCCAGCTCCTCTCTTGAACCCTAAAAGCAAAGCATCTCAAAATCAAGTCACTGAATTTTACTTTTAATTATACTGTGTGCATTTTCTAAGCACAAACACAACAATACAACACCAGCATTGGCTCAAATTACCTGGCCCTGATTTACAGCATAAGTGATTGTTTTCATGCAATTAGCTTTTAGCAGTGTTTGAAGACAAGCTTACTGATTCTTTTCCACCCAAGGGAGCTCTGATTCGTGGATTCCAATGTCTATTCAGTGTAGTATGAAAGAAGAACACCTTCTTTCTTTGCCCTTAGTTTTCTTAGTCTCTCTTTTTTCATAAGCAAATAGGCCGGGGAGACATAAAAATCAAACCCAAAGATGCAGCCAAAAGATGAAAAGGTAAAACACAGCAAAATAAAATGAAACAACAAGACCAAAAGTCACCCTACCCTTCCTGCACTGCCCTGCCCCTTCCCCACAAGATTAGATCCTCAGAATGCTTCTTCACATTATTTGGGTCCTTGGATATTTTTTCAAATAGTACACATAAGGTTGCATACTCATACCCTTTAACACCTGGGCAGTGCACTTCTTTTTTTTTTCTTTAGCCTTTAAAGGTCAGATACGTATTAGACATTTGGTTCAGCAACACCTGTAGAAATATCTCTGTGGAACAAACATTACAGTTTGCAAGGTTAGAAGTGTCCTAATTAGAAAGTAAGGACATAATCTGTCCTGTCTGCCTACCAGTTTTCCTGTGGTTTTATTTTTGCTGCCTCATTATTACCCATATGATGCACACTGCTGTCGCAGAAAAACAGAGAGGATGGGCATAGCCAAAGGACGGCAATCCTGTTTTGAGAGTGGGGAGAATTTTAATAGCAGGGAGAAGCTGTTTGACAAAACAAGCCCAAGAGCAAGCTGCTATGAGCCTCACTGGGAAAATGATGGGACTTGGGGGCTGTGGAACTGATGTGAGGTCTGGAAATGCCCCCCCCCGCCGCCCCAAAGTTGGCCATGAAGCACTGAGCAAGTGTTTTTGAGCACAGCCTCCTCTTCTAGGGAAGGACAACGCTAGCAAAAAATCTCCTTCCTACTCTCTGGCTGCTATGAGTTCCCAACGAGATGGCAAATGTTCAAAAGCTTTGGAAAACACCACAAAAATATAAAAAGTTTTCTAGAAAAAAATACCTTTTGATCTACAAAAGAGGTAAAGGAATAAAGACACTTGGAAATCAGAGAAAGGCTCTTAGACAAAGGTTCTTATTTCATGCCCCTTGGAAAAAAGTCAATCAGACAAACACACTAATGAAACAAAGTTGTGAGAAGTATTTCCCATCCTACTCTGAAACAGCAACGTAAAATGACCAACACCAATGCCTTCATAGAAACAATAGTCCTCTTACACCCAAGAGCACAAAGAAAAATCAAGGAACAAGTGAAAATACATATGTATTTTCTCCTATGTGAAATAAAACAATATATTTTTGAGGAGCTGCCTTGGGTGCATGAGAAGGCAAGTTCCAGCTTTTTCCATGCTAACAGCTTTTCTCTGTGTGTTATTAATGTGGAGCCAATCTGCACCACTGATTTTACACCAGGGAGAGTTCAACCCTAATTGTTCTACCAATAAAGGCAAGTTGAAATGATCTGCTAGCATCATAGCATGGGTAAACAGGTTCATCTAGGTGGCCATTAAACCACGTCAACAATTGTCCCCAGTTTCTGTTTTGGTATATGTTTGGTATCAACTAGGTCCGTCTTGTCCTGGGCTTCCCAAGCTGGTTGTTATTTCTGCAAAGCAATCGGAGATGAGCAAAAGACAAAAAAAAAAAAAAAAAAAAAAAAAAAAAAGATAGAGTGATAATCTCTGCTTTCCTCTTTAATAGGCACACGAGCACATTTATATTCTGTTTCCAAGTTCATGCAATAAAGGCCTCTTTAGTATCCCGTAATAACTCCATTAAAAAGCTTATGCTTAATCACACAGTTAACATTTTCCTGTGGAATCGGTTCTGTGGCCTCCCCCCGCATCTGGATTCCCAGCTCCCCACCTCACACAGCTAAACATTTCCCATTGATTAAAAAGTGCTGTTCGTGCAACTTTACTATCATCGGTGGTTAAATATAATTAACTCAGCATTTCAACAAAAGAAACTAGATCAAATTGCTCTGCAATTTTTGGTAAGAAACAGGATTTCTTCCCACTGCGTACAGACTAAACCAGGAGCAGCAGGACAGATCTGAGAACTTAATAACACATATCAAACAGAAGTAGGAGAAAGTGTATTAATTACTAGGTAACCGATATCAACAATGGAACTCACTACAATTACACATGCTTAAGTGACCCAGAGAGTAAACTGATCTCAGAGAACACACACTATCCCTCCTTTTTTTCATAAGACGTGTCATGTAGGCCCGCACTAAACCCACGGGTGGGCTAGTCGAGGTGGTTGCTAGCGGGGAGGCTGCTGTAGGCAGGGAAGGATCGTCCAAAGTCTATCTCAGAATAACAGTTGTGAATAACAATTGTGAATTCCAAACCTGTGTTTACCAAAAGCAACAGAAGTGAACTGAGCGAAAGCACAAGAGGCCAAATCAAAATAGGACCCAGACCACAAAGATCTGGGCTCTGAAAATGCAGACTGATGCACTGCGCACACAGCACCTCCACACAAAGCCGTGTTTTCCAAAGGAAGCCCTCCAGGTGAATTTGAATTAACCTGTTTATCTAGCCCAACCTGGAAGAGGCCTTACTTGTCCAGTTCAATTTTAAACACAGTTCTGAATTCAATTCCATTTCCTTTTAGATATAGAAAAATGTGTTCTATGAAATTCTGGCTTCATGGTCCCACTACAATCTCGCTTATTTATACCGTTTCTAAAGAAGTTATAGAACGGGTGTCTAAAGATCTGGTTCAACTTTTCAGAATGAAGAAAAAGCCCAGCTGTTGGATAAACACACATCCTAGTTAGCTATCACGCTAGATTATGGAACCACAGCAAACTGGTCACACTCGATCACTTCCAGAAAAGTCGGCCTATACACCTGGCGCAGTGCCAAGAACGGAGTCCCACTCACACTCTGAGTTTCAGTTGTGTGAACCCTGGGCAGAGACTGCTCCCCACATGGTGTTAACGCAGGGAACCAGGCTGGAGAGGGACCCGGCCTCCCTGCCAGGAGCTGCCTGCAGCCTGATGGTTTGACTTCCGCACCCCCAGGGGCCGGGCTCTGGTGGCCAGGTTTGGAATGGAGGCTTTTGAGTAATTGCCGAATATTGAGAAAGGGTTTGGTGGAAACATTAAGGAAAAAAAAAATCATTTACCGCTATGAAATAGCGGGCAGTAGCTGCCATGGTAACGTGGTGCCCACCCCCACAAGCAGGCCTGTGGGGAAGGGGCCTGAGTCACTGTCCGACCAAAGTCAACCCCAGATCAAGAGCACCTGGAGGAGCAGACTTAGGAAGGTGGTTCCCCTCATGGCACCCCAGACTGCAGGGCTCTATAACACTGCTCACAAACCATTTAGAAACACAGTATTTTCCCTAAGAATATAAGTGAGGAAGCTTAGAAAGATATATATGCATACAAAAAAAAAAAAAACAAACAGGTAAGCCTTTTCCAGAAGCGAAGCAAATCTGAGGCCAGTGGTTAATAGGGAGAGCTCGTGGTTCTGGTGTCTTTACATTGATAGGTATGTGTTCTTTGACAGCTCCTCGGAATACAGGAGGATCAAGACTGTGTACTTAGCATGTCCTATATGTTCCCCAACATAGTTATCCAGTATGCATATCCATTTATCCAGTCGAAATCCAGTATGTCAAATGCCAAAGAGCCTGAAATCAAATTTGTGTTGACAGAGTAACAAATGAGTGAGTGAATCCTGTAAGAAGCCATTTTGAAATCTGAAATCTGAGTTAATCCAGCTGAATTTGTTTTACTTAAAAGTACTATAAATGATCATATACTTGTATTTTTTTGCCTATGTAGAGATATGTATTGTGAAGTTCATATACAGTAAGTAGAACAGAATTGACTTTTTTGTCTCACGATTTGCTAGAGGTAGATCTCCAGACTTCCTTCTATGAAAATTTATGGGTCATGAATCTAAGGATCTGAAAAGCCTCCTTCATTTTCTTTCTTTCTTTTTTTTTTTTTTTTAAGATTTTATTTATTCATGTGAGACACACAGAGAGAGGCAGAGACATAGGCAGAAGGAGAAGCAGGCTCCATGCAGGGAGCTCAATGCAGGACTCCATTCCAGGACTCCGGGATCACGACTTGAGCTGAAGGCAGACGCTCAACCTCTGAGCCACCCAGGTGCCCCAGGCTCTTTCATTTTCTAACAAAGCCATATTTTGTTATCTTCATTTGGTAAAATATGGTCATAATAACAACCCTTCTCAATACACCTGCTTTATAGGTGAATGGAAGTTAAGAAAGATTAAAGTGACCCACCCAAGGTCATACAGCCATTCCACTGGATTTATTTTACAACTAGACAGCAGCTCTTCAGCTGACTCCCTGATGTGGAGATACACAGTACCCACTGGTGGGCTCTTTATACTATTGCTGTGTTTTGGTATGGCTTTTCAGGGTCCTGCATCTGCAAATTCCTTCCACATAACTTGTCCTAGCAACCAAGCTGCAAGGCACAGGAAGCCCAGGGCCATGGCTGTGATCCAGGGCCTGTGTTCTGACTCTTTCCTCCTGCTGCTGCCTTTTTGCTATTTTTTTTCTGATCATTATCACCTCTCCCAGGGAGAAGGTGGAGAATATGAAAAGGCGTGGAAATGCATCAGTCAATTTTGCTACTTAGGAGTTACAAGAAGCCAGTGGAGTTAATGGTGGTCTTCTCCATACTAGAGTTGAGTGAGCAACTATGGAGGAATTCAGGCAGCTGGGGCATCTCTCAAGTGGGGAGAAACCAGAGGCTACCTTTAATTCACTCAATGGTGGATGACAAGCTCCTAAAGATGTGGGAAGATACTCCATGCAATAGCTGGTCAAGGGGGAGAGATGAAGGTTACCCAGATCCCAGCTCTGACCAGATGTCTCAGAGGTTTGAAATTCATTCTCTAAAAAGCCGTTTCTAAGATTAACTGCGAGTCTGAAAGTGGTGATTCTCAGTGCTTCCCGGTCTCCGTTGTTTGTAAGACACATAGGGAACCTGTGGCTCAATCAAAACAGAGTGAGTCTACTAGGAGCCCAGAGACCACATGTGAGATTCTGATCTCGGCTCTAAAAGGACCCTTAGAAATCAATTTTCTGAGCTAGCACTTCTGAGGGCTGCTGGCCCCACCCAAACCCATCAAAGTGGACAGAGGGGGTTCTGCTTCATTTTCTTCTTCTTTCTGTTTTTTTTTTTTAATTTAATTTTATTTTTTTTTTATTTATGATAGTCACAGAGAGAGAGAGAGGGAGGCAGAGACACAGGCAGAGGGAGAAGCAGGCTCCATGCATCGGGAGCCCGATGTGGGATTCGATCCCGGGTCTCCAGGATCGCGCCCTGGGCCAAAAGCAGGCGCCAAACCGCTGCGCCACCCAGGGATCCCTTCTTCTTTCTGTTTTACACAAGGTAAAAGCATCAGTTGCTATTTATTCTAATTTTAATATCTAATTCTTTTTATATTCTTCAGGCTACTGACTCAGGCTTCTCTCCTCTTTTGTACAGTTTTGTTTGTTTTTCTCTCCTTGATGGTAAAATTTAAAACTCACCTCTCTGTTTATACTTAGAGGAAATACATAATGAGGTTATTGGCAGGTAAGATCAAAATGAATCAATGTTGGGAATTATAAGAGCCAACAGTAAAGAAAGTACTACCTTTTGCATTTATCTCCTGGCCATAGGTAAGTGAAAGGGTACTTTCGTTATGAGGAAATAAGTGTCCCATGTCAGGCCCCAATAATCCCATGTGGGGACAGTTGTAGTCACTGTCCAGCCGGCCTTCTGCCTCTGGTGTCTTCTTGCTTCACTCTGCGCTACACACGTGTGGCATTGGTCTCTAAGAGAAACCATGCTGGTCTTCTATCCAACAACTATCTGCTATCCTCCATGGCCTTCAGGAAATAAATAAGTAAACAAACAAATAAATAAAAATAAAGCAATAGAAGCCCTGCAAATTCCCAAGAGTTTTCCCAATCTGGCTATACTTCCTCTTTCTGACTTGGTTTTCCTATATAAATCCTCCATCTCCAAACTCACAAGACCTCTAAGTGTCTTATTTTTTTCCTCACTGATGAGTCTGTGTTTATGCAATTATTTCCATATACTGCTCTGTCAATCTGACCCTCTTCTTTCTGAGCAATGCTATCTTGTGGAAGGACAGACCCTAGGGGTGCTAAGGGGGGCTGACCATGGTAGGGTATTTTACAGTGGCCGTTTTTCAGCTTCTGTCTTCCCTTCAGACTGACACGCTTGGCCTTGGTTGTCAGTGAGTAAGCCGTGGGTCCCCTTCTCCACCATCACTTCAAGTGTAGGTGCTAAGTACCAACTGCAAATGCAACACATCAGAGGCATCTGGCCTAATGCAATGGTATCCCCATGTCAGGATATGTCATGCTGCATTCAACCTCAAGACATACCCACATTCATTCTGCGTACCTGGATCCTGAGGTTTACTGTAGCCACTCTCAGGTTCACGATGGTGTCAGGGTGCAGTGGGGAGCTCTATTACCCTATCTAGCAGCCACATGCCAACATACCAGTGAGAGGGTCCTACAGATGTCTCTTCCTGTAGCCCCCTGCACTTCCCTTTGGAAACACGTCTCAAATTTTTTTGCCTTATGACCTGACCTCTCTGCCTGACCATATACTCTAGGATGCCAAGGTCAGCAAATGTTTGCACAGCTTTATATTCTCAGCAACTGGCCCAGTGCCTGGCATATTAATAAAACTTATGACTTCAGGGCAACTGAACCCTGACATCCTCTTCCTTAAATCTTAGCTAGATCTGAGCAAAATCTTCCTTGACTCTACTCTAGATTCTCACTTCTCATCTAGCCTGTGGCCCTCAACAGGCAGAGTAATCAAAATCTGGCCTTTCTTTGGGGCACTTGGGTAGCTCAGTCAGTTAAGCATCTGCCCTTGGCTCAAATCATGATCCCAGGGTCATGGAATTGAACCCCATGCTAGGCTCCCTGCTCAACAGGGAACCTGCTACTTCCTCTCCCTCTACTGCTCCCCCTTGGGCGCTCTCACGCTTTCTCTCTGTCAAATAAATAAATAAACAAAATCTTAAAAAAATACATGGCCTACCTACCTGGAAAGCAAGGGGCATGCTGCCGACTGGCCTGTGCAGGCCAGGACTGGGCACATCCTTCCTTTCAGAATACCACCTCTTCTATGAGAAGCGCTTTGTCTCTGACAAGTTTCCTCCCATCACATTCTTGATAACTGCCAAGAGCAGAACCCCGGACCCGGCTCTGAATCCTCTGGCTCTGAGGACCGGTTCAATAGAGAAACCCACAGAGGTCAAAACCGCAGCATCCTATTTTCCTGAGGGTCACATAAAGGTTCTAGCAGAAACAAAAGCAGTAAGTCTGCATGGTTGCCCAGGCTGCTGAGCCAGTACCGCTATAAAAACACCAGCAAGAGTGATTTTTTTTTCAGTGTTCCATACTTTTTGTGGTATTTGCTTTACAGAAAGATAAAGATTTGCCACAAACTAAGAAAATTACATCCCTGACTCTAATCCCCAAGAATCCCTTTTGCTTTTCTTCTGGGAGGGCAAGAAGTCTTCCCTCCAGCAAGAGAATGTGGGCAGGGGTGTGAGGTCATGGACGGGGCTTGCACGCAAGCTCTCCCCAAGCTGGGGCGCTTTGCCCTGGCTGCAGATCAAACCACATGGGGAGCGGGAAGGTAGGGCCACCTGGGCCTGCCTCTGGCCCGCGGAATCTGAGTGTAATGGTTCATGTTCCAGGGGGTTCTCACATGCAGCCCGGGGTAAGAGCGTCTCTCCCAGGGAGCCAAGGCAAGGAGCCGAACACCCACTTCAGATCTACACGTGGACTGTGCGCTCCAGTGGCCACTAGGGTGGCGTGTTGAATCATTAATGAGATGGTTTCACTGTTGCCTTGGCCTTGCACACTGCCAGCAGAGGAGATGTCCTGTGACTGTGACAACAAAGGGAGAACAAACGGGGAGAATCCAATAACATTCCTGGTGGAGACAAACATTTGGACAGCCCCGGATTCATTTTCTTCTTTCCACATCACATTACGGCGACCTCTACACGGCCATTCATCTTTATTTCGAAAAGCCATTAAAAACAATTTTTTCCCCAGAGTTATTTGTCCAAGGAGGAGTATTGTCATGGGCTCACTTTCTCTGTAATTTAGAAGAGAAAAGATGGATTCCCATTTTCGGCCTCGGGGGTAGCTACTGGGCCAGGGCAGGGCACCGAGGAAGTGAAATCCACAGACCCTGGAGAGCGCCTTAGTCTCGCTGCCTCCCCGTGAGCAGCCAGCGAGGGCCGCTTGTCATGCACGCACCTCCGCTCCTGTGTGCAGCACAGGGCCATCCAGCCTGTGCTGGGATTTTGTTTTTTAACAAATACATGACAAAACAAGGGATATGCTTCAAATGACTGGAAACCAAGTAGATAAAGCGGTTGCTGTAATATCGTGTTTTGGTATTTTTAGCTCTGTTTGCAAAGGCTAAATTACAGTAGGAATCTGGACCCATTTCCTTTAGCAATTGCCTCGTAACACACCACAACCATCTCAGGCTGCTCCTCCTCCCTGAGGAGCTACAACTCACAATCATAGATCGCACTGAAAATAAAACCCCACAACTGCATGTTTGTTTGTTTGACTTAGATGATCCTGACTTCCTAGCATAACACTCTTGATTTCTGAAAATATCTCGAACAGCAGTTTACCTGGCATACATGCAGATTACACGTCGTTTGCAGGAAGCGATCCAAGCCAAGGTTTCAGGGAAAAGATCAGTTCAGGGGAAGGATAATGTGACCAGCTGGTCCCTGGCGCAGAAGACTGAAGAAGCCGGGCTCCTATATGGAGCCCAACCCCATGGCTTGCCTCTCCACCCTCTTCCCCCGTTGGTTCAGCCACAAGCTGACTAACATCAAGGGACTCCAGTTTCTGTTGAAGGATGGGGCAAGAGAGGAGGGGGAAAGTCAAACAAATGGTTTCTTTTGCTACATTCTCATGCTTAACTGGGAAGCATGGTGACCTTCTTTATGAGTCTACCATACATACCACACTCAGTAGGTAGATACATTTTATGCGTGTTTATCTATTGATAAATGCACTAAATGTTTTTTTTAAAGGGCTTTAAACTCATTACAACATTGCTCAGTCTCAGAAATGAGCTGTCGAAAGAGGATAACAGAATTAAGATAAGGAAGCCTAGATATTTTTGATAACTCAACTGCATGCTTGGCAGTGGGAACACACTCCAGCATGGGCTTTAGCAGTAACAGCAAGAAAAACAAGGGATTCTGACTCTACGGCATGATGCCCCCAACTTTAAAATGCCATATAGGGATAGGGGAAGGAATAAACATTCCGAAGCAATAAATAAAACATTTTGAATTAAGAGTTTAAAAATTGACAAAGAGAGCCCCTAGAATGTATATAGTCTTCACTTTAGAAGATCAAAATGACTGTCTATTTGGGGGCTCCTTTAACTCCTTGCCCTCTTTTCTCATAGATTTTTATTTTCTAACACAGACTGTGCGTAAAGACCAAGATCAAGTGTAATTCACCAAGCTTGCCCTTTAGCTGCTTGTCTGTGAAATGAAAGTCAAGGCAGAAGATATCTGCCGGACTGCCTGTGTGTTCCCGCCATGGAACTTGGGCAGGTACATACGTAAGACACGAGAGCCAGGTAACCCAATGACTAAGAACATATAGTTTAATCCAAACTTTCAGAAAAGCCCTTAAGAGGAACAGTCCTGGAAGCAGACAATGCCCAGACAGAATTTATGGTTGATTTAACCTTGTAAAAATTCCCTGGGTCAGCAAAGTCTAGTGTGCTTCATGGTACAATCCGTAGGGCATTCCTTCCAGAAACCGCCCTATATAAGCAGAACCCTCCGTGACCCTCTTTGTTTGGAGCTGGGACAGCCATCTGCAACTGCAAAAGCAATCATTTTAAGTGCTCGTGATGAGCACCTAGGGCAACCACTGGCACAATAACACAAGCCGTTTCCAACAAAAAAAAATTCCGAATGCCAAGTGGGTTGAGGCTTTGCATCGGCTGCTGTTGGCAGAAAATAAAACCAGCTCAGGGGCAGAAATGTCCGGAGTTTCTCTGCATTGAAGATCACTCACACCAGTTGTGTCTGATTCTTTCATAATTCCTGCAACCCTCTATGGTTCCAAGTTCACGCTCACTGTGCAAGATTTGGGATACTGTACCAGTGCCAGGAAGATTGAACCACATAAAAGGGGCCCTCAGACTTCATGTCTTACAACTGGAACAGTCCCATGGAAACTGGGGCAGTTGGTAATCCAGGGTGCAAGGGAACTAAAGAGGAGGTGAGATCTTATTCTCTGAAACACAATTTAGCTCCATCCATGACCACATTCACACTTTCAACTCCAATGTGGTAAGAAATTGTCCAAGGCTGAGTTACTAAGCTGGGTGTTCTAAGACTGCCTGAAGGAACTCAGCAGAGTCTACCCCCGTGTGTGACCCCAGGGGCTGATAGAAATAACATCAGCTGCAAACCAGAGCCTTCTCACTGACCACAGTGTCTCCAGGCATTGGGTACTCATGGCTTTGTCTCATGGTCTTAGCCACTATAGGTGGGGTGTGTGTCTTGCATGGTGGGAAGGAGGAAGTAACATGCAGTAATGAATTACAAATGATGACTGTTACCGGGCATTTGAAATATCTTAAAAATCAGATTACTAAAAGCGTCAACCAGATTTTTTCTTTTGAAGTACATTCAGTAAAAATAACTCTACATAACAGATATGTCTACATATACAGAGAAAGTCTGAAAGAACAGTTAAGTTATTAACTGTTAAGGTCACACCGCACACTGTTCTGTTTTCTTCATAGCATCAAGTACATTTCACCCAGATGTAAGGTAGATGCTTAGGGGTATGGTACTGGATGGGTGAGTGAAAATAGACACTATGCTTCTGTAATTGTATATTTTCCAATCATTAAGTATTATGTTATTTCTAATTGATGCCTTACACACCTAAGAAGTTAACTTTTAGATAAACGTTTAAGAAATATATCAAATTTAAATATATGAAACATAGATTATAACTTTTATCTGTAAACTGCCAACATTCCTGATCACCAATTTGAGAAAATATACTAAAGCAAGTTTTTAAGTTACCCTGTTACATTTTACAAATAAGCTGCATCAATCCATTGATTATATGAGAGCCTTAATCTTATGGGGCTCCCACTGGCTTCTATACATCATTTGGAAAAATTAAATAAATATCACTCTATTCACTAAAGACCCATGCTTTACCTAAAAAAAAATCCCAACTTACATTAAAAGAGTTGGTGAGTTTTAGTTTTCAACTGGTGGCTTTGGTCTCCAGAGGTAACTATTGTTAAAAATGGTGTGTTGCTAGTTGTTATTGAAGAAACATACTCCAAATACAAACTTGCTCTTTGAGATAAATAAAACCATTAAGACGTTTACTATTTTGGGTGATGGTACTCGTCCTGTTAATTCAATTCAGCAGAAATATGCCCTGAATGACCATAATTAACTCAATGAACAGGAGAGGCTCTCATCACTTTCATTCATCTCATGTCCACTCAACAGTCATGATTCTGTTCACCTAACACATCTAGGCACAAAAGGCTAAGTACTGAGAAGTAATCAAAAGCCTGACCTATGGCCCCTGGAGGATTCTAATTTGGCCAGTAGAACCATAACTTAAAGAGATTTTTTTTAAAGATTTTATTTATTTATCTGAGAGAGAGACAGACACAGAGAGCCGAGAGAGCACAAGATGGGCAGGGGGAGGAGCAAACTCTGCTGAGCTGGGAGCCAGAGACGGGGCTCCATCCCAGGACCCCAGGATCATGACCTGAGCCAAAGGCAGATGCTTAACCGACTGAGCCACCCAGGCACCCCTAAAGAGATCATTTTAAGAAGCAATCAAGGTAATATAGAATACACACGGATTGCCTTACCATAGTAGGGATATAGCTAGGGACAAGGGAAAGAGGAATGAAACAGCACTACACATCTTAATATTCTGTGTACAAAATGGCAAATAGGTATAGGGTACCTCTGCTGGATACCAAGATGATGGTGGCTTGAGGAAAAAACATTTGCACAAATCCGCTGTGAGCTCAACTACCCTAATTTTTCATGGATCATCATTTTTACTTGAAATTAGTATTGACAGATAAACTAAGGCTACTTGGACTTGAGTATTTGGAAGGCTTTTCTCGAAAATAAATGAAGTAAGGGACACTGGGGTGGCTCAGCTGGTTGAGTGTCCTACTCATGATTTTGGCTCAGGTCATGATCTCAGGGTTCTGAGACTGAGCTCTGCGCTCAGCAGGGAGTCTGTTTCAAATTCTCTCTCCCACTTCCTTGCCCCTCCCCAATCCATATGCACTCTCTAAAATAAACAAATAAATCTTTTATAAAGATAAATGAAGTGAGCCTGTTATTTTATGAATATATTTGGCAGTATTTGTGGCCAATGATAAAATTCAAGCTTTCAAGTGAAAATTAGCATTTTAGAAACCTGTATCCACTAAGGTAAGTTAGCAGCTTTCCAATACTAAAGACTCCTCTGATGAAATCCTGGTGATATCATCATAAGTAATTTTAAAGTATTATATAATAAAATGTGACAATATTTGGAAGGTCTGCATAACTCAGTGAGCCAGCATCTTTTAAATACCCAAAAGATATTACAAAATCATGCATGAGTAAATGATATACTCAAAGTGCCAGACAAACCAATGGATTTTAATGCAATAGGGTGAAAAAACTAATTTGATATGATTTCATATTCCACATTGCAATGAACTTTAAGAAGCTGCCACTTGTCAACTTTTGATATAATGTTAAAGAATATCCACAAATATCCCAGAAATCTATCAAAAATATTCCTCTATATATCTGTGTGAAGCTAGATTTTCTTCATATACTTCAAACGAGAACAGTATACACAATAGATTAACACAGCTATGAGAATCCAGCTGTCTTTCATTAAGGCAGATCTTAAAGAGATTTGTAAAAATGTCAAACAATGCTGGTCTTCTCATTTTTTATGTGTGTGTGGAAAAATTAGTGATCCTCATGTAACAGATTCCTTATGATAATGCATAAAGACTTATGTCTGCTACTTTTAAGTGAGTTAATAAATAAATATTTAATTTTTAAATCTAGGCTTTATTACCAAAAGTATTGATTCATACAGCCAAGATAAATAAAAAGAGCTTCAGGGAGTGTAGTAATTTTCAGAAGTGTCAAGGAGCTGGAGCCCTAAGAGATTAAGAGCTGATGAGCCAGACAGCAGTTTTTATTTTATTTAGATTTTTAAGTTTTTAAAAAATTCCAGTTAGTTAACAGATAGTATCATATTAGTTTCGAGTGTATAAAGACGGTGTTTGGGGATTTTTTTGTTCTTTTGTTTTTGTTGTTGTTAAGATTTTATCTATTTATCAGAAAGACAGAGAGAGAGAGAGAGCATGAATGAGGGAAGAGGCAAGGGAGAGGGAGAAGCAGACTCCCCGCTGGGCAGGAAGCCGGATGTGGGGCTTGATCCCAAGACCCAGGATCATGACCTGAGCTGAAGGCAGACGCTTAACCGACTGAGCCACCCAGGTTTAGAAGCAGACTTCCAAACAAAGCAACGGCTCTACATGTCTGACTAGCAGGAGTATTGCAAACCAACAAACAGGGGGTCAACAAGAGGATGGAAGCACGCACTGGCAACTGCTCCAAACAGAATCAACGTGAACACAACATTATCATTTATTTGGTTTGTTTGCCATGAATCTAAAACTGGGAACATTTTCAGATTGGTTGTGGACATCTGCTTGGCAATCAAGTGTCAGCTGAGTTTTGATGCTAAGGTGACCTGGCCCTATGGCTCGCCAGGACCCGACAGCTTAAATTCAAGGGCTGTATGCTTCAGGTTTCTAAGCAAGATATACAAGTGGGTCATATTCTTTTTGTTTTCCTGATCAGGGGATTCTCTTTTGTCTTTCCGTCTTCATTGCTTCTCTACGGGGTAACCTTGCCAGGTGTATTCTAATCTGGACTGATGACAGGTGAAAAGGGGTTCCATATGCAGGGACACCAGGCACAAGTCATGACAATCTTGGACAAACAAGGGCCTGTGGTGGTCCTGTTTCTGCCCAGGCCCTCCCCTCCACATCCGACCAATGCCCCTTCCCACTCCCTGGGCGTCTGCTCCACACCTTCCATCTGTCTCTGGAGAAGCTGTTTCTGTCTTACTGAAGACCCTGGGCCACCATGTTCCTCTACCCTAACATCTCCCCCTTCGCCATGTATTCCTTGTTCTCTTCCGTCTGCTCTTATTCTCAGGGGACAATGACGCAGGTTGTGCTGTCTTTGACCTCTGCCCAATCCAACAGGCAGTCCTTTGCTTGTGATCTCTCTTTCTCTCCTATTTTCTCCTTCCACTGAGCCATGACCAGTCTAGTCTTTCCTTCCTCCAGAGTCTTCCCTAGACCTCAAGACACTGCCTTCTCTCCCTTTCTCTGTCTTGCCTTTCCCGCTCACTTCAGGGAGACCGTCTGTTTCCAGGGCCTCTTCCCCTCACCCGTAGACATGGGGGTCCCCAAGGGTTAGTTCTCATCGCGGCCCTCCTCCCTCCCTGCTTGTTCCCAGTTGGGATGATCTTCCTTTCCTTAGTGAGTCATCCACACAGCTCACTGTCATGAACTCACAAATATGTTTTTCTAGCATGTTTCTCTCTTTCTTTAAAGCACCATTTTAAATTTCTACCTATGTTTTACACATCTCGTCTGAATGGGCAGCTGGCAACCTAAACCCAGTACGCTCCACACAGAGGCATTATCTCCCTCTCCTTCACCCCTATGTCCTCTCTTCCTGTTCCTGTCTACCCCTCAGGAAGCCTCAGCATTTCAATCATCCTTTATCCTGTTTCTATCTCCTTTGTACATGTTACTCCCAGTTGCTGGCTGCTGTTGACTTTCATCCTAAGCTCTGAAATAACCCTCCACATCTATCCCTATTCCCACCACCGCGTCCCTATTTCAGGCCCGTGTGTCACGATTACCCTGCCTGGGAGTGACTCTGATGGTGGAGGTGGAGACAGTCCAGAGGAATCTTAAGGGAACATGTCCACTGGTAGGCTGGGAGCAGAGAGGGGGAGCCAGGAGAGGGATTGTGGGGAAGGAGAATGAGGAGGAGGCATGCCAGACGCCTACCACAGATGGAGCATGAGGAAGGTGGTGGTCAGCAGTGAAGAATGCTAAGAGCGGTCAAAAATTTGGAGACTGGAGAAAGGGGCATTTAACTTGGCAATGAAAGACCACAGTGCCCTTGGAAGAAGATGTTTCAGTTCATTAGTGTTGGGGAGGACCAGCCTCCATGATCTGACCATCATCTCCGTTCTCCTTCAGCAATTCCTTATCTACGTCACAAGCTAAGTCTGTTTTTCTTCTGAAGATTGTGATTCCAATACATGGCTGCCTAATGACCCTTTTCTATCTTTCTTCCAGTTCCTCTGCACTGCCAATACCCACTACGCTCACCCTTGGATCTTAGGGAGCCATCTGGTGTAACCCTTTATCTGGTTCTACCAAGCTCCGACTTCCCTGTTTGGCCCAACCCTGTGGTCCAGCACCTCACTTACTGTCCTCCTAGCACCCTTCCCTCTCTCACTGCTTGTTGTTACACCACAGCCACACAGCCAACCGCAAAGGCTGACACGAGCCAGGACAGAGGTAAATGGGGCTTACTGGAGGACATGCCCCACCTCTGTCTAGAACACATGCCCTCCAACCTTCACGGGATCCTCAGCATCATTCAGCGATCCCTCTCTGGATCAACTTTCTTCTTTCTCTCATTCCTATAGAGGCCACATTAACCATTTTTCCTCATGACCTCTGACCCATCTCTCAGCAGATGCCTTACCTCCTTCTCTACAAAGAGAAGTGAGGCCAACAGGGTTGAGCTTCAACTTCCCTCCTCAATCCTCACCATTAAAACTTTTACTTGTGTGCACAGCAGGGACAGACATAGACACGTGTGCATCTACAAGTATATGATAAGCATTCATGGGTATGTACACATGCTCACAGACATACTCAACACGATGGCTGAAGTGCCCAGCATGTGTTGCCACCATGCCAAGCATTTGGTAATCCATTACCTCATTTAATCCTCTTTCCATGCTTCTCTTGCAGGTTTCTTCCCCTCTCCCTATCTCCTGATAGACCCCTCTCCCTATTTCCTATAACTTCATCCTCTCTACCAGGTCCTTCCACTTGGCTTGTCAAGATGGTCACGTCATCCATGTTGAAAACCCCAAACTTTTCTTCAACAACTAATTTTCTCTGTACGTCATCCTCTAAATTATGAGTTCTCTGAACAAACTTTTGAAATGGCAGTCTTTGTTCATTATTGCCAATTTCTCACCTCTCACTTGTTTCTCAACTTACTGGAAACTGGAGACTATTGGCATCATTCCATGAAAGTGTAACACACACTATTACTCCTGGTGCTGTGGAGGACCTGTTCTGTGTTACATCTTTGGGCCAGCTTCTTAAATTCATGATCTCATGCCATTCTTCTCCACATTTACCCTAAAAATCATTCAGGCAACTGTTCGTGTAACATCTGCACCCCCTATGAAAGAAAGGGCTGCAGGTTTGCTCAGCACACGCACCATGTCTGTTTTCTTTGCATTTGTATTCTAAGGTCCAAACACATGGTAGGAACTCAATAAATATTTGTTGAATTAATAGTTTATAAATTGTTCCCATTTAATGTGTGAGAAAGTAAGCTCAATGTGGTTAATTAAACAACTTTCCCAATGTTGCATGGCTAGCACATAGCCAGCATTCAACCCACTGTCACCTGTGTTTTTTCCACTCTATTCTGTGATCATCACCCTCCGTTACCCTCCCTGCCGCCTGCACACTCAAGACACACCCCTAAATGTACATGCTGAGCTCAGGCCCTTCTTCTTAGCCCCAGACTCACACATACCCCTGAGCACTTTAAATTTCCACCTCAAAGTCCATCTCTAACCAAACTCATTAGCTTTCACAGACCTACTTTTTCACTCATACACTTAATGATGTCATCATCTACTCAGATGTCCCAGCCAGAATCCCAAGAGACCTCTTCTCTTCTCGGTCACACCCATCACACAGGCATGCACACACACACACATCCTCCCACCCCAGCAAATGCATCCTGTCACTTTCCATAAACATCTCTCCCATCTAACCTTTCCTCCAAATCACTCTACTGCTGGAGTTTGGGCTCTTGCAGAGCTCACCAGGAGGACCAGCAACTGAATCTCTCTGGTTTCCCTGCTTCTGGCTCGACTCTTTATAAATAATTCTTCTCACTTCTATCAGAGTCATCTTCATAAAGTATGAATCTGATGGTCCCCCTTCCTTTCTTAACACTTTGCAATGGTTTGCTATCCCAACTAATGCCACTGCCAAGCAAAAGCTCCTAATATGGGCTATAGGAACTTGATGGGTTCGTTGTGCCTCTGTCCCCAATCACGGCACATGCATGAGCCCTGTCCTGGGCATGCTGAGTTGCTTACAGCTCCCTCCCTCCCACCGTGCTGCTTCAGATCACTGCTGCCTCTGCACACACGCTTTTCTTCCTTGCAGTCTTCCTCACGAGCTCCTAGACTGCAAAATGTACTCTCCACAAATTCCTCCGAGATCCTTAAAATCCTCTTTCAAGCTCCTACTGAGCATGATGGTTTCCATCTAGACTATGTCACACTACATGTCAATTATTTGTTTATTTGCCTGTCTCCTTGCTATATTGTAAATTCCTCAAGGGAGTGACCAACACTTTTTTAATCTTTTCTGTTCAGTACCTAGTAGCAATGGTGTCCAATACAGTTTGTTTGGTTGCATGAATAAATAGAAGCTGCAAATGTTCCATGTCACTATAACTAAGAGCCAGTGTCACAAACAACACAGGCTAAAGCAAATCCACTTGGCTGCAGATGGGTTTGGTACATGAAGAGCAAAATCATGTACAGGTAAGTGCTTGCCTGCCAAGGCAAAGTGCTCTGGCGGAGAGCACGCTGCAAATATGCATTTCTGGCTGTTACATGAATATTTTTAGAACATGTTACGCTGACTTGTTTCATATGTTAGCTTGGAGAAGAGAAGATGCCAAAGGCATGTGTGGCAGTTACAGTTCCCCTTTGTTAAAAAAAGAAATGGAAACCATAATGCCAACAGCAAAGATGCACAAGTGCAGTACGGTGGCAGCGCAGCCAGTCCACACCAAGATTTCTGCAGCCTTTACACTTGGATTTTATTTGCCTAGCAGGACCCGCCCGCCACCCCACACGTGGGATACGTCAAGCAGGAACATCTGAGCTCTGACCCTGAACCTCAGATAGCAACTTTGCTATCTTCAGTCACAAGTGAAGGATGCTTCCCTACAGCTCAGTTACAAGATTCCAAAATTTCTGGCTGCTTCCAACAATGTCTTCTCTTTCTGTTCAACCCACTCCAAATCTGCATTTAGATGATCTACTTTTAGTGTGTACCTCCACTGGAAGGCAGCATGTTCCAGGAGTCTTTTGCCCAGAGTTAGGGGTGCCCAAATACCCAGTGCATGCATCTTCTCTGTCCCCCTCACTTCCCACTCCCTGTGCCTGCAGCCCTGCTGAGGATCCTTATGCTTTATGGTTGTCTTCCAACATCCAGTTTCTATCCTTCGCAAGTCAGCTGCTGAGCCCACTAAGGCTCCAGGCTGGCAGGCTCATGGGATCTAGTTGCACACTCACTGCTCCCTGGGGATAAGAATAGATCACCGTGACCAATGAGAGTGACAGAGCTGAGTAAACTAACGGCTGCCAGTGTGGGCTTGCATCTTCCAGCAAAACCTTGCGCCTGCATAAAGAGCTTGCCATGAACACTGATGGCAGACGTGGAAAACAATGATATAGATTTCCTTTTTTTCCATTATTTCAACTTTATTCAAGAGCAGGCTGAGTGTGGGGGGTCTCAGAAACTGTGCCCCAGTCAGGTAATTCTATGACTTTTTCTCCCCACTGCCACGCTGGCTTAAAAATGAAAAATTCACTGAATTTGTCAAGCAGTGGAACGTCTCCTAACCGTATCCAATCGACGAGTCACTTTCAGCCTCCCCAGCAGAGAGTACATCCTCATTTACAAGGAATGTTTTCAGGATCATGAAGATGGTCAATAAGATTTGGCTATATTTTCTTTCTCTGGAGCTCCCACATGTACTGCCTGACTGGGCCATGGCTTTTGCAAATTGTTAAGGGGTCCTCAGCTGTGGTCTACCTTTTATAAGAGTTTCTCACTTGGACTCTATATTTCTTTCAATTTGGTTTCAGTTGGCTTTTCAGGCTAAAACCATTACCCTTTGTATATTTAAGATTTGGGTCTTTGATTTAGGAGCCAGCTAGAGGCATGTCATAGCCTTTATTCTTGAGCCTTCATCTCAGAAAGTCCATGTGGCTGGTGATGTCTCAGTGAGGAGCGCCAGTACCCTACCTGGCTTTGCTTCTACACATAAGTACCAACAGTTTGTGAACAGAGCACTCTTTATCTCTTATGTGCTCTAACTGACTTACGTGTGTCAGTCCTGTTCCCTCAACTGAGTGACAGATTTCTGAATGGCAGGGAAAGAGTCTTATGCTTCTTAATCTTCCCCAAGCTTAGAATGGTACTGGCCTACAGAGATGCTTCATAAACACCTGCTGAGGTGTCACCAATGTAGCAACTTGGGTTCTAAATGATACTCTCAACAAGAAATAGCAAGTGAGCAGGCAAGTATCCTAGCTCATGAACTCCCCAGTAACTCATTCAGCTTCCCTCCAGACAGGGCCACACATGCCACCGTTCATTTGCTGCAGCCAAATTGATTGATTTTAAATCAATTGAAACTACTACATATAACTCAATCCATTTTCCCCTCAAGAGTATATTTACATTGCTTGAGATCTTAATTCATATTTTCACAACTTGAGATATATTCATTCAAATTGCTCCTTTCTGAAAGAGTGATTTACTTTCACATTTTTTCAATTAATTTTTACCATAGCAAAGTTGATTCAGCTTCACATTTTTTTTATTTTAAATGAAACAGACCTTGTATTGTCTTTCAGTACTAAACTAGCTGAACAAATGGTGTACACTGCTGCCTCAAACTTTCCCACTCCCTACTTTCAATCATGCCCATCCTTTTAAATTCTGACTTGTATGCAAACGAATCCCAAATATATGCTTCTCAACCTCACCTTTCCTCTGAGACTTGGTTCCATATCTACTACCAGAATATCTCCTTTTCAAATAAAATGCAATAAAAGAAGTCTGCAACTCTGTCTGCCTTCCAAAATTCTATTTGCAAGGCTGTTTGAAATTTATAATTCATTTTCCATAGAAACTGCATTATAAATAGTAATTCAGTTAGTTCTCTGGCTGAGAAACAAAGCTTAGCTAATCCATCTGCAATGGAAAGTAGCAGAAAGCAATATGGTAACGATATGAGTAATTAAATGAAGCACTATAAAGCGAATATACAAAAAATAAGTCTATCTCAGTTGCTAATATGTGAAGTACAGCACTTTTACTGAGAGTAGGGCAGGGCAGAGATCGTGGAGATCCAGAGGACTTCTAAGTTACATTACAGACACCCGGTTCCAAACTCACAGCAGGCTTCACATCTCCTCAATCTAGTTACCATGTCCATGGATCCATCCTCTTCCACTCCCTGGGGCCCTGTCCTCAATCTGACATTATCCTCCCTCACCTTAACTATTTTCATGGTCTTCTAGTTGATTTCTCAAAGTCCAATCTCCTCCTTAAAATCGACCTTGCTTATGGCATTCAGAGTCATCCTTCCTGGACATGATCTTTCACTGTGTCACTGTTCTGTGCAGCAGCACACTGGCCGCCCCCACCAAAGCAGGAGGGCATATCTCTGGCTAAACTGTGGTCTTGGAAAAGAGCTCCCACCTTGGCAAGGCCCATGTGGCATCCGGTGGACATCCTGGCTCCCATCTAAAGTAATCCAGACACTCAAAAAGACTTCTGGGATTCTTGATCAGGAGACAGTACAGGCTCAGTCCCTGAGTGGCCCATCTGCTCTTGAAGACCAGAAAGTGATGCCTCAATTGGGCTATTACATGGTTCTCTTAGAAAGGAGCTAGAATGCTGAGGCTCTCAGCCAGAAGTGGAGATGAGATGGTCACCCTCTGGCTTCTTCTGTTTGATCTCATTTACCATGAATCTCTTTGAACAGAAGGAAAAGACCCATAGGTACGACCACACAGGGAAGCAGCACAGGAGTCAAAGAGCCCTTGCACTGGGGCAAAGCACCTTTTCAGTGACTTTGCAGTGTCTTCATTTTGTACATAGGCAAATGGATGCCCTCCACCCACAGCTGCTGTGAGGATCAAGGGAGCATGCTCAAAAAGAGGACCTACAAAGGTGCCTGATAAAAACATACATGCGGGCAGGTATGCATTAATGAAGTTGGAGATCGGAAGATACACAAACACATTTGGTCAGAGCCCCCATCTCCTGGCCAACCCCTGGCAAATATTTTCATTCAGATGAATGCTCCCTTCATGATCCTTAGGCTGGAATTCAAGCAGAGTCTTGCTTGGTGTTCTATACTCTATCCTGTCTTGCTAAGAGGAACTATCTGGGCAGAGGAGAATTGCTGGTTTACAAATCAGATCCAAGAAATATTCAGGAATTAAGACAATGGCAAATCCAAAGGAGACACGGAATGTGGTCTGGTTAATCAAAACAAAGTGAAACAAAACAAGAAAACCTCTGAAACAAAAGCCAAACCAACCAACAAAAAAGAAGCAGGCCAGCGCTGGCCCTGGCTCTGGATCTGGCCAGCGGGAGCAGAGCGGCTGCCTGTTGTCATGGAGACGCGGGCACAGTGATCCAGGCCCCGCCGCCAAGATTGCAGTGGCGGTGGCAGAGAGCCACACCCAGGGCTCCGTGGTCCCTACCTTAGGCTCCTCCTCTCAGATTCCAGCAAGGAAAACGATAGGAGGGTTCAAAGATGTTTATTTCTTCCATTCTCTGTGTGGTACTCACAGAAATAAATACTTAGGTCTAAGGATTACGAGGCATTATATGTGTAGAAGATTTATCCATTTTCAAAGCATTTCCACAGACACAATTCTCCCAGTGGCACAGGTAGGTACGATGGTGTTATTCTCATTTTGTAGATGATGGAGCCTAGAGAGGTGGCCACAGGGCAGGACACTTCAACCCTCCCGATCCGTGGATTTTCCTTTGGCATAGCATGGATAACGTGACTTACCCGACTACATGAAACTGTACATGACATAGGTTTAAATGTCACTATGTGAACTCCTGGCCAGTGTTGTTCCCATTCACCCCCCATCTCTGCTCCTAAGAAGCAGCAGCACCAAACAGTGTCAGGCACTGGGATGATAATAGATAAAGGACATGTCCTATCTAGCTGTTTAGAATTTGTAGAGGAGCTGTCCCCATTTCTAGTTCCTTGGGCTGTTTGGAAACTATGGGAGCTATCTGGAAACAAAGACTGTAATTGCAATCTGCATTTCCGAATCTCCCATTAGCAGAGTCATCCCACCTACTGTGCGGAGAGGTGACCTCATTAGAGAAGAGGAACCAGCAGTAGAAAACTCAAAGCCTCCGGAACCCTCTGGCAGTTGGGCCCGTGCTCAGGAGAGGCGTCCAGCAGCTGCTGCTGACAATGGGCTTCTGTACCCCATTCCTGCAAAAGCTTTTCTCTGCAGGCCTTTGCTCCTCCCATGAGCTAGCTGGTTTTGTTTTGTTTTATCCTCAAGCAAGATGGCTGCTGATTGCAATGAGCTCAGAATAGCAGAAAGTAATTAAAAATTCATTTTAAAATCTATCGCACAGTTTAACATCTACATTAAGAACACTGCTGGGGTAAATAAGCTGGCATCATCTTTAGTAAGGCAAGAAAAAAGAAGCCAGACAGTCTGTTGCACATGGTTTCAGTAGATAAAATGAACTGTATTTCAGCTGGCCTTTGTACAAGCTTTGTAGGCCTTTTCCTGAAAATGCAAGCGGTCATGACAGCAACCAGCATTTTCCAAGAGGTATGGTAGGTAGAATCTGATGGCTCAACTAGGAAACGTGTTGACTGAGACATAGCTTCAGGAAAAGGGATCTCATGTTTTCTAGGAGCAGTTCTCTTTAGAGGCCACTGACAAATGGTAGTAGAGAGCTGACATTTTAAATCTATTTACATACTTATTTTTTTAGCAGGTATTGGAGCAGAGGGAGAGAGAGAGAGACTCTCAAGCAGGCTCCACATCCAGCCTGGAGCCCAATGCAGGGCTCGATCTCACAACCCTGAGATCAGGACCTGAGCTGAAATCAAGAGTCAGACGCTTAAGCGACAGAACCACCCAAGTGCCCCTGGAGAGTTGACATTGTAATAAGCACTTTTTTTTAATGATACAAGCCTAACATTTATCACATTATATTACGCACCCTACTGCACAGATTATTTAGAGATTAAACCAGACCTTGAGTTGCCAAGGAAGGAAGAGTGGTGCCTCTGGACTCCCGGCTTTCCTCTGTCCCACCAAGCTTTCATGGCACCTCGTCCAGTCCAACATCTGCCTGGACCCACCAAACATTGCCACCAACCCCATCACTGCCCTGTCCCCAAATCTCAATATCATTACCAACAAGAAGCAAATTCTAGTGAATAATGGACAGATACTCTAAGCAAGGAAGTCCCACGTTCAAAGAGGTTTTTCTGAGAGTTGTTTTTTAACTCTAGCAGCAGAAGTGATACCAAGAGCATACTAATGACAAGAAGTTAACTTTCATTCAGTGATCTGTATTTTCACCAGTGGTCTGTGTTTTCTGGGTCCCCACGTCACTTTCTATCAATTTCGAAGGGTGTCTAGGTGGCAATAGGAATCTGATGATGAATATAATAAAATGGGTTCATTTAGCAATCGAATTACATTATTATCATGACCACATTACCCATTTTATTCTCAAATTTATGTTCATTTTCAGAACCAACAACCCATTCCGCTCACTGCATTCAAAGGCAGCACACATATTTTATGTTTAAAGTAACTTGTCGCACTCCAACCTAGGAAATAAATACCAAATCAATTTACTTTCTCCTTCTTCCCCCAACACTGAAAGCAAATGTCAAGTGTTATAAAGCTCCCCAATGATGTCAATAATTTTATTAAAAATTGAGATTTAATACCTCTTCTCATATTCTTGATAGAGGCATTGAAGTAGGTAGGGCTATAAAACTAATAACCTATTTTTCACAGCAAATATTTTCATTCACCTGGGGCAGAGTAAACCAAGGCCTTTATGGCATCGTTAAACCAGATTATGAGAATTTTGATTAAAACCAAAGACACTGACATTTTCCAACCAAAAAAGGATTGTCACCAGAGTCAATGTTTTTGCCCATGCTTGTGTCTGGATGAATCCTAAAGCTGGTGCAGAACATAATGCCTCCAGAGGGCTGTGGGCCGCTGTGTTTCCTTATATGTGTGCCTAAATTAACCACAAACTCTTACCACTTCTAGCCCTGATTCTAAGGGGGTGGAGGTGGGGAGTGGGGATGGGGTGAGGGGGTGGGGCTCTATGCTCCTAGTCACAAAAGGGTAATGCCATTTTGACCTCAATTAACATACACATGAAGCAAACATAGAGACCTTTCTTTATGTGGACTTGGAAAATATTAAAAGCTAGCCTTTTTTCCATTTGTAAAGCAATTAAGAAGACAATGGGCAGACAGGTCTTTAAAAAGAAGGGGAAGGAACCAACGGAGTAATGATGTCCACACTTCTACTGTCAGTGTTGGTTGGAGTTGTCTTCAATAACATAGTTAAGGACATTTTCAAGTTTCTAGGAGGAAAAAATTGAGTTGAAGAGTCCAGTTCTTTTTCTCTCAACTATTACAGAAACAAATGCTAAATCACTTATCATCTTTTGTAAAATTAGAAGTGATTATATTGTAATGTTAGTCTTGGGCATGATTCCTGAATTTTATCAGGTTTTTGCCATTTATAGTGTTTATGGTTAGGGAAATACACTTTGATGTGGCCCACGTTCAAATATAAAGAATAATCACCACATTTTATAGTAAAGGTCTGTTTTGTGGATTCTTTGTTCATGATAATTATATGTTTACCTCTGAAGCTAAGGCAACTACTATTGGTGTTCCTGGGGCCAGGAAAATGAAGAGTTGATGAATGAGTTTCAATCTTTTCTAGACAGAATATTCATGGAGCTTTAGTATTCATATTTTTGACAATAAAGAAGGTATCTACCTTTCTTGGGTTTTGAGTTAGATAGTGAAATGTCACAAAGTCAATCCAATGTTGTGAGACAAAGATGATAGACATCATGTCATAAGTCTTGTTCTTCATCGAGCACATGGGTTGAGGACCCTCTACTTGAAAGGAAACTGCTAGGGACTCAGTGATATTACAATGTCTATGATCATTAACATGTGTCAATACCTGTTACACAGTAGACACTACACCTACACGATTTCTTTCAATTCTTACTACTCTTTGACATAAGCACTATTTCTATTTTATGGAGGATGAAACATAGCTTAAAAATTCTAAGAAATTGTTAAAGGTTGTATAAGACATACTCTGCTGACCTGGTAAAATACAAACACTGAACCAATCTTTAAAATGCAACACAACAAGGGCACCTCACTGGCTCCATCAGAAGAGCATGTGACTCTTGATCTTGGAGTTGGGAGTTCATGTTCCACATCAGGTGTAGAGATTACTTAAACAAATAAATGAATAAACTTTAAAAACCATGCAGGGATCCCTGGGTGGCGCAGCGGTTTGGTGCCTGCCTTTGGCCCAGGGCGCGATCCTGGAGACCCGGGATTGAATCCCACATCGGGCTCCTGGTGCATGGAGCCTGCTTCTCCCTCTGCCTATGTCTCTGCCTCTCTCTCTCTCTCTCTCTTTGACTATCATAAATAAATAAAAATTTTAAAAAAACCATGCAATACAACATTGCCTTGGGTGATGAGTGAGGTCATTTCTTTAACTCTTAGGTTGCTGAATTATTGTGAATTTTGGATTATTAAGCAATAACTGTATTGTATTAGTGGTTCTACCATTTTTCAACATGTAAATATTTTTCTAATTACAACAAAATCCATCTTATTCTACATGGACCCAGAATGGACTATTCTATTAATTAAACATTCTAGCTAATTAAGTGTTAGGGGAAGACGACTCATCTGTAAGAGGTGAAACAGAATCACACATATTTAATATAAACTAAGGACACCTTTTGATAATTCAGGAAACATGTAGGAGACTACAATGCTATAGAGCCATCATGACAAAGGCCAGTTATAATTATACAGGGAAGCAGAACGGCACTACTTTTAATAGAGATTTCAAGCTATTAGACTCTGAGATGTGAAGGCACCTCAGAGATCCTCCATCCAAGCCTTTTATTTACAGATGAGCCACTGGAGACACAGACAAATGGCAGGCTAAGTGATTGGCCTAAGGCCACCCAGGAGTCCAGTGGCAGCCACATAGTGACCAGAATACATGGTAACCAGTTTTAATATGCTAACCTAATTCATCAAAGTCATACTGACCCTACTCAACTCACCACAATTTAGGAGAAGACAAGAAAGATGTGTTGTCATCTGCTTTCTTTCTAAATCTGTTGATTTCCACCCAACCATGGATCTACTTTTTAATGTGTGGATCTTCATTTTTCTCACCATGGCTTCCATAGCACAATGAACATACAATGACATCATGTTGCAAATAAGACCCAGCAAGGGACATGCCCTTTTTCCGGATAGTTTCTGACTTTTCTCTCTTCTTTAATACAAGTTTAATCTGGTTTGAAAGGTGGAGAGGAGCTTCTACCAAGCATTCAATTCCAGCCTTGCAATTTAACCTGCCAGATTTAACTGGGGGATGATTAATCAATTATTTACTTAGCTGGCACCATTTTCCTGTCACTTAAATCATATTTAATTTCAATCTATTATAATCCATTATCAGTGCTGAGTCAAAACCCTTGATGCACTATTTGCTTACGAGATGGTTTCACACATACAGCATCAAAGTACTAAGTGTCTCATGTACATTTCCAGATGACAGACTGCCTCTGTTAAGATGTGGTTCATGTGCACACTTTAGAGATTTCTATATTTTACAACTTTAACATATCCGGTGCCATTTACTACCAAGTGAAAAACCACCGGAACAACCCAATCAATAGTCTATTTAATCTGAAAAGTCACTGTTCATGTAAAATAGAACTTAAACATATTTTTAAAAATCATCCAGATCTTTTATTCCTGCCTGTTTCACAACAAAAAGTCTAAACTCTAAAACTATCTAGATATAAAGGCCAAACGCGATATATGAAACTTAATTGAATTCTAGTTTGGGCAAAGAAATGTAGAATACATTTTGGAAGGATAATTGCACTGGGTATTACATGATACTAGAGAATTAGTGTTAATTTTCTTATGTATGAAAATGGCACAGCAGTTATGTTAGATAATGACCTTATTTTAGGGATAACATCCTTATTTTTAAGAGATGCAGTAAGGACATATTCAGGAATAGGGCATCAAGATGCCTGCAACTCTTGTTAGAAGCAAATACGGCGAATTATTAGTTTGAATTAAAGTGGTTGAAATATAGGTATCCATTGTACTATATTTTCAATTTTTTTTGGTTTGTTTGAAAATTTACAGTAAAAGTTGGAAATTACGAAAAGATCACTTCAGAAAAATAACTTTAAATTCCTTAATTTATATACTTAGCACCACTCCCCAGAGTGGAGAATGCTGTTTGGGGCAGGAGGTAGGTAACAGGTGTCAGAAAAAACATCTGCTTCCTAGAATGATTCTTCATCCAGCAAGGTCAATGCAGAGAAAAGAAGATAAAGCAGAGACAGGTGAGGGTATAATCAGAAGGCATCTGACTTCTTTAAACAGGCCCTGGCAACTTCCACATGGTTGTTCCAGAACCATGCATGCGTAACTGTGGACAAGCTGGCATCCAGCTCCTGGGAACTGGGCAAAGGGAAGAGGGAGGCACTGGGACACTACAGATGTGCCGATGTCCCAATTTTTGAAAGGGGGTAAAGTGTTACACACTTAAAAGAACAGCAGTGGAAAACTCATGCTTCCACATCCTCTGAAGCCACTTTGTTGTTCACTCTAGAGGAGTATGTGGGAGACACACCCAAGTGCGTTTTCCTAATGGCAAATGCTGATGTCAAAAAGCCTGCCTTTTGCCTACTTAGAGTTGCCCTCAACTTTAACCCTTTTGCATATCTCAGCTTCCTACTTTGTAAGGTAGGAAATAGAAATCCTATCTCATAGGTTTCTCATGGGAATAAAAAAAAATGACATTTGTAAAGAGCCTAGTATTGAGCCCGTCACTGAGAAGAGACCCAGTAAGTGGTATCATGTGGGTAGCTGGAATCAAAACACTCAACAGTGTCTTGTGGTAGTCTTCTGGCCAACGTGGAAAAATCAGAGGCATGTTGTAAAACAATTAGGCTTTTTCCTATCTAGTTTAAAACCTGTATTTTAGGATGCCTGGGTGGTCCAGTGTTTGAGTGTCTGCTTTTGGCTCAGGTCATGATCCCAGGGTCCCAGGATCTAGTCCTGCATCAGGCTCTCCAGCCTGCTTCTCCCTCTGCCTATAGCTCTGCCTCTCTCTGTATCTCTCATGAATAAATCTTAAAAAAAAAAAGAAAGAAACCTGTACTTTAAGAGGGTTGATTAATGGAACTATTATCAACTTAGAGAGAGGTCTTAAGTATTGCAAGAACTCATCTTCATCGTTTTTCTACTTTTATGTAAGACTGGGATGAACACCTACAGATGAGGTATCAAAAATATGCAATTTTAGAGAGACAACTGATAGACCAGAGAGATCATAAAAGTAGGATGAGGATAGCCCCGGGTAGTATGTGAGATGGTCCACTGGGTTGTTGGAAGACAAGATCAGAGCTATTTCTCACGGAGACCTCACTAATATTTTAAATGCACTGAGTGACAGTGATATTGTCATGGTCCGTATTGAGAGGATGGCTTGATGACCTGTCAGGTATATAAGAAGCCTGAGAGCTTCTGAAACCACAGGTAACCAAAAGTCCTTCTTGTGTCTGCTTTTTCTCTTTCGCTGCATTAACACAACCATTTTAGCAGAGTTCTGTTCAGTGGATTTATGGATTACATCCTCTAGTTCCAACTAAACCAATCTTACTGAAATGGACAGCTGGCTTAAGGGGGAAAAAACGTTCCCACAAAGGAACGGCAGATTAAAGATAATACTAATAAAGAAAGCACAGGTGAACAACAAGAAATTTGTAGAGTGGATTGTTCTTCCATTCTGGTGTAAGCAGTATGGTGGCCACAGGATACAGATAAAACAATCTGATGAGATCTGCTTGGAAACCAATAAAAAACCTAAAATCATCAAAATGATTTTGAAATATGGATTTGCATCATTAGCTGAACCTTCCCCTAAGTATGTATTATGGCTTGAGATATTAGCTCACATGTATTTAATTTATAAAATATGAAATAATACCTATATGGAAAGTGAATACTCAAAAGTTGTTTGTAGGTGAATCGATCAAAAAGGTTTAGGGAAAATAATCTGGAACTCAAATTTCAAAATGAGCTGCAACAGGGGACAGTTTTAACCGTAATGAAATACAAATGAGAGGAATGAAAAAAAAAGTCCTACATTTTGGGTCAAAAAATCTAATACACAATTACAGGACGTGGGAGATGTGGCTCCAAGTGATCCATGGTACAGACAGAAGACTGAGGTTTGCAGGTGATCACCAGCTTCACGGCAGATAACAGGGTGCTATGGCTAACAAAAGACACCCAATCTCAGGCTGCCTCTCCTGGGGCAGCTCTGGTGTCTAGAAACGGGGAGACAATGGTGTCTTTATACTCTATTGGTCCATATGTGGAAGACTGTTCAGTTTTACCTGAAACACACAGGTTTCCCCAGAAAACCTTCTGGCAATGGTAGGAGGCTAGACCAGAAAGCCTTGAAGATAACCCAAACTCTGAACTCCCAAGTTTCAGAAGACGCAGAAACAGGATCTAGGTAACAGGAGCAACAGACCTGAAACAGTTTAGCTTGCTAGGCAGTCCGCTCAAATGTAATTCCACGACAGTAGGAACTGTTATCCTGACTGAGTTCTGGGCAGTGCTGCATCCCAACACCCAGGACAGTGCCTGGCTCCTAATCTGCCTTCAGTACATGTTAGTCATCAGAGCAAGGAACGTCTCATTACTTGAGGTACCCATGAAGAAGCTGCATGGGATTTTATTACCAAAGAAGTGCCAACTCTAAGACACTACAATTTTATATTTGCATATTACAACCTTTTCCTGGACAGATTAAAATCTCTCTGGCCTTTTAAACAAGGTTTTAATTGAACATTCCACATTTCTAAGGGTGATTCTCTATTCAGATCAACTTTGATTTTTTTTTCCCCAAATAATTTGGTATTTTTTTAAATCTTTTTTTTCTTTCCAACTATCTCTTTTCCGACTGAAAACGTACAGTGAGATTACTGAAGCCAAATCTGCCAGGAATTTGTAAACAATAATATTTTGTCCTCTCTTTCTACTCAAAGGGCAGCAAATGAATACAAAAAAAAACAAATGTAGTGTAAGAAACCTCAAAATATTTTAGGTAAGGTTTAGGGAGAGAAAAATAATTAAGTGCCATGAAGATACACGTGCATGCAGAGACGACGGTACAGCCGTATACCAGACTAATGAAAGAACAGGTTCAGTATCTGATGTTTCCTACAACCTGACAGGACAATAAAGAATAATTCCTTAAACCACTTCAGCTTATTAGAAATTAGATTCTTAAAAAAAGGAAACTTCAAGTGGAAACAAATGAAAGAGGAAACCACTGCCCAAATTATGAATATGAAAAATAAACATGAAAAAAATATGAGCTAAATAGCTCAGTGCTAATACCCTAAAATAGCACTGAACAACTGTGCTATAGCTAAACTTAAAACAATTTTGCCCATCTCCTTTAAAATAAATACCAAACAAAAATCTGATTTCCTGCCTGCCAGCACTGATCAGTCAGTATTTTCTGTAGAACATTTTAAAATGACCCAAGTAATTGTGATTTTATTTTGAAGATAAGATCTGTCCAAGCAAGCCCCTAAGAAAGATGGAAGTCTGACCAATCTTTCAAGAAAGTCTTGGAGAAATAGCAACCCTCCGTATTATCCCAGAAAGGTAGGCTAAGCATTTCTGGGGCCATGCCCCAACTAGGGGAGTGCTGAGAGAGAGCATCTGCCATTTGTCTGGTTATTATCACGGCGAAGCTCAGCAACCCCAAGATAGAAGCTGGGTGGTCTGTGATGGGGGAGGCAGAGCATGGATTCATCCTCCACTGGAACAGTCGAGAGGATCATCCCTACAGGTTAGGCCCAACCCTGAAACTCTACGATGTCAGGAAATGCTGCGAACCGTGGGTCTGCTGGATGATTAAATTTCACAGAGATTTCGGGAGTGTGCGGAAAATACATTGTTCCTTCAAGACTTAATCTAAAGGGCAAGAAAGCAGGTCATTTTTTTTATCGCCGGCTTCCATCAGCAAGATTAAAATACAACAAAAAAACACATTTGAGAATCAGAGTCTTATGATCAAGTAAGGAGCTATTGTAGAAAGAGCCCAGATAATGCAGTAGCCAAATTCAAGGTGGAGGAGAAGAGGAAGTATCAGAATGCAGCACAAAGAAATACCGTGCTCAACTCTGCCAGGTTCTGCTAATAGCGACGGGCTCCTCATTCTTGCTGTTTGCTATTCAGCTGAGGCTCTGAGCTGTCAGGAGACACAGGCCACAGTGTGGATCCCCAGGCCTGGGATGACAGAGGCCCGGGAGTCCTGCTCAGTGACAGATGCTGGACTGAGATAACCAGAAAGAATAGGAAATGTGTGCAACAGCAGCTGGGCCAGACAAATTCAACTTCCCACCTGCTGTTGATTTACACATTCATCTCTCAAACTCCATCCCTGTCCATGTAGAAATCTGCCAGCACGTCGAAAAATTAATCAATTTGGGGAAAGGAGGGAGTTATCCATGGTCGATTTTATATTCTTTCTGTAAACACATTTGTGTAGCATCGAGGCAGCTGAGCTCGACAGCATGGCTTTTTCTGCTCTCTGCTGTAATCACCCATACACCTGGGACTCACACAGCTCTCACTGCTGTTTTCTTAGATGAGATTTTTTTTTTTCCTAGGGTAAAGCTGGCTTTGGAAACTAATTATATATGTCTATGTTTTTTTGTTGGGCTTCCGAGGACACCACGGACATCTGATTTGCATTTCTGTCTTGTCCCTCCCTCAATGCCTTTGTTGCTTTTCCTTTTGTCTGTATGGAAAACAAGAGCAATTTTCAAACCCGGCTGGTCAAACATGTTACCCTTTAGAGCGCGTGTCTATATACGTATGTAAAATTCAAGTGCCTCGTTTGCTGCAAAACAACCTTTATTCTGAAGAACATTTCAGCTCAAGGAAATGCTCTTTAAAATGTCTAATTCCCCACTGTGATTTCCTTTAAAGTTCTAATTAGTTGTGCACAGTAATGAATTCTGTAAATTGCAGTGTTTCGTTTAAAGCATTTAAGGTACAGAAGGCTCTAATAATGAGTTTTGCCACAATCAGTCTTTGAAGAAAGTAATTTTGAAATTCAGGTTTCATATTTTTGGAGATGTCATGCATCTTAGAAACAATCACAATGTTGAGTCTCAAATTAATATTTGTTGCTTAATGCCATCAAAATGTCAGATTAATGAGTAATTAACGATGTGTGTACATAATGTTATTTCCTTCTCTCTGAGGAGGCCAAATGCATAATGGAGAATTCAAGATATGAAACATCTTTCAACAAATGTATTTTCAGAGTTTCCATTTTAAATAACTTACTACCAGGTCTGTAACGGTCTGTCTTTAATGGTCAGCAAACAGCTGGGTTTATAGATAACACAGTGAACATAAAATATTCATGTTATTTAAGCTACTTCTACATTTTACTAATAGTCTTTGATTTGCTGGTTTTGAAGGGGAAAAGGAACCATCACCACTGCCACCCTTGCCCCCCGCCCCGACACACCCACCCACACAGACTTTTTTTTTAAAAAAAAATATTTATTTGCACCAACATCCTCTTTCAGCTATGCTCTGTTTTAGAACAACTAAGCTACTTTTTATCCCATATCAGCTTTCCAATCTTCCCTTCTCTTCTTGGACTTAATTGAAACTTGACCCCTCTGAGTACTCTTCCTACTTTCTCAGCCTCTCGGGGTTGGGCAGGGAGCTGTCTCCTGCCTGGTCAGCATAAGCTCTTCGCTTGGCATCCTCCCTCCATGACCCTCCACGAAGGACTCACGTCCTCAGGCTGACCGCTCCCCCAGAGCCCTTTGGCCTCTCAACGGCATGAGGTCTGTTATCCCCCTCTCATCTACACTGGCCCCTCTCCTTCCTTCCAAGACTTGGGGTTGATGATTTGCAAACTGCCTTCTCCCATGGTCCAGACTCCCTTGCTGCTCTGACATCCCCTACACTCCTCCAGTGAATATCCCCAGCCCTGGACGATCCCCACTATTCATTCTGCCCATTACTGCCACCGAGTCGCCAATCCTCATACACCTGGTTTGGTACAGATTCAAACGTGGTCAACTCGAGAGGTACGGATGCTGCAGCAGACACCCTGGGGAACTATTCCAGCCCCTTCCCTAGCTGCCGAGGCTCCCAGCTTGTCCTCAGCCGCCTGCCTGGCCTCGGTGGAGAACCCGGCCACCAGACTCAGAGCAGGCCAAGCCCTCTGGGGGGTACGCCACATGTCTCCCCCCATTCTTCCCTAAAGCAACAAGGTCCTCTCTTGGTCTCCGCCCCATGAATTCTAGTTCACACCCAGCCCACTCTTAATGATATCTTGTCCTGCATTTATCCTCTCCTTCTCCTGAGCAGTTTTGCTGACATTTTATCTTTTAAAACAAAAACAAAACGCTTTATTTGACCCTGCTCTTATTCCTCTTCCTCTTCAATCACACCTTCCGTTTTCGTGCCAAGTCCCTTGATTACAGGCTCCCCACACGTGGGTCCCCGCTGTTCATTCATTCCTCTCTTAACCTTCCAGAGTCTAGGCTCCTTCTAGCTTCATGATATTACTGAAAATGATACTGAAGGTTCACCATGCACCTGCCTCTCAACAAATTCATTAGCATTTCTCTTTCCTTCCCTCTTGATCAGCAGCTCTCGAAACTACCTGGGCACAAGGACCATTTTTGAAACCTTTAAAAAATATAACGTTCAGACTGGGTCTCCCACCTGGAGAAATTTCAATTTCATTACCTTGGAGCGGGGCTCAGACACTGGCATCTTTTGAAAGTGCCCTAGGTGACTCTAGCGTGTACCAGGGTGGAGCCCCATCCTTGACATGATCACAGTACCCATGGGGAAAGCCTGGGCTCTGTTCTGGGCACAGTCCCTCTTCTCTGCTCATCCAAACTCCTTTCGACGTCGTTCTGCTTCTTGTTCTTTAGCTGTACTGTACCCCGTGCATTTTTCCCAAAGGATATCCCTCCCCCCACCCTACCTGTTCCTTTTCCCCCTCTCACAGGTCATTTATAATTCATAGGAATCATGTCCAGATCTTATCTCTCACTAAAACCCAGAACTCAGACCCTCAATAGAACTGCTGTGCATTTCTAGTTTGTGCTGCCTGGTGTGTGATCTGATGACAACAATGATCTAAGACCATCTTCCTTCTCATCAGTCCCACCCCGTATCACTAGTACTACTGTGTGTGTGTGTGTGTGTGTGTGTGTGTGTGTTTTATTTCAATTTAAACTGCACTCAAATAAAAATCCTGAAAAACGTCCACTGTCAAGCCTCGCTTACTTCCAAATTCATGTGGAAGTAAATCAAACCACAAGGGAGACTCATCAATTATATGAGTATTCTATCAATTATATTAATTTCTGGACAATGAAGAAAAAGAAGTACTCTCCAGACCCATATAAGATGCAAGAAAACCTGCTTTTAAATCTCCTCATTACTGATCATCAAGAAACGGTTGGCCCTGGGATTTCTATCAGACACGCTGATCGTTGAACTGACCTGGGTGTCATGTGGCCTTGCCCCCATGGCACAACTCGCTTGCTCTGAGGCCCTCTGCATAATCCCACACGCCCTGATTTTCCATGCAGAGCACCGAAAAGTATACACAAAACATGCGGTAAGAGAAATGGTTCCAACCTACCCTCAGAGGCTCAAAGTGCCAATGACACACAACATCCTGAATCAGGAGGCCTCAGGGTAGTATGGCACCTGCCAGTGCATTTTATGTCACCACACAGAGTTCATCCATCTTGCTCTGGGGCCGCAAGGTCTCCCATTCTTTCTCCAAAGACCCTGTTGCCCAAGTTTGCTTTCTGTCTCAAGAACCGAGTCTAGAATGCACGCTCAAAACCATGAGGACTGCTATTTAATCACACCCATTCACTTATCTTCTTAAGCAACGAAAAGGACACCACATGTCATGAAAATCACATTAAAAATATCATTGAAATTAAAGCATATTCTTATTGTTTTCTTATAGACATAATATTTGTTTTTAACAAACCAGAGGATGGTTTGTTTGTTTGTTTGTTTTCTCAATTTGTCTATCCAAAGGTGAGTCCTACTTCTGCCTATTGGGGCCATTCCTGTAGACCAGAGCCCTACAGAAAACATGCTTGGGTGACATTGACCACAGCCTGACCCAATGTGCCCCAGTAGGGAACTGCTAGGAAAAGCAGACCAGCTGCCTTTTAAAAGACCCGCCCAGCACCCCCTCTCCTTGTACAGACTACTGTAACAGAATGAGCATCTTTCACATCTGATTTCATAACTAGTCCTCATCTCACATCGTATCACATCCAGGAGATGGTATATGTTACCAGGAAAACCACTGCAACCATGTGTTACAAGAGGCAACCATCTCAGGGTGGGGGTGATGGGGACTGTGGGCGAATATGTGCCTTCCCTGACTTTATAGGAAAAGGAAACAGGGGAGAGAATTTAGTGCTGGATTACAGGGTAGGAGATATGTACCTGACGATACTAAGCTTCAGATGAATGTTCAGCCCGAGGGGTCACTGATGCTAGAAGGCTTGGCTCTGCTAAAAATTTAATACTATAAGAGACAGTGAGAATTCACTGGAAGTGGGGTTAGCAAAAAGATAAGAATCAAAAAGATACGGTGGCACATTTATACACCCATGTTCATGGCAGTGCTATTCATATAGCGAAGAAGTGAAAGAAATCCAATCAACAGATGAACAGATAATCAAAATATCTGTTGTCCATCAACAGATAAATAGATAATCAAAATGTGGGATACAGATAATAGATACACAATGGAATATTATTCAGTCTTAAAAAGAGAAGAAGTCCTGCCCAATGCTACAACATGGCTGAACCTTGAGAATATTATGCTGAGTCAAACAAGCCAGTCATGAAAAGACAAGCACGGTGTGTGAGTCCACTTACATGACATGTCTAGGGTAGTCAAAGTCATAGAAATAGAGAATGGAACAGTAGTTGCCAAGGGCTGGGGAGAGGCGGAAAGGGGAAGCTATTGTTTAATGGGTGCAGAAGTTTCCATTTTGCAAGATGGAGATTGGTTGCCCGGCAATGTCAACGTACTTACTGAATTCTACACTTAAAAATGATTAAGGTGGTAAGTGTTAGGTTATGTGGTTTTAACCACAATAAACAAAATCTATAGATAGATAGATGATAGATGATAGATAGATAGATAGATAGATAGATAGATAGATAGATGATAGATAGATAGAGTTTTGCAGCTGTAAAACTCTTAAGTTTTCCCACTGGCAGAGAACGCAGAAAAGTCTCTCCCCTATCATCCCTCAAGGTTAATAAAACCCCAATAAACTGAACTCATGGTTGGTTGGATTAATTTTGCTTCAAAGTGTGAAGACACAGTAACATTAACACTCCTCTCACCACCTTTTCACTTAATATTCCAGTCTTTATAGAGCTTAGCTGTGAACTGCCTATGGACTGCGCCCCTGTTTGTGAGCCATGGACAAAAGCCCAAAAAGACTACACACACACACACATACATGCCTTGCTCAACACCAGGCCCCAGGAAAGATGAACTCAGGGAGCCAAACACTGATTCTAGAATGGAGGGCCTCATAATCAATCACTTCTTTAAAAAAAAATATTTCCATGATCAAAACATCAGTTGCAGCTGCTTCAGCAAATTAACACTGTTTGCAATTCCTTACCTTTTTGTGTTGATGTGAAAGAGGTGAAGGAATTTCATGGCAACGGGATACAGTGGCACATCACCAGGTTGGGAAGCAAAGCAATAAAGAAAAGGAAAGAGAAAACTGTTAGTTTACGTCCTTGGGAAAAAAAAAAAGGACAAAGTATGCTCGTGCTATTGCATGAAGAACACAGCAACAACACAACACAGAGATATTTTGAAACACAGTGACACACTCCATAACCGCTACCTCTTCTGCCATCATAATTAGAAACCCATTGCTTCTGGCACAAAGAACAAAGAGAAAGAACTCTTCGGCATCTTCCCAAGGACTTCCTCCCTGAGCCTGGCTTTTCCTAGGCAGTTGATTCTGTTACTAACCACCCAAGGGATGTGATCCTTCCCTTTACACTACAGGACTTTGGGGCTACGAGGCACAGATTTCTCTCCTTGCAACATCTTCTCTTGAACCCAAGAAGAGAACTCTGCTTTCTAAAACCTCTATTTAACCCACACTGGCACCAACACTTGTATACTCCCAACATTACTATGATTGGGAAGTGATTGGAAAATATTCAGGACACGTGGCCCCCACACAAGAAGCCTCCAGTGCCTCAGGTGTGGAAGGCGGCCCGATAGGCATAGGGCAGCCCTCTACAGAGTGGGTCAGGATGATGGTCTCTCTCATCCCTAGGATAGCTGTGCTATCCCAAACCCTGCCGTGATATGGACAGTAGTGTGCCCTCCCTAGCAGAGCCTAAAGCCACCCCTCACGCATGTACATGCACACGCATACACATGGTCATATGCCTAATCCCAAACTCATCTGCACTCTCGAGCTGTGTGGCTGAGCCTAGGGGCAGTAAACTGTGCTCACTGCTAACCTGGGAAGAAATACACTGTACAAACAATGGCAGGAGAGACAGAGAAGCCTTTCCGTCCTCGGGGATTAAGGAACACACATCACCTAGCGCTAAGACAGAACTAAACCAATATGATTTGGGAAAATCATCTTTTTCTTGTTAAAAAAGGCAAATTCTCACAGCCTGGCTCAAAATTTAGGTCAGAGTCTCCTGAGAAAACTTTTTTTTTTACATATTTTACAGACATTATTTCATTGCCTATTGTTAGCTATCTGAGGTGAGCTCTGCACAGAATATGCTTACAGTTTGGTTGACCTTTTATTTTGGGGTAAAGTGCAAGAGGACCATGATTGATGGGCCTTGCTGCACGCTAGCCTGACGCCTCTTCCGGCCAGCTGAACCAACGTCCACCCGACAGCCTACGGGACTCATGGGAGATTCCAGCAGATGGGCACTTCCTCTCTCCTGCAGCACCTTGTGCCCCTTCTCATCAGAACAGTATCTAGCACAGAAGGACACACAGCTCTCTGTCGAGCCAATGACCTGGCTGACCTGGTTCCAGATGGATCTGGAGCTCGTGGTTGTGTCAGAGCTTAATAACGGTCCTCCAGGCCCACTTCCCATTCCTTCTGGTTATGAGGCTAGGCTGCACTTCTCAATTGCCCTTAGAGTAAGCCATGGCTGTATGGCTGGGTTCTAGCCAACAGACTGTGGGTGGAAGTGACCTGTGCCACTTCCAAGGCGGGCCCATCAAACCACCTGTTCAGCCCTCTACTCTCCCTCCCATCCCCTTCTGCTGGACACCCAGTGTTCACGTCCAGGAGAGCAGAGTGCCATCATCCTGGGGCCCCGAATGACTGTGTGGAGCACAGCTTCCCTTGCCCAGCAACTGAAGCTTCTGAGCACGAAAAATAAATTTCTGCACCAGCCTTGCTGATGGAGATGTAGAAGTTCATTTAATACATATAATATGTGTGACACTGGAATCGATGCTGTAGGGGAAGCCTGGACTTACGATGTAGAAGTCCTATCTTCAATTGCTTACAAACTACTACTAAAGGCAGAGCAGAAGGATCAGAGGTATAATAACATAACAAGAGCACAATGATGTCACAAAGATGCCCAAGGCCCAAACGGAATTCAGCCTATTGTTTGAATCCAATTGGTTTTTCAAACCCAGGTGCTAATTTGCCAACACCTCTGTTCCCTGGAGCCCCCAGTTCTGGTTGCCCTGTCCGATGTATTTCCCCCCGTAATATGTATCACTTTGCACCATGCTACTGAATTGACTCTGATGTATCTGCCAAGCTTCACTAAGGCCGGGCTTCCTGTTTTGTTCTCCCTTAAACCCCAGAACCTCACTCACGGCTCTTGCAAGTAGATGCAGAATAAATATTCATCAAACAAATGAAAACCACTCCCAGTTTCTAAATAGTGAAGCTGACAATAAACAATCACTGTGCTCTTAAAAACCTTCTTCAGCTCCACAGGAACATCCCAGTGTCTTTAGACTCTCTTACGACAGTCACTGGAGCCTCCCAGCCTGCTCACCAACAGGAAAGACAGAGCGAGGCTACAAACTGGTGGGACCCTAGAGTGTCAAACACAAGATACTGGTATTCAGAAGGTCTAGCAAGCAGAAGCTGTGTTTCACACAGTTATCTTGTTATTTGAATTAGTAATGGCACAACCAGGAGGGTGACCTTTAGTCACCTACATGTCCAGAGGGCTATTAGAGCTATTAGTGCCATTAAAAATATGGCAATAACATAAAAAAGGCAAGAATGTATGCCTTGCAGAAAATGCATGTGCTAATACAACAAAACCTGGAGCTACCAGGAGCATTATGCTAAATCCCTGGCCTATTTACTTAGCTGGCAAAGGGCTGAAAAGAACCCTAGGGACAGAATGAATTTCGGCTCTTCACCCCGGCTACCTAATACATCTTCTTTATTCCAGATGCCCACGGTATCGTGCGGGCTCATAAGGAATCTCAAAACCCACATTCCTGCCTCTCTCCTAGCAATCTCGGTGCCAGGTATTTATTTTACATTCTGTGCTCCTACGGCATGCATGGGGAAAACCTGATTTTAAGGAGTTCCTCCAGATTCACGCTGTATTTAATCACCCAATGAAATGAACAGGACGTGGCCTCGTGGACTCCCACGCCCATCTCGCAGCTGTGACAGAGCGGGCATTTCAGGGAGCCAGTGATCGATGCTCACGCGTCTCACTCACTGTCACTGGCACATAGAATACAGACCCTTGTCTACACAGTGCCCAGGAAACAAACCAAAAAAGAATCTCATTATAATGACGACGAAGCCAACAGATCTGTACAGTGCCAGCCCTACATGCACAAAGAATCACACAGAAACCAATCTGCCAGGACAAGAGTTTAATTTCCAAATGCAAAACTTGGCCCCAAGATACCACGCTAAGAATAGATTTTTATTGAAAGTATCTTCATGGGTCAAAGGGGGTCCTCTTTGGGAAGTGAGAGGCCCTCCCATTCAGCAGAACTCAAAGGGGAAGGATGTCATTTGAGGTGGAGTCCCGCGCTGAGATTTAGTCTAATGGGAAAACAAAAGGAGTCCCTCAAACTGCGTGGCTCCCAGACAGAGAACTGGTTGAAGGATCGTGACCCTCCTTTCTGCTGTCCATCATCTCCCTTGAGGTTTAATTTTTAATAAATTGAGTGTGTGTGAGTACTGGAGTGCACGTGAGGGAATGCATGACTATCAACTGTCCAGTTGCTGGCTGCATGGGGCCAGTGGTCACGGACTACAAGCCCTGCGTTACGGACCCTCATTCTCCACTCACTCCTTCCTCTTTGGAGCCCATGCCGACTCTGCTGAAAAGAAGCCTTACTAAAACAGGGGGTACAAAGACAATTTTTTGGCTTGTAAGGCCAGGCAGCAGAGAGCAAATCATCTCTAAGAATAAAGCAGTCCAAGGGAGTCCATGCCCTCCGCAGAGGACAGAGGATAAAAGGCATTGGCCCAGAAAGGGAAAAAGCAGAGGTCTCTGTCACTGTTTTCATGATGGGGTGTATCACCTCATATTGTGACTTTTCTTCTCACACAAACGTCTTTCTCACTAGGCTGTGAATGCTCTGCGGGAAGGGACCGTTTATCCCTGACTCTTGTATCCAAAGCTCCTGGGGAAGAATCTATGTGCAAGAGATGTTCATATACTTTATTACACTGGTTGAAACTCATGGGTTGCTTTTATTCCCATTTCACAGAAGAACAGATTGAGGTACGGAGGTCAGAAGTTGCTTTGCCCAAGCTCACAGAGCTAGTAAGTGACAGATGTGCGCTAAGCTAAGTCTGCCTGGTTTCCAATCCTTTCTGTTATGCCACTCTGCTCCTGCACGAAGAACTGTGTAATGAACAGTTATCAAATAAATGGGCAATGCTGTGAGTACTAGATGCAGTGCCGATGCCGAAAGTTTGGGGTGAATGGTGCAGAGATTAAGCAATGGAGTAGAAAGCAGCTGAGCAAAGGTGCAAAACCATCCCAGTGACACAGAGGCCATACTCCAGTGCCAGGCAGGTGGGTGGCATGCCATGGGGAGTCCATGGGAGACATGAGGGCCCGGCCAACCTGGTGTGATGAGCACCGGGCATTCCCACCGAGATCATCTCTGCTCAGCCCTTTGTGACACAGGTACCTGGCACAAAGATGAAGCTACTTCGTATCCAAGAGCAACGGTGCTGTAAATTCTAAACAATCAACAAACACCTGACCTGCTGAGACACCACCCATCGTTACATTGAGAGGTGCCCAAATCTTTCTCTCTGCTCTTCCGAAGTGATTGACGCTGCTGATCACCTGCTTGGTTTTGTTATTGGGCACTAATCACTTAGCTTTTTATTATCATAATTACTTTTCCTCTGGGTGGAGATTGAATTACAACATGTCAATGCCTTGCAACTCTTACTATTGATATTTTTTATTTCCAGCCGCCTGTCACTACTTAACCGTCCCCAGTTTTGCTAAAAGCAATGGAATTTTTAAGGCACTATCTTTAGAAGACACCTCCTGACTAAAAAGATGCTGTATTTATACTTGCATTATAATCTTCAGTCCCTTCTTTTTCTGTGAGCAATTAGAACAGCAGCGATGCAGGCTTTGTCTCCAGTGGCTCCTGGAGGAAAAGACGAAGCACTTCTCTGCGCACGTGCGTCACAGCTCCCCGTGGCACACACAGGTGGACACAGTGGTTTTGCTACAGCCCCGCTAAGTCCTATTTATTGCAGATTCCACTTATTATTCTAAGGCAGTAGAATTAGATTTGGGTAATAACAGAATTGCCTGAAGAGCTTTCGTAAAAACGATTCCTAAACACCATCTCTGGAGATTCTGGGGTGAAGCCCTGGAATGTGTATTTAACAAGTATTCAGGTGAGTCTGTGGGGTATGACGGTCATGGAATAGAAAAAATGTGTAGTTCATACAGCCTTCAAAAAATCGCCACCTCCTTTGAGTTTGACGCTGGTAGAAAGGTACTTAGCAGGCATCTAGCTTGCACCAGGTGCCACCGGGAAGGGTGGGAGGGAGACATAGAAAGCATGCAGAGGGGAGGCTTTCTTCTCTAGAGGAGGGTACGCCTGGCCTGGTCACTGACACTAAGAACTTTCTGACTGGTCTGGGGTAAGCTGCACACTGCGAGGAAGTGTGGTGGGTGCCCTGGGATACAGGACACGGTTGCAGGTGAGTTGTGGGGTAGATGAGGCTCTCCCTGGGGAATCTGTTTATCCCGTACACTATGGGGGCAAATTTGCATTGTGTTTGCAGTGGGGACTGCATACTCGAGCAGCTTCTTATTTAGGAAATAACAACGATGGCTTCTTTGAGAGAAATTTTCATCTAAAATGCACTTCAGAAATATGTAAGAATGTAAGGGAGACAAGAGAAGCTCGATAACTTGTCAATTGCTTCACCTGAAAATACAATTATAAGAAAAATGGACTGCGGCTATACATAGATCTTTTTGTGTTAACTTAAAAACTAAGCCATAAAAGAGTAGGGCGATAAGCAGAGCGTAAAGAATATGGCTATAAACACATCTGAATTAGCTTCATGTGAGTGATGCTCACCCCATCTTCAGCTCTGACTTGGGGTGAAGGCAGCATCTTGTGCTGGTGGGTTCAAATCTTGACCTCACCACTGGGAATGAGCTGTCCGACCTTGAGGAAACCTTGAATAACCTGACCTCATATAAGCTCTCTTTTAAGAGTGGTGTAAACAGTAGAATTAATATTGGAAAGCACCGGGTTTGTCCCATGGCAGGCACTAGATACATGGAAGCAATTTACTGTTATTACTTGTTGTTTAAAGTTGTTTATGGAAGGAGAGACTCAGAAAGATTGAGGATCAAACTTTGCAATGGAGGACGAACCCCACCAGGCCTCACAGATTACTTCAATGTACATTTTAACTTTGAAGGAGAGGTTGGGCCATTTGAAGCTCTACTCCCACATCTACCCGGTGACCAGGCGGCTCACAGGCTGTCCATCTCTGCCTGACTCAGACAGCAGTTTCTTTTCCTTTTTCTTCCTTTTTAAAGAGAGACACAAGAGAGAGGCAGAGAAAGAAGCAGGTTCCCTGTGGGGAGCCCGATGCAGGACTCAATCCCAGGACCCTGGGATCAAGCCCTGAGCCAAAGGCAGATGCTTGACCCCTGAGCCACCCAGGTGCCCCCAGATAGCAGTTTCTAGACCAAAGTGGCATAGATGGTTCTATCTGCTCAAACCCAGGGCAAAGGGCCACAATTTGGTCACCACCTCCGGCCAAAGTCTCTGGTGTGATTTTGCTAAGGAAAATGAACACTTGATCCAGTTTAGTCCCTTCCATTAATAAAGATAGTTGAGACGTCCCTTGATTTGTTTACAACAATTTTTCCACTCTGGAATATGCTGTCATTTTCCAGCATGACATAGTGATGGGGATTAGGATTTTTAAGATGCTACAATAATCATTACAGATGAAATGTGGTCTATTAGAGGATAGGTGTAACAGTGAAAACCAGCCTTGCCTGGAATCTTCAGAGGACCCAGGGAAAGCTTGCTCTACTAGATTTCTCCTTCAAATATTGAACTAAGCACTTAGGCAACAAAGTCATCCATTCAGGGAAAAACATTACCAAAAAGTTATTACCCAATTAAGTGCTTCAGACATCTGAGGGTTGCATTCTGTTTTGCTCTAATCATATTACTTAAAATTTTATAAGTTGTCTGATTAGAAGGCTGATTTAATTAGAGCACTAATAGGAATGACAAATATTACATATGCTCATCTAGAACCTTCTTCAATTCTATTTGAGGTATCACAAGTGTGATGGCTCACGCCAGGCAGCCAGGCCTTTAATGACAGAAGGCCTTAAGCAATCCGTATGTACTTTTATGACACACACTAAATATACATTCAAAGCACTGCCGAGGAATTTCACAGAAGTGTCAATTCGTGCTCTTTTGCCAGATTCCAAGTAATCCAGCTGTCAGTAAATGTACCTTATGCTGGACTTTAATGCTGCAGTGAAAGCCAGATGAACACTCACAGGAATAATAGGATTTTTTTTTAATTTCAAGGTATTATATACCTTATCACTCTGGTGTCTTCAGGTAAGTGACTCTCCAAGGAAAGTTCTTCACAAATAAATTACCATCTGAAGCTATACTGAAGAAATGCAATAAACCACTATCTCTCATATAGAATGAGCTTTTAAGGAAGGAAGACTAAAAACAAATAAAGGATTTTGAAATGTCTTGTGGCTCTACAGTTTGCAATCTGAAGAACATACCACAACTGTGGTGCACAGACGGACACCTCGCCCCCGGTGAGCAGAAGACACAGGGAAGAGGTGGGGGCTATTCACTGAGCAGAAGAATGCTGAGTGCAGCTTGTGTGGCTGACCCATCCTGGTAACCAAGGAAGGAAAACCAAGGTTAGTGATGGTCCAGTGTTCTCCATTCTGAAGAGCACAAATGGCTGGGAAGAGACCCCTCCCTGTGAGGCTAGCCAACCTCACTCCCCACATGCCCATTCCCCATCCTCCCACAGCCTAGAGAAGACAGAGGCAAAGAAAGGAGGGGGAGTTATTGCATCTTCCGCCTACCCAGTGAGAGCAGCGATGGCTTCTCCTTCCCTCCCTCTGGAATCACTCTCCTCTCTCTCTCCTTTAAAGAAAAGGGGAGGTGACTACCCAAGAGAATTCCTTTGGAAAGGCCTGTATGAAAGGGCACCTGGCATCCTGGTCCCCAGCCAGGTGACTGCTAGGTCAGCAGACTTGCTGATCTCCTCTGAGCCTACCCAAGCAGGTGAAAAGAGGATCAGAAGGAAATGGCAGGACAAAGACGAGGTGGCGGTCACTTGGGGGAGGCAAGGATGTGAGAGCTGTCTGACAGGTCAAGTGGGCCCTAAGTCTCCCTACCAGGACCCTTGCAAGACAGTGGTCTCAGAGAAAGGGACCTCAGGAAAAAAGATGGTAGGTTATAGCATTAGGTGGCTAGACGGAGTAGCGCTGACCCTGGACGTCCACACCAGGGAACCATGAAATGGAGAGCCCCCGAAAGGGGTTCTGTGGAACACTCCTTTGGGTAGGACAGGAGGACAGTATTGGAATGTCCGCTCCCGAATGGCAGGCACCCACGTTCACCCAGGGATACTGGAGCAACACCTACAGAAAGAAGACTGCAGCCATGGCCTGTGATGTGAGGGACACCTGTTTCTCCCCTCGATCCTAAAATACAGTTAGAGATGGAGAATAAAATAGGGGAGGAAGAGGAACATGAAGGAGTCACCCTCCCTCTGCCCCACTCCAGGTCTCTGAAGCCCCAAGAGGGCAAGTGCTGGAGGGAAGGAGGAAAGGTGGGCTTACAAAAGATAAAGGACTGGGGCTTTAAACTGGATGATCCTGAGTTTACTTTTAAGTAATGAGAACAGGGATTCCACCAGAGATGTCCAATTTAGAAAATCTTTTCTGAGGTTCTACTCTGTGCCAGGTTCTATTTTAGGTACTAGGCTGACAATGACACCAGTGAACGTAACAGACAAGATCCCTGTCCTTTCTGCTACTAGTAGGGGAAGGAGATTTAGCACAGCACACTTGACCACAGTGAGCAAGGGAAAATAAAACCAGTGAACCTCTACCTGGTGCATGCCCGTCCATAAACCAGTTCCAACAGCTTTCAAAGCAATTTCTGTGGGGAAGTTTTGTTTTCAGGAAAAACCATGCATTCTGCAAAAGCGCCCAGGGATGGAAGATTTACCCTATGGGGAGGCGAGGAGGGCTGATGGTGGACGTCATGATAAAATAATGTACGTGTATACAGAAATGGAAGGATCTCAGTGTTCTCAGGGAAGGCCATGTGGGGTGTCGCAGACTGAGACAGAGGCTATCATGATGATGGGTGTCTGACCCCATGTCTTCTCTGGGGAGGGGACTGGGAGGCAAACTGGTGACAGCCAGGAAACTATGGGCACTCAGGATCAGAAACAGACCAGAAGGACCCAGATAAGGATTTAAAATCTACTTTAAATTATACCACAGTGAGCACAGCTATGTGGGCCGAAGACTTCCTCTTAGAGGGCAAGTCACTCTTTACATAGGCCACATTCACGAACAACTCAAAAATCTTTGAAAAGGCACCCGACGCCTCTTCTCTCCCTTCTCTTCCCTTTCTTTCCTGTCCCTTTTTAGCTTCTGAGTTGATTCAACCTTCCCCCGGGAAGGAGTCTGTTCCCCTAGAAACCAGGGGGTCATGTCTGAGTGATCTGGCAGGCGTGGGACTCATGGAGCCCGATGGAGACCAGGAGCCCCTGGGGGTCTTCAGGGCGGTGACTCTGAATCCCACAGTGGATTTGTCTTCCCCTTCTCCTTGCTGAAGCAGACGTGGCTGGTCTCCTCAAAAACCACCTTCTGAGGCAGGGTGTCTCTTCGTCTTTTAAGATTAGTGTTTACTTCCTTCTCTGATGCCATCCACGGTGCAGCTCCCTCTGGGCCAAGCTTTATGTCCTCAGGATAACAACACCGGCCTGAGGAGTGAGTTGGTACAGGGCATGATGACAGCAATGTCGCAGGAGGCCTGTGGAGTTTCTAATGAGTTTTGTGTAATGGTTGATTATTACCCTGAATGAAGCTAAAGGTTGTCCACTAAGGCCTCAATTCTAGGTTGTTTGCAAGGCGCCGTGGTACAGATGACAGCAGTTCCTTGTAAACAGTTGAGTACTAAAAAAGAGAAGGATGTTTCTACCCTGAAACCTTCCAACCTTCCAAAATGAGTTCACTCCTAGCACTGCCTGCGGATAATGTCAGCCCACAGGGTGTTAATGGCCCGGAGAAGCTCCTCGGAGCAAACACAGGCTTAACACCACAAATTCTTCACCAGGGAAACCGAAGTGCCAGCATAGCTCAAAATCCTTCAATGTGGTTTTCTATAAAATGCCTTTTCTTAATAAGCCAGTAAATTTTCCAACCTGGCGCGGTCAAGGCTGGCTAATTCTTTTAAGACAACTGAGAGAACATTCTAGATTGAATTCTTTTAGGAAACTGTGGGACCCAATTAAGTCCAGCAGCCAGAGTGCTCCATGTAAATCTTCATCCTCCAGTCATTTGGGCAGCAAACCTACTTTCCTTCTTCTTGTGTTCTAAGTGTTTTGTCATCATGAATTGAGAATAATAATAAGATGACCCTGGTAAACGTGACTCCACACAGGGTACTGAGTTGTATGTTGATCTCTGGTGCTGACATTAATAAAATTCTGTTTATCTCTAATACATTAAAATAGTATTTTATAGGAAAATTTCAATGTGTGCCACAGAGAGGAGACATGCTGAACCCATTGACATTTAACTAACAGAATTTTTAATAGAATTGAGCTGGCCTAGGAAGGAAGAAAAATAGGAAAGAAATGCCAACCAGACGACTCCCCAGAGAATAATTCATTTGGGTTTTATGTGACATTAAATATCACTTCCTCCACCAAGGTTAGAGCCTGTATTAGTCTTACCAAAGCAAATTTTGCCCAACCAAAAACTCCATCACGGAGGACCCCTAGATGGGTCCCAGGGTCCAGGGCACTGCTACCAGCCATTCTAACAAAAACAAGACCATTCAATGGGAATGGCACCATTTCCACTTGACTGTGCAGATGATGGGAGGGCCTCCCGATCGCAAGTGCCCATGGCTTAGGAAACACCATTTGGAGCCTCTGTCCTTTTGGCCGAGTCCAAGTGCTGGATGAGTCACCTGGTCTGGCTGTCATCAGCTATTGCTCTGGACGGAGCCTCTCTGCTCTGACAGCAGGTGTCTGTGCACGGGGCATGTCCGGAGCCCCAAGCCCAGTGGCTGCTCACTGAGAAGTATTTCACAGAGGAAGGAGAACTCTCTCCAACCCCACACGCAACCAGCATCTTCACAGGATCTTATTTTCCCTCCCTTCTCTCTTGGAGGTACCACATTTCCTTGTTCCCTTCTCTCCCCACTCTCTTCTATTTACCTGCCAACCTGTCTCCTCTTCTCTTTCCTCTTCTTTTGAAACTGGCCATAAAGAGAGATCTTTGCCTTTGTCCAATGTTTTCACATTCTCCTCTTAATTTTAAGGAGATCTGAACGTCATATGTTTCTTTCTAAAAAAATTTTTAGAGGAACTAAGCTAAATTGATTTTCATTTGTGCTCTGTTAGCATGAGGTTTTTTGATATGCTCAACTCGCTTTAAATATAAAAATCTTTTTTTTCTTTTTTTAAATTTCTGGTTTTTTAACAGCCCACTTTCATTCTATATGATTCAAATGGACACTAAAATTCAGTAAGTAAGTCTCCAGGTTGGCTTATTGTTTTTTGTTTTCCTTGCAGACTCCTTTTACTTCCATAGATTCAAAAGTTGGGTGCTTCAGTTCTGGACTCAAATTCCCATTCACCAGAACTTTTTTACTGATCACCTACATAAGCCAGGAAGAGGGCCGGGCACTGGGGATCCATCGTTTAACAAGACAATCAGCTTACCATCCAGAAGGGTGAGGAAGACAGTAAGGAAGTAAAGGGATAAATACATAAAATGATCAGATGATGTGTGTTAACAAGCAAATGATTTCCATGCTATGAGATCCTAAGCATCATCTCTGAGACACGTGATCAGAGAAGGCCTCTCTCCGGAGCTGATTTTGAAGAGAGCCTGCTGTGCAAAGAGGGGGGGTGGGGATTGGTCGGGGGAGGATTCAAACACAGAAGCTCTGAGACGGGAGCAGTGTGGATTTTCTAGGATCTTGGAAAGAATGTATGTGTGACTAGGGCCCAGCAAAAGGGAAGAAAGTGACAGAGGACAAGGTTGTAGACACCAGGGACCATAGCTTGTAGAATGCTTCTGAGGAACTTGGATTATATTCTTTGTTTTTTGTTTTTGTTTTGGATTATATTCTTAAGGATACTAACAAGTCATGGAAAGGTTTAAAACAGGGCAATGGCATGATCTAATTTTTTTAAATAATAAATTTATTTTTTATTGGTGTTCAATTTGCCAACATATAGAATAACACCCAGTGCTCATCCCGTCAAGTGCCCCCCTCAGTGCCCGTCACCCATTCACCCCCACCCCCCGCCCTCCTCCCCTTCCACCACCCCTAGTTCGTTTCCCAGAGTTAGGAGTCTTTATGTTCTGTCTCCCTTTCTGATGGATAAAGAAGATGTGGTTTATGTATACAATGGAATATTACTCAGCCATTAGAAATGATCTTATTTTTAAGATACTTTTCACATCGATGTAGGAGGATTTTACTGACTTTTGACTCCAGGCCCGAAGCACTTTCCAGAGCATTTCCAAGACCAAATTACTAGTTACAGCCTCAAAACACACCTACATACTAAATCTACCCCCAAAGTGAACACCACTCGAAAGAAGATGGGTCAATATGTGCCTTTACGAACTCAGAAGAGTTGTGATGGCATATAACGAGCACAATTGTGAAATGACAGATCTACCTCGTTTCCAAAACTTAGGATTTGCAGCTTCCAGCTTGTACATGTCTGTTTCTGTTTCTGTTTTCTCTGTGGTTTCCTTAAAATTTACTAATGAGAATTTTATTATTTTTTAATTTATTTTTTTAGGATTTTATTTATTTGAGACAGAGAGACAGAATGAGTGCACGAACAGGGGGAGAGGCAGAGGGAGGAGAAGGAAACTCTCCTTTGAGCAGGGAACCTGATGCGGGACTCGATCCCAGGACCCTAAGATCATGACTTGAGCCGAAGGCAAATATTTAACCGACTGAGCCACCCAGGTGCGCCACTAATGAGAATTTTAAAATAATAAAATATGTGCAGTAGTTTCCCAAAATATTTCATTGAAGCAATAAAGCAGCTTAAAAACACACACACAACCCAAAGGAACACATTCTAAAAATGAGAAGCACATGAGGCATAAGTAGTGTCTAATGAGCACACGTGTAAGATCAGTGTGTCTATTGAATTTCAGGTGATAAGTAAGGAGGAGATGAAAACAAAGTGGATCTGCCTTGGGAAACAATCTGCAAGGTAAACCTCCCCTTCTTTGCCTTTCACCTGATTGAACCAATCACACATTTATGAGAAGTGCCTGCTTGTACGTGTTATGAATCACGCCAGCCACCCCAACACGGATGTCATCCACCACTTTTCCTGCCACTGTGCCTTGATGCTAATGCTCCACCTCTGCCTGCCTGCCTGTCTGCGTCTTCTCTGTCAAGCTCAGCCTCCCCCCAGCTCTTGTCCCTCAGCAAGGGCTCTGGAGTGGAGCGGCCCAGTTGTTCTGAAAGCAACGAAGGCTGTAAATGAGGCCCTGTCAGCACACAGAACACATCGGGCCCAGCAAAAACTTTCTTCCTACACCCGAGAAAATCCATCTCGGCAAAGGCGGTGAGTGGTCTTCTCTGAGACAGTTAAAAGGTGTACTTGTTAATTACATGAGCATCATTTGGGCTCATTTAGGTTTTTCATCTACCCATTAGGGCTAAAATAACAGCTGAACAAAAAAGCAAGACTCCTCTCCAACGCTGACACAGCTGAAGAACAAATGCTTAAGAAATAAGATTAATGTCCTCTGAGAGCACAAAGGGAGTGAAAAGATTTAGCAACTTATTTTTAGATTCTAAGTACCTAGATACGAATGATAAAAAAGAAACCTCAAAGAAAGAAAGACTCAGTTGGGCAGATATGACAGTCTTCTTTGCAGTGGGCTATTTAAAGAATAACACTAAGTATCATTGTAACCTCATGATACCAAAATTGAAAATAACACATGATAATGCACTTTAAAAAATATCTTCTTACAATCATTGCTATTCATCACTCTTGGTCTAAGTAGCCAGGATCTGTGGATGTGGAACCAACAACAGCCTGAGATGTCTATTTATAATATTCTGTGTATGTAAAACCCTGTCGTCTTTCCCATCTCCATCAAAAAAATTATTAGACAATGTCACGTAGTTCACTGTGATGATAAAAAGATGCATAATTACTTGACTTTCATAGGTCAGCTTATTTGTATTCCATTCCGACTATAAAAGCTAGGAAGTCTCACACATTTATCACTGGTGTGAAACTTACCAGGATTTAGGTTGTTTTTGCCAATTTAAATTCTTATACACAATTTGGTTTTTTCCTTCAATACAGCTGGACAAAGTTTCTGAGGAAAAAATCATTATGTTTCATTACTCCCTGAAGACTCAAATCCACAGAAAGAAATTTCTGGAAGGTCCCCAAAATTTTTGCAGCCATTTTGATTGGTTCCAAAGCAGAAAGGCCAGTGAGACCTCTGAGGTGACAAGTAGATGGTCTGGGCTGGGGGTACTGTGGAGGGAGGGAAGGTATGAGTTTGAAAGTGCAGGTACTGTACCCCAAGCAGAAAGCCAGGGGTAGAGGAGGGTTTTGTTCATCAGTAACAGTGTAACTTACCTGAAGAGAGGACATCACATTTGTCAATTAGGTTTCCTAGAAACTGAAGATTCCTTGTAAGGAAAAGGACTCTGAGTTGATAACAATTTAGATCTGAACACTGAATACATCTTGGGTTTTGCCTCTAGCGTATCAGCTTCCTCCCTCAAGTTTTTGCTAGCCACCCAGTGGTTTCTGAGAGGACAACAAAATACAAAAAAAAACCCAAAAAACAAAAATCCAAAACTGTTTGTAGAGAGCATTAGGAAAAACATACATTATACTACTGCCCTAATTTTGTAACATTTTCTTGGCATGTGAAATATTGAAAACCAATCTGCGAAGAGAAACATATAATTTATATATTTTCCACTCATTCTCAAAAGGACTTGAGGCAGAAGACCAGAAGACACAGACTCCATTTTACAGGGAGGGCCCGCTTGAACTCCCCACATACAGAAAATGTAATATGTATTCAGAGGAGGCATATTTTATAAACACTTCTCCCTGAAATCTCACATTGTTTAAAAGGTTCTAATCAAAATACTAGATTTTAATCTGCTTTTTGGGCCCTTTCCCCAAAACACAATAGTACCTTTAAAGAAAAAGGGGGGGCCAGGAAACCCATAAAACAAGACCCTAAATGAAGAATTTCAAGGTGCATTGCCAAATGCGGGGAAAAGAGACATGAACTGCCACGCGCTTGGGCAGCCTTGTCTGGGGTCAGCTTCCCCGGCATCTTCTGGAATAATATCTTTATCGATTGGTCTAGGTCTTTGAAATGAGCAGACAAACATCTGACAGGCTGAACCCAGAGGGAAAACCTGCCATTCTCTCCCTGCGTCAATAAGTTTAAATAACTCCAAGCTAAAATGATCACAATCACTTGATGCCAATGGAAGTTTTGTTTTGGACTCACTTGAAAATAGGTGCCAGCTGCCCCAGCCTGGCTCTGCCTGAAGGCACACCATAGCTGCTGGGCTGTCACCTCTGCCATTCGGTGGCTCTGCAGGGCTCTGAGAGGTTCCTGGGGGACAGGCTGCAGCCTGGGGCCCTGCTGGGGTCTATCAGCTGTCCCCCGCCATCACGGGACACAGAGGGGCACAATTCCAGGGTAGTTGCATTGAATGGACAAAGATATTTACCAAAAAAAAAAAAAAAAGTAACACTCAACACACAATTTTTAAGCATCTCCAAGTAAAGCAGTGCTAAGTGCTACAAAGGAAGTGACTTCCTGTCAGAAAACACACCACCTAGAAGGGGAAGGGAATGATTCGATAGCAACCACATACAAAAAGATATTTATTATGCCTGGCAATGTTTCCAGAAGCTATCAATTCCCAGTGTGCCACTAGGTTACTGTGCTTGCATCAGAGACATGTCTTCCCGGGAATTAGAGAAGTCAGTTGAAACCTGGAAGAGTCACCTTTTATTATCTCAGCAGTGTCACTCCTTTTTGAGAGAGATCCACGTGCTAAGTTGTACACTTAAATATGCAGGGACACATCGGGCCTGGTGCTCACAGGGAGGCTGCTTGAGTGTCTCTCTCTCCCTCCCCCTCTACCTCTTCCCCCTTTCCCATGTTCTCTCTCTCTCGCTACACAACCATTGCAAAGATGGTCAGTTTTGTGATGAGATAGTGATGGGTAAGTGGTCTCTCTCCTCACTGCTAGCACGTCCTCAGGCTGTTTTCTCACATCCTGGCTGCCTCTACTCTTGCTCTTCATCCACTGGTTAGGTGGGCAGGACTTCTGAGCCCGAGCTCTGCCAGGTTTTTGTTCCTGTTCTTTGTTGTTGCTGTTATGTGTTTATGTATTTATGCATGTGTCTATGTATTTATCCCTAGCCTTATTGAGGTACAACTGACAAGTAATAAAATCTGTACATAGCTAGGTTACGCAAGGCGATTTCTAAAAGGTGTACAAGGTAATGATTTCTTATACGTACGTACTATGTGCATGTTGTGAACTGATTACCATAATCAAGTGAATTTACATATCCATCGCCTCCTACATTTATGCAGACTACAAGAAGCTTCTGCTCAGCAAAGGACACCATCGACAAAATGAAAAGGAAAATTACCAAGTAAAGTACTTGCAAACCACGGGCCTGCTCAGAGGCAAATAACCAACATATACAAGGGAAGTATACAACTCAATTGCACATGGGCACAGACACACACACACAACCCACTTAAAAAACGGCCAAAGGATCTGAATAAACATTTTTCCAAAGAAAATATACAAACAACTAACAGGTACATGAAAAGATGCTTGACATCACTCATCATCAGGGAACTGCAAATCAAACCCACCCTGAGATACCATCTCAGAATGGCTCTTCCCAAAAGGACCAGGGTAAATGCTGGGAAGGGTCCAGAGAAGAGGGAATCCTCAGGCACCATTGGTGGGAGTTTAAATTGGTGCAGCCACCATGGAAAACAGTATGAAGGTTCCTTGAGAAATTAAAAATCGAACTACCATGTTGCCATTTGTGTTAAACAGAAACTTGTTTCTCAACTAGTACCTGCAAATAAAACAGTATCCAGCCCTGAGTGTGTGTAACAGGGATCTTGTTGTTTCTCTGTTCTTCTGCTCTCCTTTCTAGAACAATCTGGAAACTCATTTTGTTAGCTGGCCAGCTAACAAAATCCATTAGTCCTGATCTTCACTGTGTCCTTACAGAATCTAAGACATTCCTGGCCATCTTGGGAGTGAGGTGAGGGGCTATTTTCTTTCTTGATTCTCTGTGTGATGCTCAGAAACTATAAAAACCAAAGCTGATAGTTGGCCTTACGTTAACAGAGGCTTGGGGATAAGCTCACACTTGCTATCAACTCCTTGCTTGCATATTTTGAGCCTTTTCCAGGAATGTGCAGGCAAAATATGTTGGTCCAACTTTCGGCTTTCCATTGATAATATAATAAAAATAAAGCTTTATTTGCATGGCACATATTTCCAAGCTGTTTCATATGTTTTACAATGAACACCTGGATTCAAGTAACTTTTGTTTGCACTTGCTCTGAATATACTTCCATCAGGTGGTGGGAGCTATGAACAAAATACCCGAGATAATGGCAACTCAGAAACTCAGAAAACATACAAAGTGGACCTTTGGCAGCTTTGCCCCAACCAATTCTCTCCCAGGATTATGCTGACCACATAGGGATCCTCTCTCCCTCTACAAATTTATTTTTTATGACTCTTGAATAATGCCCTAAGTTTATAACTATCTGCTATGGTCTGAATGTCTGGGCCTCCTCGACATTCATATATGATAAAATTCTCATCCCTGAGGTCATGACATTAGGAGGCGAGACCCCTAGGGAGATTTGGGTCATGAGTGTAGAACTCTCAGCATAGGATTACTGCCCTTACACAAGAGACCCTGGAGATCTCCCTCACCCCTTCTGACCTGTGAGGTTCCAGTAAGAAGATGGCCGTTACCAGATACACACCTTGACCTTGGACTTCCCAGCTTTAAAAACTGTGAGAAATAAATGTTTATTATTGTTTAGAAGTCAGCCAGCCTCTGCTATTTGGTTACAACAGGCTGCACAGACTAGGAAGCTGTTTTTCCCAAATTTCTGACTTCCTTCACTCAAAACAGAGTCACTGGTGGGTTGGGTCCACCAAATTCTGCAAGACTTTTCTCCTTCTTTCTTCTTCTTCTTTCTCCTTCTCCTTTCTTTCTTTCTTTCTTTCTTTCTTTCTTCTTTCTTTCTTTCTTTCTTTTCTCTTTCTTTCTTTCTTTCTTTCTTTCTTTCTTTCTTTCTTCTTTCTTTCTTCTTTCTCCTTTCTTTCTTTTTCTTTTTCTTCTTCTTCTTCTTCTTCTTCTTCTTCTTCTTCTTTCTTCTTTCTTCTTCTTCTTCTTCCTTCATTAAGAAAAAGGGAACTTGTCTTCGCTTGTTTCTTGGTACTTGCACCACAGATACACCCTTCTAATGCACCACTAAAATAGCTCCATGAAGCAGGGACTTGGCTTCATTTCTGTTGATTCTGCTGCCTTGATGGGTCAGCAAATACCTGACTGAATGGTATGATTTCAAAACTGAAAGCTGAGTAATCTGAGTGCACTTCCTAGCCAGGATCTTTTGGGTCAGAAGTGAGGGGCTCTCTGAGCACTGTGGACCAGGTCTTCCACCAGAGGGAGCAGGGCTGCCACCACACTGCAGAGGACAGCTGGTGCAAAACCACAGAGGTGCCGGAAGATCAGAAGGTCCCCAGACACCACAAGAAAGAATTTAAATCAGAGACAAAGTGAAAAAGAATAAATCTTGGAGTCCATGTAAATAAATGCAATGACTAGATAAAGCCTCAGCAGATCTTCCTTTTCTCCTGCTGCTTAACTGTCTGCAGCTCGTTAGGGAGGTGGGGCTGTGTCTTCTACAGCTGTCTATCTCCTGGTTCCTAATGTGGATGGAGTTAGCCTTGGCACAATGCATCCTGTCTTGAAGCAGAAAGGAGAATGACCACGGCTAAACCGCTCTGAAATTCCACCACTGCAGAGCTCTGAAACTGTTCTATTTGTATCTGACTCCGGGGAAAAGATCAGTTAGATGGCTTGTTTGGGGCCTGGCACAAGTGGCTGGGATGACTTCATTCCAAACTCTGGGCTGTGATTCCACCTAAGAACAATAATTCTCCACAAAACCGCCTTCGAATCACATAAATGGCAACAGAAGTTTAATATTCAAGGTCTCCACTTTCTTCTTCACACACACTTAAACCTAAAAAGGGCAAGAGTTTGAAGCACTGGCCATCCAAACACACACTGATTTAAGAGCAGACCGCTAGCCCTGTCTGAGCCTTGCAGCACGGGAGACAAGGTGACCAGCCGGGGGTTCAAAAGGACCGACGTGGGTGACCAGTCTGCCTCCTGGATTACTGTCCATATTCCATGAGACTGTAAGGTCAGTTTCCGAGCCCTCCACCATCTGAAAGGGAGGCCACTCCAAGAGGGATCGATCTAAGCTGCGTTGTGATTTCAAGAAAAAGACTCATGTCCAAGTAAAGTAGCAAGACTTGTTTCATTTAGCTCATAAAGCTTTGGAGAGTCAATTATTCATCCATGGTTGCTGCAACAAGCAACAGCAACCATAGACACCCTCCCATTTCCTGAGCGGTTCCACCGTCTCAAACCCTAGGTGGAACCTGCCAGCGCACACATACCCAATTCACGACATTCCAGGCAGCCCACAGATGGGATGTCCCTGCTGAGGAATCGCAACACAGTACATCCCAAAGAGGGAATGTGATCCTGCTTTAGGTTTCTTTTAAGGAAAACATATAAAAAACATATAGAAAATTGTATACAATACAAGAGAGAAAAAATTCAAATGAACAGTGACACGTTCCTACAGGGCAAGATGCTGGTGTCTTTCCTTACACTGGTTGGTCTATAGCAAGTGGTCAACAGGGGACTTCTGATTATCTAATTTAAAAAAATTCTATGGACATATCTAAAAAGAAACCAGAGGCTCAGGTCCCTTGTAAGAAACTATCATTGCACCAGGGGATGGCAATGTTAGATACAGAAGGATAGGAAGCACAGTAGCTAACCAAACCCTTTGAGAGCCTGTAAATTTTTTGAAAGATTTATTTGAGGAGAGGGGAGAGGGCACAAGTGGGAGGGGCAGAGGGAGAGGAAGAGAGAATCTGAAGTTGACTCTATGCTCAGTGTGGAGCCTAAGCCCGACATGGAGCCTGACGTGGGAATTGACCCAAATAGCAAGACCCTGAGATCATGACCTGAGCCGGGATCAGGAATCAGATGCTTAAATGACTGCATCACCAAGGAACTCTAAACTCTTCAAGAGTCTAAAATGCTTTCCAAAGTTGGGAGATCCTGCATACGAAGAAGTGGCTTCTGTTCTAATCCTACTTCTCTATGCTAGAAAGGCTTTCATAAAACATACGCTTTCATAAAATCTGCAAGGGAGGGAAAGAGGCAGGGAGTGTGTGAACTCTCAGGGGGAAAAGAGAAGGCTGGCCACACAGAGTAAGACCCACGGAGAAGCTCTTGGAATGTCTGTGGAGAGCTTTTTCTCTATGTAATGGTGAACAATGAGTCTTGTCAATTTTTTCTTATTTTTCATTATAGGAAACGTTAAATGTCACAATACTTCAGGCATGTGGCGTGAATGGAAAACAGGATGGCACAGTGACTTCACGACAATGGTAAATTAAATGTTCTGTCTGGCAGGAAAAGTGTCATTAGCTTGCGAAGTGATCTAGCTGATGTCATTTTTGAAACAGAAGTAATATGTCTATCTGAATTTATGAGGAAAACAATCGATTTTATTTTCATCCATTTACTTTTAGAGGTCAGGAGGAAAATATTTATTGTACCTTTTAAAAGAAATAACATTCATTATACTCCCCAAAAAAGCAAGTTCCACATAGAGTAAATATTTCCACTGGCAAAACATAGAAGGCGGAAGTTCATTCTTTAAAAGTCAGTTTATGAAAGATGAACACCAGCCCCAAATGGAGCAGGAAGGTAAAAATAGCTGATCATTTCTGCTCACTCACACAGGTTGGTTCTGCTTTAGCTGTATTTCCATGGCAAGGTCAAGGAAAATGTACTGAAAAGTAGACTCCTCAACAACTTGCTAAGGAGCAGGCTAGCCACAGACAGCGTGTCCCCAAAGAGGTTATCTAGGCAATTCACCGATTTTGCTATTTTTCAGTCCAAGCAATTGTTTTTGGGGAAAAAGAGGGTCTTTTCCACACAGGATACATTAACAGTAGAGCTTAGGAGCAAGATCTGCTATAAGAAAATTAGGATGAAAACCAATTTAAATAATCAGAAAGTTTATTCAAACAATCATGCTCATTGTTCATGATTATGATGAATTGTTATTGATGATAAAGGATACTTTTGATATATTTTTGAGTGAAAAATAGGTTTTAAGACAGAGTGTGATCTGTTTTAAAAACATACTTTTATAATTAGGATGCATAAGAAAATGAGTGGAAGGATATGCAGCGAGGTGTTAATATTGGCTGTGTTTTCAGTCATGTTTACTAATGAATAATTTACATATGGTGAAATTTGCTATTTTTGTATACAGTTCTAAGAGTTTTGACAAAGGCATACAATCATATAACTGTCATCCCAATAAGGATATGGAACATTTTCATCTTTCCAGAAAGTCCTTCTGTGTGTGTCTTTCTGTAGTCCATCCTTCTTCCCATCCCAGACCCTAGCCATCTATAATCTGCTGCCTTTCCCTTATCACATTGCTTATTCTAGAAAACCATACAAATGGAATCATACAGTAGGTCACCTTTTGAACCCTGGTGGGGTTTTTTTTCTACAATATGAGATTGTAGATGATGATTTCTTGATTCTTGCTATTTTGTTTTTCTCTGTTTCTTTTCTCTGTTTTCTAATTTTTCATTAAAAACAATTATTTTTCCAATTTAGGAAAATGAAAGTAAAAGTGATAAACTGTGATAGACTTTATGCTAAGTACATAAAGCCACTGAAAGCACCTGTGAGAACAGATTTGGTAGAAGATATCAAAAATGTGGAATTACCAAAAAGTTAACTTTGAGAGCCAACATAGAATCAGCCAGAGCTCAGCAAAAATCCTACAGACTAGCTGTGTGATTTTGGGCAGTTTACTTATCACCTTTTAGCTTCAGTGTCAAAGTAGGGATTCAAATTGTGCCTCTCTCACGAAGCTATAACAAGGACTAGATGAGACTGTGCATGTAGGCTACTGGCACTTGGTAATCTTTAGTACTAAAATTGCATTTATGATTTATTTGGCTATTATCACTATTATTACCATTAAGGAGACTTTGGGAGTATTTCAATATGAAAGGACATTCTAAACCCAGGAGATGAGCCAGAGCATAGAGAATGACAAGCAGGGGCACAGGGAAGGGAGCTGGGTCATAGGCTCAATATTTTATTTTATTTTATTTTATTTTATTTTATTTTATTTTATTTTATAAGATTTATTTAGTTGAGAGAGAGAAAGAACACATGAGTGAGGGGAGGGGCAGAGCGAGAGAGAGAGAGAGAGAGAGAGAATTCTCAGCAGACTCCCCACTGAGCAGAGAGCTCGATGGAGGGCTCAATCCCAGAACTGAAGAGATCAGGACCTGAGCCGAAATGAGGGTGGGATACTTAACAGACTGAGCCACCCAGTCACCCCTCAATATTTTAAGCCTTAAAACTAAATTCTAGATGTTTCACTTCAGAAAATGTAAAACCGCTGATTTTTCTAAACAAAGTTAATATCCTTATTTTATTATAATTTCTGAATGAATTTGGCCACCTGTGATCTTCCATTCTTGAAATTTTAAAAGCAAAGGCTCATTATTCAAGGCACCTTGGAAAAATGCAATATTAATAGTAAAAGGCCAGCCACCCTTAGAACTTTAATTCATATTTATTTACTATTTAGAACCCAGGGATTATTCAGTGAACACATATATTTGTATCTGTCTGATTCTCCCTCCACCCCATATGAATGGCCCAAACCCTCTGACCTTCCTCTGTCCATTGCATGAGATCAATTTAGGGAAGATAAAGATAGCTAATTATAATACAGTTAGTAGTCTGAACATGAACATGACATCTCAGATCAGTGCACAATGAGACCAAGCAATTCTAGATGTTCATTTTTGTAAGGTTTTTAGTTGTCAGAGACTCTGGGGTGAGAATGAGTTCATAAAAACCAAATATGATCCACCTTTATCTTCCCAAGACTACAATGCATGCCAGGAAGTGAGTAAGTCTGTCTCTATTGGAAAGCTCCCAAATGTTTTGATTGAAATAGAACATCTCATTTAATTCTGATCCTTGGGATGAATTCCTAATTCATGAACTGATCTGGGCTTTTCGTAATAGATGGCAATTGAATTAAAAACATGTCTGCTGTCTCTGGCCAAATACACACATATATTAAAAGCAGAACTATTGGCTTCAAGCATCTTGGCCAGAAGACAACTATAATTACATTTCAGCTAAATTCATATACATAACATTCCTCTGTGTATGTCTCTTTGTGTGTGCCTGTGTGTGTGTGTCTGTACATAAAATGTTCATGAAGGTACATTATTGAGAAATCTCATAGGCCAAGGAATGACCCCCCACCCCACTAAGTCCAGGCCAACTCTATCAGATGCCTGTTTAACAACAGGAAATGGTTCTTTTGACTAGAAAACAGACCATCTCCCTATCCTACCTGTCACTCAAGACACAGCTCAAGTGCCACTTCTCCATCAAGCCCTTCCTAGTTTCCCTATGCCAGATGCAATAACCACCTCCTTTCTACTTTGGATTATTTATATACACGTTTTCTCCTCACAACAAAACAAAAAGCTCCTTGAAAGCAGGGCCATGGATTTGTATTTGCATTCTCCCCTTCCCGTCAGTGCCTAGCACAGCACTTTGTACAAAACGGGCTCAATATAAATTTTCTGAATCAAATGAGTAATTTTGACACAATGATCAATGTTGGTTCTCATAAGATAAGTAATTGCTGAACAGTCCAGAAAATATGACGTGGGAATACAGCTTTGGTAGTACTGTAATTTCTAATTCCTGACAATTCCTGGCTCCTCTTTAAACCCTGTTAATATTTCAGTGGACATATCAGATTTGTTCATTCATGGATCTCTGGGCCCAATTCCAGTAACACAAAAACAATTTGAGTATTGAGGGGTTAGAAGAGACTTTTTTGGATAGTAGAGAGTACTGGATTGGGATGTATGAGGGCATGAGGAAATGATTTATCTTCCATATGTAAGCAGGGTAACAAAAGAACCTTTTACCCAAACTTATACACTAATCACAGGTAGCTTCGGTGTTTTAATCAATTAAATGACCCACATAAGAGATGAGTCAAAAAAAAAAAAAAAAAAGAAAAGAGAGAGAGAGAGAGAACGCATGTTCACCATCTTATCAAAATCAAGTAGGATGCTAGAGGGATAACTTTCTCCCCAAATACGGTAAAACAATTATCCAGAAAGTCAGAGAGCTTGGAACAATATTGATCTCAGTCTGGCATCTCTCTATTCTTTTCCAAAGTGTCAAAAATTTAAAAGCCAGGGAACAAATATATGGCATCTTACAGCATGAAGCTCAGAGAAAAGTAACATTCGATGACTACCTACCTGATGTGTGGCTTTGTTTGCCCTGTCTTCAGAACAAAGTGAATTCCCATTTAGCCTATTTGACAGATGACAATACTGAGGCTTATGTTATTAAAAATTATGCATACGCTAGAGTCCATAGAGCAGAAAACATTAAAGTCAGAGCTCACTTCCCAGAAGTTAATCTTTAAAGTCCGATATTAAAATTTGGAGATTTACAGACAACGCTGGTCAATTCATTTTCAATTGACTCAGATGAACACAACCCGTTTCCTCACTGCCAAAGAGTCTAGGGGGAGCTTATCTCCAAAGGGTTTTAGGATTTCCAGAAAATTCCGAATTTCACTAGGAGTTTACAATAGTTTCTGAGCAAAGGACAATGCAAGTTTAAGAACACAAAAGTTAAAAAAAAAAAAAAAGAACACAAAAGTTGCAGCTCATCTGCGGACTTCTACTGGGTTTTGCTCCCAGGATGGCTCCACAGGACTCCATTTCCTGGACAATCCATCAACATGACACGTGCAGCATCTCTAGGAGTGGTCTTTTCTTTCTTAAAGTTAAACCTCCATAGCATTTATTGAGTGCTTATTCAAAAATATTGGAGCTTTGCACATTTCATTCCAGTTAATTCTCACCACCTGATGAAATTAGGACTTTGAGCCCCTTGAGAATCCTCAACGACCATCCAGGGAGGTTAAGCTGCTGGGTTATGCACACACAGCTCTTAAGAGGTGGAGCCAGAAAGGGAACTCAGATACTCCTAACTTCAAAGCCGAGGCTTTTTCAACACTACCATAGAAACCACACTCCTCGCCAACCCTCAAGGATTTCTGCCTTCTGCACCTCAGAGCCCAGCTCCTTCTCAGCATTCAATCATTTTTTTAATGCTCCTCTTCATCATCAAATAATTCACCAAAAGGAACTACAAGTTGTGGATACTCTTTTTAAAAAAAAATCACTGAGTTAAACACACAGAATTCTGATTCCAGCTCAGTTACTTCGGGACCGGGAGGGAGAAAGCACGAGCCACTGCCACCACCACTCTGCCTGCCATCCTTACATTTTTCTCGGGACTGTTTTAGAAACAGATGGGCTAGTGACTGGAGTATTACCAGTTCCAATCTATGCAGCTGGAGCATCCCAGAATTGCAGAAATAGCAACCTTCTGAATAATTTTTCCTGCCACAAACAACTGCTGCTTCTGTTATAATAATCCCCTTCGCAGGCCCAGGGGCCATTCTTCCCATCCCAGAGCCATGGTTCAGTTTATTTTCAACCACAATGGTCTTTTGTATTTCAGCTAAGAAATGCTTCAAATATGTGGACCACCTGATCTTTGTTTTGTCTTTTCTAAGGCAGATATACAAGATAATAACATTTGGGTGCAAGGACATTTTATCTTCAGCTATCATTAAAAAAAATAGAAAGAAAAGAAAGAAATCTAAGATGGGAGGCAACTTAACTGTTGTTTTTTTTCTTCTTTCTCATCAAAACGGGAGCCTGTCTGTGGACAGCATCACGATGAACTGCCCAGGTTAGGACACCAACACTTAGGCTCCCAAAAGGCCAATTACGTACAAAGCACAAACCTTGATGGCCATATTTTAACCATGATGCCACGCAGCCAGAAGTATCCAGTTAAGATGTTAGTGCTATGAGGGCTAGGGGGAGGAAAAGCTATATCTCTATTTTCTTTTTCATTTGAGGGTTTTGCAACCACAAACTACTCATCTGAACAAATGGGACCTGATGCTGTTTGGAAATAACTGAAATCACAGTACAGAATCATAAACTTGATTTGTCATCCATGGAATAAGACTTGGTTTTTCAGATAATCTTTCTCCCCAGAGACTGTGCCAACTGGTCAAATAATGCATAAGTACATAACTGTTAAAACTATTAAAAAATTTTAAAAGTTATACAAACTGTGTAACTCTGAAGAATCTGGTTAGTTTTCCATGATGACAAAGTTATATAAACATATAATTTCTCTATTTTCAAATGCACTGTTTTTGGTTTTTAAGATTTCGTTTATCTATTTATGTGTGAGAGAGTGAGAGAGCATGAGCAGGGGGAGAAACAGAGGGAGAGACACAAGTAGACTCCATGCTCAGCACAGAGCCCGATGGAGGACTAAATCTCATAACCCTGTCACGATCATGACATGAGCCGAAATCAAGAGTCATACTTAATTGACTGAGCCACTCAGGAACCCCTAAATGCATCATTTTTATAAGTTTTATTGAGCTATAACTCACACCAAATAATTCAGCCTTTTAAAAGTACAGTGATTTTTTTCAGTATATTCAAAGGATTGTGCACGTTTGAATCACCAGTATCTAATTTTAGAATATTTTCATCACCCCAAAACATATCAATTAGCAGTCACTCCCCCTAGCCCGTAGCAATCACTAATCAACTTCCTGCCTATTTAGCTTTGCCTTTTGTGGACATTTCTTATAAATGGAGTCACACGTGTCAGCTTCTTGCACTTAGCATCATGTTTTCAAGGCTTACCAGGTTTTAGCACGTATCTGTACTTTATTCCTTTTTTATTTTAAAGATTTTATTTATTCATGAGAGACAGAGAGAGAGAGAGAGGCAGAGACACAGGCAGAGGGAGAAGCAGGCTCCATGCAGGGAGCCGACGTGGGACTCGATCCTGGGTCTCCAGGATCACTCCCTGGGCTGCAGGCGGCACTAAACTGCTGAGCCACCGGGGCTGCCCTACTTTATTCTTTTTAATAGCCAAGTAATATTTCACTGTACAAACGTACACCTTTCTTTTATCCATTAATAAATTGATGGATACTTGGTTTGTTTCCATCTTTTCACTGTTGTAAGGAAGGTTATGAATATTTTTCATGTGGATATATGTCAAGTATCTAATTTTTAATGAAAGAAAGAAGTGTGAGTTATTTTATGCCAGTGAATGGAAAGGTTTTCACAGGAAGAAGTGAGAGCAAGCTAGGTCAGAACAGCCTGAGGAAAGCTCATGTGGAAATGCAGCACAAGCCTGTCCCCAAAGGCCCTGTCCTGCCATATGGCAGCAAACAACAGCTGTGTCTCTGTGGGCTTCCCCGCGTGCTGTTGGGATCACCGTCCTCCAACCTCAACCGTACATAGCCACATACCCAAGGGTAATAAAGCTTGCCCATCGCTGCCCCACACCACCCCATGATCCTCAAAACCCATAGTCATTTCCTGGATTGTGAAGTGGAGCTAAACCCCCATGACATTCCTCTACAACAGATGCTGATAGAGACCAAAATGACCTAAAAAAGGTTTGCTCACTAATGACTGAAGCAAGTCAATAGGCAAATCAGATTTTTATTAACAGTTCCCTTCCACTATGATGCACTGCCTCATCCAAATGAAAAGAGCTCATTCAAATAAACAGATAAATTAATAAAAGAGTAACTTAACCTACTTAGTTAAAATATTCCTACACAGTTTCAGGCTACTTTTGTTTCTGTGTTGATTAAATATCAAAGGCGTTCTCCAAGTGTCTGAAGTACTAACCAAAAAAGGTATACATTAACTTCCTCACCCTCAAGTAAAATATTATTGCAGGACTCAAGTGCATAAGACTTAATTTATTCCACAACTAGAGGTTCAAAAGATCAGTAATTACGAAGCTATGTAGGACAAAGGGATGTTTTGCATCCTCCAAATTATCAGAGGTAGTTTGCTAACTAGTGCCTGTGGACAATGAGCAATGACCCCCAATTCGGCTTTGTTCTCATTAGAAAGGACTTCAACCAAGCTGAAAGGCAGCCGGGTCCAGTAATACCTCAGTCAAGCCCTGTTGTGTTTTCACAATTGGATCTGCATTTTTTTAAGGAATAATAAAAAAAAATAGACCAGTGTCACATGCAATACACTCATCACATCATGGTCATTTCCCCCAGCAAAATTATAGCACCTGAACTTCTTATAATTAAAAAAAAAAAAATCAAGAAGCAGCATCCAATTCTATGCGCCTAAACTATTAAGCCTAAATTTTAGTGGGGCAGTATAAATCACTACTGCCCTTCTCCCCACTCCTACAAACAAAAGAGGCTCACCCATCCCTCTTCCCATCCACCACAGGGAAGAAAACAAAACAAAAACCTAGTGGGGCCTCCAGTCATAGTACCCACCATGGAAAGATCCTGGGGGCAGTGGTGGGTCTGCATTTAGAAAGCTGAAAAGAAAAGAGATCTGAAGGAGAGACACACAGGACAAAAGAAGTGTCTAACTCAGGGGTTAGCAAACTATGGTTCCTCGGCCAGATCTTTACCCACTGCCTCTTAGTAAAAGCCCTGAGCTACAGATAAATTCTATTGTAAAATTATATTTGAATTATTAGAATAAAGTAAAAAATAAAATAGTGTTTAATACATGTGAAAATTACACAAAAAACCTGATTTCGGTGTCTATAAATAAAGTTTTATTGGAACATATCCCTGCTCATTCATTTACATATTGCATAAGGTTCTTCGTGGGCTACAAAGGCTGAGTTGAGCTGCCCTAGCAGAGACCAGATGGCCTGCAAAGGCCATAACGAATTATGATTGAGCCTTTTATAGGAAAAGTTGGCAGACTCCTTGCCTAAACAAGTTGAAGCGTACATTCCATCCCAAATCTCTAAAATGGATCTCAAGAAAGAGAACAAGTTCTAAACCACCCATTGTCACCAGGTGGGTAGGTAGGCCGTGCATTTGCAGAGGGAGGCAGCTTAGATGAGATTCCTGTTCCACAGAAGCACAGAAAATCATTAGACACACCGACTTCACTGGGTTGAGAGTTTCTGCCGACAAACGACTTGTCTCTTTTTATAAATTTGTTTCAAGCAACACAGCTTATCAGTGAACACAAGAACACATTAGCGGCCCACAAATTAGCATTTAGTACAATTATCTACAAAAGGGACAAGGAATCCATTTACATTTCAAATCTTCTTCACTCCATTTAGCCTGAAACTTTTTTCAAGTAACAAACACATTCAGGAACACTAGATAACTACTTCTTATCAATTTGGACGCCATTTTAATCCACCCTTAATAATGCTGCTGTTGTGTGAAGGTGGAGGAAGGAAGCAACTAGGGAAACAGAATAACTAATGAAGAGAAATTGGAAGCCTGGCAAGCTCACTGACAATAGCCAGTGTTGTGATGTCAAAGTTTCATTAATTGGATGTGTTAATGAACCACTCCCTATGTACTCACGTTTCCTTAGCTGGGTCCTGTCCTTATCAAAGAATGCAATGCTCTTTCTTTTGCCTAATTCAAAAATAACATGGAAAAAGATGTCTGTGAGCAAATTGCATAATCTGAACATCAGCCACTTTTTTGTGTGTCTAATAATCAAGCAGATATGTTTCTGTTCTTCTGTGAGAATAAAGAAGTAGCCAAAATGCAAGATTCTAAATGCTTTCAAATCCTGGAATGGGAATTAAAAGACTTTTAGTAGTTGACCTGGTCTTAAAGATTTTGCTCCACAAGTCTCAGCTGTACTCTTCACCTTCCCCGTGAAACTGCTAACATGTGGCTTGCCTTCCGAGGCTCATTTATGCACAATAGTAGCATAACGGTCTAATTTTTAATCAAAATTCGTTTGTGCTGCAACTCTCTAGTTCTTTTTAAAAATTTTTTTAATCATTCAAAGTAAATAAGTAAATACCAAGTTGCAGAGAGGCACAGATGGCTGGGCAATCTATGGGAAGCCCAGATGGTCTATCAACATGCCCATGAGCCAGTCGTCCCGTTTGTGGCTTCCAATCGGATGATGGCTGGGATTAATATCACCTCCACAGTTTCCATGCCAGCTGAGGAGCATGCAAGACTGGTGTTTGGACCAGAAAAGATCTGACTAAAGGCATTCAAGGTCTCACCTCGCTGTCTGCAGTAAATGTGACTCCATGTTTCATATGAACTGAAAAGGCTGTTATAGGTGAACTGTGCTGCTAACACCACATGCATGCTTGTGTGTGGCAACATGCATGCCCAGGTGTGTTCTCATATGGATTCTAACCTCCAATTTTTCTTTAAGACAATCCCTATCATATTTATAATTTATGTTTCAAGGGGAAAAAATTCTCTTGAAAAAAAATACAAAGGGAATACTATACATTAAGGAATATTCCCTAAGTCCCGAAGGAACTTTTTCACATGACTAAAAAAAGTGCAATTATTATTTCCGATATTATACAATGGTAGAGTTTATTACAGTCTTCTGAACAAATAATGAGTTTGCAGAATTAGGAAATAACCACATTTCCCTCCATTTTTATCAGGTGCAAATCCATACTAACGGGAAAATAAGAACAAACATCCCAGTGTTCTTAATCAATTTGTAGAAAGGACTAGCAGAACGCCAGGTAAATAGGCTAATGTGTGCAAACAGAAGAAAAATTCTTGGTGTTTGAAAATCAGATTACTCATGTTATAAAATAATACAAATTACTTAGGAAGCATATGCTGGGAAATAGCAAATCCATAATCCACAAGTTATATAACCCCTGGGCCTCAGTTTCCTAACAAGGAAAATGATGTCAAAGAGTAGACTATGGTCATGAAAATGAGTTAATACACTACAGCGCCTGGCACGCTGTAAGTGTTTGAAGGTGTTAACTATTACTACTTAACTATTAACATTATTCCTCAAGTGTCAATCACATTTGCTTCCAAAGAACCTTACTTTTTTTGATACATAACAAGATAAGAAGAGGTCATTGACTGAGCATAAGTGTGAGCAAAACAATAGAGAAATTAATAAGCAAGTAATAGGGAAGAAAGAGGAGAAAGTATAACACCAGGATTTATAATGGAAGGGCAATACACCATGCAACCATCATTTAGAAGAGATCATAGAGGAACATAGTTAAATATGGAAAGAAGTAGAGTATGAAAGTAACCAAGGAAAATAATGATGCTATTAAAAACAAGGTCACACCTTTAGTGGTGCTAACGGCCAATGTGGGAATTGGAGCCATTATGGAAGAATCTACTGGCTCTTTTATATCTCATTTTAAAGCTTTTAATGATTATTCAAACTTCCTGGCACATAGTGGAAACCATAGGAACCCTGGGATGGTCACCAAGGAATATTCTAGAAGTAGGTAAGTGAGCCAACACAGAGCAACAGCAATTATATTGCACTATTTCCAGGTCAAAGGCAAACCTGGTAAATCTTATCTTAAATCTCCCAAGAAAGTGTAGGTTCACTCCTCCAGGTACAAATAAACTGGATCCTACTAATTTGAATACCATCATGTTCCTTCTTGGGACAAAGGGAATAAGGCAGAAAAGAAGTACATGATCTCTTTTCACACATTCTCTTTTATTACCTGGAGGCAGGGTCAAAGACCTGGATGGGTAGTTCAGGAACATTCATAGGAAAACCAGATTAGAGTTGCCATGGCAACCCCCCAGGATGAGTCTAGAGATTGAAATGCCAGGAGAGGCACTGCTGGGTGGCTTCCACTGGGCACAATAGGCAAAATTTGAAATTCTCAGCCTGTTAGGCTCTGGTTGATGAGAAGTTGGGATTCTTCCATGGACAGGACTTCAAATAACCTGTCTGTTCTCTAAAAATAAAAATCACTTCAAGCAAGCATCCTATAATCAGTCAGTGAACCCACTGCATTCACTCTTTGCTGATGTGGGTTTGGTGGCCCTTGGCTTCTTCGGTTGCTCATTTTTTTCAACTCCTTTTGTCCTTTCTGGTTTGTTTGTTCATTCACATTGTTCTGTTAGTTGAAGAAGTTATTTTAAACACAATTAAAGTATTCTGAGCTACCGGTCCAGGAAGGCATACGGTGAATGTGACAGGACCACAGTTATCAGCAGCCACACAGTGGTGAATTCAAGAGACATAAATCAGATTGGAATGCCCCACCCACTTCTTAGCAGGCGATGAATCTCTCACTTTACTCAATGCCCTCCCATCTTCGGTATGCTCTCTACTCCTCTCCTCCAGATTTCTTCAAGGTCTTCTTTATCCTCTCCTGATGGACTGTCCATGAGGTAGCATGATATCATAGTTAAGATCACAGACTCCAAAACCAAGCCATTTACATTTGCCTTCAAGTTCCACTAAATAAGTGTGATCTTGGGAAAAGTAATGTCTCTGGGGAATTGGTTTTCTTCCCTGCAAAATGGGAGGAAAATAATAGTGCCACCCTTCTAATGTTGTTTCAAGGATTAAATGAGTTTCTATCCATAAGGGGCTTGGAGGTACGCCTCACTGGCACTTAGCATTGTGTGGCTATGCACCAGGAAAGGGAAGCAACTTCCATGATGGTAATTCGAAGCAAAGGTCCTGTTTAGTGGTTTTAATGACCTCCAAACCAGAAGGCTGTTTAATCTTGGTCTCCAACATCATCATTCTCCATGTTCCTGTTTCCCAGGCCTAGCTGGCTGCCCAGCCTATATTCTCAAAGCCCTCATGAGCCCTTCAAACCCAACCAACTGGGACACTTGGGCGGCTCAGGGGTTGAGCGGCTGCCTTCAATTCAGGTCATGATCCTGGGATCCTTCCCGGAAAGAGCCCCCTTCTCCCACTGCCTGTGTCTCTGCCTCTCTCTCTGTTTCTCATGAATAAATAAAAAAATCTTCAAAGAAAACCCAAAAAACAACCTAACCAACTAACTCAAATGGGAATACACTAGGCCCCTCTCATGCCAGAGCCTTTGTGCTCCTCCAGTTCTTCAAATAGCTGTCATTATTCTGGTCTCAGGCCACACGTCACCTTCCCAATGAAGCCTCACCTGATCAGCCCATGTAGAAGGGTCTTCCTTATCCCTGCAAATGGTTCCCTTAGTATCCTCTTGTAGTTTATTCACAGTTCTGATTGCTGTATCTGAGATGACCTTTCTCACTGATTTGTCTACTTATTGATAACATCCACTCCACTAGAATAAGGCTCAATGAGACCTGCCATCTTGTATTGCTCACTGCTATATCCCTGGAAGCTAGAACGATAGCTTGTGCTTAATACATGCCCAGTGTTGACAAAATGAATTTGTTGAATAAATTCCGTATCATAAATTTCATGACACTGCATAAATTTCAGAAATTTTCTCTCTCATATATTTGCTTAAGAAATACTTCCATCAATTATGTCTAAGATAAAAAGCCTTGGCACTTAGTAGAAGAAGCTTTCAGCCATCTGAAATACTGAGATATTTATTTCCTAAAACAGGAAATAAATGAAGTTTCTCATTTTCTTTCTTGTACACTTAACACTTCTGCACTTAACTCAGAAGTTTACACAAGTTCAATTTAAATGCGTCTTATGATAATTGTGATCCTACTGTGATTTTAGGTATTTATGTCAAAACAGATGTCCATAAATAACCAGTAAATTTATTTTGACATAAATGCCTCCTGTCCTTTAACAAACAACTCAATTGTTTTCACTAACAGCTATTCTAAAATGTGTTCTCAAAAAAAACAAAAAACAAAAAAAACAGCTACTAGCCTTAGGACAAAGAGTAAAAACAAACCCAATTCATCCCTTGGCCAGTTTCAATAAATGACAAGTTGATATGCTAAGAGCTCCCAGTGAAACTGGCAGTCATCTGACAAGTACCCAGACCGTTCAGCCAACAGGAGAAAATATTTGTTGACTCCTAATTTGATTACCACTCTTTATATTTGCCGGGTTACTTCATCCATTGTGGTTGAACTGAACAAATGTTTACTAAATTTCTACCTTGTGTCCCACCTTTCACTTAAGTCCTGGACAGAATACAAATGGTAAGACACAGAACCTGCCCTCAGATGAGTTAATATTTGTACAGGTGCCTGGCATACAGTGGATGCCCAATAAAAGTATGTTGAATGCGCTAAAGCAGAAAATAACATTAGATAACAGCATTAGAAAGATTGACAACATGCCCTGGGGCTTGTGGGCTGAAGAAGGAGAAGGGACCTAAAAACCCAACTCTGCTGAAATCCCAACTCTGAGGCTTCCTAGCTATATGATCTCCGCTTCACAACCCATTAAAAGCTCAATTTGATTCCATGAAAACTGGGGATTGCAAGTCCTACACCTTGCAGGATTTACTCTTGGGGCATTAGATATGATATTTGTAAAGCACTGGGTTTGGCACAGGGCAGGGGCTCAACAAACGGCAACAGGATCTGGCATGGAAGGGAGATGATGGGGAGTGGGCTGTGCTCTAAACCAAACCTTCAATGGGAGAGACTGATGACGCCTTCCAGGTAGACGACATGTTGTAAGCAGAACCTGGAGGAGAACCACGTATGGTTTATCTGTCTGGAGGCAGTGAATCACTCTGTAGCCACGTTAGAATGGCCAAGACATAAGACAGCAAAATGGAAGGTAAGACAGAGGCATGGGCTGAGGGCTCTGAATCCCAAACCCAGGACTTTGTAAATCTGTGCGGCCAGTTAAACAGAGATCCTCTGAGAGTCTGGGGCTGGGAGTATACAAACTGCTAGAAAAATCAAACAACATGTTTAGAAATTCAGCAAAAGCACAGAGCTAGAAGAGAGGGCTGATCTGGTCCAATGGCCATATTTTTAGAGATCAGGAAGTTAATACTCAAAGTGCACAGGAAAGAGCTCAGAATCCCAGACAAGCTAGTACCTACCAGCGTCCAGACTGGAATCCCAGGATCCTCACTGTTAACCTAGCACTTTCCCACCAATGCCACCAAAATACGGGGTGTATATGCACCCAAACGCAGCATTTTATATATGTGTGTGCATACACACGCACAAAAATGTATCATGCTTATGTGAAAATACCATCAGTGTAGATACTGGGGTGACAGGGAATGACTTTCTCTGGGGCAGAGAAGCAGACAGCTGCAGTAAGCTCTCCCAAGCCATCCCCCCTCTTTCCAGAATGGGCACAATCTCTCCCTCCATCCTGGCTCCCCTTCCACTCTCAGACCTACTCAGCCCCACCCCCGCCCCCCACTGCCCTGCCAATCCTGTCAAACATTCATCGAAGTTACACTTTAAGGAAGCAAAAAGATAAGCAAGAAAGTGAGGCTTCCTACAGGACAGGTCTAAGAAACTGATGCAAGGCAATGGCATGAAAACTAAAAAGCAGGGCTCTGCTTTATAGTAAAAAGAGAGTATGAGACGTACCAACCAAATGTAACATGTAAGCCTTGCTACCATCTTGACTTAAAGAAAAAAAAATACGGTAGTTGTAAGAAGAAAGATCCAAGATAGATAAATGGGAATGAGGACTGGAGATTAGATGATACACACGACATGGTTAATGTCCCATGTGACAGGGACATGTCAATCTTTTTAGAGATGCCTACTAAAGTACGTAGAGGCAAAATTACAAGATGTTTGAAATTTGCTTAAGGTACTTTGGGCCAGTAATGAGCGGAGGCAAAATCTTGATAATTGTTGAATCTGGATAATGGGTATGTGGCGGTTTGCTGTGCTATTCCACTCTGAGTATGTCTGAACTTTTCTTGCTAAAAAAAAAAAAATCAAACAAACAAGAAACGCTTCATTACAGCTCCCCTTCAAACGCTGTCCCAGTCTCATACTCTGCCGCCTGACCTCCCGGTTCATCCCATCGCACTTGAACACAGGACCCTTTCTGAGCCCTCGTCCCTTCTCACCCTCCTTTGTTTCTCTGAGTCTGCTCACCTGCATCCCTGCCTTCAGGAAGCACCCAAAACGGTCCCCATCGTCCCGGCTCTGACATCTGTTGACCCATCTACACATTCACTGGAGCACAAAACACACTCCTGTGTGCACACTCATTGGATCGAACACACCAACCCCTTCTCTCACGAGAATCGTCCTCCTTTATCTTGCTTCCTAGGGAAGAGCCCCGCCACCAATCCCCCCTCTCCCGCCCTGATGTCAATTCCTCCCTGTCCGTATTCCCCACTTCTGACTGAGGACATGTTTCGTCAATTCTATTCCATGAAGGCACCTCAAATTCAACCCCACCTCGTCACCCCACGGCCTGAGGCCCAGCTCAACTACGCAATCCTGCAGCAAGGGTCTGCTTCTCCCCCAGCCGGCAGGCATCCCCAAGCCAGGCCATCCTCTCTGCTACCCTGTGCTCTTCCTGACGTCAGAGGGGTCTTTGCCAGAGCTGCTTCCAGACCTCCCCTAACTGCCCACTCCTTCAGAGCCCGACCGGTCTGCATCTGAACTCCTGTGGTTCTAAGAGCAATAATCAGTATAATAAGAACACTGAATACTTACTCTGTGTTATACATTCTACTAGGTACTTCATTTGCATTGCTTTATTTAGGTTTTACAGAAGATTTTTTTTTAATTTAAATTCAATTACAACAGATTAAAAAACAACAACTACTATTATCCATTCTACAGATAAAGAAACTGAGGCACAGACAGATAACAGTCATTTGCTCAGGGTCACACAGTAAGTAGCAAGGCACAGATTGTGAACCTAGATGGTCTAAGTTCTAAAACATGGGACCCTCCCAGAAGGCTAACCTAGCCAAGTCCTTACCGTGAAGTTAGCATCCCTGAGACTCGGTTTTCTTCATCTGTAAAATGGGATTAGTAATATCTGCCTCATAAAATTGTTAAGATTCAGTGAAATAAGAACTCAAAAAAAAAAAAAAAACCCAAAAAACAAACAACCAGCTTCTGCTATGAATTGGACTATTTCCAGTGTTTCTGAGAAGGGTTTTATAGAATCTCAGCTTAGTGTGGGTCCCCTCATAGTTTCCCTGGTGTTTCAGGACTCCCTGGAAGAAGCCGGGGACTTATCACGGAGTCAGCCTGGGTGTGGCGGGCTCCCCAAGTTAACAGAACCATATCCGGACCATCATTCATCATTTAACTGTGCTCAGCACTGACTGAGTGTCCTCCACCTTGCTGTGAGCACTATGTAAACTGGGTAAGATCCCTCATCTTAAATATCAGTCTGTGGGTAAGATAGACACAAACAAAAAAATTACATCATAGCCAGGCGAGTGCTCAATCAGAGGACAGTACCCAGAGGAAAGTAACGCTGGGAATGTAGTCATTAGCTTTGCCTGGGGGAAACCAGAGACAAGGCCCAAATCCATCATGAGCACTTAGCAAATGCTAATTTATGGTGGATCTGCTATACTGTTCTTCAAACACATTCCCTTTACAAAATTACTGAGTTTTGATAAGACCTCAGCTAAATGTCAGAGTTTAGTCTCTTTCTGTGTTCAAGGTCATCAAGAAATCTTAACTGCAAAACCTCAAATGTCCCATTTACTGAAAGCGACCTTGCATCTCAAAGAATATAAAATATATTTCATTTTTTAAAAAATGCTTATATTATTTAATAATTCAAAGACAGATATTATTTTCCTTTTATATGAAAATACTGTATAAAAACATAGCTATGGCTTTCTGCATATAAATATGATTTAATTTTAAAGACTCCCCCTCCACGGGGGCACCTGGGTGGCTAGCGCTTGAGTGTCTGCCTTTGGCTCAGGTCGTGATCCCCGGGGTCCTGGGATCGAGTCCTGCATCGGGCTCCCCGTGGGGAGCCTGCTTCTCCCTCTGCCTGTGTCTCTGCCTATCTCTCTGTGTCTTTCATGAATAAATAAATAAAATCTTTAATTAAAAAAAAAAAGGTTTCCCTCCACGTTTCTCTTTACTTACAAAACCTACTTGATGTTCTTGTCCTTATGACTTAGAAAAGACTAGATCACAGCCAGTGGAGTTGGTCTGAAACAAAATCTATCTGCAGTCTCTTTATTCCAGTTCAAGTGGCCCAGACACCCTCACTGAGCCGCTGGTCGCCAGCCCATGAGCCCTGGGAGAGGCAGAGTCATTAGGGCTGAAAGAAGCCGTCCAGTGAACCATGGGCCTGAGTTGCTCATGCCCAAAAGTGGGCCCCCAAGAATCTGTTGCCATAGGGGTGCAGGGGGTGAGAGCTCTGGCTCTCCCATGCGCATCTAGATCGCAGAAGCCCAGCTAATGAGAACCACTCCACGCTGTGACGATAAGGAAGGCAGAGGGGACCATGTGGGGGGGGGCTCTGAGGCTGAAGCAGCCCAGTGCGTGGCGATTCATCCATCACTGGACAGCTGAAGATACCAGAACACGATCTCCATCACCTCTAGGATGATGTTAGCAAACCTATCCGGCTGGCTTCTGTCGCTGATCAAAATGGTGCCAAGTGGTAGGACTCCTCTCCTGACTCTAGCATCCAAAGACATTTAGCCTTTCATGCCCTTGATGGTGTCCTCATTCAAACTACCCGACTGGTCCTCCACTAGCTACCGCCAAATGGTCAGCAGCTGAAGCATTAGTCTCTCTCTGTCATCCATCATCCCTCTTTGTTTCTGGAGCTGTTGCTTTCACTGCCTAAGGAGGGCTCTGTTTTTCTCTCTGTGTCTGAAGCAGCATGATAGTACTTATTTGCTATTGATTGCTTTATCTGTTAAACCCCGCAAGGTAGCAGCAATTGTGGCAGCTTGCAGGTGTGTGTGTGTGTTGGGGGGTTATTCCCCGCCGAGCAGCACAGCACATGGCAGGTTCCCACTGGGCAGCAAGATTGTGGATGGGGGAGGACCCGTGGGAGAAGAGAATGACTTCATGGCCCATTGAGGTGGGGGGGGGCATCCGGAGTGCTTCCACCCACCTGCAGGGTGTCCTTCACCATCGCCTGCTTGCTCCAGTCCGTCTGCTTCTTTGCTTTTAAGTAAAAGGCTGTGAAACATTCACTCCCGTCAGAAACGGAATGACTCTGTGTACCTGATTGTGTTGGAGAGATGCTGAGCGAGGGTGCCTCATTCCATAAAAGTCTGCCGCTAGCGTTCCTATCTAGAGAAAAGAGACTGGGCGTTTTTTTGACTTTCAAAGGGAAGCCTTCCAAGACTTAAGAATAAAGAATCTCTCTCCAGCTGTGCACCATAAGACCATAAATCTAAGGCTGCAGAGCCTTTAGCACAGAGCTTCATGCATTACAGTTATAGGGTGGTAGGCAGGGACGAGGACCAGGACATAAACTCCGTTTGAGAATAAAAGGTGAAAATTTTTCTCCAGTTCCACTTGGTGCAATGAAAGAGCTCAGATTCCCCAGGGCCCATGGAGCATTTTTCTGTTTTTCTCTGAAACAAGCTGTCACCAAGTGGGCCTTCTCCATGCTCAACTAGACGCCAGAAAGAAAAGCCACAAGGGGAGTGTGTGATCGGTTTCCCATCCTGCTCCAGACCCGCAGCTTGGACGAAGGGGCCTCCATCCATAAGTCAAGGCTCCGTGTCCAGACACCAAATCATGGTAATCTGTGTGTTATGGAGGCTAGAGATCACTGGTATCTACAAAAACACAACTGGAGTGGACCAGCTACTAAGTATTCCGTATTTGTTATTCATTTATGTTGTCACTCATTAAGAAGCCAGGCTCCAAGGGCTCAAGAAAAATGGATAATAAAGAAACACTTAACCGGGTTGATTCTATTCATATTAGTCGTTTTCTGTCGAGTAAGACTGCTGTTGGTTATAGCATTTAGCATGTTAGTACTAGTATCTTGGGGGAGCCTAGTTTGAGAAGCACCGCTGTGAACCTGCCAGTTCCTGCAGCTGAACAAAGAAGGGGATCCCTAGCAACAGTCACCAAGGTCTGTTACATAATCTCACTCCTTTCTTCCAGTAGCCAAGCGTAATGACTTATTTGTCTAAGATAAAAAGCATTTTTCCACCTAGGCTGTAGTATTCTCACTTTATCCTCCCCTCCCAAAAAATAGGCAAGTGGGGACGGAGACGGTTAGACTTACTTGACCCTCCAAATACCTCCAACAGGTAACTACCTTTAGAATTTAAAGACCACAAATAGACTTTTATAGAGCTGTCATTGTATTTGGAAACTCAGTTCTGCCTGGATCTGAATCCCGATTCTGCTACTTGGTAGCAGTGTGTCACTGGGTATAAGAGTTTAATCTCCCCGTGCCTCAATTTCTTCACCTGTACAGTAAAAACAAAATAATAGCAATACTTGCTTCACAGGGTGGTAGTGGTGATCTGATCCCTGACAAAGCACTGGGCACTATATATATATATATATATATATATATATATATATACACACACACACACATGTAGTATGTGTATATATATTTGTGTATGTGTATATATACACATGTATATGCCATTTATCTTTCCTTTGAGGGACAGTGTGGCATTCTTTTTTTTAAAGATTTATTTATTAATTTGAGAGAGAGATAATGAGTGGGCGGGCAGAGAGAATATGAAGCAGACTCAATGCTAAGCACAGAGCCCCATGTGGGACTCGATCCAATGACCCTGAGATCACAACTCGAGCCCAAACCAAGAGTCAGATGCTTAACCAACTGAGCCACTCAGGCATCCCCAGTGTGGCGTCCTGGTTACCAACTGACTGGATTGAAACCACGTCTCTTCTACTTACTTGTGATATCTTGGGAAAGCCCATTTTTTCTTTGCCAAAATTTTCTTATCTGCAAAATGTAGAAAATCACAGCTCCTACCTCACAGCCACGCTGCTACGTTTAAATGAATTAATGTAAGGCATTCAAGACAGCATCTGGCAAATAATACATGCTTAATAAAAGTTAGCTACCAATGTCCACAAGCTGCAGCTATAAAAGTACCATCAAAGACAACCTGAGAATTGTGAAGTAGTTTCCCGAGAGGGAAAGATTGTTCCAGAAGGCTTTAGACAGGTAGAAATAAATTGTGCAATATCCCTATCAATATTTCTTTAATCAGAACTCAATTTCTTATTTCAAGGAAGAATTGCTAGAGGATACTGTTCTCTCTGCTTTCTTGCTTCTGTTTCTCTCCCTTTTACACTTCTTTCTCCATCAGGTAGGTACTGGAAGGAGGCTCTACAGCCGGACGGCTTGGGTGTGAATCTTCCTCCCATCTTGTGTAATTGTGAGTGAGGCAAGTCACCTCATCTTTTAAAATCTTAGCTTATGGGATCCCTGGGTGGCGCAGCGGTTTGGCGCCTGCCTTTGGCCCAGGGCGCGATCCTGGAGACCCGGCATCGAATCCCACGTCAGGCTCCCGGTGCATGGAGCCTGCTTCTCCCTCTGCCTGTGTCTCTGCCTCTCTCTCTCTCTCTCTCTCTCTCTCTGTGACTATCATAAATAAATAAAAATTTAAAATAAAATAAAATCTTAGTTTACTTTCCTGTAAGTGGGGAATATAAGCCCACTTCCTGGGGCTGGTGGATTGAATGAGATTTTGCCATGCATTGGAAAGAACCACAGCTCTAATTTTCATATTACATTATTTACAGTCCTATCAGGTTCAGATATGATCTTCTTGCTAAGTGATTATCTCCATCACCTCTAATACAGCTATGCCTTCTAACCTACTTCCTTCCCCTGTAACACTTGCATTTCAGCCTCCTTACCCTCTCAGGCATGTCTAATTTCCAGTTATTATGAGATGCTCTTCCTGAGAATATAACTACAGCAATGAACTATGCTCTGGCATGGGAGCCCTAAGTAGCCTACAAAAAGCATGAGTCCAATAAAGCACTGTCATTACCCCATCCTGAAGTCAACGGTTTGGGCCAAAGATCTACCCGACAGAAGGCAATCGAAATGGGACCAGGGAGGCCCCTGAGCTGTGAGACCATGGGGTGTGACGCAAATGTTTGAGGAGGAACAGGTCCATCTCACCAGTTTGATCTGTGCCAACTGCTTAACTTTGCTGAGGAGCAGTTAGCTTCTATGTTAAAACAGACTTATTCTACATGGTGTGTATTGCTGGGGGGCAAAGGGGGAGGCAGTTCCAGAGATGGATTGGATCTTCTAGGACATCAAACTTGTGACAACGACCCAATGCTGCCCCCCGCCCCTTGCCACCTCTCACTCCGAATCATTCTGATCTGCTCTATGCTCTCTCTCTCTCCACAGCCATGAGCACTGTCTACCGTGCTGTGTAATTTTGTTTCTTATGTTTACTGGCTACCATCCACTTCAAACCCCATTAGAATGTGAGCTCAAGAGAAGGGATCTCTGCTGTTCCTTTTGCTGATGAATCCCAAGTGCCTAGAACAGTACCTGACTCACAGAAAATGTTCAGGGAGCATTTGCAGAGCAAATGAATGAATCACAGTCAAAACGGAACATCACACAAACTATGCCTAGAAGAGCTAACTTCTGGGGAGTCATGTTTTGGGTATAATTTAAGTTTCTATGCAAGTTCTCATTACTTCTTCCCATTTTAATCCAGAACAATTTTATCACTCCCTTTTCCCCAGTTCCTCTACTATGTGGACCCTAAAGAGTTTCAGGCTTTGTGGATTTAACTCCCAAGTAAGACATGCAGGCTTGACTTTCCCCAGTATCGTCCCAGCAGGCTAGCTGTATGACCCACACTAGCAAAAGAGCACTGCGCTGGTGTCACAAAGAAAGGGGGGAGAACAGCTGGACAATTATCCTCCATCCACTGCCTTCTTGGCCTTCGTGCTTCACATATTCCCTACAAGTTCAAGAGTTCATTCATCGCATTTCACTACAAATTACGTTGCAGAAAGTGAAATAATGTGCTTTGTGGTTCTAAATCTTCTTTTCCACAAACTGTGCTGTCTTGCTTTATTGTTCAGTGATGCAAAACTTCTCCTTTACAGAAGATGTATTAGTCTTGATCCCATTAATATGGGTCAGTAATACTCTAAGTAATAATCCATGCAAGGCAAAGCCATCTCAAATGTTATAACTAAAACACGCAACCAACAATGTTTTTTCCTGTCAGGGTCTTTGAATTTATCAAGTAATAGTCCATAGCATAATGTAATATAAATGAGCTTAGAGAGAACAGCTAAAAATTAATTCATCATAACTACTTGTTCAGATTATGAAACAAACAATTGGAAATAACACAACTTACAGGCAGCTAGATAAACTCCAATTATTCAAGACTCACTCAAGAACCCCCACATACATTCTGAAGATGTTCTTTGTCATCAATCTGCATAATATTATGTTGCATGTACTGAAAAATCCATTTTTTTCCTGTACAATAAAAAAATCTTATAGACAAGAACCGTGTAAGTTGCTTTGAGAAGGAAATCCTAACCAGAATTCTTGGCTAGGCTTCTTGCTTTCTTCAATTACTCAAAACAGCAAGCGTTATCATCTTCCTTTGGAAAATGCATCTTTTTCATATTATGATTATCACTGTTAGGTCTCTTCATCCCCTCCTTTCGGAAATGCTGCTCCTATTGCTTTTTTGTGAAATATTATGTCTTTTTCTCCCCAATACACAGTTACTTTCACTTTTCCAACTCTGCCAACAGGCCCGTTCTTCAGCCCACTGATTCATATGCCACTCCACAATGGGGGGGGGGGGGGGAGGCAGAGGAGGCAGGGGAGGAGAAGAGAGAGGGACGGATCGCTGCATAGCACTGTCTTGAACCAAGCTTGCTCATATAGTAAACTTAAACCTAGTTAATAGCTTATGCACTGAATTAAAAAAAAAACTAAGTCAACTCTATTTTTTAAATTTTCAAGGAAAGAATCCAAAACCTGATGAATTTTTAAGCCAAATGTATGGTTTTGATGAAATACATAGATATGACACATTCTGATTTGGCAACTGATTTGTTAGTCATACAGGTTTAATATGCACTGGCCCCAATTAACAGCCACCTTAGTCCTAAGCAAGACAAGTTCACAACATCCACCAGCTCCCCCAAAGATGATAAAATCTGATGGGTTCACTCTCTCTGTCCTTTTAGCTCCTATCTCCTCACCCACTTACCACTGAGGCTGATTATCGTTCCCTTGAGATCTGCTCCTTTTCCTATGCTTTGGAGTTCAGGACAGGACTTACTGTTTGTCCTTAAAGCCTGTGCTGCTTCTCCCTCTCTGTGTTCACTTCTGATGAAGCAACTTAAAATACACCAACCCAAGACTAACACTAAACTCTGATTCTTCAGTGCATAGAGCTCCTCCAGAACCACTGATTTTGCTAAAATTAAAGTGGTTAAAGGCAAGTTTTCCAATGGTATAGAAGGTGATTGCTGTGGCACGGGAGAAGCAGACTGGACCAAGACTGGACCAAGTACTCCCCTGCTGGCTAGAGTCATGGTGAGGACACACCTGCTATGTCAGCAGCTAAGAAGAGGCCATGTCCTTTGACCTCCACAATGCCCACTTTGGGGTTGTGGGGGATGCAGAGACCGAGAGAAGTAAATCCCCTTTCTGCTCAAAGAGCCATGCACACACATTTGTGTACAAATCCATTTTCCATGACAATAAATCAAACTATGCCAGAAAGCCCTGTAAGTGATCAAGAAGAACAAACTGAGAGCTGTTCATGCCTCATGCTCACCCCATCCCGGTGGTCAAGTTCAACAGCTCTTGCAAACAGGGAGTCAGTACCCTTAACTTAGCTGCCTTGCTGCAGGCAAGTTTCTGGGGTTACTAAGGTGTGCCACCTACAGAAAAAGGTACAGAAAGGGTCAGACAAAATGGGACTGAGTCACAGAACTGCTAAGATCCATAACAACTCTGAATCAGAGCAGAGAGTTATAGATGTAAAAGTCCACTTTAAACTGAAAACAAGCAAAAATTAAAGTCAGCCGAGTCATATGTGAGTGCACAAGAGGCTCTCCAGACTCTTGGTCTTCCCAACGCTAGCTCAGAACACGAACACTACAGACTTAGTGACATAAAAAGAGACAGACCAGGAAGCAGGAGATGCACCCAGGACCTGCCCAGCTCCAGTTGCAAAGGATTGCCAAAAAAAAAAAAAAAAAAAAAAAAAAATCCTCTAACCTCAAAAAAAAAAGAGTCTCTCAGCTTCTTGTATGCACTACCAGTGATGCACTTAGTGAATCTGTTTAGAAATAACTGTCTCAAGAAAGAATGACTGGTATACAATTATGTGCTTTCTTTTCTGGTTAAAATTTGTATTTGTTGGATTCCTAGAAAAATAGATATTTTCCACGATCCTAGTCAAAAACCTATGTCCCTGGGCTTGGGCTAATCTGCAAAGTTTTGGTTTTAATTATTTACACACCCTGCATTTGCTACAAAGCTGACTTAAGTATAGTCAACCTATAAGTTACCTTTGGAAATTAAAGGGAAGCTATCCAGATATTCTAACCCAAAAATCTTATCTTTCTTCCATCATATTGGGGTTATGATTGATATTCTAAAAATGTAACACTTCAAAATTTATGGGTTTAAGTTATCTACTAAAGATTCTACTGGAAGCTGGAAAACTGGCCTCCTCAATCTGCTACTCTGTGCAACCTCTTCACAACCTTCCAAGTTGGAAAGTTCCAACCTTGCACCTTGTGTACCGTTGCACCCTGAGTATCCTTCTGAACGGGCACGTGTACCTCACACTTTCTGACAGGAAAGAGATAAATAAGAAAAGGAAAGTGTCTCGGTGATGTGTGAACCATTAGCACTATCTTCCTTAACGATGTTAATAAGAATGTGGAAGATACATTCTTGAGAACCTGAACTTTGATTTTTTTCAAAAAGAAAGAGCTGTTCAGTCTTAAGTGTCTGATGGCTCCCCCCCTTCCCAGCACATGCCAGCTGATCGGTGGAATGTGTATTTAAGAGCGCTGGTGAGTCATACACTTGGTAAACGTTACCTGAAGATGAGCAGGAAGGCAGAGGTGACTTTTAGAGTGTTCATCACAAAATGTTCACCAAAAGTGCTCCCTACTTTGTCAATTCTGAAAAATGAGGATTCAGGTCATGTGATCTGTTGGACTGGCAGGGCCAAGGGCTCCTGTAACCCCACTACTGATGGAACAGATTTTCTCACAGAAATGGGTGTCGGTGCAATGTGAGGTCTGTTATATGCAACCTGGTATTAGAAATAGATCTGTCTGAACTCCTCTATTATCGTTTTTCAAGGTATAGCATCATTCCTGTTACTGCTGCGTAATGCAGCTCACAGAAGTTAGATATCATTTACTGAACTGTGAGAGAAGAGTGTCCCCAGCTTCTAGAAGGCAGGCAACCAGGGAGCCTGCCAGAACCAGAGGTGAGCTGTGTCCATCTACATGGTGCATGTGAGCTGGCTGAAATCCATCTACACCGGCTCTAGTCAGAAAGCCCAAAAAGTATCCCCTCAATAAATTCCTCCTAAGAACAATAAAGCGTTAACGCCGGGCGCTGCAGGATGACAAACCAGAGAAAGCCAAGCGCCCTTCCCTGAGGGCCCTCACACCCGAGCCAGAGACAAAGCAAGTAAACACGTAAACCAACGTAGCGCAGCCTGTAATAAATGTTACAGGACGGCTACAAAGCGCTCCGGGAGTTCGGTGGGAGAAAGGGTTTCCTGCTGGGTGAAGGAGAGACGAGGTTCTGAAAGGCCAGGTTCCTGATTCATGGAGACCCAGTGAACAGGAGCCCCATCGGGGTGCATCCGTCTTACGGATAAGCGTGAAGACCCATACTGCTGCCCACAGCCTTTCCGTCCCCGACGACCGTACTGGGCAGTCACAGGACAAAACAAATACGAAGGTAATTGCAGAGCGGGCCGCACGGGAAGGACGGCACCCCATAACCGTGCCTCACCTGATCTCGTAACGGACTCCGCCGTGTAGCCAGCCCCTGGCTTTGCACGGTTAGCACCAACAGGGTAACAGGTCTCACCTAACAGGAAATCACAGAACTGGCCCGGATTTCACCCACTACGGCTCTGCAGACAGGCCAACATCCGTATCCGTCAACGCAAATCTCTGTCAAGGTACACTTTTAATAGCCTTTATGGATGGAAATGCTGAAGGTTCCCTTGGCCCCGAGCCTGGGCAGTGAATCACCCCGATACCCAGCATCCTGACTGTGGTTTCGCAACTCTCACTACAGGGAAGTTCACACGGTGTGCCTGGAGGAACACCTGTGCAGACACTGCTGGGGTTCCAGGGTGACTCAGTGGGCGAGACCCACTGAAAACAACAGACCCATCAAAAACAACAGCACGCTTACTGAGCGCCCACGATGCGCGCAACTCTTCCAACTGGTTTGAATGGATGAATTCTCTTCACTCTCGCAAGGATGCTCTCCAGCTGTTAGCACTTTTGTTGTCCTCGTGTTAGAGCAGTAGGTTGAAATGGACAGGACTTGTACGTGGCACATGGTAGAGTAAGTCTGGTTCTAGAGCCCAAGCCCTTAATGACCTGGCTAAGCTGCTTCTACGCGCATTGAGGTAACTGTGTGGGCATCAGGATGGGCGAACCACCTCAATGTCAGGACACCTGCAACACAGGGTGCTTAGCAGAAGAGCACTGCGGATCGGGAGGCAGAAGGCCGCTTCTCTATTACTTCATTTCATGGCACATAAGAAACCGTCGATTGTAAGATGCATCATTATCATTATCTGTACCACTAATAAAAAAAAAACTCTCAATCAAACTATGACCCAGTGGTCAAAAGCCACCAATTATAAGCCGATCCTGATATCACAGGTAGGTATTAAAATGTGGGGGGGAACATTTCAGAATTTGTAAAATGCTGTTACATTCTTAATTATAATGAACAAATCACGTAACCTGGGACCCAGTTTCTACATTTGTAAAACAAGAGGCTGGTGATTAGTAAGGTCCCTTTCAACCTGACTACTCTAGGTACCATCTATATACAGAACACAGCACTAGTGTGAGGAGAGCCAAGCGTCTTAGGGTCCTGAATTTAAGGAGGCACTCACTTCGGGGTGGTGTGAATCTAAGGTGGGTGCATCATTCAATCATGCTCCCTGGCACCCTGGCCTGACTCATTCTAATGATGGAGGAAGCCATGAGGACTCAGACACTTTGTCTTCTGGGTTTTCCCATCAAGATCTTTTTTATTATGATCTTCTCACACTTAAGAGCAACTGTTTCCAATTACATTCATCTCTCCTGCAGAGATGTGTTTCCTTGCCTTGGAGCATTTCTTTGCATTTCTATTCCCTCTCCCACTTCTCCCCATCTCTACTAAAATGCCTGATTCCAGGTTGGTTCAGCTGGCTTTGCATCCTTTCACGGAAATTGAGGATAGCTATGTGAGTTCCTCTGGGCTGGTAACTTTGCTGTATCCCCAATTTATACACTACACCCCATCTCATAGGAAACCCCTTGCTGATCTCAAGGAATGAATACAGACTAGGCCCCTGGAACTCAGTCCACTGGGGCCACACTGCCTGAAAGCATCTTAGAAATGTAGAACCTCACGACCCATTTCTGACTTGCAGAATCTGCATCTTAACAAGATTCCTGGGGTACTCATGAGCACAGCAAGTGTGAGAAATACAGAACTAGGCAGGATCATGTCAAATACAAAGAAAAGCATCGCAAGTGATAATAGCTACTATTTATGGGTCAAATGCTCTCCATAGAGCATCTCCACCATGTGCAGCAAGGCAGACAAGTAAATGATGATTTATCTACCCAGTGCAAATTCTTCTGGGACTATGGTATATTGATCACCATAGGCCAATAAATCAACATTTGGTAAACTTTTTTCCTGCGAGTAGTAGCATACTCACCTCCCATTCTCTCCCTGAAACTGGAAAGACCAAAGCCCAAGACTGTCAATCAGCACAGCCTTGATACCAACTGTGTGCACCTTGGCTAGTTGTGAAATTCTCTGTAATTCCGTGTCTTCATCAATAAAATAGGGGAGAGGATGGAATATAAGTACATTTGTAGTACTACCAGTAGGAAAGGCTGGTTAAGCTAAACTGGTACAAATCATTGGCCTAACAATTTGATCTATTAGTTCAATTTCCTCAAGAAAAAAATATGCTCACTCTGTTTGGGGATCATCCATCTATCTACATAGCGCCTAGGTGATGACAGGCAGATATCATTGTCTCTTTGAAAAACCTCTCTTCTGAGTAAAGATATCTGATGTAACTTTAATTGTGACTGAAAAATCCAGCAGCCAAAAATGTCCTCCTCGCATGACTATAGATGTGCATCATCTGATAACACAAGAGGCACCTTGCTCATTTATTGAACTCCAGGGAGGTAGAGGGTTGCTTCTGACAGAGTTGTTAAGCAAATAAGGATACTCATCGTTGCTGAATACATTAAGCTATTCTTATTTGACCTTGCCAAACTAGGTTTGACTGACCGACATGATCCAGTATTGTCTCTTGTTCATTTGTATGATGTGTCAGGCATGCTCACCGTGTCCAGACCCTTCTTGCCTTTGTTGCTTTTATAAAAGGTTTCATTGAATTGCTTATTAACACTGCTGTATATAAAACTACTCCTTTGAAAGATTTCTTTGGCTTGGCTCCAGCTCAATTAGCAGACTACTTCCAGCTGATGAAAAGTAACAGTCAATATCAGATTATAGTTAGCAACTATTCACAAGAGTAATCAAATTAGATTTTGGTATCTATGGTGACACAACAAAAATTTCCACTAAGCCCTGTGGTTTTACAATAAGACTACCATGGCTTTATATTAAATTATTGTTCAAAATGTTTTCTCAAAATCCAATCAGCATCTCAGGAGATACACATTCAAGTCTGTGGGCATATAAAAAAATGTATAACCAGGGCTTTACCAATTTAAATATTAAGTAGTCTTAAGAGTATATGGGAGCAATGTGTATAGATCTTAGTCTATCTTCTCTTCCAACAATGCCTTCTTAATTCTCCATTATGACTGCCCTTTGTTAAGGTAAAGTACCAACTGGTCTTTTAATAAAACTTATCAAGCCTACAGTCCAAGGCTGAACCAAGTAAGAGAATAATAGAAAAAAGGAAAAGCAATTACGGTTTTTGATGTGCTTATAATCTAAATAGGATATTAAACATACAAATTAAAAGACAATGTTAATACAGTAGATTTCAGTTCATGTGCTTACAGAGTATATATACATAGACATGACATACGAATTTTTTTTTTAAGATTTTTTTTTTAATTTTTTATTTATTTATGATAGTCACAGAGAGAGAGAGAGAGGCAGAGACACAGGCGGAGGGAGAAGCAGGCTCCATGCACCGGGAGCCCGACGTGGGATTCGATCCCGGGTCTCCAGGATCGCGCCCTGGGCCAAAGGCAGGCGCCAAACCGCTGCGCCACCCAGGGATCCCTTGACATACGAATTATATACAGATTCAGTATCACTGCAGTAGGCAGAGTAAAGCCTCTATGGGAGTTTATTGTTTTTAGTCCATTAAAAACAAAATGGAACGCCACCACCAAAAAAATCCTTGGATGAGATTTTCTTTTGTAAAAATAAAATAAAATAAAATAAAATAAAATAAAATAAAATAAAATAAAATAAAATAAAATAAGTCCGGGGCACCTGGGTGGCTCAGTGGGTTAAGCATCTGCCTTCAGCTCAAGTCAAGACCTCAGGGTCCTGGGATGGAGCCCCGTGTGGGCCTCTGTTCAGCAGGGAGTCTCCTTCTCCCTCTGCCCCTCCCCCTGCTCTCTCACTCAAATAAATCAATAAAGTCTTTTTTAAAAAGTCTCTGATGCCTCGTGAGATGGGATACATCTTCTGGCCAACCCCTAACCAGAGAGAGCAAACAGCAATCTTGGAAGGGCACGCCTCTTTGCCCACTATGCTGTAGACACCCAGGAGACTATAGCTGCCATCATCTATGGTTCACACCCAACTCCTGGACCTGCAAGCACAGGTGGGATCCACCCTCCATATTTCCTGGGAACTGAGGCCTCATGAAGGAGGCTGGGAGGCTGTCTCAGACCTCCTTCCCGACAGACACCCCTCCTCCCACCCCTGCCATCTCTCCACACATCATCTTTCCCCTGCTCTGGCAGCAGTAGAGACAGGATGGTAAACACTGGCTAAGAGCAGTCATCTAACTAGGGAACAAAGTGACAGTCTCTCCTTTTATAGGCACCCCCAATCTTTCCCAAGATACCCCCCAACCCGATGGGCCTCTGGAGGTGAAATCAGTACCTTTGAGTGTTGGTATCATTAAATGAAATGGCATATGTGACACATGAAATAGCATATTTAAAAACTGTAAAGGCTAAACATACAAAATTATTATTGCATATTATTACTGGGTTTTTTTTTTCTTTTTAAAAGCCCATGTACGCTGCTTATCTTCACTCAAATGCCAATCATGTTCTGGATCTGAGCAATATGCAAAACACAGTGGAAAATAGCACAGCAGAAGCCACTCCACTCTGTTCCCTTAATGACTTACATTTACCTTGGCAACTAAATACACAATGACTCGGCACTTAGGGACCCTCCAAGCCAGCACTAATACAACTCCATTTATGATTCCATCTATACGATCCAATGTTTTGGCAATTTACAGCACAGCCATGTCTCTTTCCCCCTTGTCACTATAAAAATACTGTTATAGATCTGGAGCTTTAGAAATTATATCAGTTATAGCCTCCATTCAAACAATTAACTTAATAATCCATGATTACCAATTAGATGCTCAATTGGACAGATGCTTGCTCTTATATACAAAAGCGGTGCTGCATATGAATACTACCCCCATCAAACTTGACTGACAGGTCTTTTTTTTTTTTCTCCCCTCTAAGTTAAAAAAGAGAGAAAGAGAGAGAGAGAGAGAGAGAGAGAGAGAGAGAGAGAGAGAGAGAGAAGTCTTTCAAAGCATTTCATTTGCAAGGTTTTATGTGTCTGATTTGACAACCTGTATATGACTTAGATGGAAGACATATTTTTACTTTGCAAACCTAAATTTTCATCACAAAGCAGTATTTCTTTAAGGACATTTCAGGCTTTGGGGAAACATTCATCCTTACCTGAGAGACCTCTTTCAAATTATCAGGTAAAGCACATTTCTGTAGTGGGCACTTGAAAATCACACCATATATTACCAACTCAATAGGGCGTATCAGCTTCTGCCAGCCTCTCTTTTCATTATTACATACATGGATGATAGGAAACAATGACAGTCTACAGACCCACACGCCCTACGCAACCCCAATCTCTTCTCTTTTTCAGAAACACAATCAGATATCTGAGCCTGTTCTCTGTAGAATTTCAGAATCTGAATCTCTAGTATTATCCTTGAAGACATGGTACCTAAATTATAATATACTGCGATTATTAGTGGGACTTTATGCCTTTATACCTTGTGTGCAAAGTCTCCCTAAAGAATGAAAGCCATTGTGGTCATCAAGACAGTGTGGTACTGGCACAAAAACAGACACATAGATCAATGGAACAGAATAGAGAACCCAGAAGTGGACCCTGAAATGTACGGTCATCTAATATTCGATAAAGGAGGAAAGACTATCCATTGGAAGAAAGACAGTCTCTTTAATAAATGGTGCTGGGAAAATTGGACATCCACATGCAGAAGAATGAAACTGGACCACTCTCTTTCACCATACACAAAGATACACTCAAAATGGATGAGAGATCTAAATGTGAGACAAGATTCCATCAAAATCCTAGAGGAGAACACAGGCAACACCCTTTTTGAACTTGGCCACAGTAACTTCTTGCAAGATACATCCACAAAGGCAAAAGAAACAAAAGCAAAAATGAACTATTGGGACTTCATCAAGATAAGAAGCTTTTGCACAGCAAAGGATACAGTCAACAAAACTAAAAGACAACCTACAGAATGGGAGAAGATATTTGCAAATGACATATCAGATAAAGGGCTAGTTTCCAAAATCTATAAAGAACTTATTAAACTCAACACCAAAGAAACAAACAATCCAATCATGAAATGGGCAAAAGACATGAAGAGAAATCTCACAGAGGAAGACATGGACATGGCCAACAAGCACATGAGAAAATGCTCTGCATCACTTGCCATCAGGGAAATACAAATCAAAACCACAATGAGATACCAGCTCACACCAGTGAGAATGGGGAAAATTAACAAGGCAGGAAACAACAAATGTTGGAGAGGATGCGGAGAAAAGGGAACCCTCTTACACTGTTGGTGGGAATGTGAACTGGTGCAGCCACTCTGGAAAACTGTGTGGAGGTTCCTCAAAGAGTTAAAAATAGACCTGCCCTACGACCCAGCAATTGCACTGTTGGGGATTTACCCCAAAGATTCAGATGCAATGAAACGTCGGGACACCTGCACCCCGATGTTTCTATCAGCAATGGCCACAATAGCCAAACTGTGGAAGGAGCCTCGGTGTCCATCGAAAGATGAATGGATAAAGAAGATGTGGTCTATGTATACAATGGAATATTACTCAGCAATTAGAAACGACAAATACCCACCATTTGCTTCAACGTGGATGGAACTGGAGGGTATTATGCTGAGTGAAATAAGTCAATCGGAGAAGGACAAACAGTGTATGTTCTCATTCATTTGGGGAATATGAATAATAGTGAAAGGGAATATAAAGGAAGGGAAAAGAAATGTTGGGAAATATCAGGAAGGGAGACAGAACATAAAGACTCCTAACTCGGGGAAACGAACTAGGGGTGGTGGAAGGGGAGGAGGATGGGTGTTGGAGGGGAATGGGTGACGGGCACTGAGGTGGACACTTGACGGGATGAGCACTGGGTGTTTTTCTGTATGTTGGTAAATTGAACACCAATAAAAGTTAATTAAAAAAAAAAAAAAAGAATGAAAGCCATTCCTTCAAAAGAAAAAAGTAAGCTGAAGCAGGAGCTCATTCCTCAAACAGATTGATCCTCAAATAGTAATAGTCATAATAAAGCAACCACATCTTCCCAGTGAAGGAAAATTTCTGGAGAAATCATCAAGCCAGTGGTCTTAGCCTCTGTGAAACAGACCGCCAGACTGCCTGATTCAGCTGAAGGTGCTAGAGTGTGTCATGGTCTGACATTCATTGAACACAAGTCTGTTTCATTTTTTAAAAATTAAACACTGAAACAGATAAACACATTCTGAAAACACCATGAAAACCATGCAGGTCCATGGTTTATCACAGATTCCCTTAGTTTTCCCATTAATTAGAGAAAGAATAAATCAAGAAGCTTGGCAGAGAAATTAAAATTTATTATGTATTTCGCTAATCAACTGGGCATCTGTCTCTGGGACGCAAGAAACAGACATACTCTGTTCCCTCCGGAAGAATAAAAAGGAGGAACCAGGATGGAATCACAGGCACCAAAAGAGAGAGATGGTGGCATAGTGAAGAGCTAGTGTGGCCACTTGCCAGCTGATGGACTTCAGGCAAGTCACTTAGCCCCCCTTGGTTGCCCCAGCCCCCACAGCTCTGAGATGAGGAGCCATCCCTACATGGAAGTGTATGGTCTTGAACATGTCAATGCTATTAGGTATATTTCTCATGGACGTTCAAGAAGAAGAAGCATCAATCACAGCCCCCTGCAAACTGGAAGGTGCTGGGATCAGAGACTGGTCTTTCTGCGAAGCCACAGGGCCAGGCTTTCTCGCGGCCTGTCTACTTTTTTCCCCATATTGCTGGGTCAGCTCTGCCTGCCCCAGCTGGTATGTGACACAGGGGCCGGCTCAGCCGGTCAGAACTCCTCCGGATCTTCCAGTTGCAGAGCACCCTGTGAACTAACTCAGTCTCTTGGGTTTCAACACTCATACTGCTATGAGAGAAATATAAGTAGATACCTCAACTCGCCCAAACTGGATAGCTCTATAAGTTGGTTACCCTTGGGACAGGTCTCTAGCCGAGCTTGTTGGCTGTGGGCAAGAGAGAGCTACTGTGGTCTACAGCATGGCCATATGGGTCAAGACGGCTGCAGGAAGACCACACTGAGTGGCCAACATGACTCCATGAAAGGCTCCTTCAAAAGACCCTCCCTCAAAATGAGATGCATAAGAAGGAATGAAATACAATGAGACATCTTTTCAAATCTCTCACCACTACTTTCCTCCTCTCCCATCCTGACCTTGACATGAAAATAGTTATCTGACCAAGGCTTTCTATAATTGTGATCCCCTACTCAGTCTTGGAGCCTGGAAAGAACCATATGGTGGATGCCAAAGTGACTCCCCACAATATATGTGCATGTGCTAAGCCCCAAAGCCTGTGAATAAGGCCTTATCTGCGATAAGGGTCTTGGTAGATGAAGTTAAGCATCCTGAGATGAGATCATACTGAACTTAGGGTAGGCCCCAAATTTCATGACAAGTGTCCCTATAATAAGGAGAGGACAAGCTGAGATACGAGTTAGTGGACACCAAGCCAGAGAACACCTGGAGCCACCAGGAACTGGAAGAGGCAAGGAAGGACTCTCCCTTAGAGTCTTCAGAGGGACCCAAGTCCCCTGCTAGCATCTTGATTTCAGATTTTTGGCTTCTAGAACTGGCTTCTAAAATAAGCATTTGTGTCTATTCGTTCAAGAAGTACTTCCTGAGGGGGATCCCTGGGTGGCTCAGTGGCTTAGCGCCTGCCTTCAGCCCAGGGCATGACGCTGGAGACCCGGGATCGAGTCCCACGTCGGGCTCCCTGCATGGAGCCTGCTTCTCCTTCTGCCTGTGTCTCTGTCTCTGTCTCTGTCTCTCTCTCTCTCTCTTTCTGGCTCTCATGAATAAATAAAATCTTAAAAAAAAAAAAAGAAGTACTTCCTGAGCATATCCTACATGCAAAGCCCCATGCTAGGCAGGACATACGTAGATGTTGGGGAGGATAAACAAAAGGTGTATTCAACAAGTGAGTTTTGCACAAAGCCTGGCACAGCATTTGACGCCATGGCAATGTGCGAGAAACACGAGAAAAAAACCAGCTCATGTGAATACAGCAGGCAGACATTGTGGCGAGGGGGGGCTCCAGGAGCAGGTGTATCACACCCACAGAGTAAGTGCATATAGTTAAGTTGAACACCACTTACAGTGTGCCTAGGAGAAGCAAAGTGTTTGCCTAAGACCGAGTTAGAGAAAAATCTTTTGGACTGCTTTGCCTCCCTTCTTTGCTCACCTAGTGTCTCTGCATCAAAATCAAATGTCATCTCCCAGATGAAAGTTTTGCTGGCTGAGTCCTAGAAAAACCAGCAATTTCTCCCTCTAACATCACAACCATATCGTCAATCCTTTATTATGGTGCCAATCATGCTGGTTTGTCACCACTGCCTTGTAAGTTTGCCTCCTCCGCCAAACTATAGGCTCCTAGAAAGAAGGGACCATGTCTGATACATCCTGGGGTCCCTAGTACCTGGCACAAGAGCTGCTCAATGCATTCCTTGAATGAATAAGTCAGAGTTATTTATTCGTGAGTCAGGCTCCTATGTTGAAACATGCATAATAATTAAATGTTAAAACATTTTGAGGTCAGATACTTAAGTGGTCATATTCAGTCAGAATGAATCATATTTTTGTATCAAAATAGAAACCTTTTCTATTCTTCTCTGCTCAAAGGTAAATCAACGCCAACGTTCAACTTTCCTTTGGTACATAATCGAGAGTCTAGGTACAAATATATATATAAAGTAGCCTGAACTTGATGAAGCAAAAGGTAATGAAATAATTCATCAGTTTCTTAAAGAAGAATTATGATTTCTTCTCCCTTTAGTATGTTAGATCTTTTTTCTTTTTTTTTCTTCATATTAGCTTCTTTTTTTACTTGAGGAAGAGTCAGAGTGGATGGACACGAAGAAAACAGTGAAAAGTATGGATGCCAGATAAAGTTTTTCTTATCAGTACCCTACGACATTTCTTTTCATCCACGTTGACCAAGACCCATCTAGGACCTCATAAAGTTCTCCCAATTTGGCCCTATTCAGCCTGTGACTTGCAGAGGGAGCCAAGACAAGCCAAGAGCTTTACCCTAAAGACCCCTCATTAGTTACTCAGGAACCACTCGCCTCAACCTCACCTTCTGCCCTCAACCAAGGAAATCACTAGTGAGTTCTGAAGACAGCTAAGGAATGGACTCTACAGGAGGGAGCCAAACGATGGAGCCAAATGTCCAGCAGGGAAAAAGGCAAGTTTCCTCCTGCCGACTGTTAACACCCCTAGAAATGTGTGAGAGGACAGCCCAAGCATGAGGGTTGACAGTCACAGATGGGGTGGGAACAGAGCACAGAGGGAGTCAGAAATTCAGGAGGCTGCTCTCTTCTCAGTTGCATGCGATCAAGTACAGGAGCCATTAGCCACACTGGCTATTTTATTTCATTGTGAACTAATTAAGTTAAATAAAAAATGCAGTTTCCCAGAGTCACTCTACCCCTATATCAAGTGCTCAGCAACCATGCATGACAAGTAGCCACCATATTGGACAGCACAGGTAGAGAATGTTTCCCTCGTTTGACTGGACTGGGTTGTCCTAGACTATTTTCCTTTTCCCAGTGAGACCCAAGATTTTTTTTTTTTAATTTTTTTATTTTTTTTTTGCCAAAATTCACAGACGACGCAAGTTACTTTAGGTCAATGCTACTGTGGAGGGCAACCTGGAGAAACGATGGTTTCCCCAGGCATGCTTCCATACCACACCCACATCCACCATGCTGTACAAATCCAGGGGTACCAGTCACATCACAGTGTATACGAGTCATGTGTCCTAGAGTTGCTCAGTGCTTGTCCAGTATCACACCTGCCAAGGGCAACCTTAATGGCCCCAAATTTATGATTTCTTCAAGTGTTTCATGTCTTGCTCTCAGTATGCAGGAAAAATAAGGACTATATACCTCTAAGCTCAAAAGAAAAGAAAGAAGCAGAAAAGGACCCAGAAACATCATCAAAAAGGATTTTTAAACTAACTTACCTGAGTCAAGGTGCTCTCTTGTAAAATACTACTATTACTTCTGTTCTGGCGTGTTTCTCCTTCCAAATCCCATCACAAATGCTTCTCCAACACCTACTATTTACTCAACAGCAGAAATCAGCACCCACTCAGAAAACAGCTAGGCATTGCCACTTAAAGATTCATAAATGTCAGATGTAGGTACCTTATAAAAACATTTTCAAAATTCAAATTACAGGTGAGTGTTTCAGATTTCCTTCTGCAACTTCCTTTCCACAGGTATTGCAAATGAAGTGATCCGGAGATTAACGAATGGCAGGTGTGTTCCTCACTTCTGACACACGCACACTCCCACCACCACATCCAATGCGGGGGGTGGGGAAGTTAGAAATGTGCTATGTATATTTAAATGTTTTGTAAAAGGCTCTTTTCTCATTAGACTAAATTGGAATAAGATGCTTCCATATGGCCCCAGGACATTAAAAAAGTTTGTGAAACTTTTAAAATAACAAAATTAACATAAAAAACCTTACGATTAAAACATTGAAGAACACCTTCCAGGATGTCTAATGCCATGCTAAAAATACTCACAGGGTGCCAGAAGGTGGAGTGACTATGCCAGAGAGGTATAAAGAAAGACACATCTTGACAGAGGCATTCCTGCGATTTGAGAGAAGTAAAAATGTTTTCTATGCTAAATTTTAGAAGTAACTTTTCTATACACTCTCTTTCTTACCCTTTTGAGTTTGGTGGATGCATGTTTTTCACTTGGACCTGTTATAAGGGCGCTGTGTTTTTTAAAAAAAAGGCAAAGCCCTCTTTCTTTCTGCAGAGATGTATTTACACTCAGCTGGAAAAAAAAATAAGTCTAATAATAAGGCAAGTAGCAATGTAAAACACTTAGAAATCATGATTATTGGTCTAAAACCAGTGGAAGAAAGTTACTTTGGCTAGACAATAAAGGTGACTCCAGAAACACAACAACCCACTTAGGAACTGTCTGAAGCATGCAGACTGGGTCAGCACGCTTATAAATTAAGACATAAATTATACCTAATGTAGTACAATAAAAGTGCACTAAATGAGGATGGTCTCAAAATGTGATTCCTCCTACACTGCCTGAGCAATCTGTGTGATTAATCAAACATGCTAACTCAGCAAAATGAGTCCAGATTAGGCTTTTTTTTTTTTTTAACACTTCGCTCTTCCCAAGAACCATTACAACATCTCTATTAGTTGTTCTGTCTTCACTGTCCAAGATGTTGACATTGACAAATGAAGGGACAGGCAATGAAAAATAAGCACTTGTTGAATTCCATGATAATGCACTTATCTGAGACTAATACTTCATTGGTTAGTTCTTTTTTAAAAAAATTTTGGTTAATTTTTAAATTTTAAGTAGGGCAATGCCATCTGCCTTTCCCAAAAGAAGTACCTCTAATTTAAGTCTTCTATGTTAGTCTTTATTAATCCATTTAATGAGAATGAATGCAACCACTGGTCAAAGCAACCAAATCCAACAAAGCTACTAGTGAAAACTTTTGGAAGAAGTTAATTCTCAGCTATTGGTGATCATTTTAACAACAGTTGCCAACTACCAATGAAAATGAACAAAAACCCGGCAAATTTCACATTAAAAAAATTTTTTTTTACATTTTTAAAAAAATTAATAAGAGTTACAAATAAAAACCGAGTCCCGCAGTTTGCCTACCACCAGCAAAGTATTATAATAGGACCAGCCACAGAAAGATCCAGGTTCTCAGTAGAGTATAAAGGCTGCTCAAATGAAGAGCCCCAAAGTATATCATGTTATTCATTCAACAAACACAAAAATTCCTACAGCTACATCTTGAATCTTGTTACCACTGGGACACCACCATTTCACCTCTGCTGTCTTAAATTCATACACTCTGAAATCCAACTACAATTAGTGACTATTTCCTCTCTTTTCCTGGTCTGGCCATCCCAACTCCTGCCACCTGTTGAGACGGCATCCCTCTGCCTATCCTTGTTCTTTCAATCGGACAGACTCTTCAATTTCACTATCCCCCAACCAAGGCCTCAGTCACCTTCCAGCTTAATTCCTCATGCCCTCCTCCTTGGACCCCACGTGGCCTGCACATCCCCAGAGCAGGTCAAAGCCACGCATTTGCGGGTGTCCCTCAGGGTTTGCCAACTGGCTGTAGGGGAAGCATGAACAATGCAGACCGGACCAAGGATCGATGTGTCGTTTCCAGTTCCACCATGCCCTGGAAATACTCCTGAGGGAGGCATCCCATCAGCAACCTTGTGCATTTATCTGAATTCTCATTACCTCCACAAGCACCCGGCTCCTCTCCTTCCTCTCCCCTCTCTTAGCAAATGCCCTAATCTCTTCCTTTGTGGTAAAAATGGAGAGCACTGAGTGGTAGATTTTACCAGTTCGGGTTTTTTTTTTTTTTTAATATTTTATTTATTCATTCATGAGAGACCGGAGGAGAGGCAGAGGGAGAAGCAGGCTCCCTGCGAGAAGTCCAATGTGGGACTCGATCTCAGGACCCTGGGACTGCAACCTGAGCAAAAGGCAGATCCTCAACCACTGAGCCACCTAGATGTCCCAGATTTTACCAGTTTTTAGGCCCTTTCCCCAATTACCTCCAAGTTTATTTGCATTCCTCATCCTTCCCACAGTTCCTCTGATTATGAACAAAAAGCTGTACCCTTAATTTAAAGCTTCCTTCTCCCATTAGGACCCTTGGTATCCTTCTGTCCCCCTCTGGGGTCTTGCGATTCACCATCCTGTTTCCTCCTCCCTGATCACTCCCTGTCTGCTCCCCTCAGTCCACTAAAATGCTCACGTCTCTCTGCTCTTCCAGGCCCTCCTCCAACTACCTGTGCCTTTTCTCCTTCCAGGCACACTCCTTCAAGAAGGGATGCTTCTTCATCCTCCATTTAATGCTGAAGGCACTGCAAACATGCTTCTCCCTCCACTCCTAGGCTGGCTGAGTAGCCTCCCTGCCTACTTATTCTAGGTGTCCACTTCTCCCCATAAATTCGGACTTTCCTAGGGTTCCATCAAACACAGCATACAATGTGACATCTAACCCAGGACACTCTTAGTGAAAGGCCCACTCTGCCTACCACCCTCTCATTGCCGCTCATGGCCCGCCTGTGCCACCTTCCCTTCTTGTATGCCTTCCCCCTCCCCAAATAGACTGAAGCATCCTGCATCCATATCTCCAACTCTGGCCTTTGGGAGTGCCAGGGCTATACGTGCACTTCCCTCCTGAATACCCCAGAGACACTCCAGACCCCAGAGACCCCACAAGACACACCACTTTTCTCTCTGGCCACTGCAAACCCAGTCTCAGTCAACAGCATCAATGCTCCTGCAAACATCGAAGTCAAAAACCTCAGAGTCATTCTGGATGTCCCCTCCCCCTCCTTCCCATGTCAACATAAATGGTCACCACATTCTGTCAATTCTGTGTCTGAAGAATCTTACAGGTCTTCTCACATCCCCATCTCTTAGGCCACTGCCTTGTAAGTCCCTCTTCATCTGCTCAGAACAATGATCCTTGGATTTTGTTAAACTCATGCATGCCCCTTTTTCCAAAACAGAAATGCACCTCATCCAGCACCCAGCCCAGTCCTGAATGACTCATCTCCTTTATTTGGTCTTCCTGTGTCCACTTTGGTTCCTTCTGGGATCTTCTCCATTCTTCAGATGAAAAGAAATCTAATCATCATCATGGCACAGCCTCAACTCCTTGCTGTAGCAGATGTTTCATCATGGTCTCCTCTTGTCTACACTTCCAAGTGCACATCCTGCTGCTCCAAACTTATCCTTCCCTGCTGCTCACTGCATTACACCAAACAACTTTAAGGTCCCAAAGCTCTTCTCCTCTATTAGCTGCAGGTCAAATTTCTATTCTACCTTGAAGATTTTTACCTGTTTCCCCGGTACTTTGATTCTTTACGCTTAGGACAGCCTCCACAAGGTGACTCCAAGGCTTCAGAGATGAGGGCCACTTATTACTCATCCTTGCCTCCTTCCCCATACCCATAACATACGAGGCAATTATTAAATATTTGAGAATCAATAAATGAATTAATTAATGAATACAAATGAAGTACCATGTGCCAAGGACATCTGCTGAAGTAGTACAAATATTAGTCACATATAAATGAAATATAACCATCAAGTGAAGCTCAATACCCCTTTCTGTCCATTGCTGAGATATATATACTATGATCTCTTGACAGGACAGGACTGCATAGGACTTTTTGAGTTTCAGGGGTACAAGATAATATACAATACCCATAATAACATAACTGAATAGCTGAGCTACTACTTCTAGGTCCAAATCATCAAAATCTCAGATCTTCTGGTTGTAATGTTCCTAAAATAGTCACAATGGCCAGGAATAAGAATAAGACCCTTTTGGTAGAATGTTTACGTCACTCACAGTAAGCGAGTGGTCTTCTTCTATAAAACTGGAATTTATACAAGGGATGGAAGATGATGACATAGCAGACCTATTATACTATGGAGTAAATCACAGGAATTTTCTCCCAGCCTCATCTGTAAAACTGAACGAATATGATTATAGATCACCATTTCCAGAAGGGGATTTTGCAGAACTCTGGAACTCTATTTCTCTAAAATATTAATAATACTACCAGTAGCAACCATTTATTAATAAGGATACCCATGTGCCCGGTGCAGCGCCAAGTATTTTATACACAATTATTTCATTTAATTTCCATAATTACTTCCATTATTTCCATAATAACCTCCATTAGTAGTATACCCACCTTTAAGGAAGTTAAAACTTAAATATAGAACTTGCCGAAAGTTCCATAATCCAGATGACTAGGGCTCTAAAGCTGGAACTGCTCACCACGGCTGCCATACTAATAACCCCACGTCCAAGCAAGTTTTGGTGCAGGAAATGCCCTTCCTGGAGGTTACAGTCTGCATTGACATTATAATGTAAGGGCTCTCAGAGGTCTCTCAGTAAAGCAAGCCTTTTAACTTTATTTAACACACATTCGCCAAGCTTATTTGACTCCAGGAGCCTTTTTTAATGGAGCCATTTGTAACATATCAGGGGGCACATGTTTTGTAGAATACAATTTGGCTTTAGATGATAACCAAAGGGATTTTGAACTCACTGAGGCCAAAAGGAGAAAGGGGCTAATTGCAGTATTTGTTACAAGTGATGGAGCTAGTGAGGCATTTGTGTCACAATCTCAAATGCCAGGTGACATGACAGTGACAATAGTCATGAGTCAAACAAAAACTGTTTCTCCATTCACAGAATTAGACACCAATGCCCTCCGATTTGATTCCACAAACCACAAAGCCAATGCAAGAAGCCAATTTGCCAAAGGGACAGTGGTGGTAGAGGCGGCTTGATCAGTACCATGGTTTGCAAATTCTGAGGTCACAGAAATACCTGCTTGTGCTCTTTTATGGTCCTGCCACACTTCCTTCCTTCTTAGGACACTGTGCGTCCCATTACTCAGATTCTTTAGAAAACCTAACAGTGAGAAGGCTGGAGAACCAGTATTTGCCCCTGTTACAAGCAACTCACTCAGCAACTCCACTGTACTGTGCTCCATTACTTATCCAAATTCCATTTACTGACCACCTGCTCTGTGTCAAACTCCACACGAAGAGGGAAAGGCAGGGAGCCCACAGCCTGGAGGGGAGAAAGCAGCACTCTACACGAAGGCAAAGCAGAAGACTACACGAAGTACTATCGTAGAACATGTGCAAGACGTACATTACTCTGAGAGTCTAATTCTTCCTGGAAGGAAAGTGGAGCACAAGGGCCTCCCATTCCTCATTCTCACATGAGGACTGACCTTCCAAAATCCTAAAGGAAAACAAAGGTTAGCACCAGGATGGCAAAGCTGATGAAATGAGTATGTCATTTGAAAGTCAGCCAATAAGTTCACGGTGGGCAAAGCACAGAAATAGGAATAGAGATGCCTGCGGTCTGGTTTTGATCCTGGGTGACCTTAGCAAAACAGTTGGCCTTTGCCTCTGTCCTACATGGATGCAATGGAGATAAATTAATACGATGTGATGGGCAAAGCCTTATGTAATTAGTGCAGCAAAACAGAAAGGACAGAAAGCAAATCTAAGATCCATTACCACAACTATTACAGAAAATGAATATATTTCTGTATTTAAATAATCTCAATAACTTTATGTGGACTTTTACAAGATTAAAATTAAATCAGAGAATTACATCTTGCCTTCAGAATTTTTTTTCCCCACTGAACTGTTCATCTTCTAAAGTTGGATGGGTTCAAAGAGATCTTTATATGACTTCCTTTTACCAAAATTCCTAGTCTAACCATTCCCAGTCAAGTGAATGCCCACCTACATCCTACACTCAAAGGATGAATGAGATGTGTTTATGAAAAGGAGGGCACGAGAACCAGCCAAACAACCTACTCTCATGAATCACACGGAAATGCTTATTTGTATTCTGTTTATTACCATTATCAACAGGCTTTATATTTTAAAGCAGGTTTAGATTGGGAACATAGTAGAGCTCCCATATACTCCATCAACCTGCATGAATTTTCCCACTAACATCTTATATTAGTATAGTGTACATTTGTTACAATTAATGAATTAATATGTTATCATTAACTTAAGTTTGTCTTTTATTCAGATTCCCTTAGTTTTTAACCTAGTGTTCTGTTCTGGAATTCCATCTAGGACCCACATTACACTTAGTGTTCCGTTTCCTTAGGCTCCTCATGGCTGAGAGTTTGAAGAGGCCTGGTTAAGTACCCTAGAGGACACTCCCTCTACTGGGGAGTGATGCTTTTCTCATGATTAGACTTGTGTTGTGGGTTTGGGGGAGGAAGACCCCAAATATAAGGTGCCATTTTCACTGGGCATCTCAAGGCCTGGCCAAAGATCAGGACTGCTCCCCTATCACGCTTCTTTTCCCTTTCCACACATTAGAGAGGAAGTCATCCTGTGTAGGCCACACTTGAAGGAGAGAGGGAGTATGCTCTCTCCCCTCCAGGGTGGAGGATCTATGTGACTTATTTGGAATACCTCACGTGACACTTGTCTCTTCTCCTGCATCTGTCAATTTACTCAATCACTTACTTGCACCAGTATGGCCTCATGGGACATTTATTTTGTACTTGGGGTTACAATTCAACACTACTTCATTTATTTTGTTGCTTGAATTGTTCTAGCTTTGGCTACTGGGAGCTCCTGCAGTGTCTCCTATGTGTCTTCCTGTGACACATCTCCATCAAGGTGGTTCTTTTTTTCTTTTTCTTTTTCTTTTTGAGCCCTTCCTTACTTTCACCAGCCTCATCTTCTAGTCCCTGCCCCAGCCCTAGAGTCAGCCATTACTCTAAGGAGTCCTGGTTCCTTGCATTGCAGGATGGTATTAGAAACCAAGGTCTGGGCATTATGCTTGTTGCTAAGAGTCATTTCTTTTAACCTGTCTTGGATGACAGCAAAGAAATGTCTCTGTGTTTACTAACCTGTATATATACATATCCACAAACATTTCTATATTCAACGATCTTTATAGAGATTAAACATCACATTTCTCTTAATTCTCTGTTAAGTTTGAATACCTTTAAGTTTTCTATTTAAAATGCCTCAGAAGAAAACTATTATTTACATTTTAAATTTCCTGTGGCACCTAACTCAGTTATCAGTAAGATTTGCTGATTTGAAATTCAGAGCAAATCTCCTACCAAAGATAGGGTTGAGATAAGTCTCCTACCAAACTGGGATAGCAGTCATACCAAACACAAACGACTACTGAAGAACTGAATATGACAATGTATGCAAATATTTAAAACAGAATCTAGTACACTTTAAGCATTTAATAAACAGTAGACATGTTTCTAGTTTACGGGAAAATATTTTTAAGAGCAAAAGATCTAATGGCATAATTTTTAGCTTAGACTTGTTTATGTTTGGTTGTTGTGTTCATTTTTACCAACTGACTTAAAAGTAAGCATCAATTTAGATGGATTCTTTTACTTCAAGTAGACTCTTTGAAAGTTTAGGCCAACAATGTTACTAGTCATGTTACTGATGCCCGATGGCACAAAGACGTGGATTTCCTAAAGTATGCTATCATGGCCTCTTTCACGGAATGTGAATCGGTTAAAAACAGGTGTCATTGTGAGGAAGAGAGAGCAATGATGCATGGGGTGCAGTCTCTACATCTCTCCCACTCCATCAGAATGTCCACCATCCAACCCCAGCCACGCCATTAATAGTCACGGTTCCCATAGAAAATAATTTCAACTCTTACAGTTGATCAGAACTGTCTCAACACTTGGAAGACCTGTCCATATAAATCTAGTATAACATGATCAGAAATATCTTCCATCTCTTAGGAGAAGCCATCTGACTGTATCTGGCAAAGAAGCCACATTAATTTCTAAATGAGACCAAGTGAGATACTAGTCACACGTAATACAGAGTTACGTTTTCTGAGGACTGGTTTCAAGTTAATGCTGGTGCTCTCACAGATCACTTAACTATTCATTTCAACAATCTGATTTGCATTTTTTCTACAGGGTCAGAATGGATTCAAGTATCATGCTTGCTTATTATTATTAGCACAGATCACGTGAGTGCTTTAAGTTCCAGCAAAGCAGGCTTATGGTAAATAAGATGTAAGGGGTTCTCGGGAACTGAGCAGAACATGTGAATCCACTGTCCAAGTCACGTCAATCATGCAGAACCACCAGATGCCATGTGAACTAGGGCATCTTGTAATGATGCAGTGCTTCTCAAGAGCTCAGCATAACCAATCGAGATTAGTAATGTTGAGTGGTCTCCAGAGGAGGCAGAGCAAGGCCTTGAGACAGCCGGTGGGTATTCAAGGAGTATTCAGGATGTCAAGTTCAGAGAATGTCAAGTGCCGACTTCACGCTCAAGATGGAGACTTCTGAGCACAAGGCTTGTCAGTGACTGCAGGGCCTAGCTGGCCACAGGCACAGAGCAGAATCTGAATCAGAGAATCTGGAGAGTTGCCTCAGAGTTAACAACAGGGAGCACACAGTTACGGAGTAGGACATGGCCATGAACCTCAGCTGAGGGCTGTCTGCCCCTTAAAAACACCCGGAGCAGCCCAACTGACCAGTCCTGCCCTCACGCTCCACATGGCACCAGGTTAGTAAGCTCACGGCCCTTCTCTGCATCAAATGCTTCACGGGCATCCCTTTACCTCCACAGTAAGACTCAGAGCCCCATGTGCCTCTTCAGGGCTCCTGCAGCTTCAGCCACACTGGCGTGCTTTCAGAGGCTGTAGGCTTCTTCCCCACCTCTGAGCCTTTACACTTGCTATTCTTGCTCTCTGGACTTCCCTTCCTCCCATTCTTCATAGGCTTGGTTCCTTCTAAACTTTCTGTTTTCCACTAAGATGTTGTCTCCTGAAAGGGGTCTCCTCTGATCTTTCTCCTAAGCAGGAACTTCCTCCCTCCCTCCTTCATTATTCTCTGGCCCAGCACTCTGTTTGTTTTCTGTACGGCACTTAGTGTGGTTTTAAGCCATTTTATTTACTTCACTCGGTTTTTGGTCTGATTTCACCACCCCGGCATGAGATTCCTGAGGGCACAAACCTGTTGGTTTTGTCTGCCACTGGAGAGCCAGTGCCTAGCACATGGCAGGCTTCCAGTAGAAATCGCTCATGTTAAAAACACTATGATCAGTGCAAGAAGCCAGACACAAACTTCACATATTGTATGACTCCACTTCTATGAAATATCCAGAGTAGGCACTGGGGACAGACTCCAGTGAGGTACTGTGGGGAGGGACAATGTGGAGGTGGTGGTAACTGCATGATGGACATGGTGCTTTCTTGGGAGTAATAAAATATTCTGGACCTATAAAGAGGTTATTGTCAATGTAATCAATATTACTAACAGGAAACTTTATTTTATGTATATTTTACTGCAATAAAAAAAAAAAAAAAACCAATGGTGTAAACAAATGCATCCATTGTACTTGCATGGTGTCCCACCTTCCTGGCAGGTAGCCAGCTAAGAGGCAGGCAGCTTCTCCTCAGGCTGATCCCAACTAGCATATCTGCTGGATACAACTGCAACAGGCTAGGTGCTTACAAACTGAACCATCAGCACGGGCTCTCTGCTTTTATCAAGTGAAAGCATCCAAAGAAAACCAAATCCCCATTTGGGCTGTGCCTATGCAGAGTCAAACACAGAAGAACCCTGGTTTAAGTTTCCTAGAGAAAGTGGTCAGACCATGTAACAGCAAAGCCAGCCTCAGTAGTAACTGCCACAGCCAAATTAAATTTAAGACAAGCCACGCTGGTTATTTAGAAGTAGAAAATGAATACATTACCTTTGGCGCGGTTCATTTATTTCGTGCATACAGAGAGCAGGATGTGAGGTCCATGTGTGTCCCCCAGAAACAAGTCAGCCAAGCTGGCCCAGAGGGGGAACGGGAAGTGGGACATCTCAAAGCAGAAAAATATCTGTTCCTTTCCTACTTCTGTGAACGCCAGTCCCATTGCCAGCGGTCATGACCAGAGAGGCTTGCCTTTGCCGTCTAAGAGTTCCTTTGTAGTTGGCATATTTACTTCCATGGTTCACCTACTTTTGAGATTACAGGTGAAACACTGGTCACTATTTACAGTGAAATAAAATTCACTTAGATTAAGGTTATAAGGAGCCCTCTGGCAAAGTACATATGTTCCTGCTAAGATCATTTGGTCACTTAGCCACCATTTCCTCATATGTACCTTCGTTTCCTTGGACCAATGTCTTGTGAACTCTTCCACAGTTCCAGAAAAAAAAAAAATCAGAGTGACTATAACGACAGTAAGTAAAGCTGCAAATCCAGGGAGACTGTTGGGGCACACTGAGGAAATGAAACGCAAAAGATATACATACACGATCAGCCCAAATATTGAAATTTACACATAGGAATTTTAAAAATAAGATCTGCAGCTCAAAACATGAGATTTGCTTTTGGACAGGGAGCGAGGGAAGCCTTCTGAATCTCCCACAGTGTGTGCCCCACATAAAACACACAGTCTTTGTAGTCCTGGGAATAATTTAAACTATTTTTATGAGTTCACAGAGGAGAGAATCTTTCTAAAGCAACTTGTAAAACTAAAATTCTTGATAAGCTGAGCAGAGACATAGAAAGTTTAAAGGAAACACATATACTTTCTTTAGATTAGGTTTTTAACGTGAAAATAGCCACACTGTATACAAATGAATACAAGTATCCAAATTTTGTTCATAATGCCAGAAAAGAGATATGATTCTCAATTATCCCTGGAATCAGCCACCATGGTGCCATAAAACATAATGTCTCAAAGAGAAAGAGTATGTAGCACTATCATATTAAATATTTTATCTGAAAATGTTTCTGAATTGCCAATTTTCTTAAAGATTATTTATTTATTTATTCATGAGAGACAGAGAGAGAGAGAGAGAGAGAGAGAGGCAGAGGGAGAAGCAGGCTCCATGCAGGGAGCCTGACGTGGGACTCGATCCCGGGTCTCCAGGATCAGGCCCTGGGCTGAAGGCAGCGCTAAACCACTGAGCCACCCGGGCTGCCCTGAATTGCCAATTTTTCAGTGAAGCCACCAATATCTACAAAACCTAGACACAATATTTTAAAGTCATGAAAAAATCAGTCTTAAAAATATTAAAGTTTTCTACTTCAACCAGACTATTTTGAGAATCCCTAATTCAGTATTCAATCTTCCATAATATGCTCTTATTTATCTATTCTAACTCTAAAGTAAAACCCCGTCTCCCCAGAGAAATTTGGTGAGGAAAGGAGGTACTTGCTAATCATTTCTGTCTGTCCTCTGTTTCCACCAGATCAGTAACAATGCATCATCATGCACTCACTGTTATGCCAAGTGCTTTATGTATATTATCCCTAAACACCAAGATTTTCATCCATTTAATGGGAAGCAATTGTTGGCTGTGGCAGAGCATTCTTTACAAGATGGCAGCAACGGTATCTCCCATCCCCCATGCTCTTGTGCAATGTGACCTTGCCATCAAGAAGGGGACCCACAGTGCCTTGACCAACAGAATCTGGCCGACGTGAAACCTGCCAGTTACACGTGAGGCCTTTAACTGGCCTGGCAGCTTCTGAAACATTCTGCCTCTTAAAAACCAGCTGCCACATTAGAAGAGACCACCATGAGACTGCTGTCCTGTGACAAGGCTCCAGCCGCACGGGGCCCCGGAGGATGAGTGGGCCTGGAGCAAGAGACTCCAAGGACCTCTAAAGCATCAGATGTGCAAGTCAAGAAGCCATCTTGGAAGTAGACCCTCCAAGTCCAGCTACCAAAACCAATGCCATGACAATCAGGTACAGACTGTCTGGCCAAAGCCTTCCTGACCTCCATAATCATAAACAAAATTTAAAAGGCTGTCTTAAGCCACTGAACCTTGGGATTGTTTTTTACACAACAATAGATAACCACAATGCTGTCCCATGAACCCCTCACCTCTGGAAGGGTCTTAGATCTTAAGAGTATTTAAAGAAATTGTCACTGAGCTCTCTCCATCTTGAAGTTGCCAAAGTATAAAGACAGAGCAACTGAGGCCCAGAAAATCTAAGCAGCTGTCCCAAGATAGCGGAATTTATCAACCACATTGTCTTAGGCAACTAGAGGAAGAGGACTACAGTTCTGTCTTGCTTTTACTGCTGTGCAGCCATTTTCCTACTTATTTTTTCAAGCTGCTTGGCCAGAGCATAAATGTACAATGAAGTAAATGGAGAACAAGGCTTCATGACTAGAAAAAAAAGACAACCAAGAGTAGATAGAGCATATTTCAGTTCATCAAAGCCATGTTTCTAATTTATTTGAAGCTCTAGAAGTGAATAGTGACCTTCCTCAAATTAGGGTGTCTTTATTGGCCAGGAAAGTGCACTCTCCTCATTCTCCTTCGGTCAACGCCCCTTCTAATGCAACCCTTTCCACCAGACTCTCTAGAAATCCTTCTCATTGAAAACATACACTCTCACCCACTGTATTTTATAGAACATTCCACCTTTAAATTGCAATCAGCCTCTTCTCTGAGGACGATGCTTCCCCTACAGTGCCATCCAAGAAAATCCATGTGTTCTCTCACATCCTCTGCATCTTCACCAGTGGGTATCCCATAGGCACTCAAGTTCAATATGTTTATACCTGGATTTATCCACCTTCCCCTACGCCAAACCTGTTATTTTGTATCTTTGCTTCAATTGACAGTCTGCTTGGTCATGCTAGAAATGTAGGGGTTGTCTTTGACCTCTTTATGCCCCTCACCTCCACAATCAGTGACAAATTACTAGATTTCCCCCTACATATATTGTTAAAGCTTATGCTGCTTCTCCATTCTACCAAACCACCAGTTTAGACATTCAACAGTGGCCTAACTAGCTTGATTCCAGCCCAGTCATCTCAAATTCAGATTCCCAGGCAGCCAAAGATCTCCCTCTGAAATACACTGTGTCCTCATCATTCTGTTTAAATTCTTCAGTGGCCACTCTGTCTAGAGGATGAAGCCCAAGCTCCTTAAGAATGTGAACTAGATCCTCTATTATCAAATCCCATTTCTTTAGTACAGGATTCCACCTCTTACTTCCTCACCCTGTGGGCTGTAACTCCCAGAACACTCTGTGTGGTTTCTGAGCTGCATGCCTTTGCTAAAGCCTTCCCCTACTGTCTGGGTGGTCACCACCTCTCTGTCATCTCTCACACTTCTCTTTATCTCCCGGTCACTGTTCAGATAGTCTGGGTGTCCTTGCTGTTAGAAAGCCTGTTAGAATTCCTGACCTTGCCCTTCATCTTTCACACCCACGGATTGGATTCCTTGCCCCTGTTTCTGTGAGAGACCTGGATAATTTCCGTCACCGAGTCTCTAGTCCCTCACACAATACTCATTACTAATGTAGTTTAAAGAGATAATGATTTACTCATTCTTTGTTTCTCGAGCACCAAACACGAAGCCTGGTATTGTAGTAGATGCTTAAGAAAAGTTCAACGAATGGATTATTAAATTATTACATGGACCAAAGTCTCGGGGGTGGGGGATAAGTCTATACCAAAATGTATCAGTAATCTATTATTGAGCAATATTTCAACCAATGGCTCAAAACAATACACATTTGTTGTCTTACAGTTTCTTTGAGTTAGGAATCCAAGCACAGCTTGGCTGGGTCTTCTGCCCCAAGGTCTCACAAGGCAGACATTAAGACATTGGCCAGGGCTGTGGTATCATCTGAGGCTCGACAGGAACAGGATCTGCTTTCAAGCTCACGTGGTTGTTGGCAGCATTCATGTTCTTGTTGGACCAAGGGCCTCATTGGGCTGACAGCTGGGAGTCACTCTCAGTCCTCTCCACATGGGCCTTTTCAACATGGCCAAGAGGGAAGAGAGTCTCTCAGGAAGACAGACATTATCTTCCTATGTAATATAATTGTAGAAGCCATATCCCTTCACCTTTGCTGTATTATATTGGTTAGAAAGAAGTCACAGGTCCCACTTGCACTCATGGGCAAGGCTGACAAAAGGGCATGAAAACCAGGTGGCAAGAATCCCAGGGGCCATCTTGGAATCTGTCTGCCACAGAAAGATACAGTTTTGGAAGAACTCCCGTGAAAGGCTATGTAGCTAAAACAGCCAGGAGAGGACTGAGAATAGCAAGAGTATATTATGCATATTAAAAGAGGAGTACGCGGGATCCCTGGGTGGCGCAGCAGTTTGGCGCCTGCCTTTGGCCCAGGGCGCGATCCTGGAGACCCGGGATCGAATCCCACATCGGGCTCCCGATGCATGGAGCCTGCTTCTCCCTCTGCCCGTGTCTCTGCCTCTCTCTCTCTCTCTCTCTCTCTCTCTCTGTATGACTATCATAAATAAAAAAAAAAATAAATAAATAAAAATAAAAATAAAAATAAAAAAGGAGTACGCTTATGTGTGAAATTCACCACACAATCTTAAATACATTTCTTTCTTTTTATGAAAATTACTTTTAGGTTACCAGAGAATTCTACAATTAATAAAAAAAAATTCCGTAAAAGTATAGCTCAGGGTTTCAGGGCAAATGTTAAATTTAAAACATTAACCATTACTTGTACATTACTTTTAGCATCATTATTTTTCTAACTGGCTTTTTAGATCAGTGAGAATCTTCTTAAATCATTTATGTTTCATCCATTTTACAGGGTGTTTAGGGCTCAGAAGGCAGAGCTTTATTTAATATACCTCAATAATTTATAGCCAACAATACACTAAGGGAAATGTCAACCTCATAAAAACTGAAATCTGAAAAGTGAGAAATGTTCAAATTTTCCTCAAAGAGAAATTTATGAAAATAAGGCAAGTCAAGGAAGTATATTAAAACATTTCAAAATATAAAGAATGTGCTTAACGCATCAGCAATTTTTTGATGTGTCCCTATGGACTATGCCACGTCTATAACAAACATGGCAGCCTGTGAGTAAGTTATGACCAGGCCAGTTGTTCTTCAGACAAATCGGCACTAAATGTGGCCAGTGACACAGCAGTCATGTCAGGGCAAAACTGCGTCTCAAGGCCTTCCTGTACTCTCCCCATTTGAAGGGCTTCAACATTTTTTATAAATGTTCTGTTTTCCCTTAGAATGGCTCTCTGCTCCCTCTGACTCAGGGTTAATCACAATAAATGAAGAAGGCCCCAAATCCTGCTCAAGCAAACATGACAAATGAAGGGAATAGAAAAAAAAAATCATAAAGCTATTAGCAATCATCTGCCAAGAGCTGGGGAGCAGGCCAACCTGGCCCCCCAAAAGCCAAAAACGTCAAGTTCTCCAAAGTGAACTGGGCCTCTCAGACCTCCCTTTAGTTCTGTGCTAAGGGAATAAGAGAGAATTCTCCAGCAAACTTTTAAGCCTCTATGTAATTTCTGAGGTATAGTCATTATCTACAGTTAAGTTTGCAGAGTTTACTCCATGAAACTCAACAGCACTCTGAGGATTGCACTGGAAAGGTACCCTTCCTCCAGGGCAGGACCAGGCTAGGAAGCGAATGCCTCTGAGCAGGGGACTTTATAGTAAGCCCCCACCATGCTGGTGCCGGACTGGCTGATGCTGAGCTCCAGGTAAGTATCAGGAATTGAAAAAAGAGCATGGGACAAAGGTTTCAGGACCAGAACCACCATCACTTACTAGCGGGTGGATGGGCTGTTTGTTTCATTTCTCTGAGCCTCCACATTTTCCCATGGAAAACTTCCTATTTCCAGGACTGGCAGCCTGAGTCTGGGTTCAGACATCTCTGAGAGTATCTGGTGAACCTCGGGAGGGGCAGTCTGTCAGGTATCTATGCGTGAGGGATTAAGGGGCTTCCAGCAACTGAACTGATCCAACAGCAGGAGACAGCCAGGCTCAAGTGAGATGCTGCCTAGATCCATCCCTGGCCTGGACCTCTGGGCTCGGGCCTGGACCCAGGGAAGAGAAGGCCACCAGAGAGAAACCAAAGGAGCCTTTTTTTTTTTTTTTTTCAAAGGAGCCTTTTTATTGGAGGGCTCTGGGCGTCATGGGGGCTTATGAAAGCTGCTCAGCCATTAGAAACGGCAAATACCCACCATTTGTTTCGACGTGGATGGAACCAGAGGGTATTATGCTGAGTGAAGTAAGTCAATCGGAGAAGGACAAACATTATATGGTCTCATTCATTTGGGGAATATAAAAAATAGTGAAAGGGAATAAAGGGGAAAGGAGAGAAAATGAGTGGGAAATACCAGAGAGGGTGAGAGAACATGAGAGACTCCTAACTCTGGGAAACGAACAGGGGTGGTGGAAAGGGAGGTGGGTGGGGGGTGGGCTGATTGGGTGACAGGCACTAAGGGGGGCACTTGGTGGGATGAGCACTGGGTGTTATGCCATATGTTGGCAAATTGAACTCCAATTAAAAAAAAAAAAGAGGGATCCCTGGGTGGCGCAGCGGTTTAGCGCCTGCCTTTGGCCCAGGGCGCGATCCTGGAAACCCGGGATCGAGTCCCACGTCGGGCTCCCGGTACATGGAGCCTGCTTCTCCCTCTGCCTGTGTCTCTGCCTCTCTCTCTCTCTCTCTCTCTCTCTCTCTCTCTCTCTGTGTGTGACTATCATAAATAAATAAAAATTTAAAAAAAAGAAAAAAGAAAAGAAAGTTGCTCTGGTATCCCCAAAGCAAGGCACGGCAAGGAACCCGAGAAAGGAGCAAACCTCCCCTTTGTAACAATATGGCCTCATTGTAATATGGGCCCCAAGGATGTTGGTACTCTGGGGAGGCATTCGACCAGACTCCACAAATGATAACTGAGTGCCAATCTTCTACTGTGCTCACATACACGAGACTGCACCTGAGGCAGAAGGCACCAGAAGCTAAGACAGAAGTACGGAGTTGGACTCAAAGAAAGTGCAGAGGGGGGACTGGGGAGGAGATAACTCCCTAGGGACCCTTGGGTACTTGAGGGAAATCCTGCCGTGGGCAAGAGCATGCCATATACAGGTGGGGATAAGAATCACTGATGTCACTACCAGTGTGATCCTCACTGTTGTCATAGAAGCAGGGACAGCCTAGGGAGATCTGGTTAAAAGTATGAACATTTTTTAGGGTTTTATTTATTTATTCATGAGAGACATCGAGAGAGGCAGAGACACAGGCAGAGGAAGAAGCAGGCTCCCTGTGGGGAACCCGATGTGGGACTCCCAAGACCCCGGGATCACGCCCTGAGCCAAAGGGAGACGCTCAACCATTGAGCCACCCAGGCACCTAAACGTTTTTTGTTTCTAAATCCAGGTTTCACAAAATTTTCTTTAAAGCAAACTAGGAGGGAGGAAAGATAAACTCGTTCAGTTACTGCACAGCAAGAAGCTTCGATCATCAGACCAAGCTAACACGTGCTCATTAAATTCCCCTTTGGTAAAAAAATTAAAAAAAAAAAGGGGGGATCCCTGAGTGGCGCAGCGGTTTGGCGCCTGCCTTTGGCCCAGGGCGGGATCCTGGAGACCCGGGATCGAGTCGATCGAGTCCCGCGTCGGGCTCCCGGTGCATGGAGCCTGCTTCTCCCTCTGCCTGTGTCTCTGCCTCTGTGTGTGTGTGTGTGACTATCATAAATAAATTTTAAAAAATTAAAAAAAAAATAAATTCCCCTTTGGTGACAGGTTGTGCTTCTTCCCGGCTTATATGCTCAGGGCCTCCTCCTTCAGCCCAGACCCATGCGAAGCCTGCCTCTCTGGGGTGGGGAAGGGGCTGCAGCAAGGCTTCTGTTCAGATTAGGTACGAGATGGAGAATCAAGTCACATTTCATAAAAGACAACTCCTGAGAAATAGCAAATCTGCTTCCCGCAGCTCACGCCTTCTCCAAACTCCATTTTAATTACCAGTGTTTCAAAGGAAAAGTCCTTGTCTACTTCTCCTTCAAGCAGGGAGTTCAGGTTTTCTTCCATTTGAAATTGCTTTATTGACTCGCCTGGCAGCAATTCCCTTAGGTAGGTATCACCTGCAGATGCAATTCAGCTAAGGATTGGATTCGATTACTGCCAGGTAAACAACTTACTACCCACAGACTCTGACCCAAATAAAATCCCCACATTATTGAATTGAATACTTCTCTACGAAGGGACACTGAAAAGACCCTCTCACCAAAAGGGGCCCCTTGATGCTGTGTAGAAAGCAGCACGATTCACTGAGTCACATGGACACTGTACCTGGAAAGCCTGTGAGCTGTTATGGCAGCAGCAAGCTCAGCCCTTGAAATGACATTAGAATTACCTTTCGAGAGGACAATTTGTACTACGTACCACTAGGTAGCATGTCTCCAGACCATTTATATCTTCAGTCCTCACTATTCCACTTGTAGGAATTTGTACCAAGAATACAGAGTGACTATTAGAAAGCTCGAAGATGTTCACTGCAATGTTGGTGATGAGGTGATACACCGGGATAAACCAGTGTTTAGTGACAGGAATTAAATAAACTGGCCAAATACTCTACAGGTATCTTCAGATACTGACAAAATACAGTAGAAAATATATAATAACAAGGAGGTATGACTCTGTAATGAGCACACCAAATAATGAGATAGTTTGTGCCAGAATACAAAGCTTTAAGTTACAAATCGTATGCATCTGTACACAGAAAAAAGACCCAAAGGATAGACACCAAAATGTTAATAATATTTCTTTTTAGGTAGTCATTTAATGGGTAATTTCCATCCTAGTCTCTCTCTCTCTCTTTTTTTTAAGTAGACTCCTCGCCCCACATACAGCCCAGTGTGGGACTTGAACTCATGACCCTGAGACCAAGACCTGAGTGGAGATCAAGAGTGGAATGCCCAACACACTGGGCTATCCAGATGCCCCTCCACTCTGCTTTTCTGATGTCTGAGTGTGTAGATTGTCAACAATAACCACAAATTACTAATTTTAATGGTAAGAAAGATTTGGTTAAAGTCAGGATTAGAAAAGAAGTGGAGGTAATCCCGCCCACTGCTTGTGTCCTATACGGTGAGGCTGTAGCTTGGGAATCTGTCCTGGGAAAAAAAGGAGTTCTACCAATAAAGGAGAATTTCCTAAATCGCTATTCACACTAATGGTATCTCTGAATTAAATTTGTAATTAAATGAGTTACGAATTTGTCAAAACCATCTCTAAGTTCTTATGAAACAAGAGCCCTTCCAGAGTAGTAGTTCTTCAGCTTTCCTGGGTCACTTAGACAACTCTGGAAGTACCCGATGAATGTCATCCATGCTATTGCCAGAAAAAATGCACCTGAGCTCTAATACACAGAAATCGTGCCTGGTTGGTTTAGGAGGTAACAGGGACCCAAAAGCCGGCCCATGGATCCCTCAAATAGTGTGTTTTACACTGTGCCTTGTGACATGAAATCAGATGACATGGCAGAAAATGAGAGGTTAAAGAAGAATAAAATAACATATATATCTTGCATGCATGATGGATCAATAATATGTTTTGTGAAATTTTTGTCTTGCGACGTTATTTGTAATATCTAGATGAATCTAAAGAACACTTAATGATATAAACCACGCGTGTGTGTATGTATTATCAATCACAACATAAAACGTATTTACCACCAGGAGTTGGGGTTAAATAGCATGAAAGTGACTATCCTAGGAGCCTATTAGTCCAGGTTTTTTTTTTAATTATTTTATTTTATTTTATTTTATTTTATTTCTGATAGGTACACAGTGAGAGAGAGAGAGAGAGAGAGAGAGGCAGAGACATAGGCAGAGGGAGAAGCAGGCTCCATGCACTGGGAGCCCGACGTGGGATTCGATCCCGGGTCTCCAGGATCGCGCCCTGGGCCAAAGGCAGGCGCTAAACCACTGCGCCACCCAGGGATCCCCCACTGCGCCACCCAGGGATCCCAGTCCAGGTTAAAACAAAAAAAATCCTGCACTAGAAGGAAAAACAGCATTGTGGTGATTTAACCAAGCATCTAACTTACTTTTCGGAGAAGAGAGGGCAAACAGTGGAGTTTCTTAAACCTTTTATTAAAAATCATTGATCACTATTTAGAAAAAATAGGAGCTAAAAATTTGGATCAGAGCCTGAACATGTAGCTTTGGATTCTGAGCTGGTCTACATCCCAGGAACACTTAAATGCTCTATTTTAAATTATGATTTATTTACTACATTCACCTATTTACTACTTTGATTCTGTGAAAGTAAATCGCATCCAGCTTCCTGTAAGCTTCTTTTTTCTCTCAGGCATTTCATTCATTCTGTCTCATTCATTCCCCCACCGCCCCACTCCGCCCTGCAGCTCTCTCAGAACAAAGCAATGGCTAGAAATGGAAAAATGGAAAAATTCTACAGACTTGATTGAATCTGAGACACCCACACCAGCCGCAAGGAGACAGATGTCTGCTTCGGACTGTCTCCAGCTTATGTCAAATGCTTGAATCACATGGATCTTCCAGCAGAATGGTGATTTTGACACCTGTTTCAGCAGAGCCAGTGAATGGCCTATAAATGCCCCTTGCCAATAGGACAGACACATATGTGTAGTGTTTTATGTGAAGCGATCGCTTTTAGTTCTGGCTCAGGCAAATGCAGAGAAAGGAGGAAATTGGTGCCAGGTGGGGGGCCCTCCGTTAGATCCCCTGCTTTTTTCCATTCTGCCTTGAATTCAGAGCTTCAGTGCCCAGGCCACCACCATCTGTGGCGGGACAGCCCACGGAAACCAAAGCTGAGGCCAAGTTCACCTTCAGCGCTTTCAGCCTTTCTGTTCCCTTCCCTGGGAGGCCTCCAAAGAGTATTTGGGAGAAGGAATTATCACCCTGCATGAAATAAGTAGAAGTAGAACTTGAGGCATCACTAGGAGACATAGTTAATTATTAGCAACTCATCACTGTACGGAGCACTCTGCTCGTGTAAGGAGCACTCTGCTTGGTACCTGAAGTCACATTACCTAGGCTACCATCTGGCTCAGGCCTGAGAGTTTCAAAGGCATTTCCAAATAAAGGAAAAGAATTTTCAGGGAAGAAATTATCTAAGGTCAGTAAGAATCAGGCCCAAAATGAATCAGAGTTTGGGGTGAAGGCCAGGGAGCTGATCCTGCAATCTTTTGTTTTTTAATAGAGGCAAAATTCACATAATGCAAAATTAACCACTTGAAAGTGTACAATTCAGTGGCATTTTGTACAACATCGTGCCATTACCAGCCAAATCAAGTTCCAAAACATCTGCATCACCCCAAAAGAAAACTCGTTACTCCCTTATCACAGGACCAAAAGCAGATCTGACTGTGAGGTCTGTTCACAAAAGTTCGAAGCTGAGTGCAGGGTCCGGGCGGGAACTCCCCCATTGCCCCCATCACTGTAGCTTCAGCCCCAGAACACCTCACTCCCAGGAAAGGCTCGACAAACGTCGACTGAAGGAATGCTGAATGACTGAGAACTAAACTGAGTGGCAGACGTGACTTCCTTTGAAGTCGGTGAACTACTCACCCTCTTGTGCCCGCCCCTGACACTGAACCAAGATCTGGAGGGTGCTCACACTCAGGCAAGCGTTCACAGGGCCAGATTTGAGAATGAGGTTTATGGAGCATTCTCTAAGTGATGGAAGTTTGATGCTCCCCCATTAGTCCCCTACGGGGACACCTAAGCTTAGCGAAGCGACTCCTACGAGGCCACCGGGCTGGTCGGTGACAGCGTCCCAGCTGGGATTTCGGCAGCAGAGCCCGAAGCCCTTGCTTTTTAACACGGCTGTTTTACAGACGAAGAGACGAAGGCTCAGAGCACAGGCCTTTGCCAATTTTGCAAAAGTGGTGGGAAGCCCAGGAATCAGAGAAATGAGAGGCCTCATGATACTTCAGTGGCAGGATGAGCAGGAAAGGTGCCAGTGCGGTGAGTGACCTTACATCTGATTCCAAAAGAGAGAGTGCTTGCTCTTCAGGGACTTGCTCACAGGCCTGTTTCCATTCCCTCATGCTCCGGGCAAGGCTGCACAGATCATGCGGGCCCGAAGGCCTTATTGGAAGGCAAATCTTATCTCTAAGTGATACACAGAACCACTTACAGACGGTGATGTGAAAAGTTTCAAATCACTTTCTAACCGCCCAGGCACCCAATGTTTTAAAAGCCTTCAATGTTTCTGTTGAGAAGAATATTCCTGGAGCAGATGACAATGCTGACCCACTCAAATGGTGTTTTTCCCTCCTTCACTTAAGAGTTTGAAGTTTTGTCTCTTTTCCTTGGGGGAAAGTAGAGGGCAGAGTTGCTAGCGTCTGATCATTTAAGGCTCAGCAAGAACCCTCTGAAGTAGACACCACTACAAGGTCCACTTTCAGGCAGGGAACCTGAAGCCCAGGGAGATGTCCTGGTGGCCAGCTGACCCCTTGGAGGCCAGTAGCCACCAGGATCCGTACACATGAGGATTAGGAGATACAGGGTATGGAGCTCCAGGGACACCAAGAACTATACAGGTTATAATCTTAAGTTATTCAAGAAGATTTAAGTGTCATTTTACTTTATTTTATTTTTTTAAGATTTATTTATTTATTTATTTATTTATTTATTTATTTATTTATTTATGATAGACACACACAGAGAGAGAGAGAGAGAGAGAGAGAGAGAGAGACAGGCAGAGGAGCGGGAGAAGCAGGCTCCATGCTGGGAGCCTGACACAGGACTCGATCCCGGGACTCCAGGATCGCACCCTGGGCCAAAGGCAGGCACCAAACCGCTGAGCCACCCAGGGATCCCCAAGTGTCATTTTATTTTCAGTGTAACTTCACTCTTCATAGTGATTTTATTACATATAGGATGAAAAAATCCTCAAGTAAAAAAATTTCAATTAAACAAATAACAGAATCTAATGGGAAAAAACGGGATTCATTTCAGTTGTCATTATTCAGGAAAAAACGTGGCACAGTAAAAAAGGTCAGCCCTTGTCTCACCAAGTTTGCAGGGGCCCATGTGTCCCAGTAAAAGCACCAGGAGTAGAAAGTCATAAATGTCTCAAGTGCCCGGGCTGCTGTCTACCTCAGACACATAGAAGCCTAATGAATACAAAACTTTTTTTTTTAAGATTTTATTTATTTATTCATGAGAGAGAGACAGAGAGAGAGAGAGACAGAGAGAGAGAGAGAGAGAGAGAGAGAGAGACAGGCAGAGGAAGAAGCAGGCTCCATGCAGGAAGCTCAATGCAGGACTCGATCCCCGGTCTCCAGGATCATGCCCTGGGCCGAAGGCAGGCGCTAAACCGCTGAGCCACCCGGGCTGCCCCATGAATACAAAGGGTGGACTTTCATAGCCAGAGTCTGTCTGCGTCTATGAACTGTTCTCTAACCCGTCAGTCCATCTATTCATCCAACCATCCGTCTGTCCATCTATCATCCAGTACGTGGCGAACACCAAACTTTAAGACTGTGCTGCCCAGCTGGCTATCTCTGGCCCTCCTGTGTCAGAGTGAACTCTGATTAACCTATAGCTGTGAAAGCCAAGTTGACAGTCGCGTGTCCATATTCGGCAGAGGGTACAGGCTCGCTGCGTCAGCCAGGGCTGAAGAGGCGACGGGGCAGAACAGTGAGAGCGTGGCCTCTCGGCTCCGGCTGCCTGTGGTCCAAGCCCAGCCTCCTCTCTTAGCAGCCCGAGCTCCTAAGCAGGGTAGCTGACCTCTCTACCCCTCCCTTCACTCTGCCATGAAACAAGGTGGTATTAATACGAACCTCCCAGAACGGGATGAAATAAATCAAGTAAAGTAAGGTATTGAAACAGTTCCTGGCACCTTCTGAACCCTCGGTAGTGTTACTCCTCTGTCTCCTGCAGATCATCTTACATCTGGTTCCTTAACAGCAATGAAATTAGTATTAGTATGTACCGCACACAATTCTGATAAGTAATAATCAAGCGGCGCTATCTCCTCCACATTATTTTCCCCAAACGCCATTAGAAGGGACGGAGTAAGTCTTTAGAAACATACCACAATTCATCTATTTCTTTCATAATTCACCTCCAGCTTTGCAGTTTCTCTATTCATCTTACCGCAGGGCTTTAAATGACAGAACTTCTAACATTCCCAAAGCTGATCGGCAGATAATGTAACATCGTTAAAAAGCCAGTTTAGAAAGAGAAACTCTTTTATTCAAAGAAAAATTTCCTTGAGTTGAGCCACTCTACTCACCTCAAAGAGAAAAGCATATTTTTATAACATGCTGGCCTATTTTAGCAGACAGGATGAAATAAAATAAAGGAATTTATCCAGTCTGAATCTATCTTCGGGGGGAAAAGAAGAAATATTATCTCTCTCATTTAAATTCATTTGTGATATATTTTTGAAGCAAGAGGTATAAATAATGCATGATGGCATTTCAGAACCTCAGATTAATGCTCCAGTGTGTTCTGTTACCTTCCACTCTGTAGTCACATGCGCGTGACTCTGCGGGGAGCACAGTGAGTGTGGCCCTGGTTGGGGGGGGGACGACTGCCTCCCCCAGGGCCCACCTATGTCTGAGTGCACTTCCTTCCCTCACCCACCCGGCTGCTGTCGCCTGGCTGTGACCCACCGTGCCATCCCCTCGAGAGGCTGGCATGGCCCACCCTGAAGACAGCCACCTTGCCCCCGGCCCAGGGGGACCGAGGACAGCAGAGGGAGTGGCCCAAGGCTGGTTTGCCGATGTAAAAGGGTGAACCAAGCTTTCTCCTCAGCTGCTTTTTCCTGTTAAAGACTTAAAAAATGCACAAATGCTTATCTCCCTCATGTTAACATGTGCTCCCTTATGTCGCACATATTCAAAGAATATACGAAAGCTGGAGATATCTTTGCCTGAAAATGCTAGTCCCTAGAAATAAGGAAAGGAAAAAGCTTACAAACGGGTTTTGTCGCTAAGCTCTACCAATCAAGTTTTACAGTCCGTGTGCGTGTGTGTGGTGAAAATTGGCAAAGAAAAGTACAGCACAATGAAACAAAAACAAATTATTTTCTTATCTTCCCTCAAAAGTTAAATAAAGGTCCACCTTGATGTGTGACCATGTCCTCAAGAGGTTTCCCACCCAAAGTTGTTCAGACAATAATCTCCTAAGGAACAGGGTGAAAAAGAGTGGGGAGAAAGAAGGGAACCACAGAAAGTATTCTGCTTGCCTGGGATTTGGAGAAGAAAATGATTCAGACTTGGTGGATCTCTAATTGATCCAGCAAAGCCTTGATTCATTTGGTTAAACAGATTTTATTGACCTTGGCTAAATAGTATAATGAAAATATCACTAAAAATAGTGATGTTCGATAAACCCGCTGTGAAGTATTAAAAAATGACAAATACTCGAAAACATTTAGATTACATTTCAATCCACACAGCCGCTTGCAGATCACCCACAAGGTGCAGGGCACAATGCCAGGAATTCTGGGGCGAGGGGTTTGCAAGCTGCGCCCCACAACACATACCCTGTAGGTGGGGAGAGAGATAAGCCACGAACACAAGGCTGAAAGGGCCCAGGGTGACATGTGGACTTGCAATGTCCGTTAACAACCGGAAAAATCACAGGAACCTTCCTTAAAAAGGTGGTGTTCCAAATCCACCCTCAATTAAAACTAGGGTTTTAACAGGCACAGACAGGGGAGGGGCAGCGTGAAGTGGAAAGTGAGTGGCCCTGGTTGGCTGCTCACAAGCCTATCATGCCTGTGCTTCGGAGCCTTCCTGGCACCCATGGGATGAATTCAAAAGCCTGAGTGAAGCCTCCCCTTAGACTCCACCCATCCCCCCGTGTCACCTCCTACCGTTCCCCATTTCCCACCTGGGGTGGCAGGACCTGCAGCTCCCCAGTATCCGTTCCATTTCCATCCTCAAGCTTCAGAAGACACACTGGTCCTCCCATTCCGTGACCTCGCGCCCCGGCTCAGCCTGGCTGCCCCAGGCCCCGTCATCCTTCCACGCTGAAGCTCAGGCTCATACCCCAAGAGAGTTGGCTCTACCCTCCTCATGCCACCCGTATGTCCTGCTTCCCAGGGCAGCCTCGGCTTTGTTGAGGCAGAAAATGAAACGGGCTTCTGTTTTCTAGTCACTGTCTTCAAACCCCCCTTCCCATGCCCTAGCCACATATGCCATATATTCTAGAACTTTCCGGGCACTTCCAGTCATTAAAGTCAGTCCACTCTCACGTAAAACTTCATTTCAGAGCTCTTTCAAAACCCTTTCAGTGCAAGATGGAATGGGGACACTCTCCTAGGGCTGTGGTGACTGGGGAGGAGGGTTGGCAGAGGACTGGGGCAGGAGTGGGGGCTCTGCAGGAAGGATTCTGTTCCTTTCCTCTGGGTTGTATCCTTTCTGATGTCAGGGTGAAGAAAAGGAAGACCAAGACACAGAGAGGACAGAAAGGGGAGTCAGAGTGGTCATGACTGACCATCGCTGGTAGTGAGCAGACATCTGGGTCTCACCAGGCTTGTCTGTCTGTCTACTGGTGACTTCCAACTATATGATTCCCATGTATACTCTGTAATGTCTCCTGGAATGGGGTTCAGCTTCTCCCACGGTCCCTGTAACTGAGAACTCCTTGAGGGAGGCAGCCTTATCTCTCTACAGCCCGTCCTTCTCTTGACCCCCACCCCTCCCCTGCAGCATCTTCTTTTTTTTTTAAAGATTTTATTTATTTTGACAGAGAGGGTGAACACAAGTAGGTGGAATGGCAGAGGGAGAGGCAGAGGGAGAAGGAGACTCCCTGAGTCTGATGGGCTCCATCCCAGGACCCTGGGATCACAACCTGAGCCAAAGGCAGACACTTAATTGTCTGAGCTACTCAGGTGCTCTGCTCCAGTATCTTCTTACTTGGCCACATACCCACACTTCCTGTCCTCATCTACTCCACTCTCCTTTATACGGAATCCAGGAACTCAGGAAGGCTGCTTCTACACCCTCCCTGGACTGCAGGGAACCGAAGAGGAGATTCCAACCTTCATCTGCTTTCCAGGTGTTCGACGGTACAATCCTTCCCTGCCCTGCCACTCACTGCAGGGATCTCTAGAAGCTTCCCACACTCAACAACCTCCAGAAGAGCAGTGGTACTGGTCTCCCTGGTCAGGTGGGCTCCCACTTTTGGGGGATATAGATCACCCTCTGCAAAAACTCCCATTGGTCTTCCATTCTACTTTGGTTCACTCTGCTCCACTGGCCACACCAGGGAGGGCTCAAATGTCCAGAAGCTCAGCACACATGTAAGCAGGCATAGAACACAATTATCTATCTTCTTTCGTGAGCAGAAGACCAATTCTCCTACAGCCTCCATCAGGCTGCACTTGGCCCTGCAGGAAACAGGAATAGCACCAGAAGCCCTGTGTCCCCAAGGCCAGCAGTGCCAAGAGCCCCACACTCGCCTCTGGAGCTCTCCTGGGTCTCCTGATCTAGGGCCAGTTCTACTGCCTCATAGAAAGCTTTGGGGGACAGCTCTAGCCCAAGCTGTTGGTAGCTCCACTTTATAGCGTTCTTAGGGCCTTTGTCCTCACCTTTGTTCCTTAGCCATAATTCCAGGAAAACAGTAAAAAAATTAAAAAAAATTTTTAAAAGGGTTTGGGGCGCCTCGGGGGTATAGTCAGTTAAGCATCTGGGACTGTTGGTTTCGGCTCAGGTCGTGATCTCAGGGTCATGAGATCGAGCACCGTGTCAGGCTCTGTGCTCAGTATGGATTATGCTTGGGAATCTCTCTCCCTCCTTTTCTCTGTCTTTCTAAAATAAATAAATAAATCTTTAAGGAAAAAAGGGTCCCTCCGCATCCTGTTACACCCTATTATAGAATCCACCAAGGTGGGTCCCCCTTTCCCGCTCGTGCATCTGTGGTCCCTCCTGGACTGAGCTCTCTGAGGGCAGGGGCCGTGTCAGTCCCCGATACACCTAAGTACATCATCAGTGTGTGATGGTGGCAGGCAAGGGAGACAAGAGCAATAAATACATAAGGAAACAGTGGAAAGTAAAGTAGAAAGTAAGGTTGGCCCAGATCAGAGAAGGCTTTAAACGTCTAAGTAAGAACTTAAGAATGCAGAGGAGCAGGAAAAAGGGGCAGAAATAATCAGCATTTAAGGAGCACTTGACTATGTATGGATATCAAGTGTGGTTCTATGTGCATTACATATGCCATCAGTCCACGATGAGGAGTCAAGGAAGAGTCAGAAGCAGGGGAGGGGTGGGATCAGAATTACGTTTTATAAAGACTTGTCAGAAGGCAGCAGATAAAAGGCGTGAGCCAACGAAGGGGTGGCAATGATCCTACAGGGCAAATCAGGGCAGAGGTAAGAGCAAGGCCCCCCTAGGGGACACAGTGGCAGAAGGAAGGGACTACAAGGATGCTGCTGGCCCTAAAGGAGGGAGGAAGACATGGAGGCCTTGGGGGCCTTACTGAATCTGAAGCACTGCTGGCCAGCATAGGGAATGTGGGAGCACAGATGAGCTCATAGGTGAGTACACAGCTGGCATAGGTCAGACCCACAGGGCGCACACATACTTCCCGGGCCAGCCAGGATGCAGGATTCCCAAGGGCACAGAGCACAGTCCAGGCAGACAGAGCCTAAGAAGTGACCACTCGAGCTCAGTGACTAGAGGACACACTCGGAAGTTCAGGGTGCAATTTCAGCAGAGGCGCTGTGGAAGCGGGAGGAAGAAAGGAAGAAGAGCGAAGCGGAGGACAGTCTTCTCTTATCTCCTCTGGCTCCAGCGAACCTCACGATGTGTGAGGGCTGCAGTACAAGGTCTGCTGCAGGAAAACAGATTTCCAGCACCAGGGGGAAAAGCTTAACTGATGAAACAGCATCCCAGAGGATGTTGGAGGATGTTAGAGGAGGTAGAAACAAGTGACAGGTGCAAGATTCTGCTTCTGAAAGATAGTTGTTTTCTCCTTGAAATGAGAATGAGGAGGAAAGTGGATTATGAATAAAGTGGGGGATCCCTGGGTGGCTCAGCGGTTTGGCCCCTGCCCTGGGCCCAGGGCGTGATCCTAGAGTCCCGGGATCGAGTCCCACTTCGGGCTCCCTGCATGGAGCCTGCTTCTCCCTCTGCCTGTGTCTCTGCCTCTCTCAGTCTGTGTGTCTCATGAATAAATAAATAAAATATTTTTTTTAAAATGCTTAAAAAAAAAAAAAGAATAAAGGAGACATTTAGGGGATGGAGAAGGAAAGCTGAGGGTATTCTTTTGGAGGGGGGCATTTCCTTCTGGGTTATGAAGAAGAGGGACAGAGAGGCGTGTGGACCAGGCATGATCAGGGGAGCAGCAGGGCATCAGTTACCAGCTGACCCTGCTCCAGAGGGCTGGAGTGACGCTGTTGTGAGAATAAACCTTATATTTGTTTTTCCCCAAAGACACAACAAAATGGCATGACCAGATGCTTCTTGTCATCATGCAAGATGCTTCCAACGTCTCTCTTTATGTCTTCCTGTTTCGCTCTAGTGAGCAGGTCTACAACTGGCTCACCTAAAGTAGTCGCAACACATCTGCAGCTGGCCTTCTCTCCAGCCTGACCAAGTGGGCAATTCGTGACACAGTCCCACTCCCAGCTTCACAGAACGTGCCGGAGCATGCCCCACCACCAGACACAAAGAAACGCCACTCTTCTGGGGCGGGGCAGGTGGGGTGGGGAGGCAGCAGCTTCTGGAAAAGTCCTTCCCCGTAGTCACAACAACACATCAAGGCGCGTACAGGTTTCTAACACACTTACATCCAACTTGGGAATGAGAAAATAAGACAGTATAATCCCGCATCCACCTCTTTTTTTTTTTTTTTTTGGATTATGTATTCGGCTGTGTATTTTATAAAATATTTGAAGGGGACATTCCACAGGCGACTGCAATCTTATCTCACCATATATTCTGTACCACAGATACCTCCTTGCAGCTGAAAACAGTTTAATGTAAAGCAAATCTATGGAAATTATTTCATGCAATTTCCTTAAACATTTAAATTAAAGTCAGAACCTTACATATTGATTTTTTTATGATTTTAGGCAGAATCATAATTCAAAAAGACAGAGAGGGGTCTTACCTGTTGTAACACAATCATACGAGTAGGAATGCCACAGCCAATCCATCCAGAAATATTATTCCAGCCAGGTGGGGGTGGGGAGGAGGAGAAAGAAAAGCAGTGATCAAAAAAAAAAAAAAAGAAAAGCAGTGATCAATAGCAATATATGCAGATTTCATTTTCTAAACAAACAAACTATAACAAAGTAAGCATCAACAGTTGTATAAAAGATGCAATCAACTATAGAACCCATCATTTGGCTGTATTTCTTAGTTTCTCAATACAGATAGGATTATCCAACGTAGAAACAATGATTCCAAACAGAAAATATTTTTATTTATATGGAAGAGCAGTTTGTTTTCTTTTTTTAAAAGATTTTATTTATTTATTCATGAGAGAGAGAGAGAAGGGGGGGCAGAGACACAGGCAGGGGGAGAAGCAGGCTCCATGCAGGGAGCCTGATGCGGGACTCGATCACGGGTCTCCAGGGTCACGCCCTGGGCTGAAGGCAACGCTAAACCACTGGGCCACCTGGGCTGCCCAAGTTGTTTGTTTTAAACTGTAAAGCCGGAACAGGCAGGGCACGTGTGGGTAGCTCAGATAGTTAAGCGTCAGATTCTTGATGTCAGCTCAGGGCACGATCTTGCAGTTATCGATGAGCCCTGTATCTCTGATTCTGCACTCAGTACGGAGTCTGCTTCAGATTCTCTCTTCCTCTCCCTCCTAATCACTCTCTTGTTTTCTCTCAAATGAATAAATAAAATCTTGAAACAAACAAACAAACCCAAAACCAAAAACTAGAAGAGGCAAACTCTAACCCACAAGCCAAATCTGCCCACCACTTGTTTTTTACACATAAAGTTTAATTGGAACGTTGCTGTGTCCATTTGTTGATGTATGGTCCGTGGCTACTTTTGTGCTACATGGTCCATACGACCCTCAAAGCCTAAATGTTTACAGTCTGCTGCATTACAGAAGAAACGAGCTGACTCCTGGTGAAGAGTCATGATAAAATTATCCCGTTACCCTTTTTGCTTCTCAGACAATCTCATCCCAATCAGTGTAGACACGTATGTCTAATACAGTAGCCACTCACCATATGTGACTACCACACACTCCACATTTGAAAATACACATCAGATTCCAAGGGCTCAGTAACAACAAGAAAAAAAGAAATCTCATTAATAATTTTTGAGAACGATCAATATTGTTGTGATGATAGTACTTTTGATATATTGGATTAAATAAAATATATCATTAAAATTAGTCTGCCATTCTTTTTTTTTCATGTGGCGCCTACAAAATTTTTAAATGTATATAAAGTATACAGTTTATTTCTATTGGACAGTAGCGGCTCAAAGTCTAGACTCTGAAGAAATAATGCTCTGAGAATTAGGTCTTTCTGGGGTCTGACCCTAAAATAACAAATTGAACTTAATCTGTATCTAAGCTATACTCACTCCTAAGACCTAGTAGCAAATGACAGATAATTGGTCTGCTTTTCAGTTTGCTCTGTAACTGAATGGTACAACCTGTCTGGATAATCTGGTCCTTGAGATACAAACAGACACAGGGCAAGTTGCTGGGATCGAACTGTCGAGGCACAATAAATTTTGGTGAAGGTCAATTACATTCTTTTACCCTCCCTCATTATAGATAGGAACAATGCAAGCCTTCGCGTCTACCAAATTGCAGTGTATAAACAAGTAAGTGGAGGTGAAAAGGAAGAACAGAAGAAACTCTGCCAAAAAAAAATCAAGTTCACGTTAGCCTATATTTATTAAATACAAAGGAAATTTGAACAATACAAACTACCTTACATAATTCATTAATTATCACTGCAAACTTCACATGTATTCTGCTCAACATGTACCTCATTTAACACCCAAAGGTTAATAGATACGGAATATATACATATATACACATGCATATTTTTAACCAGTGAGTTTACCCATTGGTTAGCATATTATTTCTATGTAAGTCTTTGTAGTGCAATTAGACAAACTGATGAACATTTACATAGCCGATTAGATGCCTGCAGCCCTGGGGATGACTATTCACCTCCCCACATCTGCTGTATTTGTGAAATATTCCTTCCCAAGACATAAACATCCATTTCTCCCCGGGCTACCCAGAGCCCACCACATAAGGCGTGGCTGTGATGGCAATGGGGTGATTTTCACCACTCCCGGAAGCACCGGGCAACAGCCACAGGGAAAGAAAAGGGGGGAAGCAAAGCATTTACCACCAGCAGCCCTGCCAGCACCTCTATCACATTTTTTAAAATTAAGCTATTTTCAACTCAACAGTGTTGAGGCCAAACCCCCAATGTTCTTTAGGGGATGGGCAGAAATCCAATGCCCTGAGATGCCGATCAGAGCCTTCCCTGACCCTGACTGTAATATGTTTCAACTATCCAATTGCCCAACTGCTACCGACCCCAAGCCAGGCCCGTCCACTTAGGTGATGGCAAGGGATGGGGGTGAACAAGACATTGTTCCTCCTGGCTCTAAAGATGCTTTGAATGAGAAAGGAGAAAGACCAGCACAAAGAGAAATCTGATATACGGCAGACCAAGGTAAATCCCGAGCAGAGAAGCAAAGCGCTCGGGGCCTGCAGAGGTACCAAAGTCTTTTCAACTGGAGAAGCAGCAGGCAATGTTTCATGGGAAGGATGGAGTGAGATGAGATGAAGGGTGACAAAAGAATTCTGGAGAGAGGGAATTAACCTTAAAAAGGCACAGAGGCAAGACAGCAGTGGGCATGTTGAAAGCATGGCAAGCAGCACATGTTGGCTGGAACATCGATTAAGGGATTAGTGACAGAGACTTGGAACAGCATGTTGGAACTGGGTCACGAAGGGTGTCTCAACACTGCACAGAGAGACCTGGACTCCGTTTGGCAGGCTGGGGAGAATCACTGAGGACAGGATGACAGCACCGAGAGCCTGAACTGGGCATCGGGAAACCCTGCGATAGGAGTGGGGAAATGCCTTGGGTTCTATGGAGCCATAGTGTGATTTTTTTTTTCTTGGAGGCAGACAGGACCAGACAGACCATCTCTAAAATCCCCACATGCCCTAAGAATAAGTCTGCATCCAGGAGGACAGCTGTTATTTTAGGAAGACTGATGTGGCATCAGTGCAGCCCCAGGCTAGAGCCTGGGGACCAGGTAAGAGGCTACAGTGACAGCACAAGGGATGTGCGGAATGGAGAACCCAGTGCATGTGTGTGAGGCTGAAGGACAGAGCAGCACAGAAATACCCAAAGCACTGAGAAAACAAAATTCCATGACTTATTTAATGTGTTGGTGGAACAGAAGAGGAAGGAGTCAGAGTTGATTTTAAGGTTTGGAGTCTGGATACAGGAGAGAACAGACACCTCCTAATGGGCCCCTTCTCTGTAGACACTGTGCTGGGCAAGAGTCCCAGGGATGAGTAAGACCGGGCCCCTGTACCAGGAAGTCCCATACCTGTACCGGTGTGAGGCTGATGTTGGTTTGCACTTTGGTTCTGTTGTCAAGTGACCATTTGTTGGGAAGCACTGAGGGAGACAGGGGCAATTTCAGCCCCTAACTGGTGCCCCACAGCAGCCTCACAGTAAAGGGGCAGCGGATCTGAATTCACAACTCCAACTCCCTTGTGTTTTCTCCACATGCCAGGCCAAGCAACTCTGGAAGCTTCCTGAGCTTCAAGTGCCTCACCGGTAAGAGGTGGTTGATGACATGAACCCCCTTAAACTATGAAGAGGATCAGGGGTTTGTATGTGGAGGGGCGCTCTGTGAATCCCAAAACGCTTTAGGAACATTATTCGATGTTGGCTGCTAATGAGGTGCTGGTGTGTCTGGGTGCCCAATACAGTACGGACGCGACACCTGGACGAGGCGGCCAGCTGAGGGGAAGCTGGGAAGTCAGATCAGTTACGACTACAGATAAAGTCATGAGGACAGATGACAGGGCTGAAGGAACAATGAGGGAAGGAGGCAGACAGATTAACCTAGGTGAATGCCCATCACACAACTGGGGCAAGAAAAAGGAGAAAACAGGAAGTGTGCTAACTTGGGCACTAGAAGAAACATGGGCTTGGAAACCCAGCTACGTGTCCAGATGCTCCTACTTATAATTACTTGGCTTGGGCAAATTATATAAGCCTGTTTTGTTTTGTTTTGTTTTGTTTTTTAACTTAGACTCAGTCACCTCTGGAATATCAGAGATGTGCAGACAGGTATGGAAATCTCAGCCTACCTGGGGAGTATCAATCTCCTCCAAGGATCTGAGGCAGGGAGGGGGTGGGGGGCTTAGCAAGGGAAGCTGAGAACAAGAATTGTGAGCATTGTGCTGGAATGCAGGGAGCCCTCAGGAAGGGGAGGCTGCCTCTAGAAGGAAAAGACGGTCAGACGTTCCCAGTGACGTGGGCCATCTAGGAGGGTGAACCCTATGGCAGCTGGAGGACAGAGGGATTCAAAAGTCATGGAGGACTGTGGAGAGGAGGGGTCTACAAAGCAGCAGGGCAGAGGTGGGTGGCAACCGACAAAGGGGGCCCAGGTAACACGAGGAAGGCAGTGGATGATGGCAGAGGGTAGCAGGACAGCTGACAAATGGTTCAGGTCACAGAAGATGGCCTGATGGGGGAGATGCAGGATTTCTGGAGCCGAGATGTGGGGCCAGAGAAGCAAGAGAGAAAGAAAAGCTGCCCAGTTACTGAGGAGTGGGGACCCATGTGCAGAGCTTAGCTTTGGAAAGGAAGGTGGTGATTCTTCTGTTGGGATTGTGGGCACCAGGGTTAAGGACAGGAGAAATCTGAGGTGGGGAGATAAAAAGTGAGAAGCAGGTAGGCAGGACAGATTCCAATTTCCACGCGGGAGCCAGGGTCCTTGGCTCAGAGCAGCGGGGCTGGAGCGCAGGGCTGGGAGCCTGGGCCTGTGCACATGGTCTGGAAGATCCCCCGTGGGACCCGGGGAGGGAGCCCAGGAAGCGCAGCCACAAAGAGTCCCTGAGTCCTGGCTTCACATGGGGGGTTCTGCCCAGGCGGAGGGGTGACTGGGTCACCCCCAGAAAGGAATGAATGACAAAGCAGGCTCTCCTTCAGAGCACTTTCCAGGTACTAGAGTTGTGCGAAATGCTTGCCAGGGAGAGGGGGAGACAGCCTTCCTTCTTCCTTCCTGCTTCTGCTCTTGCTGGGAAATATGTGTTAAGAGGGAAAATAATACTAAAGGTGAGATCACCAGCAATCATAAAATAACAGTGGGATACTAATTATTTAGACCAAATGTACTTAATTAATAAGTGCAAATACAGGGGACAGCAGCAGTGTTAAATTGAGCTTAAGAGAATACACCATGCACCCCCCCCATCCACCTGCTAGGTGATACGGGCTCCTGTACGTGAATTTACCAAATAATTATGCTTTCTTCCTAGAACACCAGGGCCTTAAAAAATAATTTTAACAGTGTGTTCTTAAAATAGAACAATACATTTCCCTACTAGGCTGAGCATAATTTCATATCTTCCTGTGTCTTGGGGTCATCATTAAAAAATCTGTCACTAGCTGGACTATATAATATGATAATGCCTTCAGGGGTGCTGAGACGTGCAGAGTACTTGTCCATTCAATAAAGACCCTAGACCTCCGTGTCATTACATTAAGTGATTCTATTCTGCAGTCTCTTTCTCCTCAACTGCTTTGTCTCAGGGTAAGAGATGTCTTACAATGTGAAAGCACTAAAGGGTCCTAGGGAAAAACATAAAATCAAATTTATTAAGCCAGGAACTGCTGTTTTCACAGAATTATAGCAAAGTGGGCTCTAGTTGGAAGGCCTCGGGTATCTCTGTATGTTCCCTACAAAGCAAAGTGTGTGGCTTTTGTGACAACTGTTTTACTCAGTGTTTACATATTCCACTGGGTCCCATTTTCTTTCTCTACACATTCGAAGAATGAGGTGTTAAAAGTCTGACCCCAGGTAAATATAAGTAATCATCACACTGCCCTCTCCATATAAAAAAATTCTAGAGAGTCTTGGTTCAAGGTTATTTACAAAGTCTTCTTAACATAGACTCCGGAGTATTTTATAATAACAGAATACTTCCTATGTGTTCCTAAATGTCTAAAGGGCATAGAAATCATTTTTCAGCCCCGAGTGTCTCATCCTAAATGGCACCACGATAGCCAACACCACTAGGGTTCTGGGTTTGGCGAGTCATGCTGACGCTTTCCAATAATGAATCCCTTATTTAATATTTATGAACCACAAGCTATTTGCGAATCCCTAAAGCTGCTGACAACTAAGGAAAGGGAATATTAAAACAATGTTTCATCTTCTGTCCCATCCTACACCATGAAATGTTAACTGATCGGAGCTGTCACTCAAACACACATCTTCTAGGTCTACAGAAACCAGGGCCATTAAAAAGAAGAAAGCATGAAGGAGAAGAAATAACCACAAAACCTCATAAGCAGTTCATACGTACAAATAAATAATCTTATGTTTGGAATGTGGCTAGATGTTTAGACAATTATCCAATTAAAAAAATACCTTCCTTTTTTAATAAAGGAAAGAGTCACGGTAAGTACCAAGATTCCCCTCTACTCATCCATTAGTGTGTTTTATAACCCACATACCTAGGCTACAAGGCCCCTAGGGTTTTCTTTGAAATCTATGTCCCACATCCATAACCCCTCCAGAGTAGATGAAAGTGTAAAAAAAAAAAAAAAAAAAAAGTGTATTCTGTCTCAAGGACAAACTCTGACAGACAAGAGTTTCTCTGCCCAGATGCTAACATGCCACCCGCCTGTGTGTTATTGGACAAACAGCAAAAGAAACTGACCCCCAGGACATGTGAATGAGTTAAGATGGAGCCTAATTACCACGACTAGATTTGAGGTTAATTTTCCTTTTCTGTCAATAGCACAAAACAAAAGACAGCTCATCAATCACATACATTAGCATAGCCCTAGGGCCCAAGCCTAAAAGAAAAAAAAAAAAATACAAGGCCAAGTCTAAAAGAAATCAGAATAAACTGCAAGTCAGATTGTGGACAAAAGCAGATTATAACTTCCAGCAATTGTTTTCTCTCAGTGATGCTTGAGTGAACACTCAAGCGACATCAAACAGAGTATGTGGAGAGCAAGACTAAAAACAGGACCAAAGTAGGAAAGTGTTGCTAGTCAAGAGACTTTATAACGATTCCTGCAAGGTAGGTAGGAACGATCAAATTTTTTAAGACTCCTTTTTTCAGTATCTATCAGGAATGCTTGTTGTAATGCTGTGAACACAGTGGATGTTCGACAAATTGCTTATTAATTAACTAATTAAGAAGAAGCAGGGGGATGCAAGTGCTTTTTATAATGGTGAAACCCAAAATTAATTTTTAAAAAATCCAGAGTATGTTTCTTAGTTATATTTTAGGGACAAGGTGAACACAAACCAGTCTCTCCATCCCTGCCCATCAGCGGTCGGAGGATCGCAAGGTATGGTGGGGAGACGAAGAATGCAAGTATTTGTGGTGGAAGACAGGAATCTACATATAGCAAATAGATAAAACACTACTTTAACGTCATGACGCGTGTGTCTGAGTAAGCACATGTGACATCCTACATAGTTAACATTTTACAAATTAAAAAAATAACATTTCAGAAGGTTAATGTGCAAAAGCCCAGGGTGGTGCACCTCTCAGAGTGCACACCTCGCCAAGATGGATTAAGGGAGCTGGGAAAACACATCCCTCTGGAAAGACCTAGCTCCTGAAAGAAGCGATCCACAGCTGCATGGCTGTTCGCCTTTAATTCATGTGAGTTCGCGGTTCTCTTAGAGAAGAACCACTGTTCTCTTTGCAGAGTCGAAGGAAAAAAATCTGTTTCCCCTTCTGCTGAAGGGAAAATTAAACTAACCGGGTACCTAATTTAGGAATGAAAGCAAAAGGAGAAACCTCTGAATGTTCATCTTGATTCTCCAAGCCCCATTTCTGTCTCCATGCGTGCACATCCTGAAGTGGGGGCCCTCCCAATCCCACCCCCATCTGTACATTTACTGCTCCATTTCCAAAACAACTACTACTCCTACTACCACGACGACTTTTGTGCTGGAGTAAGGGAAGAATCTGCTCAGCTCTGCCTCCCAAGGCAGGTCTGATAATATTACTGATCGCACAAGAAACATTGCCTATTCCAGATGCACAGTTCATCCCGGAGCTGAAATTACTGGTCTTCATTCTGAAGCCAGAAGCAGTGATGTGTCTGAATTCCAGGGAGATGATTGAATGGAAATGTTCACATCTGATCACCTCTCACATACAAATTACTGTGTATGCCAATCTGGCAATTACCTCAAAAGTAATAGTAAAAGCCATGCAATCAAATTCGTTATTATGGTTGCCTTCAATTATGGGAGGCAAGAACCTGAGTGCAGAAAATTTACTGAGGGGAAAAATGAGTCTCTGTATCTATTTTAATTTTAGATCAAGTCATTTCATTTGGAAAACTCTTTTAATTTTGGAAAAGACTATTGAAATACCCGGCTAAGTATAAGAAAATAATCTGCTCATTTTCCCCAATATACAAGGCAACTTACTGCACAAAAAAACAAAAACCTCGGCTTCCATGCTTCTTCAATTGAATTCCAACAGAGAGAAGCTCTAAGTCTCTAATACTTCTCAAAGGGCTGCAGAAAAATTATACTATAAGAATGACATAAAAATATGGCTAGGTCCTCCTGTACAATGTAAGACAGAGAAAACCCCATATGTTCAACACACCCTACTCTGTCTCCTGCTTGGCACATAAGAATACACCTGGCCCTTGAACAACATGCATTAGAATTGCATGAGTCCACTAATGTGTGCATTTTTTTTCAATGAATATGGTAAACTACTGTAAATGCATTTTTCTTTTCCTTACAATTTTCTTAACATTTTCTTTTCTCTAGCTGATTTTACTGTAAGAATACGGGATATAATGCATGTAACATTCAAAATACGTGTTAATGGACTGCTTGTATTATTGGTAAGGCTTCCAGTCAACAGTAGGCTATTAGCAATTAGGTTTTGGGCGAGTCAAAAGTTATACTTGGATTTTTGACCACATTGGGGGCTGGTACCCCTCACTCTCTCTGTTGTTCAAGGGTCCCCTGTATTTGCCAGCAACCTTTGCAGTTCAGGAGGGCCAGTGTAATGTGGATGGAAGTGAGGCAAACCATATCTTGTCCTCAAAACCTCCCACATGGTCTTCTACGCTCCCCCTCTGTCCTGGAGGTCAGCTGACAGGATGCAGGGGACGGGATTCTGGGAAGAACCAGACCGCAGAGAAGGCAGAGGAGTTCAGATCCCTGAATGACTGCAGGGAGCAGAGCCTGTCCCACCCCCGCATCCTGCTGACTTGTGTTGAGTGCCTGTGATCTCCCCTGTAGATGACCCATCCTAACTGAGTAAGTGCAAAATATACAGAAACCAGAGCTGCCATCTACTTCTGGTGTGGAAGTTAGGCAAGTTACTCAGCATAAGCTTCGATTTTTAACATATTAAAAAGAAAGAAAGTAAGATCCTTACTATTCACATGTTCCAAATTCACCAAGTCAGCCTGGTCAGTAAGATTTATCTGTAACCCCAAAATCAATGCTTGTGGCACCTTCACTGTTGATCAAGGGCACACACAGTCCCAGCCAAGGCCAAACGAGGCCACGCTCGGCCTTCCTGGTTCAGCTCTCCTACCGTAAACAAGTGTCCTTTTCATAGTCCATTTAGTGCTCTGTTTTGCTTCATGTTTTTGTTCTTTCTGTCGGTGATTCTGCTGTTAGAAATGGGCCCCAAGGTAGTGTTGCCGCTCTGGCCCGGGTTCCTAAGCACAAGAAAGCTATGATGTGCCTGACAGAGAGAATACATGCGGTAGATACGCTTCGCTCAGTCATGAATCAGTCATGCTATTGGCTGTCCGTTCAGGGTTAATCAATCAACAGTATGTATAAAAGAGTGTCTTTAAGCAGAAACACACACAAAGCACAGTGACGTATTTATTAGCAAAAATACTGTGACCAGAGGTTCAGAGGAACCTGACCCTGTATCTCCTCCTAGGAGCAATCACTCAACGGTTGCTAATTCTGTGTTCCCGGCGGCTCCACAGAACCTAACCACCACAAATAAGGAAAACAGACTGTTAAGTGTCCTTCAGAGTTGTGAGGATTAGACAAGATAATGTATGTTAAATGCTTCATGCAGAAGGAGGTATAAAATTGTTGGCTACTACTTCCTTTAAAGCTTCAGCTGCATGGTAGACCAATGAAATCACTAGATTTGCTCCCCACCCTACCTCAAATCTCTAGTGGAATAAAGATTTTCTCTTTTTCAATAGCAGGTAGAAAATACATTATAAGAGAGGCACCTGGGTGGCTGAGTCTGTTAGGCATCTGCTTTCGGCTCAGGCATGATTTCTAGGTCTTGGGATTGAGCCACAATTGGGCTCCCTGCTCAGCATGGAGTCTGCTTCTCCCTCTCCCTCTGCCCCTCCCCTGTTTGTTCTCTATCTCTCTCTAATAAATAAATTAAATCTTTAAAAAAAATGAAAAAGAAAATACATTACAGGAGTCCAAGTACTATTTTGTATTAAAAAAAAGGGATTTCCCAATAACAAGGTCTGGAAACCAAGTGATATATCTAATGTACAACTGATTTTAGTTTCTTCCCTTTCCAAATGTCTATGGATCCTTCCTGCTTTCCAAGGAGACTGATAATCCCATTAAAAACTAAACAAAAGAATAAAATGTATCGTTTTTATTTGGCAATTGTTCAATATTAATCATTACTGATGTTAACACCTTAATTCTGGAAAGGACTATGTTTGAGATGGCGTCTATTAAACCATGTTTTCCCGTACTTTTTTCTTACAGTGCTAAATCCTCTCTCACAGACTTGAGAGAACTTCTTATGTATACTACTAGAATGTACTCCAGTATCGTACAGATAAGAAGTCTAGAATTATTGTTTTTATCTTTTAGAGACAAAAGGAACTAAGTCAAACACCCAATGCACAGTGTAGTCAAAACCACCTGGTTTAATGACAGCACCAAGCCTTTGTTCAGTGTCGTACCACAGGCAGTGTGCAAGGGGCCGCCCTGCCTATACCCCTCATCTTCACAACCACCCCACACTAGACAGGCTCTGTTTATACCAATGTAAGCAAGGGAAGTGCAGAAAGTTCAAGTAACTTGCCTAAGATCACACAGCTGCTGAGCCTCGATTCCCCAAGGGCCAGATAAAGCCTACACCAACCCCTAGGTACACAGTAGGTCTGTATATAATGGCAGCATGGCCATCATCCACAGACACGCAGACAGTAAGAGGCAGAAGGTAGACGCAACACCAGCCTTTTTGGGTTCCGAGTCTACGCTTTTTTTTTTTTAATCATACCTCTGTCCTTCTGAGAAAACAGTGGGGTCCAGGCCAACTTCCAGCATGCTTAATAAGACTGGCAAAGTTTTCCTCCACTAGCTTCATGATCTCGGTTGACCCAACACTTTGTGCTCGCTTCGGCAGCACATATACTAAAATCAGTTTACCCAACACTTTAAGAATGGAAGCATAATTTTTAATGAAATATTCCATTAAATTAGTACATGCAATATAGTTTAAAAATCAAATATAATTCAGCACAAAGTCCTAAATTAAAAAGGAGGGGCATCTTGCCCCACCCCTACCAACCCTCGTTACAACTCCCTTGAAGCAAACTGAGTCTTCAGAGAACTTTCTTCAGGGACTATTTTCCTATCTCCAAATACTCTATTTAAACAGATAGTTCTTGATGCATCGATTTCAGATATCTTTTAATTTCCTGCCATGATAGACTAAGATTTGCTTTCTTACACCACACTCATCTCAATATAATTGTATTCTTAATTTTGTTTAAATCAATAAGCAAAGTTCCCATTATGATGAGTACACAATAAGAGTTGGCACTATCCAAAGTAAAGCAAAGGACTGTGTTAAATTTAATTTCCTTTATTATGTCGTTTTTTACATAGCTCCCAGAAGTCTCTAATTGCATTTTTTTCTCTTTCCTTGCTTTAGTTCCCTTTATGTTACTTGAATTTTTTTCAAGCTCTTTAATCATACTGTTCTAGACTAGAAATGCCCTCTCCCCAGAGTCCACTTGCCAAGAGCCCTGCACTCTCCTGTTCTCATCTCAACCAGCTTCTCTGAGACCCTGCTGTTACCTGGGACTTCCCATCACCACTCTCCAGAGACAGATTTTTCCTGAATTCCTCACCTCCTTTCTTGGTTTTCTCCTTCATTTTGCTGAAGCATATCCCTCCACCTCCCAATTTCTTCCAAAAACCCCCTGAAGTCGTTAATTCTCAACCAGTCTTGTGATTATGGTCACCTGGGGTGTTGTCACCCCCCTGGCAGCAGCATCACCTCAACTATTACCTCATCGCCAGTTTGACTCTGTGCCAAAGAAAGGCTGACCTTTGTGACTTACGTTAGGCAGAGAAAAGATTACACTCGTAATGTCTGTGCAAAAGGAGCAGGGGTGGCCGGTTAAACTTTCAGCTCTGCTCACAATACAGCTTGCTAGGATTAGCAGATCATCTCCTAACACTGAAAAAATGGGTTTGCAAATTAGATTTAAGAGGTATCACTTTCCAAACTCTAGAGACACTATTTGATTATAGTAAAAGGAACTATATAACATTCTGCTGAGAACAAAAGGAAACAAACTGGATATAAAGTAACTAACCTGAGCAGTTGTTACATTGCTTTATATTTGCTGATATGCACACAGAAAAACCAAAATGCCCAGTTGATTTAATTACCCAAATAACTTAGGAAAATTTACCCTCATGTTGCACAAAGGTTTGATACTGATGAATTGCTTCGAATGTGCATATACATTTGATTTATTAAATGACCTTGTAATACTATAGTGCAAAGCAATGGAGAAATGCAAACACGAGCTGAGCTGACGAAGAAATTCAAGTTATTATGTAGATAGATGCCTTTCTCCCCCTAGGGATCACTTTCCAGCAATCACTGGTTCAAGGGTTTGATTTGGCATGAATCAAATGCACATCTCCAAGCAATTGAAGAAGGAACAGTGCATTCCTCCCCCATAAGAATGGGGGGGAAAGAATGCCTTTTACATAGGTCTGATTCTTGTCCTCTGATCTAGTACTTGAGAGCTTGCCATCCTACTTTTTCCCCTTTTTTAAAAATTTACAATTTGCCAACATATAGTACAACACCCAGCACCCATCACATTACGTGCCCTCTTCAGTATCACCCAATTACTCCATCCTCCCACCCCCCTCCCCTTTTGCAACCCTCAATTTGTTTCCCATAGTTAAGAGTCTCTCATGGTTTGTCTTCCTCTCTGATTTTTCCCCACTCAGTTTCCCCTCCTTCCTTTATGGTCTCCTGTACTATTTCTTATATTCTGTATGAATGAAACCATATGATAATTCTTTCTCCGACTGACCTATTTCACTTAGCATAATACCCTCCAATTCCATCCATGTCGATATAAATGGTAGATATTCATCCTTTCTGATGGCTGAGTAATATTCCATTGTATACATACCACATCTTCTTTATCCATTCATCCGTCAATGAATGGGATTCCTTCCCATCCTATTCTATATTGAATCTAAACCCTGACAGGTAAGTCAGTTTCTATTAAGTCACCTTAGCAACAAAACCAGGAAAGTAAAATTCTGATTTAATTTACTGTAAGCTGAAACAAAACTTTATTAAAAGAAACTCAAGTCATTTTTTAGAAAAATTAGCTCACTGAAGTCCTATGATTCAGGTACTTGGTTTTTTGGAGGTGACTCATCTAATAATTGCCTTGACTGGACAGTTTGGGCTAAGATAGCTCTATATTCTCAGATAAAAACTCACCACAATCATTTTTAAATGTCAAAAGAAGTTGCTTGAGATCCACTTTCATGCCAATGACTTATCTACCTCAACAATTTATCATGCAACAGGTTCTTGGTGGCAGCAGGGCAACGATTCCGAGCACTGAAACCCAGGGAATCATCTTTAATGGTCCAGGAGAAGTACAAAATTAATCCAATATTGAACAGCAGCCTTCATACGGAATGGAACGCATCACATCCGACGGCCACTTCACATTGTTGTGTGATACTGACGTCCACTGGCAAAGGGCTAATGCTTTCAATTCCTACTTCTATTCATTTACCTGTAGTCATTTCCACCTACATACCACTCAGTTTGTTTTAGATCATCTTTAACATCCCAAATTTCTTTTTCTCATTAGGGGAACAAACACACATTTCTACTTTGTTTTCTGAGGTAACATGAAAGAGGCTGTCAGTTATAAAATTTAATTGTTCAGAAAACTAGATTTTGTCATGCAGCATTGTTCCTCTGTTTACGTAGATCTCAAGATGACCCCAGGTCATTGGGTGGGGTAGGGAGAGGCAGTCACAGACCACAGGCCTCCCCTCACCCCCATACAGGATCTTATTTCTCATATGAGCCTTCTGATGGAAAGAAAAAAAAAAAAAAGCAAGCCCAAGAAGTACTTTCTGTTAGAGCAAAGGTGAAAAGGAATAAGCTCTTGAGGACCATTGCTGATAAGAAAAATGAAGAACAATACAATCCAAAATATAAATGGGGAAAAAAGTAAGTTTTCTGCTCACAAATGTTAGGAGACAATGGCTTGTTGCTCTCAAATGGCCTATAACCTAACTGAAGTTTCTTCTTTTGACATCTTCTGTGATAGCACAGATTGGTAACTTAAAGGTAGTTTTGATGTTTGGGAACAACCCAAGGCATTTGGAGCTGTGTCTGGGGAGTAAAAGTCTCCTAAGATGCTGTCAATAAGCCTGGAAGCTGGAGAGTGACCCTCCTGCAACTGCAACCCCCCACCCCTGCTCCCGACACGAGGATCCACCCTGTGACAGTGCAGGTTTGACTCCGAGCCCAGGCTCCTCCTGTGTGTGCATCCCCTGGTCATACAGCTTGGTGCACGCTGACAATAAATCCTGGTTAAGAATTATTGGCTGAAAAGCAGTCCTTATCAAAAGACTGGCAATGGCCCCACATTTCTCTCCTCCTGCTTCTCATGTGACCTCCCTAGAGCAGCACAATTTCTACATGGTAAATCTGCCTATTTGATCTGATCAAGGCATGTTCCCAGTTTGTCTACATGCAACGAATCTCTGGCTTTTGCAACAGTTTTATTGGTGCTTTATGGGTGCCTATTAAAAACTCCCACTCTTGACAACTCCCCCTACCTCATCATCATCATTGTCACTCACAAAGCTCGGCAGCTACTGCATCCCCCCATCTGCCAGCCTGCTTAGCAGCATTTGGCATTCACTGTTGATAATCTTCATAATAAGCCTGCAAGGTAAACTGTGGCAAAGCCAGAAGACCTCGGAGGCCCAAGGATCTGGGTGTGAGTTCAGCTCTGCCATGTACTGAATATGTGACGTGGGTAAGTTGCCCACTCATGCTGAGCCTGCTTTTCCAGCAATAAAATAGAGATTAAAAACTTCCAACTTAGCATGGCTATAACGTATGTGAAATGCTGTGCTTAACAGGTACTTAATAAATGACAGCTATCACATCATTATTATTATGGTCTTATGATCAGGCTCTAATATATGAAGTCATTCATCTAAACTATCTGTATGGCTGGTTCTAGAGCCTGTGCTCTCTCTCATGCAAAATACTGAACTACATATGGATACTTTGGAGTATCCAGCATATTCTGTTGCCACTGTTGACCCTTTACATGATATCTGTTTGCTTCCCATTTTTCCAAAATAATACACTGATTATTCCCCACCTGGTTCCTCAAAGGAGCCACTACCACAACCAGAAGTCTGATGCAACATCCCCTTCTGTGAAGGGGCACTCAAGAAAACAGGCATCTCTCTACACATAATAGATACATTCTGTTTCCACAAAAAGCCCCAAATCCTGGGGAAGCAAATTAGCCGATAAAAATCTTAACTACTAAGTTACTTCCTTTTAGGTTCACTCTGATTTCATGTAAGTCCTAGACATGAGTCTCTGCCTATCTCTACGATCTTATTAGTTGGGTAATGAGAAAGAAAACGATCACCCATCTGGTTTAATCTTTTGGCTTTATACGCTGTATCTGGAATGTACAGTGCTTCTCTAAGGTGGCCCGAGAGTTTCTCAAATTAATTTGTAATTCCTTTGAAATATTTCCTTTAAACCACAGAATCCTCTCTTTTGAAAATCCTCGAAACTCATAATTCAGGGCTCTGCACTTAATAAGTGTTCTTGAGCACAGCAGGCTCTCCATAAATATTTGCTGACAGTTCAATAAGCATTAGCTGATGATGGTAACCCACTTTGAAAACAGACGCAAACTGTATCGAGATGCATCGTGTGGGCACAGCCACATCATAACTCAAAAAGGTTTCCCTAAAGCAGCCAACCCATGCTGATGGCTGAGGTTTCTCTTACACTATGCTTAGATGTTTGCAATTCTCTCGCTCTCTGTGTCTCATTGCTGGCTCCTTTACATCATTCAGGTCTCATTTCCAAAGTTGGAAGGAGCTTTCTTTGACTTCCTCCTCTCTGCCCACTTACTCTCTCTGGCACTGTTCCACTTTATGTTCTTCACTGGACTACTTAGTATCTGAACCATCTTATTCGTTCATTCTTCCCTGCATTCATTCACCCTCTACCATTTGTCTCTTGCTGGTTCTCCATTAATAGTTGACCAATGAGCCCCAGCACTGACAAGGGTGCATGGCACATGAGTGGGTGTTCCACAAAGAACATGTGAATGGAGAAAGCAATAAATAAATATAGTGGCTTTTATCACTGTTCTCCAGTTATGTCTCATAACTTAACCACACTATAATCCAACACATGGGCAAGAGCTTGTTTCCATTTATTTTATATCCTTGGAAGTGTTTAGAACAATTCTATCCATACTTTGGGTACTCAACAAATCTCTGATGAAAAAAAATTTGGGAAATGACTCTGCTAGTTAAGAATATTATCTGGGACACCTCGGTGGCTCAGTCAGTTAAGCATCCAACTCTTGGTTTCAGCTCATGTCATGATCTTGGGGTCATGGGACCCAGCCCTGTGTCGGGCTCCATGCTGGGTGGGGAGGTTCCTTCGGATTCTCTCTCCTTCTCTTTCTGCCTCTCCCCCCACCACTCTCTCACTCACTCTTTCTAAAATAATAATAATAATTTAATTCCAGTGGTTCACATACTTAAAGGTCAAACATTTGAACAACAAAAACCATTATTATCCAACTACCACTTTTCCTGAAACCATTGATGAGACGATCTGGAAAGATGCATTTATTTCCCATGCAATTCTCAATTATTTCAATCTTGGTTCAAACAGTTTTCCCTAATTGGCCATATCTGGCAAATGGACACATGGTCCAGAAGAGTATAGTATTTTAAAAAATTACTTAAGGTTTTTGAAAGCACCAACCACTTGTTGCAGCTCACTTATTTTTTTTTAACATACCTAGTAAAGATACCCAAGACAACCATCATAATGCAGTGCATTTTTAGGCAAAAAAAAAAAAAAAGAGTAATTTCAAATTTTCTCTAGTAGGCACTAAGCACATGCTGTAAATTACCCTTGGCTTCAATTCATTAATTTTTTCACTAATAAGTCAGAGGTTTCATAATTTCCATTTTTCTGCTGAAAATATAAACTTCATAATGAGGTAAACATATTTTTATTATTTGTGCAAACAATTTGTTAGCACACTTTGGGATCTAGAAAACTTTCTACTAGAATTTATTAGCTGTAAAAGCTTCTGATGCCTTAGCTGATACTAAACTTTTTTTTCTAGATTACACTAGACTTCAAGAATGCAAGAGGTAAACGGATAAACCACTCCAATAATTACAAGAAGAAACTACAAGAAGAAACTGTAAAAATGGGTAAAACTGTAAACTGTTTTTTAAATGTTTCCTTTAAACCTTAGAATCATAACATTTGAAAATCCTTGTAACTACAAAATGGGTAAGAATAGTGAACTACAAAGTCAAAAAACATTGAAGATATAAAACTTATTGTATGTAAACTGGATTAAAAAATGGGTATTTGCCTGTCAGCTTGGAACGTCAGCTGAAGGTCAGTGGGGGAAAAGTTATTCTGGCCTTAAAGAAATACCATCTCAAGCCCTATTAAGACGTACCTGACCCGGTTTCTGGACCATTCATACCCATCGCCTCCCTCTTTTCTCTCTAACAGACCGGAGGTTGCTGGGGAGGAGATCCTCCAAGGTAAAAGCAATCCATTCCACTGGGAGCCCTCTGGCCTTGGGTACTCATCAACCTGCAGCTGAGGACAGAGATACCCTAAGGCAATCCCTTGGGGTGATAACGGGTACTTGCAGTGGGGGGGAAACTGGATCTGATATTTTATACACCTGAAAGTTAACTTGAAAACTAGGTCTACCCCTCAAAATGTTAAGAACCTGTGTTTGAGGTTTACGAAATGTGTTTTTGTTTTGCAGGAGATCAAACCGAAATTTTGTCAAAGCATTCAACTGAGTTTACTGATCCTTGATTGGGGGAAACGTGTAGTTTATTGAATGCTAAAAGCATTCAAGCCTTTTGATGTTTTGGGCAAGGCTATTTTAAAAGAATTTCCTCTTTATTTTGTCCTGATTAAAACATCATTAAAACAAGAAAAGAGATGATGTCCTTAATTCTCTAAAATTATTAACTTGATCTTGAATAGGTATGTATATACTCATATTGGTTTAGATACACACACACACACACACACACACACACACGACACACATGCACACAAGAAAATATAACCCTAAGGGATCCCTGGGTGGCTCAGCGGTTTAGCGCCTGCCTTTGGCCCAGGGCGCGATCCTGGAGTCCTGGGATCGAGTTCCGCATCGGGCTCCCGACATGGAGCCTGCTTCTCCCTCCTCCTGTGTCTGTGCCTCTCTCTCTCCCTCTCTCTCTCTCTATGTCTATCATAAACAAATAAATCTTAAAAAAAAAAAAAAGAAAACATAACCCTAAAATTCCTAATCAAATAAAGGTGATTTTAAGCTATTTCTTTTTTCTTTCCTTTTAAAGGAAAACTCCACAAGTCCTCCAGTGGGTTTTCTTCTTTCAGAATGTTGTTTTCCTGGAGATGGTCATTGAAATGAATGAAAAATGGACAGGCCCGGCCAAGTGAATTCTTGGCTGTAACATCCTTGGGAAGTGCTTTGTGGGTAGGCAGCTGAATGAACTGCTATAAAAGTCACGGAGTTGGCACTTAATCATTTCCGTTTCTCTGTTCCTGGGCCACATCGCTCCTTTTTGCTTGCATAAGAAATGTCAGGCTGCTAACAGGGAATCAATGTTTTAATGTCCAATTTCAATCAAATACTGAATATGTGTTTTCTAATAAGAGTTTCTGCAACAAATTTTCTGGTTTTGTCCATGGTGGGAAAGATAACCCACATCCATGGTGCCAACTTTTATTCAAGTTCTTCCAACTCTGATTTTTGTATCAACAGTAGAGTATCTAGCACTTGTACCATTGTCTCTTCATAATAATAATAACTGGGCATTTAATTAGGTATTCTGCTATGCAACTACAAGTCTACATTCTCTAACTTCTCCTCCATTGGGTGTGATCAGGTGACCAGTTTCAGCAAGGAAATATGCAACCTCCAAGAAGCCTCCTTATGGGGACAGAGGATTGCCCTTTTGGTCACTCCCTCTTTTCAACTGGCTGGAATGCAAATCTGATGTGATGGTTGGAGCTCTAGCAGCCATCTCGGACCATGAGGTAGAAGCCTAGTAATCACAGTTGAGAGCAGAGTAATACAATCTTGGGTCCACAGTATGATGAAGACACCACACCAACCTTCAACTACCTACCTATTTCATTGAAGCTGCTGTTATTTTAGGCTTTTGATCACATGTGGCCAAACCGGATCCTAACTGATAGAGCATTCTCCTTGGACCTTCTTGCCAATCTTTCTACCAAATTCTATTCTCAAACCCATTTATACTCAGTTCTAAAAAAGAAAGTCTCTAAATTTCATCAGGCAGATTCATATGAAACCATTAGCTAAATTCCTTCATTCCATACGTCTAAATGGCAAGCACAGCATTATCTTGGAATGATACTGGAGATCATCTCTGTGACCCCAGAAAGATTTATCCTGCCCAGAATGGAATCAACAAGCTGGAGACTCTGATGGTCATGTTCTGAAATGTTCTGTCCACTTCATTAGCCTCACAGCAGAATATCTGATTTTGAGAACTATACGTGTCTGGCTCGCTAATCTATGAACCAGAGAATTAGACTCACTGTCTGAAGACAATGTGTTTGCTTCAAGAGCATTATTCTAAATGAAGTAAGTCAGTCAGAGGCCTGTCCTTCCAAAATGTGCTTAGTCTCAATGCATTTTCTAAACTTAGATTTGTTTGGTGGACAGACCCAGACTTACATGTTATAAGCACAGAAACAACCATTGCTGTGGCTGTGGCTTGGTTCAATTCTCTACTTTTGCTATTCTGGAAGTTTAGGACAGCCTAGTAAATGGTGTTATTATCCTGATGGTTAGCCAACCAAAGCTACATGGTCTGCACTAGGTTTTTAAAGCCACAAAGATTTCTTGTAATACTGTCACCATGCAAAATGACAATTTGTAAACCTGCATAAGCCGCTGACTTATTTAGTGACATGACAATTAGAAAAGCACCATGATATGATTAGTTGCATTTTGTATAAAAGAGATATTCTTTAGGGATTTAATTGATATAATGTATAAACAGAAAATGTTTTCCTCACTTCCTTAGCATGGACAAAATTCACAGAAATTCCTAAAGCTGACTGTCTCTGAGGTTTAGGAAAACTGAAAACATACTCCAATTTGTCTCTTAAGACCGCTTTCCTGTACTGACTGCTATAGGACTTAAACCCAAATGAATAGCTAAAGAGTGTTAACATAGTTTAGCTCTGTTTCTTCTTAGAATAAGGATACCAAACATCTCCCCAGACACATTTATGTAATGTCTTCTTTATTCATGGTTAACTTCCTGGACTCCTGACCAGACACTTCCATAAGGCCATCCAAACAACTGATACCATTCACTGCATACTCCATAACCGTGCTCTGTGCATTTGGAGGGACAGAGCAAGGCCCACAGGATGCTAACTCATGACCCTCTGGAGTGATGGTCTGGCCCACTCAGTCAATTCATACACTCAAACATGAGTCAAACACTTAGCCTAGCACCGGGCATGTAGTGGGCTCAGCATTATATATAGCTGTCACTACCACTAATTTCTTCTCCTATAAGTTAGTAGACACTGACTAGTAAGAGCCATCAACTAAGAAAATAACAAACAGTAATACATCACCAGCGACCTGATATGAAATAATGGATCTAATAAAATGATGGTGCTTTTAAAATCCTAAGAGTGGTTTCATCAATAGCGATATATCCTCTGCTTCCTTCTGAGAGCAATCTAAAGTTGCGTTCGACTTTGTGTAACTATCTCCATAGATCTCCATGCTCTTAAAAAAAAGTCTCAAAAGCATCTAAAATAAAATGAAAAATGAAAATAAAAAATCTAAGGTAAAATACAAAGGTAAGGTGCAAGGGATCCCTGTCAGCTGAACATCCAAGTCCCCATAGTTCAGAGGGTAGTTGGGAGGGGGGCACAGGCCATCTGAGTACCACATTGACAGATGAAATGAATACTGATGGGAAGCCTTCCAATGGAAACAGCACAGCCCAGTGCTCATGTCGCCCAACCCCACCCCTCAGCTCAGTGTCACTGTCTGTCTCTACCCCACTTCCAGGTGAGGGGGGAACCAAAAGTATAGCACAGGTGTGGTGAAACCATCAGAGATCTTACAAAGATCCAGTATTTCCTAAATGCCATGAGAGTTGTGCCGAAAATCAGTGGAGCTGTTGAGAAGAGTGAGGCTAGCCTATAACTGACGCAGATGGTGACGGGATGGTTGCTTCCAGGGAGGATGACCCAACTCCCAAAGGATTTAGAAGACCGTTGTGAAACTGGTGGCACCCTTGAAGATTGTTGCAGAAATAATCCCCTTGAGAACCAGGTTGGGCAAGGTGAAACTCAAAGCAAAGGATATCACATTGGGTTATTAGGTAATTCCAGAAATAATAAGGAGGAATGTCAACAATATGACTGTCTGCTGGGGCTGCCACAGCACCACACCACAGGCCAGGGGGGCTTAAACATCAGAAACTTCTTTGCTCACAGTTCTGGAGGCAGGCAGTCAAGGGCAAAGTGTTGGCAACTTTGGTTTCTCCAGAGGCCCCTCTCCTCTCACTGTGTCTTCAAAGGATGCTCTGGTGTCTCTTTCTCTTCTTAAAGGACATGAGTCCTATTACATTGGGGCCTGACCTTATGATCTCATTTAACATTAACTACCCCTTAAAGGCTGAATACAATCATACTGGAGATTAAGGCTTCAACATATGAATTTTGGGGGGCACAATTCAATCTGTAACAACCACCAAAAACTAGGGAATAACAGAGATGGAAGAGTCAAGGGTGGTTTCCAGAATCCTGCCTTCACAGAGATTGAGAACTCGGTATATTATACTTTTGCTCAGGAGAAGGAAAGAAGAAAGGCAGATGGATGAATTCTGTATTGGGTATATGAAATTGTTACAAATACACAAACCACATAAATACCCAAATTGTCACATCCAAGAAGTAGTTGAATATATGGGGCCTAGAACTCAGGTGAGGCTATCTGTCCAAATGTAGGTAGGCAGGTAGGTACGTAGATAAAGATGGGTGGGTGGCTGGCTGGCTGGATGGAGAGATTAGTCGATAGGCAGACAGACAAATAGATATGGAAGTTGTTAGTGGTTTTAATACCATTGGGGTGGCAGAGACTGTAATAATAGAGAAAGTGGCCAAGATAGATCCACATTTAAGAAATAGGTAGAGAGGGCAGCCCGGGTGGCTCAGCAGTTTAGCGCCTGCCTTCGATCCAGGGCCTGATCCTGGAGATCCGGGATCAAGTCCCACTTTGGGCTCCCTGCATGGAGCCTGCTTCTTTCTCTGCCGTGTGTCTCTGCTGTGTGTCTCTGCCTCTCTCTGTGTCTCTCATGAATAAATAAATAAAATCTTAAAAAAAAAAAAAAGAAAGAAACAGGTAGAGAAAAGGAGCTAGGGGAGGAAACCAAGAAGTAACAGAAAAATAGGAATTATTCAGCAGACAGCGTCCAGTTAACAAGGATAAAAGTGGAAATGAACATGTCTTCAAAAAGGAGATGACATCTGCAGAGAGTTGATCCTCAGCTACTGAAATCAGGCAAACATCAGAACTAAGAACTCCTCAGATGGCTGTTGAAGGTGGAATGTAACCCCAAAACATCTGTATGATTTAATCACACAACTAGACTACGGTTTGTTCTTGGTACGCTGACTGGGGGTTAACAGTCCAGGGGTGTGCGGATGGCCAGCTTCAGCTCAGTGACACACCAGGGGGCTCCTCTCCCTCAGCATGACTAAGTACCCTGCCTCATTTAGGGCATTCCAAATGAAGGGTTGGTCCCTCCCTCACCTTAAGGGCAGAGTGCAGAGTGGTAAAACAACCTCCTGATGCTCCCGAAAATCAGATCCATATTCCCCCACCCTTGTTCATTATAGGAGTCTGCAGAAGCACTTTCCTCTATTCCTTAGAGTCTAATATGGAAAAACAGTATGTTTTGTAGTGAAAATTCGCTACCGAGAACAATAGTCCAATAAAACCAGGCCACTTAGCAATGTTGTAATGACTCTATTAAAATGGGTCTTTCTTAGATGGCAGCTACACTTATGGGGAGCAAAGCATAACACACAGACTTGTGGAATCACTATGTTGTACATCTGGAACTAAAGTAACATCGTGTGTCAACTGTATTTCAGCTAAAAACAAAAATAACATTGGGCAGCCTGGGTGGCTCAGCGGTTTAGCACTGACTTTGGCCCAGGGTGTGATCCTGGAGACCTGGGATCGAGTCCCACGTCAGGCTCCCTGCATAGAGCCTGCTTCTCCCTCTGCCTCTCTCTCCTCTCTCTCTCTGTCTCTCATGAATAAATAAAATATTTTTTAAAAATAACAAAACAAAAATAACAGGCCTTTTGGAATAAAGCATTTAAAGCATTTAAATACTTTTGGGTATTTTTAAGATTTTATTCATTTAAAAAAAATAAAATTAAATTAAAAAAAAAAGATTTTATTCATTTATTTGACAGAGAGATCACAAGCAGGGGGAGTGGCAGGCTCCCAGCTGAGCAGGGAGCCCCATGCAGGGCTCTATCCCAGGACTCTGAGATCATGACCTGAACTGATGGCACAGGCTTACCCAGCTGAGCCACCCAGGTACCCTGCTGGGACTTTTTTAAATGACTTGCAAAGACTTGAAATCTGAGCACAATCAAATCAGTATCTCAGTTGACTGAATGAATCTCCTCCCACACCTAAATGATCAAACCTTAATGAAGCTAACTATTTCAAGCTTATCCTATGGTGGTGGATTCAGGGATGTTAAATGGGTGTGGCTGAGGGCTACATGGCTAAAACCAGGTGAGCCATATGGCAATTTCAAGTGGCCCCATCCAGAACTTCTAGCTCAGGAAATCATCAAAAGTAGAAGCAACATTGCTCACGCTGAGTGTAGCACACATGGACAACAATATTGTTGCGAGAGAAGAGTTGCCTGAATAGGTTCATCCACATGGCCCAGCTGGTTATGCAATAGAGGGATAGGTTCTCGTGAATATGCAAGTTCCATCCAAAAAAAATCTTTTCATTTTTCCCTTTTTCCTGACCACACACACATGCACACGCAGAAATAATGATGGTGATGATGATGTGACAGTAAGAGAATGGCATAGCTTTTAAACAATCATGTGAATGTACTGAACACTTAAATGATTAAACTGGAGAATTTTATGTGGGCCTTTTACTACAGTGTTTAAACATTTTTAATAAAATGCAAGAAAAAAGAGAGAGAAAGAAAAAGCCATGGACTTTTACCCTATTCATAAACTCAGCTAAATTACAGACTGATGGGACATCATAGGAGATGTAAGATCCAAATTTCAGGAATATTTCCACATATAGCCTCGTTCAATGGAAATTTATTCTAAATATAGTGAATACAAATGGCAGCACATGTGCACATGGAGGATTTTGGAGTTTGTTTGACTTCTCTTTTTTGACTTCTATATTTTATATCCAGTTGATGGAAGGGATCAGAGGAAACCTGTTTAATCTAATTTCACCCTTACTACTTGCTTTAGAAATGCCAAGGCCACTTTTTCTTCAAATTTTAGGATGTTGGGAAAATTTCACTTATTGAGATAAACAAGGACGTTGGCACAATAAAAAGATCTGATAAACATACAACATATGTAGTATTAACTATAAATCATTACTATAAATCCAAAGGGGGGAAAAGCCTTATATTTGCTTTGTTTGTATTCCTTCTCCTCTTCAGGTCCAAAGTTTCTACTTAGAGGTCGTTACTGTATCAAGGTGTCTTCACGTTCTGGACAAGGACATACACACACACAACAAACACGTCATGTCGTGGTTGATTTCACTATCAACAAAAAGATCTAACAATCATCTTTTATGTTTTTAGACACAAGTGAAGGGTGTTTTTGTTGTGCATCAGATCTACTGGTGAAGTCATCACAGCCCTGGGAATTACTCACTAGCTAAATAAGCTTGCTATGACACCAGGGGAGTATCAACCATTGTTTTTTCCAGGACTCACAGTAACAGACACGACTTCTACTAGTCCCTATTTAAAGGTTAGAGACGGGGAATTTTGGAAAATAAATTCTAAAGATTTGAAAAGCGTAACATCTGTTCATTATGTATTAGCACTGCTTTTCCCCCCAGACTGCCTCATTCACCCCTTCCAGCTCTGAGGCACTTAACAAACCTGCTCCCACTGTGGTTAAGAGAAGTAGCTCTCTGAGACAAGGTGGGGGCGATTTCCTCTACCTCTACACAAATCACTTGAAAAGCAAGGAAGAAAACATATGGTTCCTGGGGTCCATAGTCACTGAAACCAGTTGGCAAAACTTTGAGTTAGGTGAGGACTAATGCTTCAAATTGCGATCTAACTGTGCTAGGCTTCTACCTGGACCTGATTCCCTTTAACTAATTAGTTTGTTTATATATTTTGAGAGAGAGAAAGAGAAAGAGAGAAAGAACGCATGAGCAGGGAGGGGCAGCGGGAGAGGGAGAAAGAGAGAATCCCAAGCAGACTCCACGCCCAGCGCAGAGCCCTGCAATGTATGGCCCAATCTCATGACCCTGAGATCATGACCTGAGCGGAAATCAAGAGTCAGAGGCCCAACTAAGCCACCCAGGCGCCCCAGTTTCCTTTAATACAACGATTCATTGGAAGCACCCTCTCCCCACAAACATGGCCACTGAAAAATAAGCAACAAAGATGCAGATTCACCTGGGTGCTAACTGTTTGCCTGGTATGCACCACAATCATTTGTCATTTAGAAATGCCTGCTTTCACACATCCCGTCTTCCTTCTGATCTATGTCACATCCTTTTACTCTTCCAAGTGAGCTATGAAGCTAAAGGACTGACCTGCCCCTTCTCTCCAGGTACACTAGCACACACCCTCCAGAACATTTAAAAAGAAGATAAAGAATGGTCCTGCTCCTCATCTCCCAGTTCTAGCCGGGTACTGTTTGTTACCTGTATGCCGTCAGCAAAGGCTCTCAGGAGAGAATCCTACAACAGGCAATTAGCACAGTCTATAGCCTACGGCAGCTCCGATGTCACCCTATCCCCCCATCCCCCCACCCCCGCTGCCGCCGCCAGTGTCTGCTCTCCCACTGGATGCTCTTCCAACAAGCTTTGCACGGTGATGTGTTTTCCTGCCTAAAACCACCGGGGCCAGAGGGCAGGACATCATGTCACCACACAGTAAAAGCTGCTTGGGTTGGGAGAGGTGGTGGTGGAGCCATCACTAGAAGAGAAGGTGCCAGTGTCCAGAAACAGAGACCCCCCATTTCAACTTCCCAGCTGGGTGAGTACCTTTGTGACCCAGGGAAGTTATTTAACCTCCCTAAGGCCTAATACCTTCAGCTGTGAGGCAGAGATGATAAGGACAACCGTCCTCCAGAGCTTGTCCACAGGATTACAGAGGACAGCTTATGAAAGTTCTTGACTCGTGCTGGCCTGACCGCAGCAAAGTCCCAATACTGACCATTATTGCTTGCACGTGCTCAACCTTCTAAGAAGACCCATGAATGGGCTTCATCAATTGAAGCATCTGTGGACATTTCCTTGAGTTCCTCCATTAAAGCTCTTATTGGTTTCTAATCAATTCAAATCAAATATTTAGAACTTGGCACAGCACCATCCCTCTGGTTTGGCTCTTCTCCTAGGAGCCCGCTCAGCCTCTGATAACCTTAGGCCACTGAGTCAAAAGTTCTCTTGTACTACCACCTTTGTCTCAAAGAAAAATGTTCTTTCTCTACCTCCTCTCTTAGTGACAAACAGCCTAGGACAGAGGTACCAACTCCGCCATTAAGAGCTGAAGTGTAATGCTTGCTCCTGGTTACCTGTCCAGATCTATTAAATCGGGAGGGACCTAAGCCATGTATGTGCAAGTGCCCAGGATGCCAGAGGGTCATATGAAAATATTCTGTGACTTCTGGATGGTGGCAGTTGCGTCCGTCACAATGGCTTCCATGCCCACAGCTCTGGTGGAAGGAAGCAGCCATGATCAGTTTAGCTCCACCTGCCGACTGGTGGTCGGCACCATTCGACTCCATTGCCACCTGGTGCAGGGACATGGCCTGGGTCACGAGGCTGTAAGCCTGTCTCTTTCAAATCTGAACAAGAAAATACTGAAAGAGTACCAAAGGGAGGAGCAAGAAGAAGAGCTGCAAGGGTCAGAGAGCGAGAGAGGGCAGAGTGAACCAGAGATGCCTGGAGAACATGGAGAGGAACGAGAATCAAGGAGGTGGTGGGGAGGCTGCTCGGTGGAAGCAGAGAGAGAGGCAGGAAGCCAGCTGGCACTGCTCACCCAGGCACAGGGTTGCTGGGTTACATTCCCCCGCAGCCTTCGAGTGAAGATCCAGAAACACCTGCTGCTCCAGGCCCCAGACCAGCAGCTCTGGATTCACAACAAGCCCTGAACCTCCCAACTTCTCGAGGCCCAGCCCCAGTTCCCACTCTCAGATTTCCACAGGCTCGTGTTTCACTCATCGCCTGGTGTGCAGGCTTACCTGGATGTATTTCTGTCCCCACAGCCAAGAGTGTCCCAGGAATCCTGCGGGTGTTGCCAATGCTATGGAGACGCAGCCTTTTACTATTCTCACTGAGTCCTCAAAACACCTGATGGTAAGGGGGACAATAGAAAATGCACCCCAAACTGCTTCTATTGCCTGCTTTTATAACATAGAGTTTTGTATTTCATTACAACATTCTTTCTGCATCACATCACACTGCTCAATAAAACTCCTTCTTTACAGCAGCATTCATTCATCTTAAAGAAATGAAGGAGCCGCACGTCTGTTCTGTTCCATGTCAGGGGTGACGCTGGGCAGCCGGGAATGAGCTCCATGGGAATAACTTTACAAGCTGGCTCTCTTGCCATTAGGCCGAGGCTCTGTGCACAAACAAGTCCCCGGGCCCTCTGCAGGACGTGGCGGAGGCAGAGCCATCTGCTTGGAAAGCATGCTATTTCCACCTAATGGCCTGCCCTGAGCTAGGATGTGTCTTGATCCAAAGGACTGCATCACATTATATTTTGTACAGCTCTGGTTTACTTACTTCAGGAAATGCCAAGTACATTGCATTTTATAGTCTAAAAGTATTAACTACAAAACAAAACCTACTTTAAACATGTTCCCCAGGCCTTCATAGAATGTCATTTACATGCTATAGTATAAATATACAAAGATTCAAATATTATAAACATGCAAAATATACACACACACACACACATTCCTGCTGAGTGCTTTCCTTCAGGAACAACGACAACAACAACAACAAAACCATGAGGGAAAATCTAATCTTCTCTTTGTCTTTAAGAAATGTAGTTTCATCTGGGACATTCAAAGGGACAATTGGGTCAGCTATTATGTATCAAAATCTTGGGCAAAATGCCAACCAAGCATTTAAATTGAAAAACTGCCTTGGAATTCTGCTAATTTTTTTTAACTTATATAAATCTTCTGATTTTTCAGCAGTATGGATTGAGCAGTTTCAGATGACATTCCAGACACAGCAGAATGTGAAGGAAAAAATGTTATGATTTTTTGTGTGTGTGGATTTTTTTGCTTTTTTAGAATATTTTTTATTCTGAAAATTTTCAAACCTGTGTCTAATTTCAAAAGCTACACAAACCCTATACCCTTCCCTGAAATTTATCAATAGTTAACATTATTCCTCATTGCTTTGTGTCCCTGCCCATAAATATATACATTATTACTATTGCTGATCCATTTGAGAATACGCTATGGACACCATGATCCTTTACGCCTAAATACCTCTGTGCTGGTCTTCTAAAAACTGGGATGTTCTCGTATATAATCTACAATGTGTTGAACACTGTCTCCTCAAAAAAATCATGTCCACCTGGAACCTTAGCATGTGACCTTATTTGGAAACAGGATCTCTGCAGATGCAATTAGTTAAAATGAGGTCATACTGGGTTAGGGTGGGGCCTAACCCCAGTGACTAGTGTCCTTATAAGGCCACATGAAGACATGGACACACAGGGGAAATGCCACGTGATACCAGAGGCAGAGTTTGTGGCGATGCAACTAAAAGCAAGAGAACAGAAGGATTGCCAGCAACCACCAGAGGCTGGAAGAAGCAGGGAGAGACTTTTCCTTGGAGCCTCCAGAGGGAACATGGTCCCTCCTGACATCCTGATTTCAGGCTTCTAGCCTCCAGAACTGTGAGTGTATTTCTGTTGTTTCAAGCCACCCAGTTTGGGGTATACTTTGTAACAGCAGCCCTGGGGGCTTAATACATAATCACAATCCATTGAGGACATTTAGGAAATTTAACAGATATAATGCTAGTATCTAATAGATAGCCTGCATTTAAATTTCCTAAGTTTTCCCAATAATGTCCTTTATAATTTTTTTTTTGCTCCAAACCCGTCTTCAGCCCAGGATCACATACTACATTTAGCTGTGCCAAGCCTCCTTAGTCTCCTTCCACCCCATCAGCTGTTCATTTCATTGTCCTTCAACATATTGATAGTTTTGGTCAGTACATAACAGTTTGCAGACTATAGTATATAGCTGAAGATCCCCATCACACACACCATTTTTTTGTACTGTTGCTTTGCTATGCATGGCACCACTACTAACAACCTCTGTCTTTCCACACATCTCCTCACCCCCTGAAAAGTACCCCCCCTAATTAAAGGTCCAAACTAAGGCCTACATCCACCATGAATCCTTTACATACTCCCAGTCATGTCATTCCTCTATCTTCCAGAATTCTGTAATAGTTACTGTCTCAAGAGCTCATTTGACGATTAATGATAACCTGACTTTATTGTCATCTGACTTTTCATACCCATGTGTCCTATCTTATCAAAATCCTCCTTACAGCTAGAACTCTGTAAACACATCCATCATTTGACTTTAATTAAGATTTTCAGTAATTTATTATACAATTAAAACCTTGGTACCCTCACTCACTGATTTTTCCTGCTTGATTTAGATATAACGTAGAAGAAAGTAATAAAAAGTAGATCTTTCCATCTCAGATAAGTCAGTAATTATAAATCAGTAATTATTTCCATAAGAACAATTATTCTTTCAGGTATACAGCTGATGTTTGCTCATTAGGAAAATGCACCCCAGAGAATAGACTATGACTCATAAATAATAGCTAAGGTAGCTTTATTATCAACTATTGTATTGAAAAGCTATATGATCCTGTTATTCATCCAAACAAGGAAAATGAAGCAATTAGAATCAAGCCTCACTAATTTGTACTTACATTATTGAAAGCCCATCTGACTAAAATAAAGAAGTCTGATTTATAGAACATTTTTGAAGAAATGCAGTTTAATTCTTTCAAGTATAAAGAGTGATTTTTTAAAAAACCAAATCTAACAAATTGCTCAAATGAGATCCTGCTTTTATAAATATATAAGAAGGGTCTGTAATTAGCACATCACAGCCAGAGACATGAGTCAAATAGAAAACTACTAATTTAGTTCAGGACAAATCTGAGAATGCTCGGACATCTTAGCTTTTTCCAATTTCATACTTCCAGAAAATATGAAATTGGCTCATGAGGTGGCTTTGGTTTCCTTTTTAAAGTGAATTAATAGTTCAATTTTGTTTCAAAATGTCGTTCAAATTTCTTAAGTCAAAGAAAGCTTCAGCATCTTAGCCTGTACATAGGCCTCTGCTTATGTTGGAAACTGCAGACTCTGTGCAACTGAGCTTCATGCAATTGAAGATAAGTCATCTTGTTCCCCTTCTGCTTTTGTTCATTTTATTCCTATCTCAGTGGGCCCCTTTTTCATCAATATACAAAAGTAAGCATCACTGTAGCCCTTTTTAAATCATCACACACAATTCAGTCTTTCAACCTGGTAGTGATCGTTTTATATTCTACAATCCCCAAGCATCTCTAGGACCCTCATCTTACTTTTCAAAACATGGATACATGGCCTATGACACAGTGCTTTCTGATGTGCGAGCAGATTTCAATGATGAGTCTTACAGAGGAATAAACACTACCTCATATTGTTACATATTTATTGAGCCTCTATCCTTTTTGGGTATTTGGCTATGCTTACCTTCACATACAAGAGCTGTTTAAAACCCTCCAATTAAGCCCAATGAATCCTGTCTCCACAATTTCTAGGTCTACTCTGAATTAGCAGATACAAATTTTTGACAATGTTTTAAAAATTCTTTTTTAAAAATAGCTAAATAAATCTTTAGTATTTCTAATTGCAAATGTACAGAAATTGCACAGCCACACTGTTTTAAAAATTCTATGGGTGTACAGTCTCTCCTATCTTAAAAATAAACAGCAAATAGAGAAGACTAGCATGTCAAACATAATATCTACCAGTTTCCTCCTTTATGAAGCTCAAGGCTGAGTAGCTCAGTCTACCCCAGGCTGTTCAGCCATAGCCAAAGCCTTTAGAGCAGGCTACTGTACTCTTCCACTGTGACACCCTCACAAGGTCCTGTGAGAGACCCGTGAGGACAACATAAGACAATATGAAGCTTGGGTGTTGACCTTTTGTTGGTCTGCAGCCCTGTCCAGAGGCCTTGGCTGACCCCAGTGGACTCATGCTGACCCTGGACACAGCTGCTAGGAAGAGTCTGCAGTCTAACACCGCACTCCAAGGAAAGATCAGCATGAGTGATGATCTACTGGATCTGAAAATATTCCAGCATGTGAAGCCAGAATACGTTCATGCCCTCCTTCTTCTTAGCTTTTAAATGACTGAGTTAAAATCACTATAGAGAACAGAGAGAAGTAATCTCCAGGTGATATGTTTGTAGTTCACTGCTCAGACAGACAATTGGTGTCCTACCAATTGGAGGGAACTACCACTGGGGGAAATGGCTTCGGTATGAACTGTAAGCTCAGAATCATAATTTTAGGAAGTAGTCCTCCTATATTAACTGGCTTAAAATTGGCAACTCATTTAGGGGCACATTTTGCAACTAATTTATAGGGAGATATAGGAAATATAATTAGACATGTGACCCAATAAAAACTTTTCAATGGCTGAAGTGAGTAATTAATTCTGTCCTAGCTATCATCACTACGTATTCCCACCCCATGAAATTGCTTTTATTGAGGTGTGCTTTGGAGAAATTCTCTTAGCTTATACCAAGGGAAGCTACAAGAAATGGCCATAGAAAACTTATTCCATAAGAGATTATTCATAAAGCCCCATTTCAGGACATCATAATAGAAGAAGGCCTACCTCTGATGATAAATGTACTGATCCTCCATCAAAAAACATCATTATTTAAATTCAGAACCCTTGGTGATGAAAGCATACTGGAATTAGAGTATGAAGAAGAGACTTGCATAATTTGTGAACTCTAAATCTTTCATGTACTAACCAAAGAAATAAAGGCTGCCAAATTATAACATAATAATTCCTTATCACTTCAGATTATTATTTTGCATCTATTACAGGAGTTCTTTTATATACAGATTTTAATTATATATCAACTTTGCACTTAAGTGGAAGGGAAAATACCTGAAAAATGAATGAGTTAAGTATGCCTAAAACTTCTTCACATTCAGAATCCAACTCCAAATTATGTTTTGACTCCAGCCACTCAGGTCTGTGTTCTTCCACATAAAACCACCTCAGTGATACTAAGAGCACTGATGACTCCACATTCTGTGAAAGTGCTCCACTATTATCTCTGGGATTTCCTTCCAAGCTGCTGATACCCATATGCTGTAAGTAATACTGCTAGTGCCTTGGATGTTTGAGCCTGCAAAGGCAGTCACGGTGACATCCCAACTGCTGCATGGTGAAAGCACTTACAAGACACCATGGACTATATAAGAAGCAATCCTATCATCAGAATTGGTAAAATGGAAATGTGTGCATCTTAGCATCAATAAAACATGCTAGCTTTGTGACCTTGTGAAAGTCCCTTAGCCCAGATTCCATCTGCTAATTGAAAAGAGTATCCTCAATAAGCAGGAAAGGCTCCTAGGGCTTTAAGAGTCTATGGCTTTATTTGCACTATTTTGTTTAGGCAGATACATTCCAAATAATCACAAGGTGTTTTTGGACTATTTGATAACAATTTGAGAATACAGAGAGATCATAAATGCTCCTGTTCCCTAATAAGACCTACAGATTACTTCTAGATACCTTGACTTGAATCTAAGCTGCACTGCAGAGATTTTTGCTTGAGGATATCTACTTACCTGGCCTCTAAGAAAGCACTGTACCTGGAAGGGAAAGACACAGGCACCAGAAGGATGAAGAGTCATTTTACAAGCATGAAAAGCTTATCTTTTGTAACCAAACTGACCTGGGTTCCAGTCACAGGTCTACCACTTACCAGCTCCATGAGTTCAGACAATTAGAAAATGTGTCCACAACTCCCTCAAATATATAATTCCTGCCTCAGATTATTTTAAGAAACACACATGGTAGCATCTAACAGTTTAGCATACACTATACTCAGTAAATACTCCCCTCGATGTCACACATCCTGTGAGATTCTTCCTGAAATCCTAGGCCCCAACGTGAAGTATAATTATTTGACAATTTGCCTTGATCAATGCAATGCTTCCTCTTCAATGACCAAAAGAGAGGGGAGCAGGTTGGGAATTTCTGTACTCTTAAAAAAGTTTGTCATGCTCATGAAGATAAGCAGAAGCCCTTCTTTTACAGCAGCTAATTTGTTTAAGATCTTTTTTTTTTAATGGAAGTCATAAGGGATTGGAAAATCTAATATCCTCTAAATATCACAGCTGCAGTCCCCTTATAGTGCAAATGGTACACTACCTTAGTACGATTAATATTGTGCAAGAAATCACTTGGGATCCCTGGGCGGCGCAGCGGTTTGGCGCTTGTCTTTGGCCCAGGGCGCGATCCTGGAGACCCGGAATCGAATCCCACATCAGGCTCCCGGTGCATGGAGCCTGCTTCTCCCTCTGCCTGTGTCTCTGCCTCTCTCTCTCTCTCTCTGTGACTATCATAAATAAATAAAAATTAAAAAAAAAATTAAAAAAAAAAAGAAAAAAAAAGAAATCACCAAAGCCAGCATGTTCCACCAGCTGTCCCATGTTGAGAATCTCTGAAAGCTCATACTGGCCCCTATAGGGCCAATTTTTTGAAAATTATGTTTGTCTTATCACCTTATGAAGCATTTTGTCTGCTTTTGTTTATTTCACTGTTGATTCCATAACATACCATGGATTCAACTTTCTGCCATAACTGCCTTGGATCAAAAGCTGTTTACAAACATAAAACTACTCTCCAATTCAACTGAAAAGTAACAAAAATCATGGTACTTGTTCTTTTGTGATAATTACTTATTTACTTGTTTAAAATACAATGATTTAAAAATTGTATTTGCAATTGGGAATGCCAACTGTGGGTTTAAAACAGGAAATGAGAAATAGAGGTTTTAAAACCATGCAAATGTACAAGATAATGATTAAAATTAATAACTACCTGAAATTATTGAAAATTGAGACAGACGTGGAATTCATTGTTCCCAAGGGCCCCTAGAATGAGCTGATGGTATGACAGGAGTCCCCTGACCACAATTCATGACTCCACAGTGAGTAGCAATAGTTAATCAAGAAAGCTGTTTCTTTAAAATATGGATTTTATTATGTGAAGATGTAAATGAGGCTCAATTTGATATCTCCTATGAAAACACAGACAAGAAGTACACAGAATCACTTATCTTAAAATGACATTTTATCAACCAATCCTACAAAGTCAGAAGGAAAACTGCCAGACTTTTTTTAAACCAAAAAATTCATTTCAATATGAATTAGCCAGGAACAACAACATATATCTCAATCTAGCAAACAGATAAAAAGATTGTTCAAAGCTGCCTTACTTGAGAGAAAATTTCTGAAGCTCTATATTGGAGATGTGCTCAAAACAGTTTCCAGGAAAAAAAAATAGAAAAAAAAAAAAAGAAGAAAAAGAATGAACTTCAAAAAAGGCATCATTGTTGAATGACACTGTTAAAGAAGATGTTTTAATGTGCTTGAAAGACACTTAGCTTCCATATTGAAGATGAGAGTCTGTAACTGAGCAGTGAGGCCCTCCAGGTACCTGTCCTAATATTTCAATGAACATTGACAGCAATCTGTCTTCCCCAACACCTACCTACAGAGGTATCAGACTAGATTCGGCAGAAACCGAAACACCCAGAGAAAAGATCTACTGACTTTTCATCTAAGTCAGGCTGGCAACTCATGGCCCTATGGTGAAGCTCAGCATCCACAACCCACAGCTTTTGAGCACCTCATATGATTATGAATGGGAAGCCAAGGATCACTGGAAATGTGGAGAAAGCCTCCAACATGAAAGAGATAAACCAAGCCCACTAACAGAAGAAAAGATGTCTGATAAATTAGAGGCCATGTAGGGAGTAGAACAAAATGGAAAGGGAACAATAATCAGAATCCCTAGAAATAAGAAAAGATAGCAAATTCATAAAATAAGAACCAGAGCGGGGGGCAGGGGGAGCTACATTCACAAAGAGCTCTTAAGAATTAAAAAATACAATAGCAAAAATTAAGACAAATCAATAGTGGAGTTGGAAGAAATCTCTTTGAATGTAGAACAGAATGACAAAAAGATAAATAAGAAAATATAAGTAAATTAGAGGCTCTGTCCAAAAGGCCCCAAATCTGAATAACAAGAATAAAGGGGGGAAAGAGAGAGAGAGAGACAGAAACAAAAAGAAAGAGAAACGGAAGAGAGAGAGAAAACAAGAAAAAAATTTTCAAGAATTAGCACAAGAAAATTTCACAGAATTGAAGTCTTGGGTTTCAAATCATAAAGGGCCCCACTAAGAGTTTAACACAGTAAATGTAAAGAACCCATAGCAAGCCACAAAACTGTGGAATTTCAGAATACTTGAAAATATTAAAACCCACTTAAAATGGAAAACTGGGAACATACAAATGAGCAGGAAACAGAATACCACTGGACTTGTTGACATCAATACTGAAAGCCTAAGAACAATGAAATAATGCCTCCAAAATTATAAGTGAAAATTTTCAACCTGCAATTCTCAAATGATCCTCATTTTCAAAAAGGAAGAAAAAAAAAGAAAAGCATGTGTGTATGTGCATAAGCAAAAAAGGGAAAAGACAGGAAGAACATAAAAATGTCAAAAAGAGAAAAAAAATTTAAATAGCTAGCTAGATATTAAAATTTGTTTCGTTGTTTCTCTCATGGTTGGCAGAAAGTGTGCTCAATGATTTTTAGTCATCTTTCTTATTTTTTGGTGTATTTACAAATGATATATCTCTGAAGACATTTATCTTTAAAATTCTTATGGCAAAAAAAAAAATTCTTAAGGCAAACCATCAAATAAGAAATCTTAAATGGATACAGGAGTTTTTACAAGGCTGATATCAATACGTATCAACATGCAAGCCAGTCACTGCATCATTGGGAAAACTCCTCCTCAATGAATAGGACACCTAATTAGCTCAGCACGTTCAAAGAGACAGTCAAAATTATTAGTCACATATATGTATTGTAAATTGAATACTTTGACAACAAATCTGAACTGCACAGGTAAGTGGCTTTTATGTTGACTTAGCAGTAAGGCACTAACCAGAATTTTAGAACCTGAGATCTAATTCTTATTTTTCCTTATATGGAAAAACCTGTATTTATAAAAAATCTGGGTAAGTTGAATAAACCCAGTTTTCACTTTAACATATAGTGGCTCCCTGAGTTGACTATGTAATAGACTTACACTCAAGCAACAACTGAAATATAAAAAAGAACAACAAAGCTTTTGCCACATAAAATATAACAGCAGCAAAAAAAGTCTCAAGTTGGATGAAAAGTACAAATCACGGGGACTATGAATTATTTGGGTCACTTAGTTGATTTACATGTGATTAAATTTAAGACATCAGTGGTGAAATTTGCAATGTGATCATCAATAATCTTTTGACCATATTTGCCTAAGAGAGAAAAAGAGAAATGGAGAGAAAGAGGAAAAAGAGAGAGAACTTATCAGACAGGTATCTGAATAATGACTTACTCCTTTAACAAGAAGAGATGTGTCCTCAACACTGCATCCCCACCACCCTCCTTCAGCAATTAAATTTAAACTTTTATCCTCTATGATTATGAAGCTTCTATTTATATGGATCTGGGATCAGAAGTCAAGACAAAAAGAAAAAACTGGACCATAAAACTGATTAGTGACATCAGTGCTCCACAATCAACCCAATTTTCCAAAATTGGTTAAGATTCAATTATATAGCATCTTTCTATTTAACTATGACCACCAGGAAACATTTTTTTTGTCTTCTTCTCAAGGTAACTGAGAACAAAAATATTGATATATTTAAATATCTAACATTTAAATATAATTATTATATTAATTTATATTGATTAATTTATATTAATATATTAATTTATTGTTAAAAGGATCATGTAAATATCATAGAGTATAGTCCCAACATTTCCATGAACCTTTAAGATAAAACGCAAGACTTCAAAGACATCCCACTTGGCTCTCCTCTCTTGGGGGCCCTCAAGGTATCTAAATTTACTCCCTCTGCCGCAGGGACTCTGCTGGAAGAAAACCTGGAAAATGCAATTCCCTCCTTACTTACCTTCCTCCCCCTTCCATTATCTCAGTACTTTCCCAATCTCTGAGCGGATCAGTGGAAAGTGAAACAGAAATGACTTACAGAAGCCCCTTCAAACGTGCAGGAATCCAAAAAGGGGCACATACTTAACCGTCTTCTTCTAGAACACATCTAGATTACATCTTCCCTCACAAATATTCATTCATTCCTGTATTTGTTAAACATGTTCTACAGGCTTAATACAGTTCCCAATTTGTGACCTTATTTTTAGATACTCTTACACCCTCTAAAGTTTCCCTAGAACAAAGCAGGTTAAGTTCATTCCTTGACTCATTCATTTTTTCCACAAATATTTACTAAATACATTCAACCTTGAACATAAGTTTCTGCTTGCCCACTACCTCTGAGGGAACAACCACTCCCCCATTATCAATTCATAGGGTTTGGGGGAGGCTGACCCTCCAACTCCCAAGCCCCAGTGTTATGATCGCCATCTCCCTAGCCTAGTAACTGTCTCAGAAATGGGCATTTGACCCAAACCAAGCCAATTAGAGTCACCCCTAGGGCTTTTGTTAGGACAGTCAGAGGAGACAACCTCTTATGTCTGAGCTCAGTAGTCTAGAGCTGCTGGTTGCTCTAATTGCCTCCCCATGGAGAGTCTGCCTGGGAATGAAGCCAACACAGAGGGAAGCACAGCCAAGACAGCAGAAAGAGAGGGGGTCCACCTGTGTCCAGCCATGTCTGAAGAACTGTACCTCACCACTGGACTTGTATTTATATGAGCCAATAAAAAAAGCCAGTGGGTTATGCTTACAGTGGTTTGAGTTATGTTTCTGTCACTTGCAACCAAAAGAGTACTAATACACCTAAACTAGGGCTGGGCACCCTGCCAGCCTATGGGGCTGTAATAGTAAATGTGACAAGTAAGTGGGTATCTGTGCAGTGTCCACATTGAGGGAACGTGGACACCAGAATATCTGGTTAGAGAGCAGACTTCACAATCAGATCCAAGTTCAGTGCCTAGCTGTGCTATTTACTGGATACATCACCTTGGATCTTCTCCGTCTATAAAATGGGTACAACTAGAGCTACCTCTTAGGCTTGTCTTAAGAATTACATGAGATCCTAGATGTAAATCACTTCGCTCGGTTACTAGCACATACTAAAACGCCCAATAACATGACTATTATTAGTAAGAGAAACATGGCTGAAGTCTACACCTGCCATTCCATGTCATTTAAGCAGATAATTCAGTTCCCTTGTGTACGATACTTCCTTGCCCTGGGGCAAACATTCCCAGAATACTATCTATGCTCTAGGAAACAGTGCTATTCATCAGCCAGGAGTCCACATGCTTGCTGTCCACAGGGTTTGTGTGGGGCGCACCCCATCATAATGAGGTTATCACTGCAGACCTAGGAGAACATCTAGGGCTCTGTTTCCTATCATCACCTTGTCACATCAAGAGTGTGCAGGCACATGCACATGCGCACACACACAGAACTGCTGTTGTAAAAAGGAACCAGAGGACTCACAAATTCTCTCACCTCTACATGACCTCTTTAGAGAATTTCTATTTTTGGATTTAGGGCAGCCTGCTTCCCAACTTCTGGTTGCAGATCTAGGAAGATTCCTTCTTTCCTACAATTATAAGCTAAGTATCTAGATGCCATGGAGGAAGGCACAACTATACACATATACATGTACATATATGTACGTGTACACACAGAGACACAAATAAATGTATGTGTGTATATGTATTTGTACATATACATATGGAATTTGTATATATGTATATGGAACTCTGTAGGGCCGGCCCCAAACAGCTAAGAGCTTAAAATAAAAACAATTTTTTAAAGGTAACCACTAGTACACAACTTTTTTGCAGCTGTGACCTATCAACCTTACAAGAACAGAGCATTAACTGTGCAACACTCCAAGATCCATCAAGGTAACACCCACTCTAACACCTAGAAGATGACAACTCTGGCGTGGGAAGGCTGCATTTTAATTCATGTAGTCATGCCTTAAACCTCCCCAACCTGATCACCATATTTCATTACCTCATCACACAACCTGCAATGAGTTATGTGTACTGTCCGACCCCCTCAATCATGTTTTGGTGAGGGATAACACAATGATAGTAACAATAACACTTCCAACAGTCCTATGACCATTCATTGTGCTGGTTATGTGCCAGAGCCCAAGAAAGGAGATAGTATTATTTCAATTTTACTATATAGCTCCATAGCCTTTCCATTTGCTCCTACCACAAACGTAGGCGTATCATTTGCATGATACCTATTTAATGCCAAGCTCTCCCACAAAACCTTAAGTTCATGAGATCAAGAACTGTTTCTTGTTTACTCTCCATTTTATCCCCAGCATCTAGCAAGTGCCTGGTATGTCGTAAAGACGCCACGATTTTTACTGAATGAATAAATAAGAGAATGTGCAGATAGTGATACTACGTTAAAAAGGAAAAGTGAAGTAAAACAGAGGATGGCACACTGCTATTTAATTAGTGTCAGTGCCCCGGTCAGCACCTGGGCAACAAAGCTTTCTATTTACTGAGAAATATAATTTATAATAGAAAGTATAGGGATCCCTGGGTGGCGCAGCAGTTTAGCGCCTGCCTTTGGCCCAGGGCGCTATCCTGGAGACCCGGGATCGAATCCCACGTCGGGCTCCCGGTGCATGGAGCCTGCTTCTCCCTCTGCCTGTGTCTCTGCCTCTCTCTCTCTCTCTCTCTCTCTCTCTCTGTGTGACTATCATAAATAAATTTTAAAAAATTAAAAAAAAATAGAAAGTATATCAACTGCCATAGTGATAAATGGTGTTTTAATTTAAATAAGCTTTCTTTACTTCTTATAATGAGCAATAATAATGAAGGTAAAAAGTACAAAATAAACACACACTCCATACTACAATTCTGAAACCCCCAAACCCCTCCTATAGTCTCACTGATGACACATCTGTTTGTGACAGGGACAGTCTCTCAAGGGAAACATTGCCCGGAATGTGATTACCTGGAAATGACATCATGATTTATAACACAATTTTCTAAATTCTAAAGCTGTAATTTATAATGAATCAGACAATATCCATATGGGACCTAGTTTCCTCTTAATTGGGGTTATCTGCATTATCCACTTTTTTCTAATTTTTTATGAAGAAGAAACAACAAAACTCTCCTACAAAAAATGAAATGTAAACCAACTCAAAGCCTCAGTAATTTAAAAATGAATACCCAGAGAGTTAAAAGAAAACAAGAAAGAATAATATTTTACTTCATTTTTTAGGATTTTCTAAAATGTATAATGTATAGATTTTGTAAATATTCCAAAAATCATGATCTATGTTTTAAACTTTACTCATATTTTTGGTGGCACTTTTTTCCTTTTGAATGTTATGAAATAGGGATCCCTGGGTGGCGCAGCGGTTTGGCGCCTGCCTTTGGCCCAGGGCGCGATCCTGGAGACCCGGGATCGAATCCCACATCAGGCTCCCGGTGCATGGAGCCTGCTTCTCCCTCTGCCTATGTCTCTGCCTCTCTCTCTCTCTCTCTCTCTCTCTCTCTCTCTCTCTCTCTCTGTATGACTCTCATAAATAAATAATAAAAAAAAAATGAATGTTATGAAATAAAAATGACCATAAAAATTACCATTAGCCTCAAAATGAAGAGACTCTATTTTTATTTGCGGTGGTGCATTTTTCACTTGGAGGAGGTAAGGCCTTCGAAAGATCTTTTTTAGTACAATTAATAACACAACATAATAGGTATTTCATGATATATCAGAAGAAGGGGCCAATTAATAACACTGTATTTTTTAATCCCTGCCTCTATTTTGAATACCTGTTCCATACCAAGCTGATGGTTTACCCAAAATGCACCTTTTGAAAGAAGTACCAGAGAAGGTATGGGATCTAATCTGTAGTTCAATTAGGACCTAAAATGAAGGGAGTTTATTTTTGTTTTACTTTTTGGCCCAGCCCGCCAAGAATGAAATCATAATGTTCTGTGTTGCTGAGGAGTAGAGAAACCTGTTTAGCTTGGCTTTTAAGACATGGTGTTTTTATTTGGCAGACTCTAAACATTCAAAGGCATTTTAACTGATGCACCATCGCCCCTAGAAAAGGGAAGTCCTCAATGTGAGGGCAAAGAACAGACCAGGGCACGTCTATTATGTGTGCAGGAAAGGCATTCAGAATCACCTGTAAGATGAGAGTAGATATTTGTTTTTGAGCTTTTGGCTAAAATGTGGTACGTTAAACCTGGGAGAAAGAAAAGCATCTTAATGTAGAGAAGCGTGTGGGAAGTAAGAAACACCTGTAACTCTAAATGGCAGTGTAAAGAACGGGGTTCAGAAGCCAGGGTTGCAGAGGGACATGGAGCAAATATTTGGAGAACTAGAGATCCAGTACTACCTTTTTCCCCCCTTTTTTCCTAACTGGGATTCACCACAACTTGTTAGTAGAACATCAAGGTTAAATATTTATGCTATTAAATCAATAATGAAAGGATATAAAAATTAGATGAACTGAGTAGTAATCCCCATTTCTTTCCCATCCATCCCTAAAGAAGTCTACTTGCCCCCAGGGCTCCTGGTCAGATACCCCTCATGTCACCTTCTGGTCCTACAGGGATGTGTCTTGGTGAATGAGCCAAGGCTCAGGAGATAGGACCCTGCAATTTCAATCTCTTTTATGATGAAAACGTCACATGGCACAGTGAAAAGAGCCTGGATGTTGAGTCAAATGGCAAATCAGATACTGAATCGGTTGTGCCACTAATAAAGCTGTGTACATCGGTGCAAGCATGTGTCCTCCCTAAGCCTCAAGCTCCTCACTGAGCCCTTAGCATTTGAGGACTCCAGGGCTGGAGGAGGAAATCTGAGCCCAGCCCTGCTGTCTGCTGAGGACCCCAATTAGACCTTCCTTCTCCGTGGCCTAAGATTAGGCAGGCCCACCCACCTCAGCAAAAACACTGGAAAGGATCTAGAAGGAGCAATCTTCATACGAAAAGAATAATTGTTAAGTCTCCATAAGAAGAGAATCAAATATTCACAAAGCTATACTGTTTAAAACTGAACCATCAATTAGCTACAACCAAAATATACTGCTTTAGACATGAAAATAATCTTTGATGGGATAACTTCTTTATTACTTAATTTAATTATGGTTCTTATGAGAGACATTCCAGGAATGAGCAGCCCTAAATAATTCCTTTATGTCTTAACTCCCTTTTGACCCATTCATTTATTTGCCATTTATCTTCCAGCCACAAAGAGAGAGAAGTAAGAAAGGGAGAGACTTACATATGTTTACATATATCTTATTATCTAATAAAATAAATCATATTTTTCAGGAAAAAAAAAACAACTCCTGGCCCTGAACTCTCTGATGGCTTTATCACTTGGATCTTTATAGAAAGACAATTGGAAATGACAGGCAATGTTCCAACAGCAATTTTACGAAAGAATGCAAAACGAGTCTTCTTATGACCATTTTACACGGCCTCATTAACCTCTCTTTTGAAAATCCACCCCCTAAAAGCCAAGAAGACATGACAACACCTATAAATCTATTTTTGTGGTGAATTAATACACTATGCAATTAATTAATGTTCCATTGTTTTAATTATCACTGGGTTTTATGCTTGACTTTGGTGGAAATAAAGTAGCCTTTTAATTCTGAATAGCTATTTTCTCAAAATAATCGGTTCTGCAACGGAGTCATTGTTCTTTACCACCCACAGTCCAATACGGTAATTACCCTTTTTTTCTGATTAACTTCTGCATAAACAGGAGGAGACTCAAAGAAGGTGCAGAATTGCCTCACTGGCCATTCCCACCTCTGGTTCTGACAACCTATCCAAGCCTGTGTCCACTCGGGCCCCTGCAGAACCTGTCCTGTGTCTTGTTCTTGAGATAGAATGCCCTCAGCTAGATTTTAGGACTGGAAATCAGGCTGACAATATGATCCTTACCATAGGGTTTGCTGCTAAAAACTTGACCTGTATTACCCTTACCATCAGTGTCTGCAATTTGGCTGGAGGAATCTACTCTGGAAATGCACAGTGTGATGAGCATGGCTAGAAATGAGGGGATGTCCTTAAAAGATGCTGTGTAATTGAAATTTGCTAAGGTAGATCCTAAGTGTTCTCATCACCACCAAAAAAAAAAAAAAAACAGTGACCTTTTGGGAGGTGATGGATGTGTTAATTAGCTTGATTGTGGTGCCTATTTCACAATTTACCTGTAAATCAAATCATTAAGACACTCCTCTCCCACATTCAAACTCTTCCCTTACAATTAACAAATTCATCTAAAAGTACAAAACTATGAACTCTCCCCTCCAAAACAAAGTAGTAAAATCATTACAGGAGAAAATGCCCAGCCTCTCCAGTGCAGAAATGTAGAAGAAAACGACTGTACGGCCCTATTTTTTTCGAGACCAAAATGTCTCCGTAAAGAAGAGGTATGAAACATAAAACCAGATAATCCTACTTTAAGGATATATTATTCTAAGACAATAAACCAAAAGCAGAATTGTCTTTTGTATGAGGATGCCTGTATCAATCCTGTTTATAACAATAAACAGTTAAATGCACCAACTTGTAACAATGAAAGAAAGGTTAGGTATGTTACGGCAAATCGATGTTATGAATACTTTATCACTGTTAAAAATGTTACGTGTGAAGTTTCAGTTATGCACGATGAGGAAATTACAAAGACCTGCTGTACAACACTATGCCTACTGTTAACAAGACTACAGATTATATTTAAAGATTTGTTAAGAGAGTAGATCTCATGTGTTTACTACATGAAAAAAAGCACATATATATAAGCTTATATATATGTGCTTATATATACGTTTATATATATGTGCTTATATACATATATATAAGCACAGTTTCTCAATTATATATAACTGCATTCAGTAGGAAAAGTAGAACATTATGTGCTCACTTTTTACCACTCCACAAAGTGTACAAACACACAGAAATAAATGTAAAAGTTAAAAAGAAAGATTTCAATTAATTAGATTCCCTTTTTGTTTACCAAGTTGATTTAGTGTATAATGATTTTTTTTACTCTCAAAAGAGTGGACAAAGTTAGGAAGAGGACAGGTAGGTTGTCAAGTACAAATGCCACCAGGATTCTTTACACAAAGGAAGCACGGTTCTCACATTCAATGATAACTCAGTGTCTGGGCCCTTCTGGCAGTCAGGCTCCACCACGCTCCCACCCAGCCAGGCAGGGTTGATTGATTACCTCAATAGAACTAGCCAAACAGAACCAGATAGGGGTCAGCAGATTTTTGCCTCTGGAACCATATTACATTTATATTTGAGAGATGTCCAAAGATCTTCAGAGCAGCTCAGTCCTCTGCATTTCCCTAAGATAAGTCTATGCTAGCCAAATAAATCAGAAAATAATCATAGACCATGTAGACCCATTTCATCTCCACCATTGCTACTGAAGGTTCACAACCACATATTACAAAATCATCCCTTCTCCATTTTAAGCGCAAAAATAGATGTCAGCAGCATGCTAAATAGTGCCTTCATCCCTGCTCAAAATAGCACAGCTTAAAAAATAATTCTGACACTTCTCACATTATAATATCAACAAAAACTCAAACGTGTATAGCACTTTACAGTATACCAAGTGCTGTTGTAAACATGAGTTTACGCCACCACAAGATCCTTACGTTAGTTAAAATTCAGCTTAGCTCACATTAAAATGGAGTGTCAAGATCTAGCAGCTTTCTAATTGCAAAGAAAAACCAGGCAATTAAAAGCAGTGTACTTAGAGGAGCTCCTTCTCAGCTACGATATGGAAAATGAAATCACTAAAGCCAGAAATTCTTTTAATCCAAAATTAGGTGGGTGAGTATCAAATTCACCATAAAATCTCATTATTTTTCACACATCTTTTTAATGCTTATGGAGTCTAGGGGTTGGGGGTAAGGGCACAATTGACTATTCGTTCTTTTTTTTTTTTTTTTTTTTTTTTTTGACTATTGGTTCTATTAAAGGTCTGACCAAAGTTGAACATAAAGAGGTTACTCCATCATTCCTGAGTACAACAATTCAATGTTTACACTTGTTATAATTCAGCAGACTTACAGGCTTACTTACTTACTTACAGGAGTAAGACAAAGTCCTTAACTTCAGGGATTGAGGCAGGGCTACAGGACAGCCCTATTGAGGCTGGACTCCCACTCCACCTCTGAGTCCTTCTAACTTTGGGATGATGGAAGACACAGTTTATTTCTCCTCCCACTCAAGCCTCTGTTATTGCAAATGGATATTATAATCTTCCTCAGTTTACATGAAAATCAAGGGGTAGCAGGAACAGGAAAGCAAGAACAGAGAGTGGGAAGGGAGCCATCAGCAAACAAGGACTGTAATAGAGCTGCGCAAAAACAGGCAGAAAATGATGCCCAAAGGACCAGGGCAAAGGAAGTCCTGAAGAAAATACACTTTCGGGGAACCCATAGCCTAGGAAGGAGCTGACCTGCGCTGCAGGCACCCAGATGGACACTGGGTACAGGACCATCAGCCACTCTGGAAAAGGAGCATGAGATGCAGAGCTGACATCAGTGGGGACTCAAGAAGAATCACAGACCCGACTGCCTTCTCCTCCCCATCACCCTACCTCTGAGGGCTGAATGTTCAGGTTTCTGGGGGCGCCCAGGTGGTGCAGTCAGATGAACATTGACTCAGGTCATGATCTCAGGGTTGTGGGATCAAGCCCCAAGTCGGGTTCTGTGCTTAGCACAGAATCTGCTTGAGATTCTCTCTCTCTCCCCTTTGCCCCTCCCACTCGTGCTCGTGCGCTCTCTCTCACAAATAAATATATCTTTAAAAAAACTGTTCAGGTTTCTGGATCTAATAATCTTAATAACAAGAGGATTTCCAAAAACGAGGGAGATAAGTCTTTTCATTGACATGACCCATCAAGTAATCATGGGAAATGAATTCTGAAGGTCCACATTTAGCCATGTTGTGTTTGGATGTTCAGAACAAAGACCCTGTCTGAGAAAATTATTTGAAAATGTATCAAAAGAAGCTAGATGGCTAGCAACAAAGAAACAAAAAAGGTGTGAAGTTTCAAAACCTGGATTCAATGAAGAAGAGCAAGGAAGGGTCATCCTGGGGACAGGTCCACAGTCCGCCAACCCACCCAGAGAAGCAGCAGCAGACAGAGTAAGTCTGAGATGCCTCCTCACAGAAGGGGCTCCACAGGCCTGCTGCCATCCTGGGGGCCTGGACACGCCGGGTAAGTTTTACATGGTCACAGAGGCAGATAATGCAAGGCTAAAGCCAGGAAGAAAGCACACACTTTAAGACATCTATATAGGAAAGGACAGGTAACCTTCACACTGCACTTGGCTCCTCAGTGAAAAATATGTACTTGGTCATGTAGAAACTTTGTCTTGATTTTCAACTTTTAATATTTAAGCTATAAAGAACTCATAGGCGATGTGATTATGGGTTTAAAAAAGAATGTAAGTGTTAACCTCACTGATAAGAATATAAAAGGAAAGGGCAGATGTTAAAGAGAAGAAAGATAATGGGGAGAGCTAATAGAGGAAATGCCACTGACCCCCACCTCACAGAGCGGAGAACCAAGAGACACCATCCAAAGCTGGCATCACAAAAAGTGCAAAGTGCCAGCTGACTTCTTAAAGTTTGGGACTTAACACTCAGGAATCAGGGTTAGCAATAGACTGTTCTGGAAGATGGGATTTAGGTGAGCTACAGTAAGGACAGGTACATACACTTCCTTTATCACAGCAGCACGTCTATAAACAATGACTGAGGGCCTCTGAGTGGCTCAGTCAGTTAATCGTCTGCCTTCGGCTCAGGTCATGATCCCGGGGTCCTGGGATCGAGTCCTGCATCAGGCTCCCTGTTCATCAGGACATCTGCTTCTCTCTCTACCCCAACCCTTCTACTCATGCTCTCTCTCTCTCATAAATAAATTAAATCTTTTTTTAAAAGTGGCTGAGGGTAAGCAAAATAGCAGTATAAATTTATATACAAAGGAAAAGGGATATTTATGCATTTGCTTCTCTATGGAAAATTTTCTAGAAGTGACAAGAGAGAATGGATTTTTTCTGATTTTTCTCATTGGGGAGATTCTAAGGAATAGGACAAGAAGGGGAGAAGATATTTCACCCTACACATTTTCATTTTTGAACCATGTCAAATGAACCACCTTTCAAACAATGAAACACTTAACACCTAAAATATAAGAATATATTCCTCAGTAATATGGAGACAACTACACTAAAGAAACAATTAAAATATTTAAAGGGGGGGTTTCTATAGCTTGTAGTAGTAATTACACAACTAGTATTTTTCATTGTAAACCTACCTGCATTGTTTTTTAAATAATGTGGGTATATCTATTTTTATTAAGAAGTTAAACACATAAAACAAACAAAAAGCCTCTGATGGAGAGAAAGGCTTCTTTAAGAAAAGATGCCTTGAGGAGGAAGCAGCTGGCACTGAGAATACAAATAACAAATCACCCTCTGCCATCCCCCTGCCCTGTTTTATACAGGGCTCCCTACTCCTCTCAAGAGACTCTCATACTAACAACGGGATTTCCAAGAAAAAGATGCTCTAACATTGAAAATAATACAGAAGTGTATTTAATGTGTTAAAGACTTAAGAAAAGTTATCTGAAATAAGAGAGAACCTTAAAACTTTTAGGAGACAACAGATGTCAACCATTACATTACTCATCATTAAAAGAAATGCAAACTTGAAGATACATTATCAATTTTTACAGACAATAGATGAGTCATAATTATGCATCATTACTAACTGATGAAATTTCAAAATACGTCCAAAATAATGACCAAAAATACTTTTTCCTGCAAACATCAACCATAAAACCACTCCTACTGAGAGCGAAATCAAGAGTCAAGAGTCCCAGGATCTACCCCAGCCCCACAAGATGTGCCAGTCTGGCACACTTCCTCTCATCCTCACTTCTTCATCTGTAAAATAAATTAGATAAATTCAATAATCCCTAATATCCTTGCCAGCTCCGGTCATTTTGTATGCTTTACATTTCAAGTCATTCACTAGTGAAAATTTAGTAAAAAGAATAACCTAGTAGATGCAGCTGATCCACAACCGTTGACGCCCAGATCTTGTAAGAGCCTGACCAAGTGTAATATTCCATCAACCACATAATGCTGTCGACCCCCGGGGAAGCTACTAAGGCTTTTTCAAAGTGCTACCACTGAGTTTTGGTTCATGTACTCATGAACCACTGGCAACCTACTGAGGAAATACCAAATGACGGTCCCTGTCCTCAGACTGTTCACACTGTAGAGGAGGAAAGTGACCAGTAAATGAGAACAGAGCAAGGTGAAAAGTGCTCTGATAGAATTAAGTCTATGGTGCTAATGGAACATAGAATAATTAGCTCTGCTAAAGGATGTAAAAAGGGGGAAGGATAAAAGAATTATGAAACACCTTTTGGGATCCAAGTGTGATGAGTGAATAAGAGATTCCTGTGAAATTTTTCATCATGCTAAATTCAGTTCTTTAATCTAGCCTATTGAGCTAATGGATCCTGATCCTAAGAGCCATCATTGAACTCTGGGTCATAGTCCATGCCACCTATGCAGCATTTCCATGTAAAATACTCTCTAAAAAATTGACGAAGAGGGGTACCTAGGTGGCTCAGTCAGTGAAGCATCTCCCTTTGGCTCAGGTCATGATCTTCATGGGTCCTGGGATCCAGGCCCCAGCTGGGCTCCCTGCTCAGTGGGTAGTCTGCTCTCCTTCTTCCTCTCTCTTTCCCTTTGCCTCTTCCCCAGATCGTGCTCTCTCCCTGTCTCTCAAATAAAATAAAATCTTTTTTAAAAAAAGTTGAAGAAAATCCTGCAATTGTAGGACTAATTTGGACATTCCCTCCAAGCTACTGGCTGTGTGGTCATTTGAGACTCCTCACACCTAGCTTCCATTTCTCCACGTGACTATAATGACAAGCCAATGCAAATTCCATCTGCAATCTAGAAATCCTGCAAAAGAAAGATCTGAGGTCTAACATAACCTGTTCATAGCAAACCTCCATGAGATATTCTGGTCCTCTTTACTGGGCTCCCATGTGTATGCTTGATTTTGACAATTTTCATAATTCGTTTTTTAAAAGATTTTGTTTATTTGAGAGAGAAAGAGAGAGAGAGAGAGAATCTCAAGTAAACTCCCTGCTCAGCATGGAGCCTGGCATAGGGATCAATCTTACAACCCTGGGATCAATTTTATAATGACCTGGGCAGAAAATCAAGAGTCAGACATGCAACTGACTGAGCCATCCAGGCACCCCCGAAAACTTTCTTAATTCTTAAAATATTCTTAAAACTTGTCTAACATAGAAATATTACATTCACCTGTCTGAAGTAGTATACAGAATCTACCTTTTTTCCATTTGGGAAAAAAATCAGAATTTTTGTTTATTTTCATTATTTCTCAAGGTCATTTCTGGTGGCTGTGTAAAAATCTTATTTACAGTATTCTTTCAATCTTCTAGAATATAATTTCATCAATACCAGGGGATTTGAGAGCAAGTAAAGCTAAATAATCTCTCATCCATCAACCATGTTACTCATTACCAGCACTTAAATAAACTAAAACTCCCAATGAGAAATTGGTTTGGACTGGAAACAAATTTCTTCATTAAAATGAAGCCAAAGTGAACAGATAAGAATATAAAAATTCAAGGCAGGAGCATGATATAAAAATGATAGTTCTGTGGTTTTACTTTTTTGGAAATATACAAAACACATGAGAAATATGCATGTGGTTTTACTTTTTTGGAAATATGCAAAAAATATACAATTTGCTTAAATGACTCAGTTACCATTTTTAGTAAACATTATATATAAGATGTACCCATCCCTAGAGTGTGGGTGTGTCGCTAGGCTCTGTCCTTGGTCCCCTACATTTCTATCTCTAATTGGGCTCATCCTCACCCTCGGAGATTCATCTACTATTTAAATGACTGCACATCTGTGTCTCCAACCTCGTAAGAATGCCAGGCCTGTATTTTAAGCCGTCTGCTCAGCTTTTCTCCCTAGACAGTCCACTTTAACCTCAGGATCAACTTGCTCCAAGCCAAGCTATCACTTCTACACAGAACACTTGTTATGTGTATCATAACATACACATGTGTGTGTATATATGCACACACACAAAATGATTAGCCATAAAAAATGAGATCTTGCCATTCCTGATGACATGGATGGACCTAGAGAGTTATGCTAAGTGAAATTAGTCAAAGACAAATGCCATATGATTTTATTTCTATGTGGAATAAAAAAAAAACCCAAATGAATAAATAAACAAAAAGCAGAAATAGACCCATAAGTACAGAGAACAAGCTAATGGGTGCCAGAGGGGAGGGGAGAGTGGGGAAATGGGCAAAATGGGTGAAGGGGAGTGGGAGATACAGGCTTCCAGTTATGGAGTGGATAAGTTACCGAGATACAAGGTACAGCACAGGGAATAGTCAATGGTACTGTAATAGTGCTGTGTTGTGACACATGGTAGCTACTCTTGTGAACACAGCATAATGTATAAACTTGACCAATCACTATGTTGCACACCTGAAACTAATGTAACACTATACTATACTTTAATTTAAAAAAAAAAAAACATTTTAAAAACTCGAATTTAACCTCCAATCAGCTCATTCTGCCTCTCCCTACTCCACTGTCATCTCTCCCAGCTTCCAGAAGGGCAACAGATCCTTCTTTCTGAAAGGCTCTCATCATGTCATTCCCAGGCTCTAGCGCTTCCAATGACCTCCCAGCTTCCCCACTGGGTGAACAAGACCACCCACAGTTTAACCTTCCAGACCATCCATTCTTGTTTCCTCACTGCCATCAAACCTTTGCACACGCACGCCCAGCTGGAATGCTTTCTACAATTCAATTCAGTAACATCTATTTAAATCTTTAAATCCTTTGCAGCTTGCCTCTCAATTGAAGGCATAAATACACACAGAATGCAGGAATGAATGAGTGCCTCCTACGAGAAACTGGAATGAAATGGAGCCGAGTGGGAGCTTACTGGGCACTGCAGAGGATATGAGGATTTGTATCACATCCAAACATCTGAAAAAAAAATGCATCCCATTTTCCAATCAAAGTAAGTTACACACCTCTTGGGGAGAAATATCCTATCATAGGCTGAATGCTGCCCATATCATTAAATAATTATCTCTGAAAAGGCACATAAAACTTCATTGTTTTCCTCATTAAATACTAAACTCACTCTAAAAAAAATGAAGACCACCTAATGGAAGTCAACTTATTTCATTACAATTCAAATAACCTTTGATCTTTAACCTTCATCTACATATATGTTTTATTTTTAAAGACAGATTCTTATCTGAAATGTTTGGGAATTTTGCTTTAAAGAAATAACTTAAATAACATGAACTTTCAGAGATCCTTTAAATTCCTTAATTCCCTAGGGGTTAACTGTCTTGCATGGCTCTTCTAAGAAATTATGGGAAGATGGGGCCAAATACATCTCTTTACAAATATTCTGAAAGAAAATCCACAAGCTATTTAGAGCAGTTCCAGGTAGCTCAAGCAAGACTCCTAGTAAAGGTTTCTTCTTTTAGTGAAAGAAAGAGCTGTCCTATCAAAATTCTCACCACTGTTCCGGAGCAATGCATTGTTTGCCAAACACGATACAGGCCATCTAAGAATTATTTTACCATCTTCATATTAATCACCACAGCATTCTCTAATTAACATTTTATTTAAGATCAATGAATAAATACCACATGCCAGGAAATACATCTTAGACTTATTGTAGCCTGGCTTTAAAAATGCAACAATATGTGTTGTGTACTGCTTTATGATTATCAGGACTAAAAACAAATGAACACCCTTCCTGCCAATTCATGAATGAAAGATTATAAAATCCTGGAAAACATACCATTCCATTTTTCTCTATACTCAAAAAAGAATAATAAACCTTAAACTCTTAAAATGGTGCATGGCAGGGATAGGGGTGGGGTGTCAGGGGAGGGGTGGGTGGGCAGGAGGTGACCTTAGTTGCATACAGCCTAAGGTGGTACAATGGTTCCATTGTGAAGCTATTAGGTATTGTGGAGAGGTGACTCTGTCTTCTGCTACCCTGAGTTCACAAAATGAAAGGAAAATTTACTCCGGTCAATGAAGATATAAATAGAAGACATGAGTGTTTCTCTTCTCCTTGAAGACAGATAGACACAGATGTTTTAGGTGCTAGGTATTTTTCATTGTGCCAGCGGTAATCCTAGCATGCTCTTACTCAGTAGTTCTTTCAAGAATATCCAAATAAAATTATTTTAACTATTCTCATGAGGATGTAACGCACACAACCTAAATGTTAACAGGAATAAAGGATAAATATTAACAAGCACTAGGATTTACTAGGATTAAAATAAACTTTCATGGTTAAAAGCAAATAAATGGCTAATGCAATTAAGGATTCTACATTAGACTCCTCTAACAGACTGTAAGCTCCTTGAGGGCAGAGCCTTCTTCCTCATATTTGATCCCCATTTCCAAGCAGGTGACTACATTTAGTAGAAGAATAAGCAATCTAATTTTCTTCTGAATAAATAGTAACAAATCTATGAAATATCATAGAAGTATTAAATCACTGAATCATATAAGTATTATGTATACTGCTATTTTAATAAATTTTATATAACAGCTTTTTGATCATTTTAAAACAACATATAAACCATGCAGATGATCCAATGTAGTCTTTTAAGACAGTCGAAAACATTCCCAATCTTTCTTCATTCTTTCATTCAAAAAATATTAGTTGAGCACCTACTACTAGGTATGTGGGCACTCTGCTACTCTGGGAATATAATGATGACTTAGACTTGTGTGATATCCACCTTTTTAGAACAGTCTAGTGGTTGAGGTTAACAATTAAGCAAATGAACAATTATTGTACAATTGAGAGGTACTATAATAAATACGACAGGAGGAGTATAGAGAGATTATGGAAGCAGATGGAAAGAGGCAACACCTAACCCAGACTTAATAGGTTAAAGGATACTTTCCTAGAAGAAGCCTCATTTATAGTACAGAACCACAGAGGTTAGTAAGACTTTGCCAGGCAAAGTGAAGCTCTCCTGCAGAGGTAACAGCCCAGAGTCAAGGCATGGAGGTAAGAAGCAGCATGGCTATAGGCTACACACAGTCCATGGGAGCTGAGGCTGGAGATGATGGGTGGGGACTGGTAGAGCTGCAAAGAAGAAGAGAAGTCTGATTATGAAGGACCCCATTAAGCTACATTGGGGAGTTGGAATTTTATGTGAAGATCTGTATGCAGCTATGCTTTCTGAAGCCCGGGCCCGTTATATATGGTGCCTGCATTAGGTCAGTGGCTCTCAGAGTATGGTGTCAGATCAGCAGCCTCAGGAACCCCTGGGAAGATGCTAGAAATAGAAACTCTTGGGTCCCACTGAAAACTACAGAATCAGACACTCTGGGGCTGGAGCCCAGAAATCTAGGTTTTAATAAACCTCCCAGGTGATTGTGACACATAGTACAGAGATGGTAACTGAGAATAGATGGGATAGTAACAGAGAAGAGGGCCAAGGAAAGCCCCAGGGGGCACCAATGTTTTAAGAGATGCACAGAGGAAGTCAGAAGAATACAGGGCTACAGAAGCCAAAGGCTGGCACAAGTTGAGTCAAGTCTGGTAAGTCTGGTAAGTCAAGGACTGAGAAATATCTCTCTTGGATTCAGCAATGAGAAGGTCATGCACCCATGACCTGGCAAGAACAGTGTTAGTGGGGTGAGGCTTAAAGCCTGACCATGGTGAGGTCAGAGGCTGCATAGTAGCCTGAAGAGGCCAAGTGGCAAGGGAGGTAGTCTTAGGTTGGGGAAAACTTGGCCATGTTCAAATGACAGTGAAAAGGAGCCAGTAGAGGGAACAATTGGTAGGCTGAACTCTAAGGAGGTGGAAGGGGATGTGACTCAGGAAGTGGGTACACAGGATCACAGCCTTCAACAAAACCAGAGTCACAGCACGAGGAAGGCAAAGATGGGTGTGGGTACAGTTGTGTTGGGGAGAGAATTCTCATCTGAGCACTTCTCTTTGTCAAACAAGGGAAAGGTCATCTACTGAGATGGGAGGTGGTGCTCAGGGTCCAGACATGGCTCCCATCAGAGGGGGCAACACTGAAAACTCGGAAATGGGCTGCGAGAGTGAGTCCCTGGTCCCCAGGAGACATGATGGGACATGACCAGTCTGACAGAGGCAGTGGGGATGTAAGTATATGGATGACAGAGATATTGTAGAGGTGGAATTATCAAGAATTGTTGATGAGTATGTTACAGGAAGCAAGAGGAGTGTGTCTAGCTATGGAGGACTGGTCTAGACCGGGTGTAGATGGATGGAAGGTGCCCATTCACTGACATATCAAGCAGGCTTCCTGATCTGTGAAGAGGAAAATATTATTTCCTTCACATACGTCCCCCAGAATGGCTGATGGGAAAATACATGTAAAGAGGAGTCCGCTACTTAAGGAAGTACACAGCAGGGACGCCTGGGTGGCTCAGCAGTTGAGCGTCTGCGTTCAGCTCAGGGTGTGATCCCAGGGTCCTGGGATCAAGTCCCACATCAGGCTCCCTGCAGGGAGCCTGCTTCTCCCTCTGCCTATGTCTCTGCCTCTCTCTGTGTGTCTCTCATAAGTAAATAAATAAAATCTTTTTTTAAAAAAGTTAAGAAAAGGAAGTACACAGCAAATGGTAGCCATTGTCATTATAGCAGAACTCTTTGAATAGAAGAATCACTCATTTGTTGAACGATGACTGAATGAACAAATGAAAGAAGAGGGTGTGGGTAGAAGACGGTATATTTTAGCCAATGAGACTATGATAGGTTATTTATCACAGTGGCTTTCTGACTCTTTCTTTTGTGGAATGGGGGGAGAGGCTTTTTCCCGTAAGATAGGTTTGCAGTATAGATGAGTATTTAAAGATGAATCACATCTCTCCTTTACTTAACTCCATCTCCTTATAGTATGTAACCCAACACGGCTCACTCCTCCTAACACTCCTGACACACACCCCTGGGCACACTGCCAGCTCTGCTGCCAGCCCCTCCCACCCTGGTCCAGTCCTCTTTCTGCAGATCCTTGCCCCCCACTGCTTGCTCTTCCAGGCACTCCCCACCTTCCACCCAACTTCCAGTGCCCCCACTGCCCCCCACTAGTCAACATCCCCCCTGGCTTAAACTCCTCCAAAGACTTCCCAGGGCTGCTTTCACTAGCATGTACCCCTTTCCTTTCCTTTCTTTTCTTTGTTAACATATAATGTTAAATTTGCTGTTTCAACCATTCAACCATTCAACCATTTGAAATTCAACCATTTCAAACATATGATTCAGTGGCATTAATGAGATTCAGTGTTGTGCAACCATCACCACTATTTCCAAAATGTTTTCATCACCCCAAAAAGAAGTCCTTTACCATTAGGCAGTAACTACCTCTACTCCCAGCTTCCTCAATCTGCTGTGAAGGATGGGGACTACTGTCTCTTTATGCATTTGCCTCTTCTAGAAATATGTAAGTGGAAATCATATGGTATTTGTCCTTTTGTGTCTGACTTGCCTCACTCACCATAATGTTTGCAGAGTCCATCCATGTTGTAGCATCTACCAGAACTTCAAATCTTTGTATGGCCAGTATTCCGCTGTACATACATACTACGTTTCATTTCTCCATTCATCTGTTGATGGACTCATGGGTTGTTTCCACCTCTTGTCAAATGTGAATAACAGGAATGTTAGATGCTATGAACACTGGCATACGTGTATTTGTTTGAGTTCCTGTTTTCTATTCTTTTGGGTATATGTTAGTGGAATTCCTGGGTCATACTGTAATTCTATGTGTAGCCTTTTGAGAAACTCCTATGCCTCTTTGATAAATATAAAAATCTCACACTTAACTTCAAGATCCTGACATGCTGCTTCCCTAACCTCCCGCCCCCGCTGGACTCTCTTCCTTGAGAATGGCTCCAAGCCTTAACCCAAATGGTAAGACCATTTGTGATCTGACCCCTCTGTCTCCCAGTCCTAACTCCTCTCCCTCCTCTCCTACGCTCTGACCATGGAGAACCAATGTGATGTACCGATGGCTATGCCTCTGCATGTGCAACCTGGCCCTTTTGTTCTCTCTTTACCTACTCTTGCTGGAAGAAACTGCTCAAGCCCTTTTGGACACTCAGGTCTCCCATGGCATCTGCTATGCACCAAGTGGGCAAAAATTATTGCCATTCTGAGTTGTTCTAAGGGATAAAACCCCCTTTGGCTGCTCTCAGCTCACACACTCTGCCATCAACCAAGCCTACACTGTATAAAAGCTCAAGAAAGTCTGAAAACAAAACTTCTTGGAATAAAACTTCAAGGTCAAACAGACTATAGTGAGTTACCCAAAGGAAGCTTCATCTATTTAGTGTAATGTAAATATGTGCTTTTCATCATTAAAACACTACAAAATACCATATTCACATCTCCTTTGACTGCAAATGTCTCTAGGTAAGGGATTACATCTAATTTAAACCTTTTTATTATAAAATATAATATATATAGAATAACGCATAACATGAAAAACATGGCTTAATGAATTAATACGAGAAAAGTCAACTACCCACCACCTAATTCAAGAACTAGAATACTGTGAGCTCCCCAGAAGCCTTCCATATGGCTCTTTCCCATTACAACCCCTTCTTTTCCAGCAACTATCGTTAAGAGGGTCTATTTTTTTGAAAAACAGAGCTCTATCCTAGTTAGGCAACTAAAAGTTTATGAAAGAATAAAGCAAAGTTCTGGCTGTTATACATGGGATCTCATGGCATCTCATGAACAAATGTGTTGAGTGGTAGTGGGTGTTTGTGTCACAGATCTGTATTTTACACCATCTTCTCTTTCACCAACCAAAATAATTACAATTAATTTTAATTAGATGGCATAGTTTAAGTCTTTGGTAATTTTACTCTGGTTTTCATAGATTCCACTGGAGGAAAAAAAAATCTATGGTTTGCTTATTTCTTTCCAAATGACAGGATATAACAGCTCTGTGTGTACAAGTCTATGTGTGTGTATGTGTGTATGTCAGTGTTATTAAAATATAATTCACATACCATACAAATAACTCATTTTAAGTATATAATCCAATGATTTCTGGTAGATGCTCAGAGATACAACCATCACCACAATCTATTTTTATACATTTTATCATCCCAAAAAGAAATCCCTTACCTATTAGCAGTCATTTCCCATCTCAGTCCAATCTGCTAGTCCTATTTTCTGATATTATGGATTTTCCTACTCTGCACATTTCATGTAGATGGAGTCACACGTGACTTTGTGTGATCTTTTGTGACTAGCTTCTTTCGCTTACAATGTTTTCAAGGTTCATCAATGTTGTGGCACATATTAGTGCTCCATCCTTTTATTTCTCGATACTATTGCATTGTGTGGATATGCCACATTCTGTTTATCCATTCATCAGTCAATGGACATTTGGGTTGGTTGTATTTTCTCACTAAATGCTGCCATGAATATTCACGTCCAAGTTTTTATACAGATGTGTGTCTTCACATTGGGAGGAATGAAGTTGCTGGTATGTAGGATAACTCTGTTTAAGATTGCCAGACTGTTTTTGCAAAGGAGCTGAACCATTTTCCATTTCTACCAGCAGCATATGAGGGTTCCAATATTTTCACATCATTGATAACATTTGTTACTATCTGTCTTTTTGATTATAGCCACTGTAGCAAGTATGAAGCTTATCTCATTGTGGTTTTGATTTACATTTCCCTAACAGGTAATGATGTGGAGCAACTTTTCCTGTGCTTTTTGGCCAACTTCCAAAGTCTAACTCCTACCTCTGGGTTTTTCATAGATACCCTTTGTCAGATTGAGGAGGTGCTCCCTCTCCCTACTTTATTAACTTTTTAACATGAATGAGTGTTGCATTTTATCAAATGCTTTTCTGCCTTTATTGAAATGATCATGCAGTTCTTGATACCAGCTGTTTTTGTTGGTAAAAAATTTTTCATACTTATGAAATCTATGCAATGCTATAAATATGCAATGCATTTCATATTTTATTAAAGGGTTCAATTTTAAATTATTAACTATAAACTCTAAAAATCATGCCTACAACAAAAATTATGGAGAAGCATATCATTAATATATTTATTTTGGAAGAAAATTGACTATGAAATTTATCTGGGGTCTTTTTTGAATGGTAGAAACCATGGTGTGTCTGTGTGTGTATTTTTGTTTTTGTTTTCTTCTATCAGCCTAACTGCTATGGTCCTACTTTTTCCAACTACATCTTGGCTACTTCTATTCTTTTGAACAGTAACCCAAATACACACTTAAAGTCTATGGAATACTCTGCATAAGCCCAAATTAAACACAAGTTTCTACACATGAATACTTCAGAAAGCAATTCAAATAAAATGAAAATGGTATCAATCAGAGAGGATCTGTGTGCAACCATCAAACAACCAAATACATACAATATTAAAGATGGCAACAAAAAGTAGTTACATCAAGAGTCAAATATGCTTAAGCCAAGTGGTTTTTAGTAAAATCTATGTATAACCCTTTATATCAGTTAACTACCTCTAATATCCAACAAAAATCATTTACAACATTAGGCTCTGTCTCCATGATTAAACATAATCATCTTGTCAAAATGTATGTACACAGATAATGGCACCTTCCCTCTCTTGTAAAATCCAAAGTCTAACTGCAAATGCCATATACCCTGCAGAAAATTCTGAAAGATGCTAAAAACATGGAAAGGATATTAGACCAGTACAAAGTAACATCCCTCCAGACTAACTAAAGTACATATTGAGGGTTTGGAAACTATATTGGCTCACAGGGCTGGTGCCAGCTAGAGAAGTGGCTAGAATTACAAGATCAGAAAAAGGCTTCGTGAACATGTGTTCTACGGTGGAAGAAGAGAAATGTGTTGAAAGCAGCTCTCTCATCCCATGAGATCTTATGAAAAGAAAGCCTCGATAACATTAAGAACATTTCTGCTGTCTATCCTCAATGTTCATATTCAACCACTGAGTCTTAAAATACAGTGAAGCCAATACAATGACATTATATTAATGTCAAATATATCATTTAAAATCAATCTGGGGGCAAAGGCTACCTGCGAAGCGTTAACTAAATCACGTATTTTTCTCAAAAGAAAAAAATGCTACTACATAATTTACTTAGTTGTGTATCATGTATCCCCACCGTAACTATAGGACACAAATTACTGAGATTCAGTTTTTTTTGGTTCATATTTCATTATACTGAGATTTCCAACACTGCATGTAGTCCCAGAATTGCAGTTTAACTCTTTTGGATGCAAAACAAGCAGAGGTGCTTACAAAGTTATGGATCTCTACAGGAACAAGAGGAGGCACTTTCTTCTTCACCCCAGTGATTGGGATCCTGACTCACTGGGATTGCACCACACGAAATGCAGTGGCCAAAAGGGACTCTTCTTCCACAAAACACTGCACTAATTCTCCAGCATTCAGCTTTTCCACTTGAATGGAATAAAAACCCTTTTGAGAACAACAATTACAATCCCCCCATTTTTTTCTTAGGCGCACTATTGGACTCCTTAGTGCATGCACAATGCAAATAAGGCAGGCTTCCTTTCACAGAGTGATTAATATGCAAAGACAGCCTGCTTTTTTAGTAGGATGTGAAGAACCACCAACAAGCTTTTCTAAACCTAGAGGTTTCTACAATTATTTCCACTGTTTATTTTTAAACAGAAGATTACACAATAACAACCAAGCGCTTTAGCTCCAGCTTGCCAATATTTTGTAAACAATGACAAGTTAGATTTTTAAACCCTTTGTATCATATTTAAAGCTCTGGTCAACCATCGATTCTAATATATTAATTCATTCCCAAGTCTAGGAAACTCAACTTGTATGAAGCAAGATTCAAGCTCTACTTTCTTTATAAGGAACTGCATGCACTTCATTTTTAAATAGTGAATGATCTGTCTGGCATGTACCTTTTAGGAAGCTTGTACCTTTGAAGATTTACTATAAATTCCAAAATAAGACTAAGAAGTTACATTGTTATGGTATTCCCTCTGGCTTATATGTACCTATATAAACCTGTGATTTTTCCAAATTATTGTTGAATTCAATATAAGGTTGTGTTTTGATAGAAAATTAAATGAAATCTGTTTAGTGAAGTAATGCTACAAAGAAAATGGAATCTTTGCACTACAGATTATGTCCATGTGACATCTAATCTCAATAAAATAATTTAAGAAGTATTTCCAATCATACACTTCCTTGGTGATATTTTTCACCAAAATTTCCAGGAAAACGTAAAGCTACTAGATATGACATTAGACCTTGCTTCATAAACACCTCACTTGTCGCATTGTTTTTGTTTTTGCCTGGCTCCACTTAGAAATCTCATGAAGGGGTTCTAATCATAAAACTACCCAACATTTCCATCTAATGTTTTAAACAAACAAGAAATCATCAACTCAAACATTTTGCTCTGGGTATGAATTTTTTTAATCCATGTATTTATTTATTTATTTATTTATTTTTTAATCCATGTATTTAAATACTAAAATGTAAATTTGATTTTCATGTCCTTCTTTACAAAATCCTCAGTAGCAATAGTTTTTGTTTTTTTTTTTTAAAGATTTACTTATTTATGATAGACATAGAGAGAGAGAGAGAGACAGAGACAGAGACACAGGAGGAGGGAGAAGCAGGCTCCACCCCGGGAGCCAGACGTGGGATTCGATCCTGGGACTCCAGTACCGCACCCTGGGCCAAAGGCAGGCGCTAAACCACTGAGCACCCAGATCCCTGTTTTTTTTTGTTTTTTTTTTTAAGATTTATTTATTTATTTATGATAGACATAGAGAGAGAGAGAGAGAGAAGGAGTGATAGTTTTAAGATAAGATGTCAGATATGGATGAGACGATTTACAATTTAATTCCGGTAAAAATATTTCAAGAATGGATGTAGGTCAAAAGTGATTATGGCTTACATCAAACCCACTGTCTTGCCAACAGCCCCTGGTCCCAGGACATGTGACCTTATCTGCCAATGAGGAGCTGATCATGACATCTGGATACCATCAGTCTCCCAGCACCCGGATAGATACTGCCATCATTTTAGGGACATCAGTAAATCATTCAAGATATTTTTGTTTCTTTGTGAAGTTCTAGTGTCCAACCAGTAAAAGTCACTTACACACCTAGATTCTCCAGACAGCATCAGATATACAACCAGCCCCAAATGTAATGCCACCACATTCACTGTAGGCTTACACAATTTTCTTTTGTAAAAACTTGTAAATTCTAAATGGAAAAATTTATAACAAAAAAAGAAATGATTTATTTGATCTAATAAACAGATGAAAGTAAAGACTAAATTAACAATGGAACTAATTTTAAATGTCTCACGCTGAGTTTGCTAAAAGTATGTAATTTTAAACTCATTTATCACAAACAAAAACTTTAATATTTAGAAATACATACATAAATTATTGAAATGATTACATATATTTATAATTTATGTTTTCTGAAATATCCCCCCAAAAAATTTATTGTTATTGTACTTAAATAAAGTAATTTAACTGCTTGATTTTGTGATAGCTATTGCACAGGGCAGCAGAAATATAACACAGAATAATGTATTGATTTACCTCCCGGTGACTTCAAAAGGATCTGTCGTAAATATCTCTAGAAAACCAAATTACAAATGATTATTTGGGTTTCTTATTTAGATACAAAATTACACTTAGATACCCAAATCAATTAATGTACAAAATGTTTATCTTCTTAAAAAAAATCGCTGTATCTAACTTAACTGTGAAGAAGTATTTATAAACAATAAAAATATTCTTTTTATGAGAGGGGAGGAAGGGGAATGAACGGCCTGCATGACCAGTTATCTTAATTGAGTCTGACCGATAATTTAAATTCTGATTCCAGAGCCAATTTAGCTCAAAATGACCTCAAACTGTAATCTAGGGCAGTCAACGGACTCATTTTCAATCTCTTATCTTCAAAGAATACCACACGATGTCCTTTTCTTGCTTCATTATGACAGATGGCTTTCTTTAATGAAAAGTTTAAATTTTAAACATGTCATGCATAACTTTAACTTACATACACAACAGGGGAAAATCTGAGAAAGGAATAAATAACTCTTAGTTATCTTTTTCTGACATTTCAAGGTTGTCTTTGGTGTCATTCCAAAGGAATAAATATTACAAATGTAACCAAAAACAATTTAGAAAGTGGTCTAAAATTTTTTTTACAAAGCTACTGAATGCATTCATCTCGTATCCCCAACTTGCAGCCCAACTACATGGAACATTGGAGTTATTCCATAAATACTGGATTAAGTGAATGTTTCTAATAAATGTTCCTGCTACCCAACAAGGCTGGGACACAGCCATTTGCAAATGTGTTCATGAAACTGCTCTTATTCTGGTTCACAGCATCACTGCCAAGCCCTGTCTTTATATCCAAGAAATGTGGAATCTCAGGCCACCCACCCTGGAATCTTTTGAGGACTTCTTAGTTGAGAAAAGTTCTTCAAAACAGAATAGGTTCTTCACAATTGGCCCTAACTCCCTGAGTTGTCAATTCCCTTGATGTTAACATGTCAGGTCTTTGCTTCTGAAGCACCCCTGGCACACCTGCCTTTTCAAGAATTCTGCAGGCTTCTTTAAACATCAAAAATTCCATACTAAAACATGTGAGATGAAAGATTTCAAATGTGTGCTCTGGCTTATAGCAATTATGAACCCTGAGAGAGACAGGCCATTAGAGAGTTCTCACAGTCTCCTTCAAAATTAAAGCTAACAGCCCTTCTCATACCACCCCCACCCCCCTCTCATACCACTAACTTCAACTGAACACACAGGCACACAACTGTAAGCCACAGGAGGGTGGGAGCCATGTTCTCTCATCCTGGGTTCTTCTTCACTCCAGGAAGAGACTGAATTTGTATTAGCTAAAGAGATTAAATCACAGGGAATTTGTTCTTGGGGATGCTAGGTGCTGTTGAGGGTAGAAGTGCCTCAGTGAAAATAGATCCTTCCAATGAAATCTCAACTAGTGGATAAAATACTTCCAAACCATTCAGCTCAGAGAGAAACAATAGCTGGACTTTTACACCACTGGCTACAAAATACTGGACTCTCTTCAACTGACCAGCCCAAGAGAAAATGCTGGTACTAATGAGTGGATGTGAACATCCCTCACCCAATGGATCAGCCTTAGTGAAGCTCATTCACAGAGATTCCCCACAGCTTTTCATTGGCTCACCCCCGGTTATTAACAGACAGCTAAGGACCATTATAATTTGAGAAATGAAATGAAACAATATGAAACACAAGAGGAAATGCTAAAATAGAATAAAGGGGAATTCAGAGGATAAAGAGAGAATAAAGGAAGCAAGAAAACTTTTCTAAAATACTCAGAGATATAAAAGACACTCAGAGGGATCCCTGGGTGGTGCAGCGGTTTGGCGCTTGTCTTTGGCCCAGGGCGCGATCCTGGAGACCCGGGATTGAATCCCACATCAGGCTCCTGGTGCATGGAGCCTGCTTCTCCCTCTGCCTATGTCTCTGCCTCTCTCTCTCTCTCTCTCTGTGACTATCATAAATAAATAAAAATTAAAAAAAAAAAAAAAAAAAAAAAAAAAAAAAAAAAAAAAAAAATAAAAGACACTCAGACAATGAAACAGAACTCTCAGACATTAAAAATACGTTAGCAAAATAGAAAATTCAATATAAAATGGGTAAGAAGCTGACAAAGCCTCGTAAAAGTAAAAGGTGGAGGATTGGAGGGACAAAGAAATGAATGATAGGAGAGAAAAGACAAAAAAAAAAAAAAAAAAAAAGAATTAGAGCTATCTAACATCTGAATAAGAGCTCCAGGAAAAAAAAGAGAAAATGGAGATATGAAAATATCATGTAAATAATGTAGGAACATTTCCCAGCACAGAAAAACATGAATTTGCAGGCCAAAATGGCCCACTAAGAACCTACCCCCATAAATAAAAATAGACCTACAACAAGCCCTTAGAACACTGCAAGACAAAGGGAAGATCCTAAGATTTTCTTGAGGAGAAATAAACAATTTTCATGCAAAATATCAGAAATCAGAAGGCACTAGACTTCACAAATGTAACAGTGAATGCTAGAAAACATGGAGCAACACCTTCGAAATTCTTGGAAACAATGTCCAATCTAGAGAAGCGTATACCAGGCAAAATATAAATTAACTGCTACAAGCCTAGAAAACCAACGGTCAAGACTGAAGAATGAGAGTAAGGTCTAGGATATACATCCCCTAAGATGAAAGAAAATAGTCATGTTTGAACATAGTGAGAGGGAATTTACACACCAGTCTGAGAACTGACAATGAATTAATGATAGGTTTATATAAAACTATGCAAAGGGGACCCCTGGGATCCCTGGGTGGCGCAGCGGTTTGGCGCCTGCCTTTGGCCCAGGGCGCGATCCTGGAGACCCGGGATCGAATCCCACATCAGGCTCCCGGTGCATGGAGCCTGCTTCTCCCTCTGCCTGTGTCTCTGCCTCTCTCTTTCTCTCTGTATGACTATCATAAATAAATAAAATAAAATAAAAATTAAAAAAAAAAAAAAAAGTTTACAAAGGGGACCCCTGAGTGGCTCAGCGGTTTGGCACCTGCCTTTGGCCTAGGGCGTGGTCCTGGAGTCCAGGGATCCGAGTCTCACATCAGGGTCCCTGCACGAAGCCTGCTTCTCCCTCTGTCTGTGTCTCTGCCCCTCTCTCTCTCTCTCTCATGAATAAATAAATAAAATCTTTTTTAAAAAAAAAAGAAAGAAAACTATGCAAAGGAAAACTGAGCCATCATAAACTTCAGGAAAGACAGAAAGTTATATAAGAAAGAAAATAAAATCATATAATTGCTCAAGGCTTAGTTGTGATTAATATTTGCATGGTCATAATAATGTAAATGTTAAATATTATTTAAATCAAAAATAGAAAAAATTATTATACTGGGAGGTTGGGTAAAGGAAATAAGGCAGTAGAGAGTGTGTAAGAGGAAAAAGTCAATGAATAACACCTAAAACTGAGAAAGTAAGAAAGATATTACAGAGATTTAAAAAAAATATAGAAACATCTAAAAATAGTAGAATGAGTAGAAAGCGGTTGCTTCGGGGGAATCAATAAGGGAGGAATAAGAAGGGGTAGTAAAAGTTGGGCCAGGAGACTAATGTTTTGTGTTTGGAGTTTTATAAAATGATTTAATTTTTCAAACAATGTGGACATGTCATTTAAAATTTAAATTTTAAAGAAAAATTAAATGTAAGCATGAGGAATGACAACCAATTAATTCCAATTGCTTGAATAGTTAGGGTCTTTAATTTCAATATACACTTACTACACCTTAGTAGAGAAGAGAGAAACTGGCTGACACAACCTCTCTTAATGATAAGTAAATAGCTATTGAATTCAGATCAAGCTGAGAAGCTGTATGTAACAAGGTCATTCTATAAGAATGAAACATGAAATCTCCTTTGTCCTAAATCCTTCGGGATTAGAATGTCTCATGACTGAATTTTCCATATGAGTAACACTATTTATATTACCTCTTTCATTCCAATTTACCACCGGTAAAGACAATGGTATCTATATTTATGTTTGTTTTATGTTTGCAACTATACAGAAACTCCTTGAAATCATACCTCCTTCAGTACCTAGCACAAAGCTGAACATGAAACACACATGCTCCATAAACTAATCCAATATTAAGTGTCGCCTGCTGCTTGAATGGGCCATAGCTGGCTCTTCCAAATGAGGTTTAATTATGAATACCCATTACTTATGCTGCACTGTGTTATAACAATCCCTTGGTATTCTGTGATATACAGAGCTTTCTTTTTAATTGAATACTAAATAAAAGGCTAGACTGACTTTTTTTTTTGTTCCTGAATCCACTTTTCATAATTTTCCTATCCATTGAAGTTATTACACCTTACTATCAGTGTACCTGTACCTAGTAGTCATGTTTCCTTGATTCTAATCTGAGGAAATTAATTAAGAGTATATGCACTCTTTCCGGGGGCAAAAAAAAAAAAAAAAAAAAGGGCTAAAGGGCTTCCCTATCGATCCAGTGCATACAGTTAAATGCATGGACTTTGGGATATCCATTTTGGCTATCCAGAGGCATCTTTCCCTTACTTCTTCATTTTCTCCCTTATTCTTCATGTTTCATGTTCCAAAGATTTAAGGTTGCCAGACAAATGACTTCCAGATTAATGAAGTGTCACCAATATGATCTTTAGCAGCAACCATTATTTAAGTACACTAAATTTTATGGCTCTACCATTATAGTGAATTGACAGGTTTAAGATTAACCATATGCAAACAGAAAGAAGAATCTTTATATAGATTATAAACCAACGTATTTTTAAAATTTCTACTTTTCTTAAAACCAAGACCTACTAGACTTTGCTTCCACTGGAGTTGAAACAGCTAGGCCATCAGTCATGGTGTTTCTAACTGAGCTGCAATCCATAGTGATCCTGAACTCTCAGAGAATGAAAACTAAATGGGAAAAAATGTGATTCTAATTATAATCAATACTTAAATCCAACACTAATTGTACACCGCTTCACTGTGAACTTTAACAGAAAAAGGGAAAATGGGAAAAAAATGACTCAGCTTACTACATGCCAGACAGTTGCATAAATTACCTCATTTGGTCCTCACAATAACCCTATTAAGGGGGGTATTATTATTCCTGTTTCACAGAGAAATAAACTGAGCATTGGAAAGATAAAAATAACTGGTTCAAGGTCATGGAAAGCAGGAGAGCCACCCTACAGGACACCAAGTTTGATGTCAAAGGCCCCCAAGTATGCTACAGTATGCTCTGCTCTACAACACCAAAAGGAGATACTAAATTAAGAAAGAAAGATAGGTTGTATTATAACTCAGATCAAAGAGCTCCCATTGGATTTGCATCTGCTCATGCCCCTGACAGCAGGTCTTCAAGGTTTCCAAGTTGTACCCTGAATCCAGTTCTCATACAGCAACTACAGCTTAACTAGCGATTGGCAGCATGTCACAGGACGGACCCTCACAGGAGCACTATGAATAAAAGAACATCAGTAATCAGTCACACCCATGTCCACTCCTTTGCTGATCTGATAAAAACAATGCATCCAATATGTAACATATTGAACAAACTTCAAAAGATTTTGCTATCTACAAACCTTTTTCAAAGGTATAGAATAAAGGTATGATTATCATGGGCAATGATGCAAGACAACAAAGCTGTCTAAAATTTATCACCAGCCATGATAAATGAAATCCCTGGGGAGAAAACCCTCTTAACATTATTCACTTCCTTTCGGATGAACCCATCCCATTGTCCTTTGCAAGGTTTGCTCATCGCCTGGCTCTTTTCCTTTGTGCAGATACAAGCGCTCAGATGGCCCCCCAGTGTGAAGCCTTTCCCCCATCCCAACACCCCATTCTTCCCTTTTTTGTGGCCAAGTATCCTGGATGTCTGCTCCTCCTCAGTCTTTGAGAACGTGAATTTCACTGTCCAACTAAAATTCTCTAAGATCCCCACTCTCCTCTGAAACAAATCTAAAGTTTCTACTTGCACCTCATCCTCCTTACACGCATAACCCACATTAAGTACTACTGCGCTCTTTTTAATACAGTATTTGTTTTGTGATCTGAAGATAAAGTAATATATGCTCATTAGGGAAAACTCAGATGGTATAAAGAATGTGTCTTCTTCCAATCTTAAGGAGTGAAAGGAATTTAAAAAAAAATCAGTATTCCATATACCATTTGTTCCCAACTTTTGTCCACTTAACATCATTCCTCTCTAACAGAGGCATTCACACCATTAGGCTCTGCCCCCTCCCTTTTGTTCAAAACCGCCTTCCGAATTATGGACAAGATGCCATTCTAAACGCTGCATAAATACTACAATAAAATCCTTCTGGTTGTGATGAAGAGTCCACAATGCACTGACTGTAACCCATGGTATTTTCTCTCCACTGAAAGGGGATAAAAATATAGACTACTGTGACTCCTCAGTATTCTTGGCCCCCCTGGCTGGGATCCCTGCAGCTTCCTCTCAAACACACAACAGGTAAACTACCTCACCCACACTTCCCATCTGCAAAGGGAAACCCTTACTATAAAGCCTCCAGCTCTTCTCACTGCGCTGGGAAGAGTTCTCCAACCGCCCCTGCTGCCCAGGTAATCTTTACTCTGCTTCTGAAATCCTAGCCACGTATCTGGCTTGAGATGCTACCTGGCATTCCCATTTGTCTTTCCATTCTCCACTCTAGAGTAGGCTTTCCCAGGTCAAGGTATTGCACTGTTCAGTTAGGGGGTTTTGTTTTACACCCACAGTTAAGAGACTGCATAGATGCTCAGTAAGTATTTCTGCTGTCACTGCTTCTCCCTCTGCCTCAAACCCATTAGATCTCTGTCCTACACCTTCTCTGCACCACAGATTGGTTTAGCCTCTGTCTAGTCCCACAATATCTATGACATTACTCTGATCTGAGCCCTAATTAGACATGTTTTCCATCACAACTGGGTCAACCAAAGTTCCACAAAATAACACTTACCCTTGTTACAGAAGATACACATACTCTCTTTTCTACTGTTTCATTTCCTCTTTCCTCCACTTTTCCCTTCTTCCTTACTCTTCTTCTTTTTCTCCTTTTTTAAATTTTTTTTTATTCATTTATGATAGTCACAGAGAGAGAGAGAGAGAGAGAGGCAGAGACATAGGCAGAGGGAGAAGCAGGCTCCATGCACTGGGAGCCCGATGTGGGATTCGATCCCGGGTCTCCAGGATCGCGCCCTGGGCCAAAGGCAGGCGCCAAACCACTGCACCACCCAGGGATCCCCTTTTTCTCCTTTTTTAAATATTGGTGGAAGTCTACTAAATAGATATCACCACCCACAGCTGAAAAATACCTAGAAGGTAAAACACAAGATACCAAGATGCCCAATTTTTTTCTAAAGTCTCATAAGTCTTTTTTTTAAAAAAAAAAAAAAAAAGATTTTATTTATTTATTCATGAGAGACACGGAGAGAGAGACAGAGACATAGGCAGAGGGAGAAGCAGACTCCCTGTGGGGAGCCCGATGCAGGACTCGATCCCAGGACCCTGTGACCATGCCCTGAGCCGAAGACAGGTGCTCAACTACTGAGTCACCCAGGTATCCCAACCTCATATGTTTTTGCTGAGGTCCATCTTTCATTCAAGGTAACCCCTTTCCTCAGTCTCCCCATCACACTGATAAGTTCCATGATTTCATTCCCTTGGGTTTGCAACTTAAGACTTTTTTTCTCTCCCATCACCTCCCATTTTGGACCACCATCTCCCCTAGCTGCTTGCTCATCACTAACATTTCAGCTGTGTGCCTTTTTTATCCTTATCCAAAACCACTACAAGTATATCTTGCCAAGATTATCTGTTTTACAAACTATATCACCATTGGGTTCCTTTAACAAGCCCCTCTGGAACCATAAATATTTGATTTTTATAAAATTTTCTAAAATTTGACTTTTGTGTTGCAAAAATCCTTTTCCTAACCCGCTATTTTGTCCAACCACTAGAGTAGCTGCTACAGAAAGAAACATTCTCTCCAAGTACTGTGATGATCCCTACCAGTCTGCTCCTACTTCTCTCCTGCTAATTCATAGCTACCATCAAACACAGAGCCCAGCAAGGCATTTGTTTAAGTGTTATCACCGAATATATTCTTGACTATTTTGGAAAAAATTTCTCCAACATCCTTCTTTTTTCTAACACTAAAGATTTTAACAAGACCTGACCCAATATCCAGCCTGCTTTCACTGCTCTTCCAGACCAATTCTCTAGTTAGACTCATCCTGTCCTATAGAGAAATGGGTCCTCCCCTCTCCTTATTTATCCTCACGCCCGTGGGGGTCCACACAAATCACTAACTTGTTCACACCTTCTTGGATATTAAAATCAGTCAAGAGGGATCCCTGGGTGGCTCAGCGGTTTGGCGCCTGCCTTTGGCCCAGGGCGCGATCCTGGAGACCCGGGATCGAATCCCACGTCGGGCTCCCGATGCATGGGGCCTGCTTCTCCCTCTGCCTATGTCTCTGCCTCTCTCTCTGTGTGTGTGTGTGACTATCATAAATAAATAAAAATTTAAAAAAAAATTAAAAGCTTGGACATTTTAAATAAATAAATAAATAAAATAAAATCAGCCAAGATGAATTTTTGTCTTTCTTAACAACTTTTACAATATTTGTCTCCTTCTTTTAGGCACTGATTCATACAGTACCTTTCATGATTTCCTAACAGTGTAAACTGTTTCTTCCCCAACCATCTGAAAGCCTCTGCAGGACCAGTATAGTATTCTTAAATTTATTTTCTTTTCCCCCTCAGCCTCCAGCACAGAACTTGGCATATCATATTCACAATACACATATTTTGTAAACATTTCAAAGAAAATCTCCATTCAAGATGAACTTTAAAAAAAGAAAAAAAAAAGCAAATACAGGGCAGCCCGGGTGGCTCAGCGGTTTAGTGCAGCCTCCAGCCCAGGGTGTGATCCTGGGGGACCCAGGATCGAGTCCCACGTCGGGCTCCTTGAATGGAGCCTGCTTCTCCCTCTGCCTGTGTCTCTGCCTCTCTCTTTCTCTCTCTCTCTCTCTCTATCTTTCATGAATAAATAAATAAAAACTTTAAAAAAATAAAAAGCAAACGTAGCATTTATTTATTTTTATTTAGAGAGAGAGAATGTGAGTAGAAGAAAAGGCAGAGGGAGAAGGAGACAGAGAATCTTTAGCAGGCTTCATGCCCAGCACAGAGCCCAACTGGGCATCTTGATCTCACGACCCTGAGATCATGACCTGAGCGGAAATCAGGAATCAGATACTTAACCGACTAAGCCACCCAAGCACCACTCAAAATGAACTTTTTTATTTTATTTTTTTTAAGATTTTATTTATTCGAGAGAGAGAGAGAGAGAGAGAGAGAAGCACTGGCAAAGGCAGAGGGGAAAGCAGGCTCTCTGCAAGGAGCCCGATGTGGGACTCGATCTCCTGACTCCAGGATCACGCCCTGAGCCAAAGGCAGATGCTCAACCGCTGAGCCACCCGGGTGTCCCTCAAGATGAACTTTTTTAAAGCACATATAGAGTGCTTACTGCGTATTACTTGATTTATGTATGAGACTTTATTAAAGTTCCCCATAGCCCACAAGGGCATTATCCCCATTCTACAGATGGGGAGGCAGGCCCAGAAGTGCAGCAATGTGCAGAATGTCACCAACAGTGAGTGGACTCAACCTAGACTTGTCAGACCCCAAAGCTCTTGGTTGGCCCCTCCACCGACTCACTCCTCCCTCACTTCTGGCAGACAACAAGCAAACTCACATTCTGATGCTATGTGATTCAAATTATCTTCACTTCAAGAACAGGATGCGATGCAGCCAACTAATGGGTTATGGTTCCAGCTTCACTCGTGCAAGTCACTTCACTTCACTTCAAGAACAGGATGCAATGCAGCAGGTTATGGTTCCAGCTTCACTCGTGCAAGTCACTTAGCCCTTCTCAGGCCCAGCTTCTATATGAAGACCTAACACAATGTGGCCTTACAGAGCACCCCGCTCATCTCTGTCTACTCCTCCCCAAGTCCCCACACAGCATCGCTGGGTGTACTCCTCTCTCAAACACTGTGGACTGAAGGCAAACTAGTTCGTGCCCCACGCCCAACGCAAGAGGCCCAAGCAGAGTTAATTGCTTTCCTTTCTCGTGCTCCAATGGCATTCGATTCATGTCTCTATTTATAAGTCTAGTATGTTTATCTCCCACACTGGATGGTAAGCTCTAGAGGCAGGAGCATAGCTTACTCGACTTTATAATCCGAAGCCCAGAACAATTCCTGAAGCAACTTGGCCCTTCTCTAGATTTCAGGAAAGTTTGCTGAATTAATTCAAGAATATATGCTGTGATTCTGTGTTTATTGAATTAAGAAGTCAACCAACCATGCCTTAAATGAGAATACCATCTGTCCTTCTTCTTTCACAGGGTTCTTTAAACGTCACCTCCTCACCCACCCTGACCATGCAGTCAAAGGTGATCCCCCCAGTAATCTCTCATGCAGTCTGCTCCTTTCCTTAGCTTTTATCGGGGATTCTAAATATATGTGTGTGTTACATTTTTAGTGTCTGTATTCCTGCACACTGAGACTGGAAGTTCCATGAAGACAGAGATGATACACGTTTACCGCTGGATTCTCAGAACGAGGCACTCAATAAATATTTAGTGAACAAATGATATGAAGATTAAGTGATATAACACCTATCAGAATTCTGGGACTGGATAATGATGATTAAGACACAATTACTAATATTATCAGTGCAGTTTCTCTCCTCTTCGATAGCTGAAGCACAGTCTGAGCCTCTTCTCCAATACAGCATATGCCTTTTAGTTGGCAAAACTACTTCCTGCCCTGCCAGTAGGGCACTTATGTCTGACTCATTTGAATAATAATAGCAATTACTTTATTTTATTCCAGATAGTAATTTACAAAAATATAAGCAGTGAGAAATATTAAATCACCTCAGGTCTCACTTAGGATTCTCTATAAAATAAAGGTCAAATAGCTTCTTCTTTCCAAAAATAGCTTTGATTCCGATGTAGATTCTGATCTTCAAAGCACAAAACAACCTTTATGAGATACATGCTTAACAAACCGGAACGATGAGCCTATATTCTCAAGCAAGTGGACCCAAGCAGACCAGGACATAGTCGCTAACACAGGGTCAGATGCTTTCAGGGCCCCCACACTGCACAGGCGCCTTCCAAGGTGCTATGGGATGGGGACCTGCTCATGTGTTCTCATGGTCATTTACATTCTAAGAGTTTTGTATTTTCCTTAGAGAGGGCCCTCACAACTGATCAACCCTTGTGCTTATGGCTTTCAGCCTTATAATGAGATCACTTTTCTAACATATTCACAACCAACATGACAATGCAGGCATATATAACAAGATTTTTTCAAAGTCAAGTTCTAATCACTGAAGTCATGTTCTCATGATATTCTTTAAGTCCTTCTGAAAAGAGCACTATGTCTGAGTATTACTTTTTTTTCTAGATCCAGATACATCTTTCTTTCTCATTAATAAATAGGGCTTGCATGCACTGAAGTCCAGTGATCTCTAAAATATTCACAACTCTAACATGGAGGCATGACTAATTTTGCCATTTTGCAGAAGGAGAAACTGACGCTTGGGGAAGTTAAATGGCTCACCCAAGACTGGATAGTAAAATAAGGGGTTTGTGTGGCTGGGCTTCCAACCTGGGGCTGCGGGCCACTCTTATTCTCTATGCAGTGCTCCCCTCCAACTTCCTTGACTGCAGAAAGTATGTCATCCCAGTCCTTTGTCATTCCCCGCAGAGATGATGATAAAAAGCTAGCACTCGGTAAATATATTTGATCAACTGTTTAAGAGAATACCTAACGTAACACAATCTCACACACCGTGACATTACTCTGAATATTCCTAAATGATGAGGTAATCAGACACCAAAGGCTTCTCGCATATGATCTCAGGAATGACACAGAGAGAAAACAGGGCCAGAGGTTGCCAGTGTTTGCTGTCACAAATCAGAAAGTCCTGAGTGAGAATAGAGAGTAGAATACAGGTCACACAGAAGCCTTTCAAGTCCCATCAGTGATGTAGTCTTTGAATTCAAAGGAAAACATATTTACATCTATCTGGGAGAAAAAGAATGCATAATAGGTTTATTAAAACCTTATTTTCAGAAACACAGATAGAGCAAATGGTTTAACCTTCAGCATAGTCCTCTCGGAGGCTCTCCAGAGCTTGGGAGCTAAATTAATTCTGCAGGAAAGGAGAAGTGTGTCATCCTAACTGAATACAGTTAACTCAGTGGCTGTGCGTAGACTCGGCCTAAAAGTGTCTTAACTGTCATGTACTGAAACTGCCTGAAAGGCTGCCATTTGGCACTCAGGCCAATACCAAAAGGCAATGCTCCTAATGAGCATCTTCAGCTGAGAGACAGCATTTCAACACCGTGAAGTGAATGGGCATAATGGCTCTACTGGCGATGCCAAATAATTTACGTCCCTTTACATCAGCGAATGGTTTTAAGGTTTGGCACCAAGAGTTAATATTAATAATGGCAAGAGGCAAAGGTGACATGACTGTGACCTTCGGATGGACTTCTGGGTTTTATTGCCCTACAGTAGTGAGCACATCTGTCTGGATTATTGGTAACAGGCTCACTAGGATTGTTTTCCATATAGTGATAACTCTGGGCCTCACAGACACCTAACCCTTAGGATTCAGAGGCGTCTCTGGGCATTACCGTCTCGCTGAAAGGCTGTCTTATACAGTATTGCTCAGAGACCTACTATTTTAAGACACGTATAAAACTCTCTTCTGAATTTTACTCATTTCTTTCTTTTTTAACTAAAGGGACCTTAACCTTAGTCTTTTTTTAACTCAAAACTCAAGTAGTCACTTACTACATAGCCAGTTGATTCATGGTTCCAATTTTGTCTAATTTGTAACCCATTTTTAAGACCAGTAAAACAGTATTTGCAATTTGCTGCCATTTCTTTTAGAGTTCCAGATGTTTCTTAGCCTATATATTTGTTAGATCACTAAACTGAGGAATTATCAGTTATGGAAACTACATTAAAATATTTATCTTGACACCATAAAACATTTGTGTGCTCCAAAACTCAATACTTAAATAGCACTGGAGAGTCTTTTGCAAACGCCTTTGTCTAAGGCTGCCTCTTCCCAGAAGACTGATGATGGCAGGTGCGGTCCCTTCTCCCCCTCCCTGCCAATTGGTTCTGCTCTCCATCCCCGCAAACCCAAGATGGGCAGGGAAAGTTCAAACCGTTCTTTAGCAACAGGTAGTCAATCACTTATTTCGCACCAAGACAGGAAGGATTGTCTGTAAAATATCTTTGGAGGTCTGCCAGTAGCACTGAAGTCACTTTCTGTCTGGAGAGCAGCCACAGTCCCTTAACTCTGGAGACGTAAATATGGGGAATTCATCAAACTCATTTTAAATAGAGTCTTTGTCACCTTAAAAAATGTAAGTGGTTGGATCAGGAATTCCAAAGTCCCTATTTCAAACGGTGTAAAGTTTGCAAGACGCTGCCTATAATTTAAGAAACTGAGTTCCGTAGCAAACAAAAACATCTGTCATGCCCAAAGATTAGGTTTTGAATGAGAAAATGGTGCTATTTATTTTGAAAGGCAATTAAGATCTTGTTCCCTGTGACAGAAAAATACAGATACAGATTACTTACATTAAATTACATATTACCGATCTGAAGTAGTCAATTAGTGATGAATGTATTCCGAAGGGAAGCGCTATGCGAAACTCAGAATTTGGGGGCTCCCTGTGACTAACTGCTCTCTCTTATCACTGCCCTTGTGACCATACTCCTATACCATAAATTTAGGGGTTTGGGAGCATTTTTGCAAATAATGACTTCCTTCATTCTTGTGCTATCAAGTTCAAGAAACAGTCAACAGTTCGGTCAATGAATCCTTAATCAATCAGCATAGAGACTTGGATGAACCTTCTTTACTGAACAAGAATACATATCCTGCTATTTTCTGCTATTGCAGTATTATTATGTTTTTTTTTTAAATTGACCCTGGGTAAATATCATCAAGTTTAATCTGCTGGGGGGAAAAAAGAGGGGAGGCTTCTTGAAAAACTGACTTTTCAAAAAAATGTAAATTTTTGGACTACTGAAAACAGCATCATTGGTAGACCTCTAGAACCGCCACAGCAGGAAGAGTGATTCAGAAACTATCAAATAAAGGACAGGCCACACTTCCACAACGTCGGGTTTATATTCTCTTTGTGTTTCACTCTGTTGAATTTTAAATAAATTCCGAGTTATTTTCAGTATTTTAACATATGCTAATATTTGTTGACAGAAAATTAACTTTTTGGCTTTAAGACAGAGTCATGAAAGTTTTTCCACATTCTTCAATACGACTATATTACATTCAGTTGCAGCTTTGTTCAGAAACACACATTTCTGACCTTAAAATGAAAATTAACAGGCAAAAAATACAGCTCAGCATGCTTGTACCGACAGCAAACTCGGCTGAAACACGTCTCGATAATTCATTTAGTGAGGAATATTATACGTACTTATATCCATGCTAGCTGGCTTTTGTAAGGTAGCAAAGCTGCCCTTTGTTCTTAATCCAGTGCTATCTTGTTAGAAACCCAGTCCTATTCATTCCTTCACTCTGGCAAGTAAAACTGGCAGAGGACTGTAAAATTGTCAAAGAAACGGGACTTAACCATTCCAGATCAGATCCTTTTTGCACAAAACATCCCAAATTGCTGTTAGAATAGACTCAAATTTGCTAAGTAATTCCACAACCTTGCACTTCATTCCTGAAGAGCAAAAGACACCAAAATGACAGGGGCTGCAGGCCCGGTTCGTGTCGCGCTAATAAGGTTAGCGCACCTTGTATGCAAATCTCCATATGCACCGTGTGGAGTGCGGAGGCCCAACCACCATTGTCCCTGGAGATGATACGACATTTGAGGCCAATATAATAATAATTATTACTACTATAATTATTACTACGTAGACACATATACATGTTTGTGTGCATGTGCGTGTATATATATATAACATTGTTTTTATTTTCGCCCTGACCCTCTGGCTTGAAGTCTTCCTTTTTTTTTTTTTTTTTTTTTTAAGCCACGGTATTATGGAGAATTTAATGGAATATTATTTCTCTTCCAAAAACCGTTCAACTTCTTTTGTTAAGCATCCGTGGGTGCGTTTCGTGTTGCGCCCTCCGGGTCCTCGTGGGTCCCGGGGCCGGGGCTGAGGCCGCTCCCCTACCGGGGACCCCGGCCGGGTGCCGCCTTGCAGCGCAGCCCCAGTCCCGGCCCGGGCTCCCGGGCGCGCACCAGCCGCGCCGCCGCCAGGCCCGACCCCGAGGGGGCACCCGCCCCTACGGCCCCCAACGGCCGGGTCTCCGCGGCCACGCCCCCACCCCGCGGGGAGGCGGCCCCGGCGGCACCGCCGAGGAGGGCACGCCCCGGGCGACCCCGGCCGGGGGCAGGGGCCCAGCCGTGCGCCCCGCCCCCAGCTTCGCCCCCAGCTTCGCCCCCGGCCCGAGCCGCGCTCGGCGCACGCGCGTCGGTGGGCCCAGCCCCGCTGCCCCGGCGGCCGACGCGCTCGGGCCGGGACCGGCGGGAGGGCGGCGGGGGCGCCCCGGGCGGCGCGGGCGGGGGCGGGCGCGGGCGCGGGTGGGCGCGCGGGGCGGCCCGGCCTCTCGGGGACACCCGGACTCCGTCTTCCTCCCTCCGGGCCGCGGGGCCGCCGGCGGGGCGGGGCGGGGCGGGGCGGGGCGGGGCTTCTCCCGGCGGGGCCGAGCGCGACCGTTAGGCTGGGACACCGGGAGCCGGTCCTGGCAGCTCGGGGCCGCCACCCGCGCCGCATACGAGCGTCCCGCGGCTTCCCGCCCAGCCAGCCCCGCTCTGATTGGCCGCCGGGGGAGAGGGACCCGAGCTGGCCGGAGGCGGCGGCCCGGGCTGCTCCCGTGCGGCCCGGAGAGGGCCCGGCCCGCGCCCCCCACCCGCGGCGGCGTCCAGGGCGGTCCCCGCGAGGCACCTGGCAGCAGCCCCTGCGCCCCGGCACCGCCCCGCCCGGCCCCTGCGGCCCCCTGCGGCCCCCTGCGGCCCCCGCTCCCTTTCCTGCCCCTCCCCGACGGTCCGCGCCGGAGTGCGAGTCCCTGGGCGGGGCGGGGCGGGGCGGGGCGGGGCAGCAGCCGGAGGGGAGTGTGGGCGCGCACCGAAGAATCTCCCGCGGAGGCCGGGACGGGAACACCCCCACGGTGGCGCCACGGCCCTCCCTCCCGGCCGCCCGGGGTGTCTGGGCGGCGCGCAGCCCCCGCCACCCGCGCAGCGTCCCTCGGCCGTCGCCCCTCCGCTCCCTATTGTTCGCACTTTGCACGGATCGGGAACCTCGCCCGAAGAAAGGGGGCTGGGGCGAGGTGCTGCGGGCGGCTACCTGCCACTCTGCTCGCGCACCGTGCAACGCGGGGCTGGCGGCGCGGCGCGGCGCGTGTGAAGGCGAAGGCGAAGGCGAAGGCGAAGGCGAAGGCGCACACGCGCGCACACACGCGCACACGCGCGCACACGCCAGGCGGCCCGATCACGCCCTCCTCGCCCTCCGCCCCTCCGCGCTTCCTCCTGTCAAAACGCGGCGCTCGGCCCTCCCATCCCTCCGCGCTCCCGGCCGAGAGCAGGCTTTGCGAGTAACCAGCGATCTGGCAAATGAAAAACTAACGTCATATCGACGGGGGTGCAACAACGGCCACACGGCCCTGCGGTTCTGCCCATTTCGCCCCGTTTTGCAAACCGTTATTCAGTGTGGGGCGCGGGGGGGCGTGGGGGCTGGGCGCGAAGGCGGCGCGCCCCACTTTATTAGAGCCGCGGAAATAGCGATGGGGCGGCTGCCCCCGCCTTATTGTTCACTCCTGTCACCCCGAGCCGCGGCACCCCCGCCCCCCGCCCGCCCCCCGCCCGCCCCCCGCCCGCCGCGGGAAGGAGCGCTGCCCGGCACCCGCGGCGTCCCCGGAGCGTCCCCGGAGCGTCCCCGGAGCGGACGGCTCGGTTGCCCGCGCCCCGGCACACAAAGTGGGAAGGGCGGGCGCGCTGCAGGCGGGGGCGGGGGCGGGGGCGGGGGCGGAGGCGCGGCGGGCGCTCGCGGCGCTGGGGCAGCCCGGGTCCGGCGCGGCCCGGGGGAGCGCGGGGTCCGGCGGGGCGGCCAGGGCGACGCGCTCCTTCCCCGGCCCGGCGACAGCGACCGCCCTTAGCATCCCCCGTAAAGCCACCCCAAACAACAGCGTCCTCGGGGGAAGGGGGAAGGAGGGGGAAGGGGAAGGGGGCAACCAGGACAGCGGACGGGGAACCATCGTAATTTCAAAATGTACCTGCAGTTCCCAGGAAAAACAAAGTCCAGATGAGATCCTTAGTTTGCAGCATTGTAATCTGCGGGCTGGGAGGGATGTTCTCGCCGCGGCAAATTCTGTGCCCCCCGCCCCTTGCAGAGAGTGTGGACGGCGGCGGAGCAACAGACCTACGGGCAGACAATTGCCAGGCTGAGTACGATTATTTTTGCAGAATTGTTTCCTGCCAGCGGCTGCCGAGCTGCGTTCACGCGCTGAGCGGAGAATGAGTGACAGTCCCAGCCTCAGCACACTCGCAACTCGGAGATCCTTGCGCTGGCCCGGGTTCGCTTTGATGGAACTGGGGATGGGAGCGGGGGGCGGGGGGCGGGGGTGAGAACCTCACTGTGTCCTTCCACCACGCCGGCCACAAATAGTGCCGAACATCAAGGAGGTAAGGGAGACAGGGGAGGCAGATGCGGCCGCCTGCAAAACGCGGCCTGGAGCCGCCGGAGGAGCCGGGCTCGTTCACACGCAGCCTTCCAGGCAGAGCTGGGATCTCTTCTTTTCACACTTCTCCCCCACGCCTCCGCGGTGTCTCCTGCCATCCAGCCTTCCTTAATCGGGAGGGCGGATATGTTAATAACTAGTAAATAATAAAAGCAAAATCTGAGGTTTGATTAGGTTTTCAAAGTTGTCGCATCTCTCCATTTGGATCCTAAGACCATGGAAACGCAAGGATAGCTAGCCTAGGATTGATTGATTTATTTTTTTTCTCTAAGTGCAGGAAATTAGAGATTTGGAGGGGGATGGAGATAGATTGCTGTTGCAGGATTTTGCTGTGGTTTTTGTTTGTTTGTTTGTTTGTTTGAAACTGGCTATGAAGTTTAGTCTCCCACAGAGTGGCAACAGATCTCAGGGGAGAGGAGGGTGGGAAGCTACTTAAGTTGGAAGAAAACGCAGATGTTTAGAAGGGATTTCCAGAAACAACCGGAGGAAATGTTCTCTTGTTTATGAATGCTGAAATCTGTAGTCTCTTTATGAAGATCCCTGAGCCTTTTACGTAGGTCTTTAGAGGCAAGATATTAGATAATAATTTTTTTTTCTTATCATGGTGCAGAACCTCAATTCTTAAAGATATTAATGTAGGATATCCCTGGGGTACGCACAAAGGGTTTCACTTCATCCTACAGCTGTATTTTACACAGAGGAGGGTGGGGGAGCAGGGGGGAAATAAACATGTCTCAGCACCTGAGCAAGCCTTGAGGGTTTAAGAAACAAAAGCTGAGGAAGAATCAGGAGCACAAAATGTTCTAGATGCTGGATTAGCCTATTAGCCCAGCGCAGTGACACCCTCCCAGAGGAAGTCGGCCACCTTCAAAGCACCAATACACTCGTGTTACCAAGTACTCCCTCCTGCGTTAAAGGTCAGGCTCTCCACTACTCTTTAAAATCCCATCCTCTGGGATCCCTGGGTGGCGCAGCGGTTTGGCGCCTGCCTTTGGCCCAGGGCGCTATCCTGGAGACCCGGGATCGAATCCCACGTCGGGCTCCCGGTGCATGGAGCCTGCTTCTCCCTCTGCCTGTGTCTCTGCCTCTCTCTCTAAAATCCCGTCCTCTGCTGGCCAAACAGTCCAACCTCCATTACCCGAGAGCCTGGTATCTCCTCCCCGTCTCCTCCCATGTGTTGGACCAGGAGAACCACAGCAAGGCGCTATGACTTTTGGGGCCCCTAAAAAAATACTTCCTCTTCCCAAGCTTTCCAACGTTATTTTAAAAATATTTATCTCGGGGATCCCTGGGTGGCGCAGCGGTTTAGCGCCTGCCTTTGGCCTAGGGCGCGATCCTGGAGACCTGGGATCGAATCCCACATCAGACTCCCGGTGCATGGAGCCTGCTTCTCTCTCTGCCTGTGTCTCTGCCTCTCTCTCTCTCTCTCTCTCTGTGACTATCATAAATAAATAAATAATTTAAAAAAATTTATCTCACACCAATTATAACTAATTCAAAATACAGAAGAGCAGAAAGAAACCAAAAAATACCCCCCCCCAAATCTAGATTCTACAGACACGCACCAATTTTCTGTCTTTTGTGTATGCACATGATTTTTAGAGTTGACACAGTATAGTAGCAGTTGGAATCTTGTTTATTTTCTCCATCATTTCAGTATGAGCATTTTCCCAGGTCCTTACAAAGGCTTTCTAAACATTTTTATAGCTGTGTAATATTTCTGCATATCAATGGTTCCTCAGTGGTTTCCCCTTTTTGGATATTTAGATGGTTTCCAAAGTTTGATCATATAAATAATGCTTTTTGAACATCTTTCAATAAATATTTGTTGAACAAACACTGTCCTTAGGCCTGTGCTGGGTATAGTGGACTATATAGATTTTTTTCATGGTGGCTGTATTTAAGCATCTTTACCTTCAGAAATGGGCTTCTACTAGCATGTAAAATTATTTCCATAACATATAACATTAAGTACAACGTATTAGATTCTTTCCTTAAAAGGAGACTTTGGTAGCCAGGAAAGACGGAGAGAACAGGCCTGAGGAAAAAAGGAAAAAAGTGGCGACTGGGATAACCCAAAATAAAATGTTCCTAATTCTAATTTTACCAAAAGTGAGAGACACGCCCTTCTCTGTAAACCTCCCTTCTTAAAGCCAGTGTCAGTAGAATTGAAAGATTCCTCACTATTTTTTCTCCCCAAATGTCCCTATTTTTAGCTTTTTAACGTAGGCAGGTGTAGAAATCCTATCTGACTTCAGCATGATTGAGTTTCTTTTCTCTCTCTCTCTCTCTCTCTCTCTCTCTCTCTCTCCAGCCCCTCCCTGCCCTGTGTGGCTGTTGATCTCTGTTGTAATGACTCATTCTAGAATTCTACCCCACAGTCACTACAGGCCACACTGCATGTGTCTCTCCTCTGTTCTTTTAACAGGATCCATCACTTGCCTCCCATTCGTCCTCTTTCCACTCATCAATGCCTGCCTCTGTGAGCTCTGCGCATCAGTCCCTCCCTGAACCACACTTTGAAATGGGACAAAACTGTGGACCTCCCCGGACGTCTCTTCCCAAAGGGAGTCCCAGGCATCCCAGACTGTCAGGCACAAGTAATGAGCTTCTATTGTGTGAACGTCCAGGGAGGGAAGCTGAGGAAGGAGCCACTCGGGACTGTGCTTTCGAGAGGGAGCTTCCTTGGTAAAGCACAAATGAGCTATGACGGCAACTCATCAAGGTGGTGATGGGTCCTACTCCTTGGAGTGCGGTGGAAAAGGAATCTGTGCTCCGGGAGCACAGATTCGAGAAAAATTTCTAAGACAAAAACAGCAGAACTGAAGAACTTTCTGAAGGTTGGGGTCTGAGGCAGAGGAAGATGTCAAAGTTCCTCCATTCATTCAACAAACACTAAGTACCAACTAAGTGCCCGGCACTGCTCTAGACAATAAGGATATAGCAGTGGACAAAACAAAATCTTTGCCTTCATGGGTTTCCATTTTTATAGGGAAGATAGAAATAAATTGATAAATATCTAGTATGCTTATAGTGAGGTGTGCTAAGAACACACAAGCTAAGGGGTAGTGAAAACGTGGGCAGAAAGATAGAGTACTGAAACAAATACGATGATTTAAAAATTCCCTGGAGGGATGCCTGGGTGGCTCAATGTCTGCCTTTGGCTCAGGTCGTGATCCTGGGATCCTGGGGTTGAGTCCCACATCAGGTTCCCCACAGGGAGCCTGCTCCTCCTTCTGCCTATGTCTCTGCTTCTCTCTCTGTGTGTGTCTTTCATGAATAAATAAAATGTTTCTTAAATAAAAAAAAAGTTCCCCATATTTGACTGTTGGAAAGTGATTAGCAGTCTCTGAGAGAGCCCAATGGAATTGTGGGAAAGGAAGATGCTACTGTCCCAGGAACAAGAGGATGGCTTGTCCAGGAAGGAGAAGCGGGGAGTGTAGACCACTCTTTTGAGGACTAGTGTGATAATAGGACAAGGACAGGAAGGCAAGCTTGAAGGTGGGGAGGAGGCTTGAAAGGAGATTTTATTTTCTTCTCTCAGTGTGATGATTTTCGCTTCCAGTGATAAAGTACATTACATCCGTTGCTAACCCCCTCTCACCACACCACCAACTTAGGGTCTGAGTTAGACTACTTGAAGAATGAAGTGGGTCTAGAATAAAGTTCTGCCCCGGCATATTCTTTTCCATGTAAGATTTCTTCCCTGTTGGTTCTGAAAAGGAGACCCCAGGCCTGACTGTGCATGGCCTACAGATATTTCAGGAATCGTAACTCTCATTTGGCATGGGTGAAATGCATTCTGGGAAAAAATACTGGCCAAAAATCACTTGATCATACATGCAGGAGCTTATTTCGGGGCTCTCTGGTCTATTCCATGGGTCTATAGTCTGTCTTTACAGCAACACCACGCTGTTTTGATTATCATAGCTTTGTAGTACATTTTTAAATCAGGAAATGTGAGACCTCCAACTTTATTCTTCTTTTTCAAGATTATTTTGGCTATTCAGGATCTCTTGAGAATCCATATTAATTTTATGATGACTTTTCCTATTTCTAGAATAAAAAGATCACTGGCATTTTGGTAGAGATTGAGGGGGCTGTTTTCTCATCCTTCCAGAGCTGTTATTTGGGCTAGTGCTGGAGCCATGTGGACATCTTGGAGACGAATAGGAATCTCACTCCACAGCCGTGGGAAACGAGAGTGCCCAAATGAGTGAGCTGTTCTTTTCAGTATACGTATGGAGAGATGAAGCAGGATCCAATCCCAAGAACCAGGCCATGAAACGTGCGGCCAGCTTAGGGAACTTAATAGTGAGCTAGCAAAGGCAAGATAGGTTTAAATGGTTTCTTGGCTCCAAACTGAACTCAGACCCCAGGCTGCCTAACTTCCTTTTGTGTCTTAAAAAAAAAAAAAAAATCTGAAACAGGTGATTTAGCAGACTGGAGAAAGAAGCCAAGATCTCTACGTCAGGATCTTATAAATCAGAGTATAACTGAGCTAATGTTGGAGACCTAATAACTTCTTTCTCCCACTTACACAACCTCCTACACACCCCAGTGGCGATGAAGTGCAAGGGGTGAGCACTCAGGTCCTGCAGCCTGACATTCCAAGTTCAAATCCTAGATTCTTCACGTATAGGCTCTGTGGATTTGGGCAAATTATTTCACACCTATATACCGTGTGTTTCTTGCTCACAAAATGGGACTAGGGCAGTATCTATCTTTTAGATTTCTTAGGAATATTAATGACAACAACATACATAGAGGGCTTAGTGCAGAACTGATGCTCTTTCATTCAACAGGTATATATTGAACACTTATCATCACATGCACTGTGTTAGTGGTGAGGGATAAAAGAAGGTGAACAGAACACACATGTTTACAAGGCTTATCAAGAAGACAACCAAAGAGACGAAAACCATTATAAATTTTAATTAGAATCAGGCAAGAAATAAACAGGATTCTTTGATAAAGAATGACAGCAGAGATCTATTTTAGATCAAGGAAGGCTTCCCTGAGGACAGGTGACAGGTAAGGTGCCCCCTAAAGAATGAGAAGTATCCAGGCATGGAAAGAACAAGTGGAAGTGCATTCCAGGGATGTGCAAAGACCTTGAGGTCAGAAAAACCGGCTGCTTCTAGAAAGTAATAGCATATGAGTGGCTGGGTTGGAAAGAGCAAAGAGAGGAGGGACAGAAGATAAGCAGCGCACGTGAGCCACCTTGAAGGCTAAAGTAAGGAGTTTGTGTTTTATTCTAAGTTCAAAGAAAGCCCTGGAGGACTTTCAGCAGCAGAGTGACATGAGTTGTTTTACATGTTTTAATAACTGTTCTGACTGCTGTGTGGAGAATGGCTTATAGGGAAGCAGAAGTGGGTGCGGGGAGCTCGGAAATCACTACGGAAATCCAGGGACGAGATGATGGAGGCAGGGAGGGGGAAGGAGAGAGAGGATGGAGACGAGTGGAGATGAAATTAGCCAAATATGCTGAAGGATATGAGGAGCAGAGGATGTCAAGACGCTGACCATGCTGGGAGAGCTTGTTTAGAGAGGAGGAGAATCAAGAGTTGGGTTTTGGACAAGTTACATCCGCCTGTGGGACACCCATGTGGAGATGTCGTGTCGGTGCTCAGATGTGAGTAGGAAAGTCAGAAGAGAGAGATCTTAGCAAGAGATCCAAACTCTGGAGCCATCAGCATTCATGTCATCTAAAGCCATGCAAAAGGATGAAATGCCTAGCTAAAGACATGGAGAGGGAGGAGAGGGAGTTTCAGGAGTTCAGGTGCAGAAAGCAGAACAAGCAAAAAGACTGAGAGGAGGCACAAGAGGTAGGAGGCCATCCAGGAGAGAGCCGAGACTCAGGACCAAGCCAGGAGAGACCTGTCAAAAGGCAGGATGTGTCACTGATGAGTGCTGCTGAGAAGCTAAATGAAATGAAGACAGAGAGGAGTGTCCACCAGGTCTGGGGATGGGAGGGTCATTAGCAACGCAGACAAGAACAGATTTGCACGCTGGGCTCCAAGTGAGTGCCTAATGAATGTGAGCTATAACAATAATAATAGACTCTCTACTCATTCCTTCTTTGAGCTTCTGTGATAATAGAAAGACATTTGGGGACTGATGAGGGCACAGAAGTGCAGCACTCAATGATTAGCTATTCACAAGTAGAAATTGGTCTTATTTTAAGGCCTGGGCTAGAGCACCACTGTCCTTCCTGAATAACCGCCAGGGTAGTTGTAGACAACTAATGCCCCAGAAGATTTGGTGGCATCAATACTTGGGTAAGAGAGAAGAAATATTTTCCTTCTCCCCCTACTATCTCCACTTCTCCAGTTTAATTGTGCCCCTCCTCCTTCCCTCTATACCTCTATGTGTTCTGTGGTTGTACCGTTTTTCCTTGGTCAAACCCCAAAATGCTATCAGGGATCAACCCCAGCACCAAGGAATGGAGCCTATTGGGCAGATGCCAACACGAAATGTAGGTTGTTCCAGACTCATGTGTACTGTTGGAGACAGAGGGGCCCATCCATGCCTGTGCCCACTGGTGGCACCTTCTCTCCTAAGCACAAGTACCTTGGGAAGTGAGAGACAAATTAAGAAAACGGAGAAACGGGGCAGCACCAATGGCCCAGCGGTTTGGTACCGCCTTCAGCCCGGGGTATGATCCTGGAGACCTGGGATTGAGTCTGTCAGGCTGCCTGCATAGAGCCTGCTTCTCCCTCTGCCTGTCTCTCTCTCTCTCTCTCTCTCTCTCTCTCTCTCTCATGAATAAATACATAGAATCTTAAAAAAAATAAAGAAAGAGAGAAACAGAGGGCAAGCATTCATTATGGAAGGCAAAGATATTCACCTCATTACCACCCCACCCCTTCTTTGCCAGAAGAACGAAAGTGTTTCCCTCCTTGACACAGCCACTGCATTACACCTCTCTTGGTCCACCTTGAAGGAAGACAGTCCCACAAAGGATGGTGTTGCTGGCTTCACAGCATCCCAAAGAATGCTGGGTTTGAAGTCAGTATGGGTCTAAATGACCCCTATGCTCACCTTTGGAAGATTGGCAGCCTTGGGTACCTGAGGGCCTGAGAACTCCTGGGAGCTTCAAGGAGACACAACACTGATCCCAGTCACTGTCTTTGAAAGAGAAATTTTCTGTTGCATCAGCAAGAACCGTGGAGTGTGCCAGGCATGTTCCAGAACGTGAGGCTCCCCCCAACCACCATCTATCCTTGCATCAGCAAAGGAGCAATCAAAAAGGAATATTCCACTCAGTGCTTCTCTGAGCAGGGGTGAGAAATGTGACAAACACCAGACCTTTGGTCAAAGCTGCTGCTCTCCAACACCCCCACCCCCATCCCACCATAAATGTCACTCCAGATATTTGTAGAAAGAACAGGATCAATAAACAAACTGAGAAAGGACTAGAGGCTCAGTTCATTCTGGGACTTCGGTCCAGAATCTCTGGCCAGCTCCGTGGCTGCAGATTGGCCCCATCATATCTTCCGTGGGGTGCAGCCACAGCCACTGATCGATCTTCCTGCCTCCACGTACCCCACCTCAGATCCACCTTCCTCAACCTCCAGAGCCATGTTCCTAAAAAGAATATTTGTAAAAAGCTGAAAGTGTCACTTCCCCCTAGAAAAGCCTTTACTGGCACTCTGTTTTCCTCAGTGAGGTCCAAGCCCCATCAAGGGCCTCCCCAGTTACCCTCCTGCCTCTTCCTTTGCCCCCTTGTGGACCTGAGTAATCACAGGCACCATCTGGCCTGGGCTCCTGCTGGTTGCCTGGCTGACTTTTGCTCATCCTTCAAGATTCAGTCATCGGGTCATCTCTTCCCTGACTTTCCCGTCTCTTGTTCCCCATTTCCCCCGGGCTAGCACTCTTCCCAGATGCTTCCAGAATCCCTTAGGTCCACCTCCATCATTGCCACTGCCATGCTACATTACAGTCTAATTACCTATTTCTGGATCCATCTCTCTCACAAGCCTGTGACATCCTTTAGAACACCGACTTTCACTTTAATGTCTGTCTCACCAGTACCTAGCTTGTTGCCTGACACATAACAGGTGTTCAATGCTTATGGTGGGATTAATGAATAAACATCTTTAGTAACGTCTTTCTGGACCACTTGTCTTGAATGTGGTAAAAGCTGCCTTTCCACCATGTGAGAGTCGCTCAGAGGACAAAATAGACAGTGATGACAATTGTAGTCCTAATGAGTAAAATCGAATTTCATCTTAAGATATCTTACCCAGAGCCTTTGGTCTCAAGATCTCAGGTCAGCTTTTGAAACCAACTGTTCTTGTTCTGATCCTTCTATCCTTAATTAATTGAGAAGATTCTATTTTCTCATCAGTTTCATCCTGGTTTTATCTGTGAAGCTCGGGCACCCTGGCACCAAGCCCATCTCTACAACAGCTTCCCTCTAGTATCTCCCTGCCTCGCCCAGGCTCTGGCCCAGCAGACACAGCAGAACAGGTCTGTCCTGGTCCCTGGAGCTCATAACTCCCTCCTCCCTTCCCCTGTGGCTGACCTTCTCCTCCTCCTTTCTAAAGCTTATTCCCGTCTGCCTTTGCCTATGATGAAATGGGGGGTTACAAAATCCTATATCCCTGGTTTTCCATCTTTCTGTTTGCTTTACCTCTATGATTTCTAAGCAAGTGAATGAGGATGTTACTGCTCTTATGAAAAATGCCCTATACCATGTTCCTGGGTCATAGGACAGCCTCTGGTTTATCTGATGGCAACGTTTTTACTCACTTTGTCCACTAAAGTACAGAACAAAATAGTTTCTATGTTCAATTCACCTTATAACAGCACAAGGACTTGGAAGCAGGAAACAGCAGATTCCTGACTCCTCAGCATCTTGATCTGCCTTCGTTCTCGCTTCCATCACCTGCCTCTTGTACGCATCCCAGTGCGCTAATGTTTCTCTCCAATGTGATGCTCAGAACAGAGCTCAGGACTGCAGAAGAGCTTTGGATGATGTGGAGGTCTGTGGGGTCACTGTCACCTCTGCTCAGGATGCTCAGTCCAGGGTCACTTGGGCTAGTAACTGGCTGAGCTACAGTCAAAATCCCAGAACTGTGTCCTCTCCTCGTCATCCAACCTATCTCCTTGTCTGTGTCTTGGAAAGCCTGATGTGAGGAAATGTGCAGAATAAAAGAATGTTCATATTGCAAAATGATGGCTAACGGATCTCTTAACTAAGTCACTCTTCTCTCTAAGTACATCTAACTGTTTCTATGCATTCATTATTCCATCCTATATTCCCTTTCGTGGCACAGTCAGCTGATAAACAAGGTACCATCTCTCTCCTCACAGGTAAAGGCAGAAGAGGAAAGACCAAGGAGATAACCATTGTTGCACACATTCTCTGGGCCAACCACTTGCTTCTAATTCTCACGTGACTCTCTGAGGGGGTGAAAGAAGTTCTATAATCCATCTAAGGGTCTTAGCCTGGGCCTGTCCAGCCCTGTACCCATCAGGATAAGCTAGGTTCTGCAGGGGATAATAGCCAACTCCCAAATCTCAGTGGCTTAAAAATAGCAAAGGTTACGTGATGTGAGTTATGGATTCTCTTTTATGTTGTCCTCACCAGAGCCTCTGGGGACACTGTTGTCCTCATCGGAGGCTGCATTTGAAGGTGGCTCCATCTTCCATAGTCATGGAAGCAGAAGGAAAAGGAAAGAGGACTGATGCAAATCATATGCAGGCTTCTAACCTTTCCACCTAAAAGTGGCCACAGCACTTACACATTAATTTCCTTTAACAAAACTAGCCATATGGACATCCTTACCTTCAGGGTAGCAGAGACGTGAGAATCACCTCCACCTCGTACGAGAATCAAATACTTAACGAGCATCCCGATGAACATCCACAAGTTCCACAGCCCACGTTCTTTTTCACTACACTCTACTTGAAACTAGCCTGGAAGATTAACTACTTTCAAAGGGGCTGGGTGCAGGGAAACATAAATCCAGAGAGGTAGAAGCCACTACCAATAGAAGATCAAAATCAAGAATGAAGATAAGTTATCCTTGAAATATACACAAACATCAGTGAGGAATGGGATCCTTTTTGACACAATTCAGATACACCTACCAAATTCACAAGCACTTAGAGAATACACACAAGAAATGAGGCACTGCTATCACGAGATCCTTTAGGATTTTAATAACTAGGACTTGGTTCAAAGTCCTGTTATATCCAATTTCTGGCTAAAGTTTATATTATGATAAGGTTTCTGAATATAAGCAAAGAGCCTGCCACTTTTGCTTAGTCTTTCGTTTCCCATACCCATTTGCTATAGATGAGAACACAGGAAACTGGGTTTGATTTACACTTATTTCTGAAATACATCCTAGCAATTAGTTATAAATTTAAAAGTGATAAATATGCATAAGAAAGCCAAGCTTTGAAGGACTGCATAGACCCCCCTCAACACACACACACACACACACACACACAGACATGCCATCAGCAGAGCTGTATAATTATGGAAATCCTTATAAAAATCTGGGACTCAAGATAAAACCTCAACCTTTCCTAGGCATAAATGTTGATTCATAGGTGGTCCAAATGAGATCATTATGCACTACATTAGGCAACATCACATATTGTTTGTCTAATAGCTTGATGCTTAGTCACTGAGGAAATCAGATCCCAAATATCACAGAAGAGCCCTTCTAGGCCCTCATCATTTTGAAACACACACACACAGGCACACATACAGATACACCTTTCTGCTCTTAAATTAGTGGGAAATTTTTGCATTCTGAAATTGCTTGTGAGTTTAAATCCCAAGATTGCAAAATGATGCAATTATATGGTAATATGGCCTACCACCTGGGTAAACATGGCTACAGCTAAGATCACCAATAGACTTGAACTGACTGGATTGTTTTCCAGTGCAAGCTTCTCTAAGATGTACCAAAAAAAGGGACTTCTTTGGTTGAAAAACAAAAAATCACCTATTCATTTGCTTGTACCCGGTATAGGTTGTTTGGGTGGTAATGAATGCTCTTCTGAGCTACCATCTACTGTAGTCATTTCACATGTGCTCTCTCATACGTACGTATTTTAATATTATTTCACATCTCAGAGAATTAAAAGACAAACATATTGATATAAATATACATATATGTTCTATATTCCAAACACAAGTGCTAAAGATCTTTCGATCTTTAATTATTTTTTAATCTTTTAATCTCCTAAAATAATCATCATATTTAGATCTGGGGACTTGCTGTTATCTTCCATTTGTGCAAATAACCAGGAGGAATGCAACCACCATGCAATATCAACTTGACACTCTGTGAATATTAATTGAGCACTTAATATGTGCCAGGTGCTAAGCTAGGTGCTATATATGCTACGAACAACGATTTGGACTTATGCAAACTTGGTTTATCCTAGGTAAGATGTTTGTTTACTGCATGAGTAATTTGTTAAAAATTTATTTACTTAAAATAAGAAGCATCTCTAAATGAGACTATCCTGTGTTTTTTATGCATGTAAATGTCAGATATAATAAATGAGATATGAATTTATTTAGAGCATGCTAAGGAAGAAGGTAAGTTCATTACTTTTACTCTTTATTTTAAATGAGAAATCATGTCTACACTAATGTTCCTAATAGAGCCCTTCTATTCACTGAGACTTCCTATGTCAAAATGATACAGGGGCATTGCCTGGGGGTGCCAAGGCTCAATACCCTTTCCCAGATCTCCAGCCTCAGCCTCCCCCTATCTTACTAAGTTTAATTTCTCACTGTTTTCCAGCATGAATTCTCTAGTAAGGTCAAATTGTTTCCCTTCTACTCCCTCTACACATGGCCTGCTAATTCATTCCGCCACTCAAAAAACATTTACTGAAGGCTTGTATTACATGCCAGGCTCTATGATGGGGCCTGGACATGAATAGGAGGCAGTTTTTGTTTTTAAGAAGCTCAAAGTTTATGGAATGAGGATGAAGAAACAGACCCACAATCAATCACAAATCACACACAGTTTAGTTGAGAGCCCAGAGGAGGGAATAGCTCTGTGTGTGTGTGAGTGTGTGTGTGTGTGTGTGTGTGTGTGTGTGTGTAGGGCAGGGGGTGTTGGGGGAGAGGTCAAGGATAGCTTCACGGCAGGGGCAGACTGGTTGAGCTAACTATAGGACATTTGCCAAGCCAGCAAGTGGGGAAAGGGTATTTTGGGCAAGGGGAACATTCTGTTCACAAGAATGTAGCACTAGCTCAGGATGCACCTCACGCCATGCTCTTCCTTCTGGTCTGTGCTATTAAACTCCACTTCATCCTCATTCCTAGACCAGCAGCATGCATTCCTAAGACAGGGAGGAAGCCTAGAGATTGTTCAGTCCAATTCCCTTATTTCACAGAGATGAAGTTTGAGGCAAAAGTGTTAAGCTGTGGGTCATCCTTTGACGTGTGGTCCAGCTTCACCAAATATGTTTATTTATTCAACACATATTTATTGAGTGTTGATTGTGTATAAGGCACTGTGAGGTACATGAAGACATATTGAACCTCTGGTTTCTTTTCTTCCACAATAATTTATTTCTCATTAGAAATATATGGCGTGGAGGTTAAGAACACTTTGGTGTCACAAAGACCTGAATTTGAAGTCTGACCCTGTGACATTCCTGCTGGTGACCTTGGACTAGTTGCTCACCCTCACTGAAACTAAACTTCCTCTTACATGAGTGAGGATAATAACACAACCTTCTTCATAGATTTGTTATGAGAATTTGGTGTGATAACATTTTCAGAGCACTCAGCACTTCATAAATCTTAGTGATTAGTGGCATAGCCTTAACATAAGAAAGTTAAGTGATGGTACAGAGTAGATACTCAATTTAAAAAAGAGCTGTATGATTAATTAATTAAAGGTTCAATTCCAAGGTCTTTACCTGATCAAAAATTAACATATAGTTCCTTAAGAATCAGGTCCTCAAAGCTTTGTGTCAGGCCAAATTAAAATGGAGATTACCCCCGCCCCCAAGGTCTAGTAACCTCTTGCAGTATAATGAATCCCAACTATTTCATTAGTATCAAGCAATCTTTACAATAAGTAGGTCTGAATACCACCCTAAAAATCAACTGTTCTGTAAGAGAAGAGCTCCTTCTTGGTTCTCTGGGTTACACCTATGTAACTATCTATACTCTGCTCTATCCCATCTGGACTCCATGGGGAATTGTGAGACCACCTAGCGCTATCTAAAACATTGTCACGGAAGAGAGAGAGTCACTCTAGGAGGAAGGACAAGAATTAAGGAGGGAAGACACATGGAGATAAGTTGTGATTCTATGTGAGATGAAACTTCTGAATGGAGTGGACTGCCTTCTAAGTAGTGTGTGCCTACGGAGGGGTGGTGGGTGGGTGGGTGGTGGGTATCTCATGGCTGCGGGGGTTTCAGAAGATATAAGACCAACTGTCATCATTTTGTGGGAGAGACACTTGAAGTGGCTGGAAAGTAGAATCAGGAGTGCTTAGCTCCCTTCAAGAATAAGCTTTTATAATTCTTATTAAGCCGTTCAACCAAATATTTATTGATCATCCATTATGTGTTAAGTCCCCACTGAGAGTGCTAGATAGACAGTACCCCTGTCCTCATGGAGATGACATTCTAGTGAACTGCTACAAATCCCTAGTGAGATGACAGTGAGGTATCAGGGCAAGTGAGCAGAAACTCTCCTTCAGGTGTAGAGATACGAATTGCCAGGTTACAAGAAGATCAATCTTCTCCCTATGAAAATCAGGCAGGAGGAGGAATGTAGAGTGCCAGACATGGAATAAATAATGAATAACTGTAACACTGCAGCTAAAACCTTCCCTAACCACCGCAGTAATGCTCAAGTCATCAAAATCCTCCCAGATAAAGTAACAGGCCATGACTTACATATTTGCCTGGTTTTTATTTTACGTGCTGCACCATCTAACCCCAACCTTTGACTCCATCACCATCCCTGGTTTGAGTTTGGGTTTGAACAGCTGCCCAGCCCATCAGTGCATCAGGGCGTTGGAGCAATAACTCATGCAAAGACATTTAAGAGCTCACAAGTCCTCAATAGGCTAAAAGCAGAGAGAAATAAGATTCCATAGCAACAGCATGTCACTCTAAATCATCACTGCTGTTTCATGAACAAAGTGAGGATTGAAATAGAAAATATAGCAGGGAGTGGGACCAGTTCAGCAGATATGATCAACTATTTTCTGGGAATTAGATCACTTTGGCTACAGACACAACAATATGCTTGTTTTTTTATTAGCTAAGCTGTTGAATTCTAAAGCTAGAAAAACTTGTCATTATATGTAACTTTCTATTTCACAAAAAGGGGGGTTTTACTCCCTCTCCTTGTTCTTTGCATCCAGATACCACGGCTAATGGAGACAGCCAGAATAAATTCAGAAGAGGGAAACTAGACACTGCAATTGGAAACCTTTGCTGATTTGATTAAGGTTTTCCTGATTATGATAAGTATTCCAGCAGCCAAAAAGTAGCTAGTAAACATTTGGGGGCCTGATCTGGGGACTTACCTCATTGTGGGATTTTCTAATGATCCATTTCTGTTTAAAAAATGAAAATGTACCCCAAACGAGCTCTCCTAGATGTGAAAGCTTGCAGTAAACTACTTTGGCTCAGTAAGGACTCTGACCACAAACACCACTGAGAGTAAATATAATCTGAGGTCTCAGAAACAACTTTCCAGCATAAACAGCAAAGGGAAACCTCTTGGAAACTACTTGATAAACTGTTTAATAACTGGTTATCTTAGAGTTGGCATGAGACTGCTAATGTTGGAAGTAATACAGCCTAGGATCAGAGCAGGCATTTCCTCCAGCCTAGCTGGGCCATGAAGGGTTTTTTTTTCTCTTAGTCATCTGTTTAGGCAGGACAAGGAGAAGTGGGAATCAATTCCTATGTATAAAAAAGAAAAGGAATCATGTGTACTCATATGTCCAAGAACTATAAAAACTAAGACTCTGATTATAAAATTCAGGTAATCTCTTCCCCCCCCCTGTCCTGACAGCTATGTCCTTAAATGTTTCTCTTAGAGCAGTTTTGTTCTAGAGACTCCAAAGAAATAATAAACAAACACTATTTCTGCTAATGTTTTCACTGTAGGTGGCTCCAGGATGGCTGGACTGTCCAACAGAGATCTTTCAAGCCTACAAGCAAACTTTTGTGAAAGGTCCCTCTGGATTTGATATCCTTAGCCTCGTCACCATTCTCTGGACATTGCTCCTCTCTGGTGGGCCCCTCTGGTTTATTCTTCACAGAGAAGAGTAGTCTTTTACAATATAAATTGGAATCCTTTCATCTAAGATGCAGTAACGATGACTAGATGTGCTTTCCCACTGGAAACAATTAAAAACTGGACAAAATATATGAAACAATTGTTTTTAAGACACTGGACATCAAGCAACTAAGGACAGTGATCCCTGTGTGATAGGAAGCAAAAGAAAGGAGCCCTCCAATACTCCAGCTTACTCCCTACTGCTTTTTATGCCAAGGACTCCCTGAGAGGAGACACAGCAGGAAGCCCAGGGAGGCCAAAGGAGCTGGAGTTCTTAGAACAAATTACGGGAGAAGAGAGAGCATATGGCAGACAACTCTGGTCATCCGTAGAGGATCCCCTCACACTTTCAGCCAAGTACTACTCAGTTCATACTTGTGAGGAAATTGTCCAAGGCTGGGAAAAGTGTTCATGATGAGGGAACAATCACTGGGGATGACATAGGACCATGAATTGCCTCTTCTCCCACTAGCCAGAGTGGGAAGCCTCATAATTATTGGGGATTGTGCAGGCTTTGAGTAGATTCCTCAAGAGCATTTTGCCTCAGAAGTGGAGCACAATTAGTCCTAGACAACATGCTACTCTGGTCTCACTGAAGGAAACTTAAAAAGCAAGAAACAAAGGGATCAAGATGTTTCCAAGTAACCTTACTGTATCCCAGAACAAAGCTTGAGAGAGCTCCAGGAATACAAAAATATCCCGAACCCAACAAAATAAAATTCACAACCACATCCAATTAAAAATTAACAAGCATGCAAAAAAGCAAGAAAATACGAACTTCTCATGAGAAGAAAATCACTATCGTATCATCAGAGAAGTGCTTCTGTTTAAGTAGTCTTCCCTCCAAAATTATTCTTTATCATTGCACCTTGCTTATGTCAGTTATGGCACTTAACAGGAATTATAATTACACATTACTTATTTGCTTGCATTTTTATGAGCTGTCTCTCCTACTAGGCTGTGAACAGATAATGCCTTATCACACTGGCCACATCAGTGACACACTGACTTTGCATCACCTCCATGCTCCCCTGTACACCTGATTCCAGCTCGACTATTCCCCCTCTAGTAATAGCTTTGCATACCCACCACCCTCAGAAGCCATACGCAATCTTCAACAAATAAGTCAATTTGCTGAATAAATTTTCAAAAAAACCAACTTATTTTCTGAATGTTTTATTCTTAAAATCAGAGCACAAATCAAGAGCTCCGAAAGCCGAAGTTTTGGTTTGCAAGAGTCGTGCTTTGAGAGGAAAAAATGTCTATTTCCTCTTTGTTTAAGGTGATGCAGGATTTACATACAATAAAGTATACAGATTTTAAGTTTTGAGAAATGTATGCACCTGGGAAACCACCACTGCGTTTCACAGAACATTTCTTTCACTCAGTAAAAGGTGTCCTTTTCTGGTCAAGTGTCTCCTTACTCCTTCCAAGCAGAGGCAACCACTGTTCTGATTTCTGTCTCACATAATAGTATCATTTGTCTGTTCTAGAGCTTTGCATACATGGAATTACAGTGGATCCTTAAACAATGCTGAACCCCCACATAATAAAAAATCCACATGTAACTTTTGACTCCCTAAACACTTAACTACTAACAGCCTGATGACCAGAAGCCTTACTGATAACATGAACAGCTGATTAACACATATTTTTCTATGTATTATGTACTGTATTCTTACAATAAAGGAAGCCAGAGAAAGAAAATGTTATAAGAGAATCATAAAGAAGAGAAAATACACTTACAATACTGTTCTGTATTCACTGAAAGCAGTGTTCCATTGCATGGATACATCACGGTTTGTTCATCCCTTCCTCTGTTGATGGTTATCTGAACTTTCCTATTTTTAGCTATGATAAAGCTGTTATGAACATTGTTGTACAAGGATATTTGTGGATCTATATTTTCATTTCTCTTAGGTTAATATCTAGTAATTGGTGGGTCATAGGGTAGAAGTACACTTAATTTTATAAGCGTACTTCTTAAATTTATAAGAAATTGCCAAATTGAAACTGTCAACAAAACTAAAAGGCAACCTACAGAATGGGAGAAGATACTTGTAAATGACAAATCAGATAAAGGGCTAGTATCCAAAATCTATAAAGAACTTAATAAATCCAAAAACCAAATAATGCAGTCAAGAAATGGGTAGAAGACATGAACAGACATTTCCCCAAAGGAGACATACAAATGACCAAGAGACACATGAAGAAATGCTCAACATCATTGGGCATCAGGAAAATACAAATCAAAACCACAATGAGATACCACTTTATACCAGTCAGAATGGCTAAAATTAGCAATTCAGGAAGTAATAGATGTTGGCAAGGATGCAGGGAAAGCGGAACCCTCTTACACTGCTGGTGGGAAGAATGCAAGTTGGTACAGCCACTCTGGAAAACATAAGGAGGCTCCTCAAAAAGTTAAAAATAGAGCTACTTGGGCAGCCCTGGTGGCTCAGTGGTTTAGCGCCACCTTCAGTCCAGGGCGTGGTCCTGGAGACCCAGGATCGAGTCCCACATCAGGCTCCCTGCATGGAGACTCCTTCTCCCTCTGCCTGTGTCTCTGCCTCTCTCTCTCTCTCTCTCTGTGTGTGTGTGTGTGTGTGTCTTTCATAAATAAATAAATAAATAAATAAATAAATAAATAAATAAATCTTTAAAAGATTCTCTATGATCCAACAATTGCACTACTGGGCATTTATTCGAAGGATATAAACATAGTAATCTGAAGAGGCACATGCACCCCAATGTTTACAGCAGTGATGTCCTCAATAGCCAAACTATGGAAAGTGCCCATATGTCCATCAATAAATGAATGGCTAAAGAAGACATGGTACACACACACACACACACACACACACACTGTATAGTATGATGGAATATTACTCAGCCATCAAAAAAATGAAATCTTGCCAATCTTGCCATTTGCACATGGATGGAATTAGAAGATATTATGCTAAGTGAAATAAGTTAGTTGAAGAAAGACAAATACCATATGATCTCACTCATATGTGGAATTTAAGAAACAAAACAGATGAACATAGGGGAGAGGGAAAAAAATAAAATAAGATAAAAACAGAGGGAGTAAAACCATAAGAGACTCTTAACTCTAGGAAACAAACTGGGGGTTGCTAGAGGGGAGGTGGGTGGGGGGCATGGGGTAACTGGGTGATGGACATTAAGGAGGGCATATGATGTAATGAGCAATGGGTGTTATATGAACTGATGAATCAGTGCATTCTACCTCTGAAACTAATAATACAATGTATGTTAACTAGATGAATTTAAATTAAATTGTTTTAAAAAAGAGAAGGAAATTGCCAAACTGTTTTCCAAAGAAGTTGAACCATTTCAGATCCCTGCCATCACTGGATGAGAGTTCCAGGTGCTCCACATCCTTCCCTGACTTTGGTATTAACAGTACTTCAGATTCCAGCCTTTTTAAAAAAGACTTATTTATTAATTTGAGAGAGAGAGAGAGAGAGAGAGAGAGAGAGAGAGAGCATGCAAGCAGGGGGAGGGGCAGAGGGAGAGACAGAGAAAGAATCTCAAGCAGCTTCTTTAAAGGGTGGAGCCAGACACAGGGCTTGATCCCACAACCCTGAAATCATGACCTGAGCTGAAATTAAGAGTCAGATGCTTCACTGACTGAGCCACCCAGGCGCCCCAGGATTCTAGCCATTTTAAAAGGGTGTGAAATGGTATCTCATGGTGATTTTAATCTATATTTCCCTGATCAGTGGTGTTCAGCATCGTTTCATGTTCTTATTGGCCGTTCGTAGAACCTTTTTTATGAAGTTACCATTCCAGGCTTTTGGCTATTTATAAAAAAAATGGACATTTTGGCTTTGCATTACTGAGCTGTAGGCATTTTTCATAAATTTTGCATTTAGACCCTGGTCAGATACGCGTATCATGAATATCTTTTCCCACTCTGTGGTTTGTCTTCTATTTTAACAGTATCTTTTGAGAAGAGATTTTTTTAGTTTTGACAAAGTTCAATTTATCAACTTAAGAAAAGGGTTCTGACAATCAAAAAGTTGAGTCCTGAAGAGACTAGCATATAAAGCTTATGCCACAAACAATATTTCTGAAAGAATTCACGGTGACTTAAGAGCTGGTTTTCCTTACTGCTCTCACAAGGAGATTAAAAGTCCTTTTTGGGTTGAAAAGAAGCAGTTTGGGGAATGGGAGAAGAAATCGAGATAAAAAGGGGGCCCTGCCTCCCCTCTCACAGTAAGCGATCAATGCCTCAGTCAGGTGTGGGGACACCAGGTAGAGGAGGCCCCAGCCTTGCTTTCCCAGAGGTGACCCAGGGAAACACAAAGCCTTGTAGAAAGACTGATGGTTGCAGTGGTAGGGGAGGGAGCCAGGTGGATAGCCCTGGGGGAGGCCTTGGGAGGTAAGATCATTCTCAGGGAAGATGTGGGAAATAGACAAAAAAGGACTCTCCATCCCCGGTGAGAGAGAGGAGTGTTGAGTGCAAGTGAGCCAACTCAAAGTGGTCTGGATTTGGGATAAGAAGGACTCAAAGCAGCAATGCCCAGAGTCCAGAGACCTTTGTGAAAGTGTAGATAATAGGAGCAAAGAGCAGAAACTGAGGACAGGTGCAAAATAAGGGACGTTCAACTCTGTGAAGGCCCATGTTGACAACAGATCACTTTCCCCTGAAGTCCCTGGGAACGTAAATTACTCCCCCAGGGCAGGGAAAAGGGGAGGAAAGAAAACTAGAACCAATTCCTTACCCAAAAGAGACTTTGTCCTAATCCAGAAGGAAGTGAGTTATACCTCGAATCGCAAGATGGTTTCCTGCTTTCAAAAGGATTGTGAGGGTTTGAGAACTAAATTAAATTGAATTATAGAGAAACAAAGTTTCATACCTGCATGCCTGAGTTTTATGGAAGAAATTACACCAAGGATAATTATAAGGTCTTCAGGGCAGGAACTATTTCTCTGCTGTTCACCAACTTGTATTCGGGGCGCGGTACTGAGCCAAGCACATAGCAGGTGGTCAAGCAATAGCTTTGAGTGGATGAAAGAAAATGGCCCAACTATGGTGGAGTGAGGTTCGTGTGACCTCAAATACCCTGATTTTCTGGCTCATATGCTTCTTCCTTCCTCACACAGTGAAGTTGAGGACAAATCAGCCGTGTACTCGGAACATAGCAGCAATGGGAATAGACATTTTGTTTTCCCTTTGCTTACCAACTGGTAAGCCATTATTTCATTAAACCTGCCTTTACAAATGGGGGATTATTTTATCTACTAAATTCATCCCTGGATGCCGTATCATATAAAAACGATTACTTCTGTATGATTCAATATTCCTAACTCTTTACAGTTTATGGACACTGAAGTGTCCTCCAGGAATTCAGAAAATCTTAAAAACATACTTAGAGCAAAACACAACATTCATTTGGTTATTTACTGGTGAGGTGTTTTTTGTTTTTTTTGTTTTGTTTTTCAAAAGCAATAACTGACATTCCATGTCTCCAGATGAATTCGCAGGAGCCACAGAGATCCTGTTTCTGCAAAATTTAAGGAAAATGGTGGATATGAAGAAAATGTGTCCCAATTTGTAAGGGCTTACCAAGGATGCAGAGAACCTTCCAATGGCACTTTAGGGGAGTGTAGTACTTAAGAGAACTGGCTTTGGAATCGGATTTCACCTGACACTGAGGCTCTGCCCCTTAGGAACCATGGGAACTTGGCAAGTTATGCCAGGTCTGGGCTTCAGTTAAGTCACTCCTGGGAAGTTTAGACTATTAAATGAGATAATATGAACTTAGCTCAGAACCCAGGACATACTAACTACACGATCTATTTTAGCTACTTTATCATTATCATCTTTATTTTTATTCATTGACACTCTGAAACTGGAACAAAGCACTGACATACCTCTTTTCTTGGTGTTAGCGATATCTAGGCACAGCTCTTGTGAGCTTGTTAAAGCATTTCCTTGTGCTTAGGTGTTAGGTTTTCAGCAATCAAAGTCACAGACCTGGGCACCTCTGTAAGCACATATGAAAAAGATCACAAGTAAAATCATTTCCAGGGAGCACCATTTCTTTGATGACAATCTAAATGACACCTTAAGGTTTGAAAAAGAAGTTTAGATTTCTCCTGGGGAATGAGAAAACATAGACACAGAAAAACTTGGGCTAAACTTGTTTCTTTTTGTAACTGCTGTTTGAAATTCAGTAACGACCAGCTCAGTGTGGCAGCAGGGGGGTTGTAAAGAACAAATGGGCTCCGACTTCCCCTTTAATCTGGTGAGGGGCTGTGGGCTTTCAAAATCATTTTGAAAGGAGACCCAAATTTAGGCCAGAACTTATTGGCTGGCTGATGAACCTCCCGTAAATCTTCAAGCAAACACAAGTTGATTTGAACCCGTTCAGAAAACATTCTTCATTTGATCCCCTTAAACCTAAGATATTTCAATAAAATTCAATCGAAGTGAGGCAGCTGTCCCAGAAATCAGAAAAAGCCTACTTGTTTCATGTCGGCTTAGTTGTTCTTCTGCTAAAGAAATGAATTTGAGGCTGTGGACACCACATCCTGGGCCCACTCGGGGATTTTACACAGGGCAGCTGGGGGGGCAGCCGTGGCTCCCAGACAGCACTTTGGAGCAGAAACGGAGGCTTTGAACTAACCAATGAAACAAAGGGTTGGAAGCAGGGGAGGGGACAGAGCTGACTTCTTTCTAGGGGAGGACATGGAGGGACATGACCTTAAGAGTAGTATCATGCCATCAAAATGAGGCTCCGGAAATAGCCTGGGGAAGCTGCAATGATTGGACAAGGGAGGTGACCTTTAAGAAAAGACATGAATATCTCAATTAGATGCTCTTCTTCTGCACAATTATTGCTAAACCCTTATTACATCCAAGTTCCCTGCATATGAGACGCTGCTCCTGCAGTGAGGGAACAACAGCGAAAGGAAAAAGGACCATCCTTGGGTGAGCTTGAAGATTCTAAGTGATGGACAGCGAGTCCACAGCCAGGAACTAGGATGGGGTGGGGGGATGGCATGAATATGTAGTGGGGACTCTAGAGACTATGATGGGGAAGAGAAAGGGACAGCTTCGTAGAGAGAAACGTGAGCAGTAATCGGGCCAAGAGAGCTTCCATAGCCTCGCAGACAAACGTGGAAGGCCCCATTTTTAGGTCTTTGTGTGGCTCCCAAGAACATTGAACCCAAGTGTGCTGCATAGACATAGACTGCTGGAGGCTGTTGTTTTCCCCAGATGTTGTTTCACTGAATAACAGTGCTCAGGTCCATAAGAAAATGTATTCTAGAATGTTTATGATGATAATGGTTGTAATCAGAGGGAGTTGGAGGGGCCCATCGCTAGTGTGAATAATTGCTATGGATCACCCCAGAACGCTGAGAAGCAGTGGGTCGGATGAACAGGGATGTGATTAGCTCTCCAAGTGAGCTGCACCGGTGAGTAAAAAAGGCAGGAAATAGAGTGAGAACGCCTTTGATGTACACAGAAAGCACACACCAGAAACATCACAACCTTCTCAAGGGTATTTGAGATCTCAATCCCTCTTTGGGGGGAGGGGAATGAAAGTAAAATAATCTGTGATGGAAGGAGAGGAGAGCCTTGAGTGGTCCAGGCGTGATGACGTGCTATGCACTTAACCGAAGGACAGACTCAGATCTGCACCTTATAAAACAAACCAAAGCAAGGAGTGAGAATAAGGCAGCCAGACTGAGGAGGGCTGGGCGGGACACCCCAGGGAGAGGGAGCAGCTGCGGAAAGGCCTCAGGCCAGAGGGTTGGCCACCAGTACTGCCAGCCAGTGTGACTGACTCAGCAAGCACAAGGGGACAGGGGTGTGAGGTGAAGTCAGGGGCAGAGAGAAGGTGAATGGCCTCAGGGGGCCATGGCAACACACTCAGAGTTTATTCAGAGTGCAATGGGAGGCCACTAAAGTATTTTAAGTGAAAGGGTAGCATGCCTTCCTTGACATCTTTAACAGATCCTGGTATCTGTTAAACAGGAGGGAGCAAGGGTAAAAAAACAAAAACAAAAACAAAAAACAAAAAACCCCACTAAAGAGGCACTGAAGTACCCCCAGTGAGACAGGCTGGTGACCCAGTGACCTGGACCCAAGGCAGCCGCGTACATGGAGGGAGGTTTGGGACACACTGCACACAAACACACCCATGCTTCCGCACCAGGCAGACAAGGAGAGTGGAGTCTTTACGTGGCTCACATTCCTACTTTTCCACGGGGAGTATAATCTAGTATTTCTTCTCTGTTGGACTTTGGTTAGAGGAACGTGATTGCCCAGGATGCCACGGGCTTCACCCTAGTCCCACCCCTATGCCAGGTGCTCTGAGCTTGATATACTCATGGGTGTTTGCTGTGGAGGTTCACGCAGCTTTCCCTGACTATGTCCGTGGTCAGGATGCTCAGCAGCAGGACTCTGGAGGCTGGTGGTCTGAATCTGATTGACAGCTTGGCCATTCATTTACTAGCTGTGTGGCCCTGGATAAGTTCTTGTGTATGTCTGTGCCTCAGTTTCCTCATCTGTAAGATAGCCCTTATCTCATACTAAGTTAATATACATAAAGTCCTTGGAGCAGTGCCTCTCATCAAGTACATGCTCTATCAGAGTTTGCTATCATTATTATTGTAATTATTACTAGTGGAGGGTGACAGTTGTTTTCTCCCCTCATGTGTCTAGTGATTGCAGCACTTCCAGCAGAATCCTTTCTGGGGATCCTGTTGTTCTGCCTCCACCCTGCACTCCACCTACACTTTGAACAACCAACTTGCTAAAAATTGAGGTCAGTTTTTGATAAACTCGAAGTTACCTGCATAGCTCAATGCTTCCCAAGGAAACCAAAAGTCCTCATTGTAAACAGGGCTGAGAATTCGAAAACTTTTTTAAACTTATATGGAATGTGTCATCTGCTACTTCTGAGGGTATTTTTATACTTCTCAGAAGAGAGCTCAAGAAAAGCAGGCTTAATACTAATGTAGAGTGTACATTCCACGTCTCTGCTTCAGGCCACTCGGATACATTTACACAGGCTTTCCATGGAGTGGCCAGTGTTTCTGCCCACACAGCACCCTACTTCACATCTACCAGGTATGACACTCATTTATCACTATTCTTTTTCCCTCTCCCATTATCTTCCACCAAACTCCTGCTTCTCGGCTTGCCTCCCTGTGATTTTAGGCAATTTCACTAAAGCACTCACAATACGTTTGAATGACCTGTAGAATTAACATTGGCCTCTCTCTTATTTGCATTTTAAAAGGAAGTTTTTAATCTGAATAGACCTCCAATTTGTTGATTTGAGAGTGAAAAACATGCACTTTCCAAATGTGTCTGAAATAAAATAAGACTAGGCTAGATCTTTGGTACCCTCTGGCATTCTAAAGGGTACCTCTGCCCTCCCTCCAGCTCAGCACCTGCGGTGTCCCGGGGGTGCTTCATGCCTACACGGGCCCTGTGTTGGATGCTTCCTGTGGTGGCCTTACATCCTCTCTGCCCACCTACTCCTCTAGCTGATGTGATCTGCCTGGGTCTCACGGTAGTTCTGCAAGGACCTCTCACTTTCTGCCTAGGCTTCCCTGACTCTGGACACCTGTGGGTGCAGCATGAGAATTAAGGTGCATTAATACCCCTGGGGGCAACCCCTAATCAATGTAGGGTGGAGCCTGTGGGGAAATGCTCTTCTGTCTTTCCTGGTTCCCCAGAATCTGGTGAGACAGAGTCCCTCGGGCCCACAGTGGTGATCCAACGTGGGAACTCACCCTTAAATCAGCTTTCCTTCCTTCTGTGTTTCTCTCTCCCAGGTTCCCCGCTCTTGTTCCCTTGGATGACTTATCAAAAGAGACTCTCTGCTTTCAAGGGAACTCAGGCTAAAACAGTGCCAAAGGCCAATATGGCTTCACCTGGCCATTTACTTTTGTGCTGTTCAGGGGAGGATTAGTATGTTTACAGATTACGATTTATAAAGCGGAAATTTGTCAGAGTATTTGCTAACAATTAAGATAAATCCAATTGTTTGAGATTTAATGCAATGAATATTTATTGCAGTTTGCCTAATGCCAGGTACAGAGCTAGGCTCTGGGGAGACAATGGAGAATGATCCATCCCTAACGTTGTAGACCTGTCCCTCTGCCAACAACTCCTTCCTGAGACACAGCAGTCCACCCTGGAGACGAAAGGTAAGCAGATCTCCAGTGCAGGCCGCCATGCGAGGGCTGAGAATGTGGCAGCCAGAGGCTAGGCTGCCTGAATTCACTTCCCTATCCACTACTTCCTAGCAGGGTAAATTATGTAATCTCATCAAGCCTCAGTTTCCTCCTCTGTGAAACATGGGTACTTTAGAGTCACAGTGGAGATCAAATGAAAAAAAAAAAAATGTAACGGCCCTATTATGCTGGCCAACATGTAGCAGGTGTGCAGCCAATTCCAGCTCTGCAGCAAGTTGCTGATGTGTCAGTGCTGCGAGGGTGTTGGCTGTCAAGAGGAGGAGATGGAGGGGAGGAGCACCAGGAGGGCAGTTTTAATATTAGGCACATCAAAAGGACAACTCATCCAAGAAAAAGGTAACCACGACTAATCATTTTAACAGATGTTAAACTTTTGGCCACTTTTTTACTCAAGCAATTTATATCATGTTCTGTGCTCCTAAAGTATTGCATTATGTTTACACATTTAGACGACTTCTGTAGGATGACAAATGTGTTCTTAAATGTTGGAAATAACTTCAACTAAAAAATTTACATTCTCATACATTTTGTACTGCACTTGGACTAGTTTTGTTTTAACAACACCTCCTTCTCTCTAATTATCCTAGTCAGTCAAAAGTTCCTTGTACCTTCCTTTTACAATGTGTGGCTAATTCTAGGGTGTCTCTGGGAAATTTTCTCTCGGCCATTTTGTTAGAGATGGTTAAGGGGAAAGGAGGAGTTCCTAAATGGAAGAATGAAAAGGGATGGGGATAAATAGTGGGAGAAAGGAAATTTTGAGTGGATTCAAGCAGTAGAGCTGATACAAGGGAGCCCTAATCCCAACTGAGAAAGGAGATGTCTATCTGTGAGCTAGTGGAGCCATCTTGGACATGACCTAGCCTTCCCCACACCTTCCTAGACACCTGCACCTGCCACTGGGTGCTTTGACATCCCCTCCCTTCACACTGGGCCTTCAGATCTTCCCTGAAAGGAAGGCAGCAAAACATTGCACCAGCAAAACTGGAGGGCAGATGATTTTCCTTTGCTCACTCCCATTTCTGGACTTCTCTCCAACCTACTATTCTCCCCAGGCAACTGTGAAGATATTTTTGGCTAAGGAGGGCATTCCCAGCACTCTGCCAGATGAACAGATGGTGGGTGGGCCAGAGGAATGGTGGGTGGTGGGGCTGGCATGAGGGGCATCTGGTGGTGTCCTTCTGGATTACAGGGAACTGGGAATCTTAAGAAGATCCCTTGCTTCCTAAATTCTGATTGGCTTTTTAAAGACTCCCTGTACCTCTAAAATAAACCAGAGAGTCGATGTAGCAAGATGATTCGCCTTCAGATGAATGGTTTGTTGTATCATTTGTAGGTGTAAAAAGATTTATTAACTCATAATTTTATCAAGTAGTAATGTGTGAGTAAATGTTTTAATAAGGTCACTAATTCCATTACAGTATGTTGTGTTTAATAGCCTTTAAAGGTGAAATAAAATTATCAGCTCTTAGTTACTCTCCTCCAATTTTCTGTAGATTTAATAAGGGGATTTCTAGAAACCCATGACTCCCTACCTCCTTCCTATCCCACTCACTGCCTTCACAGATCTCTGTGGCATTTAAGACAACATACAGTATAGTGGTTCAGAATTAGCATTCTGACATAAGAAAGATTAAAATTAGAATCCTAGCTCAACCACTCAGTACCTGTGTGACCTTGGAAGAGTTCCTTAACCAAGCTAAGCCTCAGGCTTCCTAAGGCTTCCCATCTGTAAAATGGGATCATTACTGTACTTCATACAGTTTCCCCTAAGATTGCATGAGATCACCAGTGCATGAACATCGTAACAGAGTGCTTGGGAGGGAATGTGAACTAATAAATGTTAGCTATTGTATTAGTTATTCGTTACCATGGGACAAATTACTCCAACTTAATCTGCGTACAACTAAGTTATGTGCCTCTGCTGCGAGGTCTCTTGCAAGGCCAGAATCAAAGTGTGGGCCGGGCTGTAGCTGTCTCATCTGAAGGCTCGATTGAGAGGATCTGCTTCCAGGCTCACTCTGTGGTTGCTGGTAAGACTCTATTCCCTGTGGGCTGGTGGACCAGGGGCCTCAGCACATCCCTATCTGTTGGCTGGAGCCCTTCCTCAGTTCCCTGTGATAGGAGTCTGTCTATGTGTGGGCTCCAACATGGCAGCTAGCTCCCATCCGAATGAGCACACAAGACCACAAGAGAGGGCCAGCAAGACAGAGGACACAGGCTCTTAGTAACCTAATCTCTGAAGTGACACCCCATCATCTTTGTCATATTCTATTCTTAGAAACAAGTTATTAGGTTTAAGCCACATGCAACGGCAAGGGTCCTACAAGGCTGTGGACACCAAGAGGTAGTGATCAGTAGGAGCCACTTTGGAAGCTGCCCACCATGGCTATAGTCAAATTGCTGTTAAAGCAACTCTCCATTTAACATAGCACATTTTATCAAGCCTCTTCTTGATAAAAAGAAGCTTCCCCTTTGTGTATCATATGTGCCCACGCGCTGTGCACAGTACATTAGGCTTTGAGTCCAGTACCTTTGCTTTTCTACATTCCTCCCCCACTGCTCCCCACTTCTCCCTTAGTCTATGATACTGACACTTCTCACACTGTCCAGACACGCCAGAGTCCAGGAGCTCCTGGGTAGTTCCCCTGGGATTTGTAATGATATCCCAGGAGATCCATGTCATTAAAAAAGTGATGGTGTCTGTTTTGATTCCTAATTTTTTTAGAGTAAACCAAGACATACAATTATTTACATATTTTCCCTTTCAAAACAGAACAGGAGGGCTTTTGAATATATAGCATGTGGGGTGTGAGAGTCAAAAAAGGTTGGGAGATGTCGCTTTGCATGTTCATGCCTCCACTATCGCCCGGGCTATTGCCTCTCTGGTCTGTTGCTTCTCTGTTCTCTTTGGTGAACTCATATTCAGCCTTGACAATCAGACTTAGACATCACTTTTCTTGGTGAATATATCTTTGAGAACCTCAGGACTTACCCCTTCCCTCATGTCTTCTCTGTTTCCCTACAACATTTTGGATAATCCCCTCTTAGAGATCTTTTGTTATAGCTAGTATGTATAGAATGTGTTCATCACATCCTGGGATCCCACATGGTGATGAGGATGGGCATGGGGCTTTACTTTCCTAAATAGGTAGTCTTTTTAGTTTATGTCACCTGCCCTGGCTATAGTCCCTTTCTATTGAGACCTTGTTTTGCTCTTGGACCTTGTCACCCAAGACATTCCTTCCCATCCTGGGAATGACCCTTGTCTCAAGGGCAACTCACCTCAGTGCAGGAGTGCTGGACCTATCTTATTAGGTAACACGTCCAAAATCATTAGCCAGCAGGTGATGAGGCTGGGTTCAAACCCAGGGGTAGTCTCACTGCATGGCCTTGCTCCTGCCCTCCATGCTGTGCAGCCACAAACACTGAGGTAGAAATTCTTGAACTTCCTCTTGTTGTCAGTCCTTTGGGTGCTGACAGTCAGGAGCTACAAAGGCATAAGAAAAACATGGGATTTTTCCATGCTTCAAAACTGTTTAAAAACCAAGGCTGAGTCAAAATTTCTTCTCTAAGGAGCATTTACCAGCAATTCTTACTGTCCCTGTCAATCATTCACAAAATCTCTCTCTTTCTCTCTGTGTCTTTTTGCAACAAGACTTTTGCTAGTATCAGGTCACTGTGTTTTGCCATCAGAAATGCCCTCAGACCTTGGCTTTACTATAGGTCATTGCATATTTGTAGCTCAGTTGTAGATTCTGACCTTCCTGTATATTGAAGATGTTCTCTAATTCTACAAAAACAGACAATTCAGAACAGAATTGGACCCCTGTCAGTTTTTTTTTTTCTGCCTGGAACCCTGCTTCTTTTGGGAATGGTACTTCTTCCATATCGAGTAATCCTGGTAGGAATACTCATTAAGCTGCCTTAGTCTAACCACCACCTATAGGCAAAGACCCATGACCCAGTCTTTGACCCATGACCCAGGGTCTGCCCTTCTGTATGACAACAATTATAGAAGTGAGCACAAGATCTAAGTGAAGCCAATCAGAATTGCCTGGGTTGAAAAACAGAAGTTGGGAAAAAGAAATTCCTTGGTTGTTCAATTGGGAATAAATAAATATGCTGCTGGGGAAGACTTCCTCCCTATCAAGTGAAGAGAGCCAGGTGGCAGAAAGAAGCCAACAGGGAAGCAGGTCTGAAACCAGAGCGAGGGACAGAGATTTCATATACTGAGTGAACTCTTGAATCCATCCGGGTATGATGCTAGACCCACTCCTGTAATACCCAGCTATATATGCTAATAAGTTACCTTTTATACCTAAAACTAGTTAGAACTGAGTTTTCATCATTTGACAGCCCAAAGTCAAGATTAATGTAGAGGTCAGGGATGGCAAGTCAATTTCAACTTATGCAAACCAAAATATTTGCTGGATAAAACACAAGATTCTCAATTACATTTAAATTTCAGATAAATAACGAATAATATTTTAGTGTAATGGTTTCAGTATATATATTTAGTGTAAGTATGTCCCAACATTACATGGGATATACACTACTGAAAAGCGTCCACTGTTCATCTGGAAATTCAAATGTCACTGGGAATCCTGAATTTTTATTTACTAAATAAATAGCAGTGATGGTTGCTTTAACACTGTGTTGAAGATTCCAAGGCCAAGTTTAGCCTCACTGGGAAAAAGTAGGATTATTGATTAATGACATTGGCTCTATGTGTGAAGATAGAGAGAGGTGGCATGAGTGCCATGCATGAAGCATCCCTGTTTGTCTATCCCAAGAGTTTATAAATGTTTTTCTTCTGCAGCCTTAGGCAATGCAAGGTGTTTTAATAATAATAGAAATAATAGTAGCCACCATTTACCAAGTCTCTTTCCTCCAAATGAGAACCTTATTGTGTCATCTAATTGAATCCTCATGACAATATTTTATCGGCTCTGTTTCACAACTGAGACTCAGAGAAGTTAAATTCACAAACAGTAAATGGCAAGGCTGGATTTCAAAACCATATCTATCTGACACCAAAGCTCGTGCTTTTTCCAATTCATCATTCTGCGGGAGGCAAATATTGTCCTAACAGCATATACGCAGAAGTCATCTTAAAATGCTATTTTACAAATTGCTATATAAACACTTATAAATCCAGTTCTTGGCCCAAAATGGTAAACTGTCCTTTCACGACAAAGAGCAGCACTTCAACAACAAATTGGAGCCTCGAATGAGGCAGTATTTTGGCAAACAGATTTCCACAGTTGACACCAGCGGAGTGCCAATTGTGAAAAGTGGCTTTAGGCTATAAATGACTATGTAAAACCAGCATTATGACAAAGTGGGAGGGGATCTATTTAACGGGTAGCAGGGGATGGCTAGGTGAGCCCCACATGAGATTTCAAGCTGGCTATTTATGGAGCTTGAAGGCATATGTTCCTCCACTATCTGCAGGAGCTGATGTGTACCGGAGCATTTGTGTTTTGGTAGATGAAGGGAGAAGGTGGCATTTGTGTGTGAGTGTGCGCGTGAGTAGGTTTTTTTTTTTTCTTTAAACTTTTCATGTATTTGATGTTCAATGCTTTCTGAACTAGGATGTAAGATAGAGAGATGGTAGACAGGCAAGAAGGCAGAGGATGGGGTTTTATTCCTATCTTTGTTTTTTTTAATTTTTATTTATGATAGTCACAGAGAGAGAGAGAGAGAGAGGTAGAGACACAGGCAGAGGGAGAAGCAGGCTCCATGCACCGGGAGCCCGATGTGGGATTCGATCCCGGGTCTCCAGGATCGCACCCTGGGCCAAAGGCAGGCGCCAAACCGCTGCTCCACCCAGGGATCCCCTCCTATCTTATTTTATTCTTAGGAATGAGGCATAGAGATAGAAGCTGAAGGAACATGGTGTGATTTGGACACAAGCAATGCTGCACAAGCTCAGAGGCAAGGAAGGCACAGCACCATGGAAGGCGAAGGCCATGCTTTCCGCTTTGGGGTGCTACCCTGCACCCTCTCCGGGACCCTTCAGGAGAGGGTCAATCTGCTTGCCAATCATTTGGAAGCAGCACACTGGCCTGAACGTTTTCATCCTTAGGAAAGGTCTGATTAGCCCTTGCAATGGCATGACTTCCCCAAGCCACTGCCTGTGCAGAGAATAGTGACAGGGTAGCCCAGCACCAAGTGGCAGGTGACAAGGTTGACAGTCCATGGGTACACGATTCTTAGAAAGGAGGGCTGGAGGCTCATGTGAACAGGAAATCTTAAGCTATTTGGGTTAATGAGACATCTCCTGTGTCTATAGACCAAGAAGGCCTGGGGCACCCAGTTTGCAAAGCATGAAGACTAAGTGGAGAGAAAGGATAGAATGAATAGAAAAAGTTTTGACAAAAATAGAAGCTTTCATAGCCTCAGCAGAGACAGGGAATCTACACACGCAATGAAGGCAATTCCCAACCAATAAAGGAAAGGAGAAATCTAAGAAGGAAAACATAATTTCTGTTTTTTTCTTATTGGATTTTGGGGGGAATGGCGGTCCTCCTTTTCGTCATGTCTGTTTTGAAATCCATGGCCTGACTTTGGTGGTTGCCTCTAATCCCAGTGACAGCTGGGGCTTTGTTACCAGGTATTAGGAATCTCTACCCCGTATCCATTCCTTTTGCCCCTTCTCATAGCATCACTGTCACCTTTAGGGTGTTCTATTTTAAGATTGCAGTGTGGGTCCTGAGATCAGAAGACACCATTAACATTTCTCCACCATTGCAGGTGATCCCTGGGGTACTTTTATTTTATTACTCTGAATCTTATGAATGGGATGAATATTTCATTGTGCTTTTTCCACAAATAGTCCTTAATATATATTACTAAGCTCTAATTTCCACAACTGCTCTACATCCCCAAATATGGCTCGGCCTTGGCACCCACCAGGCCTGTGTCCTTTTAGACTTATCAGCTAAGCACAATAAGCATTTCTGTGAAAGAAAAAAGGAGACACTTAAATCAGTCAACAGCTCACTACATTTAGAGCAGAACTGGGTTTCTGCAAGCTCGAAAGGAGTATTTGCATTTACAACAGAAGGGAAAAGTTAAGAAGTGGGACATTTCTCAAGATTTAGAGCTATGTCATGAGCAAAAAACCAGTTTCCTCCAGATACCTTCTGAAAATATCCTACCTTTCCTCAAAATGACCCACTGGCTTTCTGCAGCCGACAGAGTCAAGTGCAAATCCTGGGTCTGACATTTGCGGTCCTCTGGGCCCACTGTTCAGGCTGTTTCCTTTAGCTTGCCTTCATGCCCTTCATAGTAAATATGCCAATCTGTTCAGCATTCCCTGAACTGTCCTGTTTCTGAGACTTTTCTAGACCTTTCCTCCATCTAGATGGTCAGTCCTCTAGACTCATCAAGGTACAGTTTGATGCTACTTTCTCCACTGAGCTTTTGTGATGTCCACAGCAGGAAATTGTACCACTCCTTCCACAGAACATCCACAGCACCACCTCACAGGTGGACCTGAACATGTGCTTTATGCTCTTTCCCTGCCTACCTTGTCTTCCCCACTAGACTGATTTCCATAAATATGAGCCGCAATCTACACGGTCCCACTCGTTCATTAGTGAAGGAAAGAACAAGAGAACAATCCCTGTAGCTTCGGCTATAGTGCAGTCAGGTCCCTTCTGTCTCTAGAAAAGTCAGATCTGGGCTACCTGCCTGCTCTACACTGTGACCTCTCGACCCGCCTGCGCGGGGCATTTTTGGTGGGATGTTAGGGTGTGGGCCCCAACCTCTGTCCTTCGCTTAGAGGAGCAGATTGGGCAGGTGCCATGCCCAGAGGCTCCTCTGCAGGGTTCTCTCCCGGAGCAGTGAGGGGGTGGTAGCGACAGAACATGTGCAGCCAGGTTCCTGAATTTGTGGCTCCAGCCTGATTCTCCTGCCTTCGGCCTCCCTCACCTTCTACTGTCAGACCTGCTGACATCACCACCTGCCAGACCAACTGAGGGCAGCAGCGGGCACAGACAGTGCTGGCAGGGGGGAAGAGGGCCTCCTGCATGGGCTCTAGGCCCTCTCTATTTGGCTATTGCAGTCCCTGGCATCTCAGCTCTGGGCTTTCAGTGACCTGTAACAAGGGAGAGTGCCCATGTCCCCTACCCGTCCCAGTACCTGTCCTCCTGGCCTACTGGGGACCCCAACCTTCCTAAATCACCCATGATTCTCTTTGCTCTCTGTCCCCAAGCCCTACCATCTGAGCCCTCATTATTCCCTGTCTAGACTCCTGAAAATTCCAGCCTGATTGTCATTCCTCTAGATCCATCCTCCACATGGTGAAACCAGACTGTCCCTGCACGAGCCCTTCAGTATTTCTCCATCACCTATTGAAGAAGATACAGACTTCCTGCCATGGCACCCAAGACCTGCACGACCTGTCCCTTCTACTCCTGCTTGCCATTTCTTGCTTGAACTTTAGACTCCAGTATCCCCTCCCCCACCCCCTCCCCCCTTGCCACTTCCCTGATCCTCTTACATTGTCATTATCTTTGTCTCTGGTTACCCTCCCAGCCTTTACACTTCTTATTTTGGCCAACTATCTTTATTTTTTTCTCTGATTCCACTAAAATATTTCCTAATCGCAATCACCCAAGCCAGGTTAGAGTAGATGTCCCTCTTTTGTGCTCCTTAGCATATCAGGATTCCTGGCTCTGGCAGGCCAACACTCAAGACCCTGTCTAGAGCAGGGTTCTTCTGATATCTTGCTGCCAGAGTTACTGCTAAAATACATACATGTCATCTCACATTAACATGCTGTGCATTACGAAACGCAGTCTTCGCATTGCCAACGTAATGAAGGCAAAAGTCCCAACTTTGGCTTTCTTCCATACCCCAAACACAAAAGGACCTTATAAAATGTCCCAAGATAAAAGAGTATGCAGGACATCAGTGGGTGGCAAATACCATAGATAAAGACTTTCAAGATGTTGGGGATCAGCAGTAAGAGTCGTGAAAGGCACTATTCAAGGGGACTGAAGGAAAAAGAAACCAGTGAAGTGGGTGGGCTTGAGATATTCTCTGCAGAATGATGTCCTTTAAGGCCAAACCAGTTCTCTCCATAACTTGAGCTAACTCTTCCACAAGCATATGCTTGGGTTAGAAGAGAAATCAAAGGGAGTTATGGGACCTTCCTAATACAAACATATTGTCATCATCGGAACGTGGATACAAAAGAAATCTACAGAACACCTCAGAGGTATCATCTCTTTGAAGGATGGGAGGGACCGTGGTCAAGCCTGTACTAAATTCAGAACTAAATGCTTGCTCAGCCCTTGACTTCCTTTATAATCCAAGCCAACTGAATCACCCCCCTCACCCCCACATACTTTAGTGAATGTCTTTTGTAATACCGGTCTAACATGAGAGATTAAATAGTGTTCCTCTCCTATTCACCACTGTGAATAGGAAGACTGTAGAGAAAACAGTCTTTGGCCCAACTCAAGATTGCTCCCTTTTTAAGAAGGGTGGAGAGTCAACCACCTTCTTTATGATGCCTTTCTCCCACTGGTGCTTCCCATTCCAATTGACTTACACCATCAGTTGGGTACTAGAGATTAAGTTAAATTAGTACTTAATGGGTTCTAAACTGCTCCGCTGTGGATTAGACCATGGCACTCGTTCTTGATTTAAACAGTAAATTGGATCGCCATTTGCCAGCGTGGTGATTTGTGCTTTGGCAGCCTTTGCAGATCCATAAGTAAACTAGTAGATTTCCCTGACACGGTAATCGGCCTTACTGTCTGGAGTCATCACACATTTTTCTTATAGGTTGAATTAATATAGAGAAGCAGGATGGTTGATGGTTTCATTTGTTGTACCATTAATGAAACATAAAACAGATGTGTGAAACACTGTCTTAGTAATAGAAACTGCATTACAAATTATTTATCTGCAGAAATCATGTCCTGAAGGTAAGGCGGGAGCAAAATGTAGTTTTTCTCTTGACAGTACTAGGTCAAACTATATTAAAAAACCTATTAAGCATAAAGTCTCCTGCTGCAGTTAAATATAAAACACAATTTGTACCCTCAATCCAGTGCGGCATTAAAATCTTATAAAATCAACAGTACCTTGGACCCACTTGCATGTGACTTTCACTTTCTTTTTTCCTGGTCACTTCCCAGGTGATTTCTTAGAAGACGAGAGAAGGAGAGAAACATAGACACTCTCTTGCCTTTCCCTGTGAGGACCAGACTGGCAATGGAGGGTTGTAGGAGGAGGTGGAGTTGGCCAGAAAAACTTGGCAGCTGACTCCGGTGCTGAGAGAATGTGTCCATCACCTCGATTTTCATCCTTTAATATGCAAAGGAAAACATGGCATGCTGAAGTCGGAGAGGGAATATAAAACAGCCTTCTAGAGAAAGGCTTGGCAGTACCACAAGGGAGGGGTTGTAAATTACAATGATTTTCTTGACTTGGATCGTTAGGGAAGCTGGAGAGATTGGGTACTCAGGTTAAGTTATGTTCTTGGGCACTGGTGCTCATTGGCAGCATCTTCTGAAGGAAGGGAGGATTGGGGGAAAGAGGGAGGGAAGGCTAATGTGGTTCAAGGGGTTCTGCAAATGATACCCTTCCAGCACCTTCCCTCCCCTCAGTAGTCCTTAGTGGCCCCTTGAAGTGTTATTGAATATCTTGGATGAAGGGGGTGTAGGGGCATTTGCCAGGCAGTACTCCCAACTCAGCTATGCTGTCTTCCCCTGGACTTGTATTTCTAGAACTTTGCCCTGAAACTGTGTCTCTATAGTCTAGTGTCATGCAAGGTAATTCCTTTTTTTTTTTTTTAAGATTTTATTTATTCATTCATGAGAGAGAGGGAAAGAGAGAGAGAGAGAGACAAGCAGGCTCCCATGCAGGAAGCCCGACATGAGACTCGATCCCAGGTCTCCAGGATCAGGCCCTGGGCCGAAGGAGGTGCTAAACTGCTGAGCCACCCAGGCTGCCCATGCAAGGTAATTCTTAACAAGCTTGACCTGTTCATTTCTCAAACAGGTGATCTATGGGTTCCAGCCTCAGGCTACAAGCTCTCACTGGCCACCCATATGCCATTTCGCAGTTCTGCTTGTGTAGCATGCAGTCAGGACCACTCGCCTGGGCCAGCCTTAGTGCCTTATAAATGATTGAGGTGGAGAATTTAAGTATGTGTATTATTAGTGCAGCCTAGACAAGGAAGTTCACAGAACGTTTCACCCAAGAAGGGGTGTGAGCAAACAAAGAGATGGTTAGTGCACTGTAGCTATATATTTTTAAAAATTTTTAAAGAAGGAAGGATGGAAGAGGAGGTGGCAGGAGTGGGGGAGAGAGAGTGTCAGCTCTTTGAAGGATAAAAATCTCCTTTCTCATAATGTCCAACAGTCACTTGTCTGCTCTTGTTATTACCCTTACAATTACTTCCACTGTTAGGTAGTGACATGTGAGGGCCTAAACAGATGGTAAATCATTACTTTTCACCTACTGCCAAAGTCCATGTTTCTCTATCAACAATAATTAATAACCCAGGCGATGGTGGTAGTGATACTACAGGTAGCAAAAGTCCTTCTCCTGCTGCCTGGAACTTTCTATAGCTGCAGAAGAGTGCAGGAAGAAAGCAGCTGAAGAAAGAGCAACGAAAGGATGTTATCAGGGAGCAGAAGAGGATTTGGATGAGGTCTAAGGGCCAATGCCTGAGTGTCCAATTCCACATTTCCTCTTGCTAGCTTTAAGATTACTAGCGTCCCATGGTGCCACTGAGGCTATCACCAAACTCTTTGATATGTATTTGTTCTGGCAATTTAGAGAGTTCAAAAAGTGCTTATTAGCTCCCTCAAGAAAATAAATTCTGGGACAGGAACTCTAAAATCTTTGCCTCTGTGTGCAGAGAAACCAGGCTCACCAAGTGTCACATTCAGCTTGGGACAGCGGTTTTTGGAGGCAATGGGTCACAGTTGTCACAGGGGGATAAAACTGGGCTTGGGAGAAAGGTGAGGCAGGTATTTTGATTCAGACGGATTTCTCCTGGGGCTGTACTTGTGGGCATGTGGTATCTTTCAAGGCTGGGTCAAAGATACTCCAGAAAGGCACAGCTTGGAGAAAACCTAGCATGGGTGCTAGGGTAAAGCTGGCTGCTTTCACTGGGGTGGAGGGCACCATTCCCATTACTAAAAGTCATTTAATGTTGAAAAATAGGAAAGGCAAAGGTTCTCTGGAATCATTAGCCCAGAAGGGGAAGATCTGCAGTTCATTGAACCATGAGAGATGGTCTGAAATCACCCTTTCTCACATACTGCTGGTAACCCAACCCAGCAGGTAAGAAGGCAAATCCTCCCTGCATGCAAAATAAAGGCTGAAATATTCCACAGGCAGCTGGAAGCTTTTCTCCCCCAACCCTGTGTCTGCTCAACTAGAAACAAGCCTGTTGTCAGTGATCATCCTTTCTGTAAAAGCTTCTCCAAAAACTTTCCTTTTTGTTTCTTTGACCTATAATCTTTGAGGAGCTGCTTCTCCCCTCACCACTGTTTTGACAACCTAAGCATCAGCTCTAAATGCCAGGAGCCTCACAGAGAGTGAATCCTCTTCTGAAGAGATGTCTGACGGGTCTAAACTTCAACTCTAAACTGCCAGCTTCTCCTCCCCAGCTGAGGAAAATCGATCCCGTTCCTTTTTCAGGAGCAGTGATGTGAATACTAGGCAGTTTGGGTTTAATGGGGTCCCTGGAGTTTGTGGGAGGAGGAGCTAGTTTTTATTTCTCTGGTACTGGGAGTTCACCAGGCATGGCTAATGGGAGAGCAGAATGGGGAAGGAGGCCTCCCTCCCAATGGTGCTCTCCTTTCTACTGTGAATTCTTGAAAAAGTGGAGGTTTCAGGGCATGCTGGTGAGAGGCCCTAGCTGTGAAAACCGTTTGGAAGAACAGCCGGCCTAGGTTTGCAGTCTTGCTGATGACTCCTGGGCTGAAAGTGAGATCCGGTTCCTGCCACCACAGAGGATACCCATCCCTAATTCCTCTGCCCATATGGAAGGTCCCAGGCCCCCAGGGACAAAGCCCGAGTCCTTATCTGCTTTGGGTTTTCAAATCCCAGGCCTGCACAAGGTCCTGACCTCTCACGGAGGAGCTCACAGGAGGCAGGGGGTGGTCACAGAGAAGACTGAAGAGGTTGGCAGCTCTGGAGAACCTCTCATGCCAAGCTAAGGAATTGAAACTTTATCCTACAGCAGATGGAAAACCACTGCAGGGTGCTGACTGGGGGAGTAACACAGACTGGTGTGTTAGGTGGAACATTGCGGCAGCCGAGTGAGGATGGATGTGAGAGGGACAAGACAGGGGGCAGGGAGATCAGTGAGGGATCTCTATTAATAGTTCAGAGGAGAGCCTCAGGACTCAGGACTGTCTAACCACCTGTTGGACACTTCCATTTCAGTTTCCCACAAGCAAAGAAAAGCAGCCCTCTTACAAAATTAGGCTCCTCCTAAATTTCTTATCTTGGGGAATACTTGCCTTGTCAGAAACATGGAAGGGAACCATCCTAGGGACCCTTCGTTTCCATCCTTCTCCATATTCTGTCATCATGTCCTGTCCATTCTAGATGATATCTCAAGTCTTCCCCTCCACTCTGCTGCTAACATCATTGCTCAAGTCTGGGTCTTCACGGTATCCCCCCACTGGACTTTTGCAGTAGCCTCCTGAGTTGGGAAGTAGTTGTCCTTGGAGGGCCTCCTCTTTCAAAAAAGGACAAAGAAATGAGCAATGTCCACCCTTGGTTGCAAATATAAGCTCCTAAATAAAAAGTCTTATCTGAAAGCCACAGGCTAGGTTAGGTGCCCACCCCTCTGCTATCATTGCATTTCCCACCATTTGTTGACACTATCTAGTTACATATCTGTCATTCCTTTTAGGTCAGGGGTCAGCAAACTATGGGCTAGGTCTGGCCGGCCACCTCTTTTTGTAAAGAAAGTTTTATTGGAAGAAACCATGCATAATCATTCACATATGGCTATGTTTTGCTCAAGTAGTTACAACAAGGACTATGGGGCCCACAAAGCCCAAAATATTTCCTATCTGGCTGTTTCAAGAAAAAGTTTCCCAACCTCTGCTCTAGAACATAAACTTGTCAAGGGTGAAGAACTGTGTTTATGTAATTGCTATATCCCTGGGACCTAGCACAGTGCCTGGGACATAAATAAGTGTGCGTTGTGTGTGTGCGTGTTACACGAGGAGGACAATCCCATGTGCTGCCACTCAGTAGTACTGAGGAGGATGAGTGGCAGCCTGATTTCCCATAGGCATGTGAGCAGGTGTCAGAGATTATTCTTTCCCTCTCAGCTGGTGGCCTCTGTTATAAATTATACCATTATTATTACTAGCAATGCATAGATCCCTTTAATGGTGGAGTTTGAAACACTTGGGCTCATCCTGCCTTTCGGGGTGGCATTTCCTATAACTGTACACCCTAACAATGCAACACAGCCTTTAGCTGATGGCTATAGGTCCCCACTACTGTCAGTTCCAAATATGGGGAACAGGTCAGAGACTCCCATGAAGTGCTACAATCTTGGTACATTTTTGTACCAGCTCATCGTTTCCCACGTTCTAATCCCCATCACGTGATTTCAGAAGCAGAGTTTTCAAGAGCCACGGTTAATTCTTTGCATCAAAACAGTACAAAGGCCCCTGAGAATTCGGTGTGGCCTGTGCAGATTTTGGCATATTCTCTAAAAATTCCGAAGACAGCAACCTCTCTCCCATGCCACTGGAGAGGATCCTGTGCTCCCCAAGGCTACCCGGTGTTCCCGTCAAGCACAATGGAAATCAAGCAATTGAGCTGTACACCGGCTTTTCAAAAGCCTCCAGTATAATGTAGCAATTGTGTCGGAGGCCATAACAAAGGCAAAAAACTCCCAGCCAACTTCCTTCACATGACTGGACAGAGAAAACAAGCAAACACACAGCCTGAGCCTGCCCGACCTCTCCTCCCCAGAAGGCAGGTTCTAGAATCACTGCTTGAGTCTCTGGCGTAAATCGGCTAGAGATCGAAAATGTCCTGCTACCTAACACAGCAAGTGAATCTAATTTGTGGTTTTTATTCCCTTTGCTCTGAGCTCTATTTCCCAATGACCTTTGGTGTCACATCCATTTCCAAAATATATCGTTAAGTAGCAAAACCCACCTCAGCAGGTGAGATTAAAACTGATCATGTGGAAGTTTCTACTTGTGTTTCTACCCAGGTTGAAAACCAGACTTTGTGGGTTTTTTTCTCCCCAAAATAATCTTCATTTTAATGGGCTATAAAAAGCAGCCTGCCCAGCAAAAAAACAAAACAAAAAACCAAAACTAAACATTTATTAAAGCTTCAATAAATAGTAATTCACTGAAGATAAGATTCCTCCTCCTGAAAGTCTAAATGTCTTCTGAAAATTATTTCAGAAATATGTTGCTCAAGGATTAAAATAGAGTGCTTAAGTCTTCTGTTGTTCACGTTCAACTTGCTTTTCCCTCGAGAATATTAAACCAAACAGGGAGAAAAAAGCTAGCGAGCTAACTAATATGAGATCTGATGCAAACTCCTGAGAGAGGGAAATGAGGTCTGCGGGAGCCTTCTGCTGCTTTTCCCTCCCTCACCCACTCTCTCTGCCTTCCTGCTTTTCATCTGGCTCTGGGCATGGTCTCTTTGGCTCCCAGGACCTTGGGAGGAATACCAAGCAATGTTTGGGGGACTCTCACATCAGGGAAGCCTCAATCTGCAAAAGCTGGAAGAGAAGCGCTGATGGCATGGAAGCGCACGTTGCAGATCTGGGGTGGTCTAGATGCCCCTGGAGCCTAGTGCGCTCTCCCCCAGTGCCACTCCTGCTCAGAGCTCATCAGAGGGCCCGAGGGAAGGGCAGGCAGGCAGAAAGCCCTACTAACCATGTCAATAACTCTTCTCGTTGTGCTGGAAATCCCCCCATAACCTGACACTGCTTCCCCATGTTCTTAGACATAGTCCTGAGAACCAAAGGACAGGAATGTTGACAGGGATGTCAGGGACCACCTTGTCCAATCCCCTTCCTATACACATGCTTCCAATCTCTTCCATTTCCAAAATCTCCCGCTCCTTTGTGCCGTTCGCCAGCCACCTGCCTAGCTTGCACCTTCCCGTCATTGCCAAAGACATTAAGTAGCCCTAAAGCCCCTCTCCCCGGCCTTCATCTTTTTGGGATCCAACTTCTACGTATCATTCACTGCTCATTGAGAAGTCATTAATCACCATCCAGTTGCCCAAACCAGTGACCACTTTCCCTGTTAGTACTCGCATTTCTGTCGCTCAGATGCTGCTCACAGCTCCTCTGGGAAACTCTCCTCTCCTGGCTTTGGTGACCCCCTCCTTTTAGTTCTGCAAGTTCCCTGACATCTCCAGCTCAGCGTCTTGCTGGTTCTTTCACTAGGTTTTTAAATGCGGCTTTGTGCCGGGCTCTGACCTTGGCCCTCCTCTCTTTTCCCTCACTGCATTCTCTTTGGCTGACCTCATGTATTCATCACTTCTGTGGAGGGCTCTCCTGGGTATGCCCCTAACCCAGACCTCTCAGCTCCAGAGCACGGTGTCTATCTGCTATGGCACCTCCACCTGGCTGCCTCATCAGCCCCTCAAACACAGCTAGTCCAAACCAGAGATCAGTGATCATCTTCTCCCATTCAGCCTGTCCCTCAGTCCTTCTATCTCCACCGGTGGATCCAAACCAGAATCTTTGGGGGTGACCTGACATCTGCTTCTCCTACACATTCCTACAGCTAAAATTAATCACCAAGCTCTTCCAGTTCTTCATTGTCGCATCTCCTGCCTCTTGTGCTGCTGCTATGTCCTATGTCTTACCTGCCCTGTTGCGACACCCTTCTCCCTGACCTCACTGCTTCCACCTCCACCTCTCCAACCCATTCTCCACAGACAGGTTGGAGTAATCCTACACACACTCATCTGTTCTGACAACTCTCCTGTTTAAAAGCCCTTGATGGTTCTTCATTGCCTATAGGAAAAAATGCAAGCTCCTTAAGCTGACATAAAGGGCCTGTGATTATTTAGCTCTTTGCTGCTTCCTGACCTCGTTGCTGGCCACTTGTCCCCTTACAGTCATTCTAAGGCATGCTTAGTTCCGAGCGTTTTTCCTCATCCCTGCACCTCTGCATACATTATTTTCTCTGCCGTGAAGGCTCTTGACTTCTTGGTAAGTGCCAGCTCATCCTTGAGGTTTGCTCAAACACATCCTCGGTACACTCCTCACTGGTCTCCCTCTGCCACAGTTAATTGCTCTCTTCTCAGTATTTTCATAACATTTTGACTCTGTCTTTCTTAGCACTTCTCTCACAATTTCCTAATTATTTATTTACAGGACTGTTTCCCTAGCTAAAACGAGCTCTTCGAGGGCAAGCATCTTGCCTTCTCATCTTTTGATTTCTGACACGTAGTAGCCCCTCTGTAAATAGAATTAGGGAATGGCTGAGAGGAGGGAAGTTCAGGGAGGTGAAGTGTAGTTCCCCAGCCACACAGCCAGTTGCTAGTTACTGGCAGTTTCTGATTTTCCGAGTCTGCTTGTGTCCTACTTACTGCCCAGTGACTGTGGCCTGAAATTCAACCGTCCACAGGGGTACTGTGGGTGGGCAGAGGGTAGTCAACAAACCCATCCACTGATATTAAGGTGGATGTGATCCAGCAGACAGAACCTGGAGGGAATCTCTGGTTGTCAACATCGGGGGCATGCATAGGAGATGGAAAAGCAGGAGAGGCAGCACAGAACCATGGCAGAGAACCCAGGAGCAGACAACCTTCAGGAATCCAAGAGGAGAGGGATTCAGGGAGGTGGCATCAGGTAAACTTATCAGAAGGCACAGGGGCTCTATATCAGCCGAGGTCTCCAAAGAAACAGGGCCAACAGTGCGTCTCTATCTGTGCCTTGATCTCTATCTCCATATCTAGAAAGAGATTTATTATAAGGTATTGGCTCACTCAATTGTGGAAGCTGAGAAGTCCCACTGTCTGCTGTCTGCAAGCTGGAGTTCCAGGAAAGCAGGTGCTGTCGTTTGAAAGCCTGAGACCCGGAGCACTGAGTGGTACAGATTCCAGTCCAAGTCTAAAGGCCTCAGGACCAGGAGCATCAAGGGCAGAAGACTGCGGTCCAGATCAAGCAGTCAGGCCGAGTGAATTCAACCTTCCTTTGCCTTTGTGTTCTATTCAGGCCCTCAATGGATTGGTGATGCCCACCCACATTGGGGAGGGCCATCTGCTTCACTCAGTTCACCAATTCAAATGCTAATCTCTTCCAGAAACACCCTCACAGACACACCCAGAAATCACGTTTAACCAGATATCTGAGCTTCCATAAACTTATCCATCACGGGCTGCTGGGATTTAAGAGGTAGAAAGTCCGTCCCTGAGGATCCTAGCAGCCAGATGAAGTCAGGGTCCTGGTCTCAGACACCAAAAGGAAGGCAGATGACCAGGAGAAGGAGTTGGCCACAGGTAACAGGACTGGAAGCCAGTCTCCAGAATCAGGTTACAAAACAGGGAAACCGGGCAGGGCAGTTGAGAAGAGGGGAGGCTGTAACACCCTTGTCTCCTAGCTATGTCATATTCTAAAACTCAGTGATTTTCAAAATAGACACTATTAAACATCCCCCTAATATTGTATGTCCATATTTAACCTCTCCAGGTTCATTTTCCTTTATTTCCTGCTACATGTTTCAGTGTTAGTTAAAAACGAACTGGTTCTGATTTTGGATGACTGGCCAGTGCCACTCATTTTTCGACAGAAAAGGGTATCTGCACAATTCAAGGTCTGTTGAGAACTTGTAAGGTTGGCAGCTCCGCCCAGGAGCGTTTCTCCCAGGTAGTTGGAATCCTGGGTCTGAGAGGATGCCCTTGGGCTGGGCTTTGGGTTCTCACATCTGTTCGCTTCTGACCTAGCCTCAAAAGAGGTATTAAAATGCGCTTCAACTCTTTATTTTTCCTGGCCTAATTAACCAAAGTGTTTAATAAGTAACAGGGATGTTTCCAGTAATTTAGCACTTCATCAGTAATTTGTTCCATTATAATATGTATCACCAAAATCAACTCCATTCCGACAACCATTTGCTGCCTTCAAAAGATAATGATTTCTAATTCCCATTACCTGAGCATCTTATAAACCTTTTAAGTGGTTCACTACTTTCCATTAAGGTATTTCTCAGAAAGATTTTGGACCTTTCAAAAATGTAAATAAAACCCATGAAAACTGAACCGCAGATAAGCAAATAAAATTGAATAAACACACCTCAGGGATACCACACCATGGCTGTGCAGGGACAGGCTTTGTGTTTTTGCAAAAAAAAAAAAAAAAAAAAAAAAACAACCAAAAACCAAACCAAAACAAAAACACTAACCCCGTTTCTTGTGAGTGCAGGGAATTTGAATTTTGCTCTTTCAGATACCTGAGGCAGCTAGAAATTTCATTCCTATTTCATGGAGATGAGGGCTCCTATCATCAGAGAATGTTGTGGGAAGGCACCTAAAAATTCCCTAATGCAGTTGAATATTTTGAAAGTCAACACACTGTGTTTGGGACAGAAGTTGGTTCCCGTGAAAGCTTGTCACTGTGAATGGATAGTGAATGTGGCAGAGATCCCATTGTTGGTTCCTGGCTTACCACTGACATCACCCATTCACATTGTGTCTTGTGTCTGCCCCACAGCACCCAGGACAGCCCTGAACACGGGGTCCTAGGGAGGCTGGTGCTCAGTTGCTTGACTCCAGCTTGCTGCGACTAGCATAAATTAAGAACCCATGCCATGTGCTAGTCACTGTACAGAGATATTCAATGTTCCCTCATTTATCCAGCGATTGGAGCTTATGCTTTTAATTAGCAAAAATGTTAGTATCTTATGTTAGCCAATTTTGACAGAGATTATTCTGTAATAGTGGTGCCTGGGTGGCTCAGCCAGTTGAGCATCTGATTCTTGATTTTGGCTCAGGTCATGATCTCAGGGTTGTGGGATCAAGCTCTGCATCAGGCTCCATGCTCATAGAGGAGTCTGCTTGAAGATTCTCCTGCTCCTCCCCTCACTCACGCACTCTCTCTCTAAAATAAATAAATAAATAATTTTTAAAAAGACATTATTCTGTAATAAAATGTGTTATTTCTTTATCTTCTAAGAAAGAGCAATACTTAGATCCCTACATCTAAGGATCTAGATGGGAAAATGGACTCAAGGTTTGAAGTGATAGCCAGAGCTATGAAAGTGAGAACAGGATGAAAGGCACGACGGAGGCCTAGGTCAGAAGTGGCCCGAAGATGTTTGTTCATCCATTTAGTCCACAGATACTTGTTGAGTATCTGCTGTGTGTCCCACACTGTGCTCCAGACTGAAGATTTAATGATAGACCAGGCAGACCTACTCTCTGTCTTCCTGAAGCCACCAGTCTAGTGTGGGAAAGTCAGAGTAGTGAATGTACCAGAGTGGAATAAATATTGTGGTGGAGGAAAGAACTGAGGGCATATAAAATGAGGCAGCTCTGAAAGGGCATCGTGGAGGAAGTACTGTGGCTGGGTGCCAGTTATAGCCACGCAGATACTCCTAGTGCGTTAGTGAGAACTGGCTAGGTTCATTTAAAAAGGTAAGCAGTCTGAAATACTGCAGAACTGACATCTCCTGTTCCCCAAAGAAATGTATAGATCAAGAGGCAGGCAGACGTGAAGATGACATGTGCTACAGAAGCTGAGGCCCTTCCCCTTTGATAGTGTGCTATACTGTGATTTAAGGAAGGTATAGCAGGTGCCTTCATAGAGTCCTTCATCTGACTCTGGCATTTTTAAAAAGTGTCTTAGCTAGCTATTGCTGCATAAGAAACCACCCCAAAACTCAGTTGCTTAAACTGGTAAGTGTTTATTCTGGCTCACAAGGGTATTGATCAATTGGGTGCTGCTTCTGTTCTCAGCTGGGTTCACTAATGTGCTAGAAGTGATCTGTGGGGGAGGACGACAGCTCTGGTGACCTTGGCTCATCTCTCTCATGTGTCTGGGGGTTGGCTAACTATTGGCTGATCTGGGATGGCCTTGGCTGGGACAAATGGGCTTTCTTTCACATGGTCTCACATCCTCCAGCAGGCTAGCCTGGATTTGTTTACATGCAATGTCAAAGTTCCAAGGGAGTAAGTGAAAGTGTAAAGGCCTCTTGATGCCTAGGCTCAGAGCTGACATACTATCACTGCTGCCACATTCTGTGGGCCAAAACAAGATTCAAACACAGAGAACCAGACTCAAGTTCTTCATGAGAGGACCTACAAAGTCATGTTGCAAAAGCATAACTGGAGCCATTTTTGCAATCAGTCTACCACAAACAGCAACCCTGAAGGTGCAGGAAAACCCAGTGTATCCTTAGCATATTTTGTCACAACTCATGTCTCTGGTGTCCTCCAGGCCTCATCATGAATGGGCATACCCATTCCTGTGGGAAGAACCCAGATATCAGGCCCCTAAGGTTTTCTTTAGCCTCCTCTCTAGGGAGTCTAATCTTCCTACTTACAAAGAGTGGAAGTCAGCCAAACTAAGAGTCATAAGGGCAAAGTCCTGTTAAACAATGTTGGTCAGCTTTACTGACCATAATCATCATATTGATCACTGATATAGATAGATCTTGGTCAAGAGACAGATTCATTGGAACAGAGTCATTGGCAGATTGCCACATCGAGTGAGAGTGCCGTGTGTGTGGATGTTCCTTTAATAAACATTTAATACAGTGCTGGGTGCTCAGATGAGCTTGGGGTCATTGTTAATAAAAGCCTGGGCCCAAAGATCTCATATATTTGGCACAAATGTGCCACCAGCCATTGGAATACTTCATGAGTTCCATTCTCATCTCAAGAAATGAAAACCAGTTTTTTTTTTCCTTTGGTGAAGACAAGAGTCTTTCTTCTCCGTATCTTCTGATAGGATCTTTTGTATTTTCAGATTCTGTTCATATTTCCTTTTCTTTGCACTAGGAGAAAGATTGCCTTCTCCTCCTCAGTTTCTGTTAAGAAATCTGAGAAAGGCTGTTGTAAATAATGTTGCAATGAACATGGGAGTGCAGATATCTCTTTGAAATATTGATTTCAATTCTCTTGGACATAAACTCAGAAGTGGGATTACTAGATCAAACGATAGTTCTATTTTTAATTTTTTAAAGAACCACCATACTGTTTTCCAAAGCAGCCGCACCATTTTACATTCCCACCAATGGTGCACAAAAGTTCCAGTTTCTCTACATCCTCACGAACATTTGCTATCTTTTTTTTATAACAATCCTCGTGAATATGAGATGATACTTCATTGTGGTTTTGATTTGTATTTTCCTGATAATTAATGATGTTGAGCACCTTTTCGTATATTTGTTGGTCATTTGTATGTCTTCACTGAGAAATGTTTACACAAGATCTGTTTTTTAAATGAGGTTATTTGGAGTTTTGTTCTGAATGGTAGGAGTGCTTTATATTTTTTAGATATTAACCCCTTATCAAATTATTCACAATAGCCAAGACATAAAAACAACCAAAATGTCCACCGATGGATCAATGGAGAAAGAAAATGTGGTCTGTATAAACATGGAATATCATCAGTCTTTAAAAGGAGGGAAATCCTGTCATACACAACAGCATGGATGGACCTGGGGGGGACATTATGCTAAGTGAAATAAGCCATTCATATTTGTAAGGATGAATACTGCATGATTCCACTTATATGAAGTTTCTAAAATAGTCAAACTCAGAAGCAGAGATTAGAATGGTGGTTTCCAGGGGCTGTGGAGTGGAGAATGGGTTCGTAGGTATGAAGTTTCAGTTTTGTAACATGAATGAGTTCTAGAGGTCTGCTTTCTAACACAGTGCCTGTAGTTAACAATAATGTATGGTACACTTAAAACATTTGTTAAGAGTCTAGATCTCATGTTAAGAGCTCCTACCACAAAACAAAAACAAAAAACTAAAAGGCTGTGAGGAAGCTTTTGGAGGTGATGGATATATTTATTACCTTGATTGTGGTGATGGTTTCACAGGTTCACAGGTTTGTATATATGTTCAAAGTCATCAAATTGTGTACATTAAATATGGACACTTTCTGTTTACCAATTGTACCTCAATAAAACTGTGTTTGTTTTTTTTTTAAAGAAAAACCCATAAAGGGTTTTAATGGGACCAATTTGGCCCTAGGGGCCTACTGTGGCCTAATCAACTCCCTCCAGGAGATGAATACTATTGCATCAACTGGACATGATCAATGGCTACCTATATATATGGAGGAAAGATCAGTTCCTAGTAAGATGTAAGGGGATGAACAGGATGGGGGTGGCAATGGGGAGTGAGTAGGATAGATCAAATGATATTTTTCTTTTTTCAAAGAATTTTTTAAAAGAGATTTATTTATTTTAGAGAGAGAGTGAGCTGGTGCAGAGGGGCTGTTGCAGAAAGAGAAGGAGGGAGAGAATCTCAGGCAAGCTTCCCCCTGAGCATGGAGCCCAATCAAGAGTCAGATGCTCAACCCACTGAGCCACCCAGGTGCCTCTCCAATGATATTTTTCTATTTGAGATTGTCTGTTTATTCAGACTAGCTTGTGGGTACCATTTGACTACATAGACAAGTTTTCAAACAATTAAAATACAACAAAATACTAACACAAAAGCCATATACGGTACTTGCTGTGTCTCTGATTATAAATATTTAGATATCCTGAAGTTTGGTAAAGATGACTTCCTGATTATATTCTGAAATGTACTTTTCTGAGTGATTCCTGATACTGGGTTTGTAATTTGTTGGTTTATTCTTTTTAAAACATATTTTATTTATTTGAGAAAGAGAGAGAGAGAGAAAGAGATAGAGAACACAAATGAGGGGAGGAACAGAGGGGGAGAGAGAGAGAGAGAGAGAGGGAGAGAGAGAGAGAGAGAGAGAGAGAGAACCTCAAGCAGACTCCACACTAAACACAGAGCCTGACGTGGGGCTCGATCTTACAACACTGAGATCATGACCCGAGCTAAAATTAAGAGTCAGATCCTTAACTGATGGAGCCACCCAGGTGCCCCTTGTTGGTTTACATCTTTGTAATAAACTATGTTAAAATGATTATTTGAAATCTCTGGTCTGTTGAAATGTGGATTGGTGGGAGTTTATTTCATCAGTGGAGCTGAACTACTGGCGAAAATCTTGACTACCATATTGCAGCAGAGGCCTTTGCTGAGCATCATGTGACTATCCCCTAACCATCCCTACACCAAGCCCCGCACTCTCAACAACAGGCAATCCCAGTGTGAGCTCTCAGGCCTCACATGGCCCAGCTGCTCATTATATGGGTAGACTCTAAGGAAAAAAGTAAGAACTTTATGGCCAAGCTTTATAGAGGAAAACAAGCTAATAACTGTCCCTGTGGATAACTAATATTGCCCATTCCATGGATAGTGGTCCAAAGGAAGTGTGTGTCATAAATGAGAGAAGCAAAGGAACAGCTGCTAGGGCTTTCAGTGCTCTGGCTCAAACAGATTCTTGCTGCTGGATGAAATATCTCCAGTGCATACTCCAAAAGGGTTCTAGAAAACACACAAGATGTCTCGTGTGCCACATTCAGAATTTAATCCCTCACAGCTGCCATTTTCTTGAGGCCACCAAGTTCCCTAAAGGGTCTTATTCCAATCGCTTCCTCCCATTTCCCTGACCTACCCACTCCCTCCTGGTATGTCACTGGTTCCAAGACCCAGCCTGTGTATTTGACATCAGTATTCCTCACTGAGAGATGGCACGCAAAGGCCGATGGGTTTGGCAGCAGCCGTATTGTTCTGAGCAGAGCTGGTATATACCTTCTTGGTAATTTCAATCCAGAGAGGTTAAAGAGCAAACAAACAAGACAGTGAGCATTTATTCTTTTCCCCTCGTCTTCCTTTTTTATATAACTTTATTGAGTAGGAACTGGGCAACCCCCAGATTGCCCACTGGGAATTCAGGCCCCTTCATATTAATTGCAAAAGGATTTTCAAGTCACAGTTTTTGAGCATCAGCAAATCACAGAATTTTCCTGGTAAAAGGCTTACCCTGGGTCGAGATCTTTCAGTTGGCACAGAACTTCTCTTGCTGCCTCTTCATGTGCCTGTTACCTGTCCTGGAAAGAGTATATATTGATATAAGCTTGTAGTTCAGGTTTTCCTTATGGCACTATTTCACCTTTCCCTGGGTACCAGGAAGGCTCTGTACCCTCCATGCAATTAGCATCAATGGGCTACTTGCTGGCACTGTTAAATAGGAAACAGAGGAACTGCCCTGGTTTCTGCTGTTGTGTTTGTGTATCTTCCCCCCGTTTACACACAGAACACAAGAGGACCCGCTCTAACTGCTGCTGTTAAGTCCTGATTGCTGCTGACACGTTATTAAGAACAACAAAGTGGGAGCCCTTTTGTGCTTAGCTCTCTCCACGGGAACAGCCAACTCCGCCCTCTCCCATGAAGTGAGATGCTCTCCTTCCTGCCGTTTCACACATACTTTGACTCGAAAATCATGCATTGGAGCTGAATAGAAACAGTCCAGGGAATGTTCCATTGTAGAGTGTTTTGAGGTGCTGATTTGGTACATCTCACCTTGTTTCAACAAACATTCATTTAGGACCTATTCTTTTTCTGCCTTTGAGATTGTACAGAAAATCAAGTCACTGTGCCTACCCTCAAGGAACTCATGGTCTATGATGAAGAAAGAGTTGCCAATAAAGTACATTAAAATGAGTTTGGAACAATCTACATGAAGGAACATAGATGTTATTACGGAAGAAAAGGGGACACTGACTCTACTGAGGTGAGACAGAAAATTTTTCTAGGGACAGTGATGGTAGAGCCAAATCTTAAAGGAGAAATAAGAATTTTTCAAGCATCTATTCACTTACCCCAAAATATTAAATTTCCCAAGTGGTAGGCAGTGAAAAACTCCAGTGAATATGTGAATGGGACCTGAGAGTGATGGTTGGGAGATGGAGATATTTCAGAAAGAAGGAAGGCCATGGAGAGAGGCCTGGATAGGGAGCTAAGGTGCAATGAAGAAACGGAGGAAGGACGGGTGCAGAGAGGAGAGTGCTAGGGCAGGAGGGAGGACTTGGGACGACCCAGTGCTAAAGAGCTTGAGGTTTTTTTTTTTTTTAAGGTTTTATTTATTTATTTATTTATTCATGAGAGGCACACAGAGAGAGGCAGAGACACAGGCAGAGGGAGAAGCAGGCTCCCTGTGGGGAGCCCAATGTGGGACTTGATCCTAGGACCCCAGGCAGGATCACGGTCTGAGCCAAAGGCAGATGCTCAACTGCTGAGCCACCCAGGTGCCCCAAGAGCCTGACCTTTATTCTGCAGGGGACGGCAATTATCCAAGGACCTTAACAGCACCATGATCAGATCTGTGTTTTAGCAGGATAGTGCTGTCCTGTGGAAAGGACAGTCTAGGTGGAGACAAGACTTGAGGAAGGGAAAGTAGTTAGGAGACTATTGCTATAATTAACAGAGAGTGAAGGCTTGGATCTGAATAAAGGTAGTGATGCTAGATTGGAGGAGAGGGCGTGCGTGGGAGACATATTTAGATTTCAGACATGACAGGGCTTGTTGCCCTCACAGGTGTAGTGGATGAGGGGGAAGGGGAGTGGGGAGGCTCCAGGAAGACTACCAGTTCTTGGACCCACATGGCGGGTTAGAGACAAGCCTTCTACTGGGTTGGAGAGCACTGGAGTAGGAAATGACTTGGGGCAAGAAGATGATGAGTTGTGTTTTGAACAACTTAAGCCTGAAAATGCCAGTGAGTATGTCTTTTGGGCGGTCAGAAATGTGGTCTTGAATTTGGAAGAACAGGTGGGTTGGAGGTACCTCCATAGTTGGTAATCAAAGCCAAGGAGGTAGATAAGAACCCAAGGCAGAGCCTGTGTAGGAAGAACAACATGAGAGGGTAAGAAGCACAAAGATCTAAGGGACAAAGGCTGTCAAAGAGAAGACCACAAGGAGATCTAGATGAAAAACAGAGACAGAAAACCTCGGGAGACAGAAGAGTTCATTCTATCAGAAGCCAAGGGCAGAGAAAGTTTCTAGAAAGTGGAGATGCAGAAAGAAATACTTCTAAAAGTTAAAAAAAAAAAGGAGAATGGAAGAGAGAGGGAGGGAGAAGGAAAGGCAAGGAGGCAGGCAGGTTTCAGAGAAACAAAGCAGCATGAAGGCTGGAAAGAAGGTCTTGGACTTGACAGTGAAGACATCACTTCTTGAACTTTGAGCAGTTTAGTAGAGTTTTAGACGACATATAGATCCCTTCCTAGTTCAAACTGGTTCATGAAGATTTTCCTTACAACAGGCAAAAACACAAATGAAAAACCCCTTTGATATTGTTCTTAAAAAAAAAAACAGGCACACACACACACACACACACACACACGCGCACGCACACATACCAGTTCAGTTTGAGTCAAGCTCTAGCAAATTAGCAGTAGTTCTGCTTTTGGTTCACAGTTGAGTGCTGTTAATAATCTGCCCCCAACGTCTTGCTATATTCTGCATTATCATATGCCAATGGCTGGTTCCTGGTAATCCTTTCTCTGGAAGACCCTATTCTCCCAGTTGGTGAGCTCAGGACTTCAGAGGCTGATCTTAACACTTCGGAAATCTTATCACTTAACCTTCTGTACACAGGTCTAATTACAGAATTTTCCAGCTCACAGGATGCTTGCTGCCAAGAAGAATACCATATTTCTTTGTCTTTCCTGTTTTGTTTTCTTCCATGTCCAGGAGTAAATTTTAGGACTCTCGGTGATAGCTATTTTATAAAGTAGAATGGGGAAACCACAACATAAAGTATGTGGGGAAATTTGTCGAGGAGAGAAGAAGGAATTGAAAGAAGCAAAGGCACCTCAATAAAATCATGGATTAACCACGGAGCCAGGGACAAAGTGGAAAATAAACAAGAGAGGGAGAAAGGATGGCACAGAAAAACACAGAAGTGAAAGGTAAAATAATATTTAAGATATTATTATATCCTAAAATGCTCGTCGACTAAATGAATAAAAACAAAGCAGGAGAAAACATGGGGCCGTGGTGAACATGCCCCCTTGTGACTCTCAGCTGATGAATATCCTATGCTCTCTCATGTTTGCAGTCCAAATTATGCAATAGGTCCTGCCCGTTCTAGAAGGTGGGATGAGATGTGGGCTGGGCCCTGTGGTTACTGCCTAAGCCTCCTGATTGTAGTGATACTCTCTCTTTCATACTTGCTGGTATTTCACTGATTCCAGATGTGTTAGACCCAAAAGGCTTCTGGGTAGTAAATGCCACCCCCTTTGCATTGAGTCTGTGCTTTGCAAGGATATGACCAGGTTGACTGTCCTTAGAGACCAGTGTGTGAGATGCCCCAGGAATATACCCAGAGCAGTTGACTCAGAAACCTTCCTTTCATTTCTCAAAGAGAAATATCTGAGCACAGATAATGTGCTGATCCTGGATGCCACCCAGTTGCTGGAATGAACATCCAAAGGGTATGTTTGATGTAGGGAAAAGTCTTTGGCAGGGGTTAATGTCTAGAATGGACGCTTGCTCAGGACTCTGCCTTTCTACTTCTTGACTAGTCTCTCTAATTATTGCCATCATCCCCTCAGATGGTTTCTCCATGAGGATGTGGCTGACAGCTAATGGGCCCAGATTAAGATCCACATAGTAATAACTAGACAGAGAGGAGTTTTTTTTAAAGATTTTATTTATTTAATCATGACAGACACAAAGAGAGAGAGAGACAGAGACAGAGACACAGGCAGAGGGAGAAGCAGGCTCCATGCAGGGAGCCCGACGTGGGACTCAATCCTGGATCTCCAGGATCATACCTCGGGTTGAAGGTAGCACTAAACCACTGGGCCACCGGGGCTGCCCTATTTTTTTTTTTAAGATTTAATTTATTTATTCATGAGAGACACACAGAGAGAGGCAGAGACACAGGCAGAGGGAGAAGCAGGCTCCATGCAGGGAGCCCGACGTGGGACTCAATCCTGGGTCTCCAGGATCACACCCTGGGCCAAAGACAGGCACTAAACCACTGAGCCACCCAGGGATCCCCCTGAGAGGTGGTTCTTAACTTAATCTTCAGTTAAAAAATCTCTAAGGAAGGATTATGATGAACCTGGCTTCGGTTATACACTCATCCACAGAGACCAACCACTGTAGCTATTGAGGTGAAGTTCTATGACCCTTTCAGACCAGGTGTCTACATGTCAATCACTAGATAGAGAGATACAGTCCCATTAGATGTTAGCTCCCTATAGTTCCTGATGTCAGTTTGCTGGAGATTGCCAGAGGAGAAATAGCCTTGCTCTTAGCAGAGCTCCACCTGGAGAAACTCTCTCTTTTAGGTATTGGTTATATGTTTGTGAGGTATGAGGCTGCTAAAGCCATTTAGCAACCACAATGGGAGTCAGCCAACCACAGATGAGGACATGTCTGAAGATATAGTAGAGAAATAGAGCTGGAGTCTTCAGACCAATCCAACCCTGAAGCCTACCCTTTCTCAGGCTTTCAGAACAACAGCTGTCATTGGTCTTTAAATTAGTTCCTATTGGATTTCTGGTTTTGTTTTTGTTTGTTTTGCAACTTGCAGCTCAAAGCACCCTAACTAGTATGTAGTAGGTGGGGATTGGTTCCAGAAAAAACAAGAGATGCTGAGCAACCAAAAAAGACCCACTAAAATGAGGATGATGAGCATGATGCCCAGAAGGTGTTTGTGACCAGGCTTAAGGTTAAGGGAAGAGCCCTGGATCTTCACTGATACTCAGTAGAAATATAGACAGGAGAGTAGGGTGAGGCCGCCTCATAATTATTAAACCTCAAGAAGGTTCCTCACTCTGCATGGCTACCATTTCTGGGAACTGGGTCTGAAGGTGGGGAGTACTTGGCTGCATTTTGTGCCAGCTATTGGTGGGCAGGGTGGGGTCTTCCCTTCTGGATGGTGAGCTGTGGGGAGGTGAAGCTGGTACCTCAGGCTGGGGTCCTACGTCCTCCCCCAGTGCCCCTTCTGTGCTTCTCCAGGATTAGCGTCTGACTTGCTGGAGGCACTGTGCAGGGAAGGGTAGGTGAGGGTCAACGCAACACGGGAAGAAGTTTCTGTGGAGTGAGGGCTCTAGAGAAATACTCTTAGGGGAGAGAGGACAGCGGGGCACGTCTCCACATCGGCTGGAAGACTCCAGCTTGGCCAGCTGCTTGAGAAATGGTTCTTCCCCAGGTGCCAGCTTCTCTCCAGACCCTGTGGCCAGGGAGCCCAAGTACCGCTTTCTCTCACCCGAGCCCTAGGGAAGCCCGGCCCAGGGGACAATGCAGCCTTGTTCTGGAGCTCTGATTTCTGAGTGGCCTCTTGTTTGGGGACCCAGGGAGCAAGAAACGGGCTGTGAAGCTAGGCAAGTACTGCCCTGGAGCTGGGCTGAAATTTCTTTTTGTTCCTTGCCAAGTACCCCTCCGATCTAGGACAGAGGCCCTGCTCCCAGCTGGAAGTCAGAGGGGGCCTGGCCTTCAGGCTCCGGGGAAGTGGGACCAGAGTGAGGAGGAACAAAAGCCTCACAGATCCCTCAGGGAAGTTTGAGGTGTCTGAGTCCTAGGACGTTTCAGCCTAACCTTGACTGCTGTGTCTCTGAGTGTGACTACACGGGACTCTGAATTCACATGTATCCTTTCTCTGTGACTTCTTGGTTATGAATGAATCAAATTCGAAGTCTAAATTTAGTAGGCTTAGCTTGTCAGAACCTAACCTTATATAAGCCTAAATCAGGTAAGTGCTCCGGTTCTTGGTCTCGTGTCCTACACAGGTGTTACAGTGGATTTGCTTGACAAATATGGCCTGGCTCGTATGTTGCTCATCATATGTATGCACTCATGCGCATTTGCTATTTTGTGCCTGTCTCAGTGGTAGGTGTGCCAGGAGTAACTTTGCAAAGATTCTACCCTAAACGATGAAAGTGTGTGGATCTTTCTTAGACTCTAGAACAGCCTCCTAGGCCCCGCCAAGTCCCTTAGTGCTCTCTGTCAGGGCTCCTTGCACTTTCTCACCAAAGGACTCCTTAAATTGTAGTTCTCAATCCTGACTGCCAATTAGAATATCCAGGGAGCCTTTAAAAATACCAGTTGCTTGGCTCCATCCTCAGAGGCTTGGATTTATATGGTCTAAGGTAGAGCTCGGGCCTTGATGATTTTTAAAAGTTCCTTGGATGATCGTGATATGGAGCCAGGGCTGAGAAACGTGGGCAAAGGGAAGGAAGCATGACCCCTCTGCTCTGGACAGGGCCCAAAGCCACTGAAATCCAAGGAGAGTCCTTAGACTTTGCCTGTTTTTTTATTAAACATTCCTGAGATTTTTTGGTTATAAACTTATATATCCATAATATAACTGTACTATTTTAAATGATTTGCCAACAAACTAACATTCTACTCCAGGACGGGGCTCTACATTCTTCTTGTGTCTCTCACACCAGCACACAGCACCATGCTCCCAGACCATGTAGACCCCAGGGATGCAGACTGTGCTGAATCACCTGCGCCTCTCAGGAAACATTTCACTGACAAGTATTCAGGATGTGTTTGCTGATATTCACCAAGAACAGGTCAGTTTTCCTCAAAGGTCCCTTTGATCTTCTCTTTGTTCAGAATGTATGGTGGCTCTCCATTGCCTGCTATGTTGATTCTGAAATAGGATATAGATGCCTAGATGGTACAAGAGCATTTTGTCATGGGATTCATGTGTTTTTTTTTTTGTATATTTTTGTATTGGAGTTTGATGTCATGGGATTCGTGAACAAAAAATTTTTTAAGTAGTTACATGCTTATTTTATGTATGTTAGATAAATATGAATAAGACATAAAACCTGTGATGATTATATTATTATTTCTTAGAACAAGGCTATGTTGTTGTGTTTTTTTAAGGAACAGTTTTAAATTTGATTTAAGGAAAATCACCATGTAAATAGTAGTACAGAGGGTACTTGGATGTATGTCTCACTAAGTGGTAAGTCAATGACCAGAAAAAAGGCTGGTATCCAAGGCTTTCCTAATCTGGCCCCAATCTGCCATTCCAGCTATATTTTTAACTCCTTCTCAATAGGGGCCCTCTGTTTTGTCAAAAAGGTTTACAAACAGATCCACATACAGGGGTTCCATAAAAACATGGGCTCTGGAATTGTCCAACATGGTTGAAGCCAATGGCCCATGTAAATTCAAAATGGTGGGGGGAGAGGCAGAGACTCTTCTTCTTCTTCTTTTTTTTTTTAACAACAGATAATTAAATTATTAAAAAGATTGATTTAAACATCTGTGATGGACTTCCTCAACTCCAGGCTCAATACTGATGGAGGTAATCTGCTTAACAATCTCAGAAGGACTGTGCAGATCAGTGAATTGCTTGTAGATCCTCATCTGAAAATGGTCCCAAGTTTTAGAGCTTTCACCACAAGGAGTCTTTCTTGTAGTGATTCTCAGAGTCTTCGTAGGGGAAAAAAAAAAAAGAGTCTTCATAGGGGGGAAAAAAAGAGTCTTCGTAGGGATCTGCACTGGTCCTTTCACTTTGAGATTCTTTTCCTTTGTACCTCTGCTCAAGTCAGCACATACCTTTTCCAAAGATTTTATGCGGCTGGTTAGAGTAATTCTAATTTGGTGAATCGCCACCTCAGGTTCTACAGGTGTCTTCCTGGTGTCTTTAAATGCCGTGGCTGCAGTGCAGCTTCCTGACCAACTTGTTCCTTGGTGAAAGCAAACAGCGGTGGGTCAGGAGCAGGAGCGGGGTGTCCTAGGTTCCGCTGTGGCTGTGACCACCATCTTCCTAAAAAAGCAGACTCCGCTTCCTGATGGAGAAAGTGTGAGGGAAGGTTCTAGAAGGACAAGTAGGATGGATAATCTTGTCATGACTGTTTTTGGGAAATATAGTCTGCCACAATCCATTTCATGGAGTTCATATATGTTTCAAGATCTTTATGTGTGTGTGTGTGTGTGTGTGTGTGTGTGTGTGTGTGTGTGTGTAAGTTAGGTTTAAGAAAAACAGGCAAGAAATTCTTTTTCCTCCCCTCCCTTATGACAGGAACCTGGGAATAATCCAGCCCGACAGAAATTTTAGGGATTAAATTTGAAGTGCCAGGCACACAATAAACACTCAGTAAGTGCCATGGCTATTATTAGATGATTCGGAGGATGCTTTGGTTCTAACAGTCTCTCTTCCCTTGCCACAAACTCTCACACATGTGCAGTTTATCTCCAGTATTTCACATAAGCCTCACGATCACCCTGTGAGACAGATACTCTTACCATTATCTGTATTTAACTGTGGAGGCACTGGGCCTTAGAGAATTGAGGGATTTCCCCTTAATTGCCCAAATTTCATCCCTAAACATTTCCTGAAATGGGTATTTTTAACGTCCATTTTAAAGATCGAGAAAGTGCTCAGGGAGATTAATAAGTACATTGCCCACAACGGGATAGGTCAGATTTGAACCCAGATTTTTCTGACTCTGTCCTCAGTGTGGTTCCCACCTCAGACAGGCTTCCCAACAGTGAGGGTGTGTGTGTGGGGGCTTCCGTAGTGGCTCTGGGCACCAGTGAGGCTGCCAGGTGGTCATGAGTCAGATTGTTCTTTCTGTAGTTCACTGTAGATGGTACCCGGGAGCCAATGGCCATTAACCCCAAGGTCATGGAGAAACATAGCTCCTGTTGTTCCAGGATGCAAATGTGCTTATTTACTCTAGCCAGTGGGAAAATGCCAGTTCCTGTGGGAAAAGGGCGAATGTGTGGAGGAGCGGGTGGGGGGAGCGTGGAGAGGTGTTGGGACTGGTGGCATGATGGCTTCTAACATTTTCAGAGCATATCTTATGCTCCTTGAGCTCTGGGCCTTTGCACGTGCTATTCTTTAGTCAGTGTTAATTTATTCATTCAGTAAATGTGTTTGAGCCCCTCTTATATGCTAAAGGATGCTGGGGGAAGAGCACTGAACAAGACGGATGAGTTGTGTACCCTCTTGGAGCTTACCTTCCAGTGGCAGGGGAAGGGAGAGGGACAGAAAGTATTCATGTCAACAAATGGAAAAGTTAATCCCAGATTTGTGATCTGGTTAATCACTGAGAAGAAAATAAACGAGGTAGTGGAAAAGGGAATCGCTTGGAACCCTTCCCAGACCTAATTATCCTTTAGGATGTAACCCAGATAGCACCTCCTCTGGGAAACCTTCCTGGCCCAACAAGGCTAGGTTAGATGAGTCTCTAATGCAGCTCTGCACAGCCATCGCATTGCACTACCTGCTTGTTTACTGCTCTGTCTCTCAGGATAGTGTCTGCTCCCCCTTGATGACAGAGACTAGGTCCTGTCCCAGGCGCCTGGAAGCTGTCTGGCAGCACAGGTGCACAACACCTATTTGTTAAATAAACGAATGGATGGAGGGAGAGTTGTTTGGTAAAATATCATCCTGAAGAGTGAGACTATTTTTAATGCAGTTACGTCCTCAAAATTGTGTTATCTGATTGTGTTTTTCTTAACTGCTGCTGGCTGCTTTTTTAAAAAACATATTTTGGGATCTTAATGAATGAGAATGATTTGCACTGCAGCATATGGCTACTTTAATTAAGCAAGGGGTATCATTTAGTAGCATAATAAATAGTGTATAATTTATCAGGCCTCATGTGTATTTTACAAGTATGCCATGTGGACCATATAAATCTTTCTATACTTGGGGGGATGGGTAGAAAGAATCGCATTGATACGATGCAAGACAGTGCATGGAAACAATGACCTGAACACCTTGGCTACCCCTGAAGAGGCAGCTATTGCACTGGAGTCACCTTGGGGTTGAAAAGTAGAGTAACTAAGAAGGAGAGTTGGGGGGTGGAGAAGAGCCACCAGCCAGGGCTGTAGAACTGAGTAACCTTCCGTGCTGTTCCTCAATGAATAAAGCACCTGACTACTCTCAGAAGAGGTAGGAGACTGTAGAAGGAGGTGCCGCTTGGAGCTTTGGAAAGAGGCCTGGGCTCCTGGGTTTTGTTGCTAAGCATTCGCCCAGAGCTGGAGAGTTAGAATCCATCTGGGAGTAGGGGCAGACTAAAAGTAAGGGCAAGGAAAGGAAGCTCCACACATGAGTGCCATGGAGATGGAGCATTACTGAGATGTGACAGAGGAGCAGCAGATAGGGTATAGACACACTCTGACAGAGCAGACAGGCGGGGACCAGAACCTTCGGGGAGCTGGATGCCTCTGACCCAGAACGATGTGCCCTGGCCCCCTGAGAACACTTAGCAATGTGACTGGGGGAGGGGAGGGTCCCCAGCACTACAGACAAGGGCAACTGTCTCAGCTGTGGGACTGGGGTGCCTGGATGGTGAGTCTCCAGGCACGTGGAAACTGAAGGGGGTGCTCTAAAGAATGAATTTGCCCACAGAACTCACAGACGCGATGCTACAGACTAACCTGAGCTTCTCCCTCCTGGAGGCAGTTGAGTAAGAGGCTCTGTGGAGAACGTGGAACTGGAGCCGGGGTTTGGTGAAGGGACTCACACCACACGGGCAGGAGGGGGGGGGGAGAAGGCATTAGCATCCCGTTTCATACCTTTCTTTACGTTTTCTATGAGTCCCACGTGGGAGATACCCATTCTAACTCACCCTCATCTCTCTATCTGTTCCAGAGGCTTCAAAGACATGTATGTTTGGAAACAATTAAGAAGCTAATCTGGCTGAGCAGAGCCTCTGTGGGCAGGGAACCCTGGCCTATTCTAATTTCATATACTTTTGGAAAAGTACAAGGAGGTAAGATTGTAAAGAACCTTGAAGACTTCATGCATAAACCTCAAAATTAAAAAAATGCATTTACTGGCACCTGCCTGCAATATGCAAGGCACTCTATTCAGGCTGGGATGTATCAAGACTTGAGTGTGACTCAATAAAATGTCCGCATGGACAGTTCCACCTGGGTGTCCCAAAGGCACACTGAGGTCCACGTGGCCAGCACATGACTCGTCTATCTGCCCAAATGAGCTCCCTCCCCTCTATTCCTTCTCCCACTTAAAGGTGGCAGCTTGCACCCACTCGCCTGAGCAATAAACTCTACCCACAGAAGACCTTTCCCTCTCCTGCATTCTCCATGTTAAATAAATCAGCAAGTGTCATCAGCTTCACCTCCTAACCGTTTCTCCAATCTCTCAGCTCCTCTTGATTTCTTGGATGATTGCACTAGTCTCCTAACTGGGGCCCCAGACTCCAGACCTGTGCTGCTGAGTTTCAGACTCACACCATCACCAGACCATCCCATGCTGAGAAGGGCTCTTCAACAGCTAAAGCAATAATAGTTGCTGATTTTTTAAGCTTTAGAAAATTTCTTTTTCAAACGTGACCCTAATAAATAAAAAAGAGCCAAGATGCTCTGATGAGTGTCTCCCTTTCTCAGACTTGCTCCTTATCCCAAGGCACCACAAAAGAGCTCAAGTGCCCCCCAACAAACACAGCTTGAAAGCTCATGGGAACTGTCCAAGCCACTTAGCATGGTTTACAGATCCCTCTACAATCTGGCCCTAGCCCCCTGTCCAGTCCCAATTCTTCCCCATACTCCCTCAATTTTAGGCTCCAGTAACACTGGCCAGTATGTAGTTCTTACCACGCATCTGACATTTAACCTCTCCATCCCCTTACCCATTGAACCTTGCTACTTGGACCACCCCGCTCTCCTCTCTGGCCCCATTGACAGAGCTGCCTAGCACCACTGATCCTCCAAATTCTGTTCAGACATCAGCTCCTGCTGGAAGCCTCTCTGAACCCCCAAACAACTCAGCCAGAACCTTATGCAGGATTAGGTATGTACGGTCCTTCCCAGGAGACTGTAAGTTCCTTGTGGATCCAGCCAGTGGCCTATTCATTTCATTTCCTAGCTCCTAGTAAAGTCCAATAAATCATCACACTGAGCTATGGAATGAAGACCATAGCTCTTCACATAGGCTGTGCAGTGTCTTGCTGCGTTGCCTTAGGATCTCAGCGATCACAGAATGTCCCCTGTGTCTCATGGTAATAGATGAGGACATATGGCACCCTCCACAGGGATTCCAGCTGGCCTGTGTGGACCTTGTTTGATGGATGGCCACTTCACTGGTTCTCTCTCTGCCAGCTCCAAAGGAAACACCAGCCCTTATTGCAGATAAAGTGACTTATCAACCACCTTGGGCAAGAGGCCAGTGAGCAGTGGAAAGCAGTTGTTCCAAGACTCTAATCAACGTGCAGCTCTTTGAGGAAAAGATGAATGATGAGGGCATTTACTTCAAGAACTGGATGCAGGGCTTTTCTATTCCTCTTTTACGACAGGAGTGGATCCAAGTTTGAGTCAGCCTGGCACCTAATACAGAAGATTTAGAGGACAACAAGCCCATGGTCACTGTGTGCTTTTGGGGGGAAAGTGGCTAAAGAGCAGCTTCACAATAGTTGTAAAAAATGATGGTGGGGTGCCTGAGTGGCTCAATCCGTTAAGCGTCCAATTTTTGGTTTTAGCTCAGGTCGTTATCTCAGGGTCATGAGATCAAGTCCCACCAGGGCCTTGCGCTCAGTGAGGAGTCTGTTTGAGATTCTCTCTCCCTCTCCCTCTCCCTCTGTCAAATAAATTAATAAAATCCTTTTTTTTTTTTTAAATGACAGTGTAATGAGCTAAAGTGCCCTAATCCCCAGTATCTCAGAAAGAAACTGTGTTAGGAGATGAAGGCTCTTAAAGAAGTAAAACGAGGTCATTAGAGTGAGCACTAACCCAGTGTGATTGGTGCCTGGAAAGAAGAGGAAATTTGGACAAGGGTACGTACAGAGGGAAACCCACGGGAAGACACAGGGAGAAGACAGCCATCCAGTAACTAGAGAGAGAGGACTCAGGAGAGGCGGAGGGCGCTCACGCTCTGAGCTCAGACTTCCAGCCTCCAGCAGTGTGAGAAAACAAGTTTTTGTTGTGTAAGCCCCCCGGGCCGTGGCACCTTGTCACTGCAGCCCTTAGCAAACTAATACAGATGGGTGCGGTGTGCTGAGGGTCCAAGGCTACCGTGCAGGTCCCGCGGGGCTGTGGTGCCCCTGGCTGCCACCGTCCCCGGCCTGGAAGGCCTCTGGCTGCCCTTCTCCCGGGAGGTTGTCTGCTCTCAGAGGCCTTATGCCCTGGCTTGGCTTTCATCACGCTCTCACGCCAGGGCTGTATCTACTTCTCCCCGACCCGACCCGACCCGCCTCAGCGCTTCCAGGGTAACCGTGTCTGTCCTGTTCCCAGGGCCTGGCACAGAGGCGGCCCCCAGCAGGTAACGTTGGTGGGACGGATGAACTGGGGTTTACCCTCAGAACCCGGGCTCGCCCCTTCTGCCGGAGTCGACTGCTTAGCTTGCCCAGGTGGGGGGGTCCCCGGCTCCCCCCCGCCCCCCGCACCTCCGGGCCCCCGCAGCCCCGCGGATCCACCCCAGGACCCGCAGGTTCGGGAAGAAAGGGCCTCGATGGGGGAAGCGCGAGGATTGGTCCCTGTCCTGTCCGGTCCGGCGAGGTGATTGGCTCTCCGTTGAACGGGCTCCTGTGATTGGCTCCCGAGGAGCCGGGGAAGCCCCTCCCACTGGGCGTCTCCCGCTCGCTCTCTGCGGCGGGCTGGGCTGCTCGGGGCTGCAGGCGACCGGACCAGCCCCGCGCACCCCGGGCGCCCCGAGCAGCCCCGAGCCGCGGAGGTGCTCACAGCCCCGGCCCCAGCTTCTCCCGGGCCCCGCGGGGAAGGGGTTAGCTGCGGGTCAGCGGGGGTCTAACACAATCTCCTTCTGTTGGGCAAACAAAACAACTATTGCTACACCTGCTCTCCGGGCCGGACACCTTTAACTCAGCGCAGAAAATCCAACCGCTCTCCTGCCCCTGGATTCTAGCCACTTCCCTCGCTCCTCTTTTCCTCTGGTTCCCCTCCTGGGGATCGACCTGTATTTTCCTTTTTTCTGCAAGTTGAAAATGTAGGTTACGGCTGGGCTGGCAGGTGAGGAAGGGCTGGCAGGAGGAGGGGCTTGCTCTCCCACCGTCCCCGCGGCCCGAGTAGTACCTGGAAGTCTGCAGTGATCATAACCGCGAGGATCCAACCCAAATGGCGGCCAACAGTCTACACGTTATGATGATTCCTTAGCTGGCTTTGATCTTACACGAATAGGCATTATTATACGTGTCCTCAAACCCCTGGTGCAGTAGGCAGTTTTTGCTTCACAGTTTACATTCTGGGGGTAAAGGAAGGTGTTGGCTGGGAGGTGAAGGGACAGGGCCTAAAGGGGGCAGGCCTGTTAGGGGAGGATGGGGGTGACTGTGAGAGGGGAGGAGGGGAGGAATTAAACTGCAAGGTTTAATTCTGTGCCCCAGAAAATCAACACCCTTCTGCCTTTTCTGGCCCACTTCTGAGAAATGTTAGCGCTGCTCATGCCCAGACAGGAGTGGGTCTGTCCCTGCTCCCTGAGAGGTTTCTACCCTGACCAGACCTTGGAGTGACAACCTCAGTATGAGGTCGATGAGGGAGTGTTTCCCTTTCTTCTCCATCCCTGCCTACCCCCCACCCCTCTCTTCAGCTTAGTGCTCTGTAGAAGCAGGGAAATGTGGGGAAGTCCATCTGCCATTCATTCACAAGGACCGCCTTCCTACCTGCTCCTTCCTCCTCCATGTGAGTAGGGGCCCCTGGAGAGGATTTCTCAGATCACTTGTTTTTAATGGGATGGGAATTGCTGAGCTGGTGCAACTGTGTCTCAGATCCTACTCTTCTAGGCCTTTCCAGACCTCCTCCCATACAAGGCATCTTTTCTGTTTGTTTTAAGCTTATGAGAGTAGCACCAACTTAAAAAAAAATTAACTGAAAAACTACTTTGTGGAAAGTGGGAGCTAGGGTGGGCTAGTGGATATATGGGAAGGGAATGGTGGGGGTATTAGTTTTTAATTCCAGGGTGCTGTATAAAACTTTGAAAAGGAGTCACTCCTCACTCATTTCCCTCGATTTTGACTTGCTGGGTTGGTGCAAAAGAAAGACATTTTCTTTTGTGAACCCTTGGGAGTTGCAGGGCTTACTTAAGAGCAACCATGCATGAGAACATCCCTACAGAGTTTGAGACACAATGTCTGGTATATGGCAAGTGCTCAATAAATGGCAAGTATTACTATTATTATTAACAATAAAAATGAGACTATGAAAGAAAACATTTTTTTCTTTTTCTCCAAACTCCTGAGATAGTCTCTCTCTTGTTTCAGATTCACGTGGTCCTTCTCAGGACATAAGGACTCTCTACTGACTGTCCAAGTAGACAGTGAGACATCCTGTTGGTTGGGGCAGGTCTGATTCTCAAACTTCCATACTACAATAGCTTGCGTGATCACTCTGAGACTGGCTCATTTTCTTCCAGGTATTTTTGAGTTTTCATTCCCAGGCTGAATCTGAGATTTTACTAGTCATTGCGTCAGAGTGGCTGCTCAGAGCTGTCCATTAGTTTCCTAGAGCTACTGTAACCAAGCACTGCAAACCCAGGTAGCTTAAAACAGCAGAAATTTATACTCTTATAGTTCTGGAGGCTAGAGGTCCAAACTGAAGATGTTGGAAGGAGCGTGTTCCCTCAGAAGTCTAAGGGAAGCTCCTTCCTTGCTTCCTGCAGCTTCTCCTAGCTCCAGGCATTCCCAGGCAGGCATCACACCAGTCTCCCCCTCCACCATCACACGGCCATCTTCCTTGTGTCTGTCTTCCCTTTTTCTTTTCTTTTTTTAAGATTTTATTTTATTTATTCATGAGAGATACAGAGAGAGAGAGAGAGAGGCAGAGACACAGGCAGAGGGAGATGCAGGCTCCATGCAGGGAGCCCGACATGGCACTCGATCTCCAGGATCATGCCCCAGGCTGAAGGCGGCGCTAAACCGCTGAGCCTACCGGGGCTGCCCTGTCTCCCCTTTTCCTAAGGGCACCAGTCACACTGGATTAAGGACCCACTGTACTCCAGTGTGCCTCAGCTTAACTAATTACATCTGCAATGACTTTGTTCCCAAGTAAGGTCACATGCCAAGGTACTGGGGGTTAAGGAGTCTAGCATATTTTTTTTAGAGACAAAACTGAAACCATATTGGGGCTTTTCCATCGTCCATCTCCACAGGCCTTGAAGGCAGCAGCTTCACTTCCTGAAATGCTGCACCAGAAAGAACGGGGACTGACTCTAGGGGCTGGGTTTCCCTCTGCCTTGCCTAGCTCTGGGCCCTGCCCTGCCCTGCCAGGGCTGATTAAACACATATCCCCTCCCATGTGTCCCACACATCCTTGGCTCAGTGAGCAGAACCCCGGAGCTCAGTTAGAAGTTCAGATGTGGGCCACTCCTTCAGGCCAGCCAGAGCCCTTCCTGCCTGAGAGGTCCAGCCTGCTGGAGTGGACACGACTTGCCTGCCAGCCTGTCCCTCCTCCTGCCCCCCTCTGCTGCCAGGAAAGGTCAGCAAAGCATCAGGCATAGACACTTTCTGAAATCCCATTGTCGGGAAGATGAAGAGATTGACTCAGGCTGAGTGACAGTCACAGCTGAGCAGAAAAGAGCACACAGACAGACAGACAGACAGACAGAGACTAACAGGAAAAGCAGAGTGAGAGCCTGAGCTCAGAGAGACAGGGCAGGGGTGGGGGTGGGGAGGTGCTGCTGTCCCTGACTTCCCTGATGCCCACAGCAGCTGCTCTGCCTCCCCGGAGGGAGCCCTGGCTCTGCTTCCCAGAGGCCTCCACTGCTTGGCAGGGAAATATCTGGTCCCCATTAACCAGCTACTCATGAAATCGGGGAGCCCCGGGGTGCCGGGCAGGGGTGGGGGAATCAGTCAGGGAAGCGTTTGCCGTGGGCTCAGGTCATAACCCTGTCCTAGATTCAAGCCCACCTTGGACTCCCTGCTGAGCAGGGAGCCAGCTTCTCTCTCTCTCCCTCTGCCTGCCACCCTCTGCTTGTGCTCTCTCTCTCTGTCAAATAAATAAAACAATCTTAAAAAAACAAACAAAAAAAAGAAAAGAAAGAAAGAAACTGTGGGTCCCCGAAGGAAGGGACAGCATAAACTGTAAGCGTCCGCTCTTCCACGCGGGGTTATTTACTACACGTACTCCTAGTTTGCCCCGAAGGAGACAGTCGTTGGCTCTTATTATTTTTTTTCTAGAAAGATCTAAATGTTCTCTAATTAACCTATTAGTATTAATTATACACTCATAGTCATTTATTTGCTAATCTGAAAAAACGAACACCCTGAATTCAAAGAAGAGATTCCCCACCAACCCCCACCCCTCTTTTTTCTTTTCTCCTGTGAAGTGTTTAAATCACTTGTCAACACAGAGGGAATAATAATAATAAAAAGAGTGACATCCGATCAGAGAGCAGGGGAGTGGTGGAAAGAAACAAAGCCCCCACAGCAATCAGCCTGAGTGAAGGCTCCTCCATATTCATCAGGGAAGGAGACAACTGGAGGGACCCCTGGATCTGCCCTGGGAGAGCTGGGAGGCTGGCCTGCTGGGCAGGGTCTCCTGTCTGGTGACTTTAGGATCTTATGGCTCAGGCTGTATACAGGGATCCTTGGGATCACCTGGGTGCCGGTGTTAGCTTCCGCCTGTGTGCCCCGATCCTTGACAGATAGGGCTCTCGCCTGAGACATACTCTCTCAATGTAGCCAAAAGGAGAGGGAAAAGACACATGAACACACGTAGGCTTATATTTGTTTTGTGGGGAAACAAGGCATTATACTAACTTGTAACCACCACAAATATTATTAGCACATCAGTGATGATAACTCACTTGTAGATGTGACAAAAATATAAGATAAGCTGCTATTACATACAATTCCTTCTGTACAGCCTCCAATGCCACCTTTTTCTCTTACTGCTGCAGAAAAGCCTGTCAGAATAAGAGAGAGAGGGTATAGTTATTATGGGCGGCCTCTTGCATTTATTTCTTGGTATAAATACACAAATGAACATGAACACTAATTGTAGTAGCAGACATTTATTGTGAACTCCTTCTATGCCAGACATTGTGCTGAGGAGTTGGCACATCTTGTTTCACTCAATCCTTATGACAACGCTCTGGAAGTAGACATTATTATCATCCCATTGTACAGATAGGTAGATTGAGTGCTAAAGAGGTAAAAGAAAAATTGCCCGAGGTCACAAAAATGATCAGTGGCAGAGCCAGAATTCAGACTCTGTTGGACTCCAAAGTGCCTGCTTAAAACAACTTTGCTATTCTGCTTCCCAAACTAAATTTATGATTAAGGAAGCAATTTGTAAATGCTGGTACTTTCTGTAACAGATGACTTGTGACATCCCTCAGAAAGAAGGCTGAGGCCTGCCGGTGTGGGGGAAGGGGAATGGGCTCAAAGCCAGAGACCCATGTTCTAGTCCCCCTCACTCCTGCCCTGTAACCCTGGGCGAGTCACCCTCTGACCAATACAAGTGGCCCTTCAGGGCCGCCCCCCTCCCAACCCTGTCCTGCTGGGCATGGGTCCAGGTGCCTGGCTTTATTCGAGAGTGAAACGGAGAGCTGGGGCCTGAGAGAGGAGCGCCTGGTGTGCGGGAGGAAACATGAGAGCTGCCTTGTGAGTTAAGGGGCCACCAGGGAGTCTGGGGACCCTGCAGGTATGTGGGGCTTAGGCTGGTGCCTCAGGATGACTCATCCCTGGTCAGAAGGGAACCAGGTATTTGCAGAGGCCCAATTAGGGATGGGGTGAAGAAAGGGGAGGAGGATGGTGGTCCCTCAGGACATCACTGTGCAAGACCCCTAATGAACAGTTCAGAGCCCAGGAACGGGGGGAGGGGTGGGGTGGGGAGGAAAGGGGGGAGGGTGGCAACCCCCAGGCAAGAGACTGGCGCTGGAGGGATGTCGGCACAGGCAGGCAGAGAGGAAGAAAGCAGGTAAGAGTAGGAGCCCAGAAGACTTGGAAAGGCTCTGATGGTGGTCTTTTGACCAGAGCTTCAAGAGTGGGCCTCCTGTGAAACTGAATGCAAATTTTCTATGTGCACACATTCGGGTCCCCCATCTCAGCAGCCCTGGTTAGATTCCCACTGGGTGGGACTGGAAATGAAGAAAAACCAGTGTCATTAGCTGTCTCCAGCAAAGGACAATCATTTGTCTGATATGGCACAGCATATTCCTGGAGTTTCTGGAAGCCAGAACTACCCCCTCTCCACCCCACCAAGTCTAGGAGAAAGCTGGTGGGTTCCCCCACCATAAGCTGTGAGGCTCCTTGGTAGTCTTCAGGTATGTCAGCTCCTGTCACCCCAGTTCCTCGGGAAGTCTGGGAACACATTTGGACTTGAACCCGCTCAGCATTTCTCCTGGCTTGACCATTGTCCTGAAGCTGTAGCTTGGTGGGGATTTCACACCTGTGGATAAATGATAGGCTGTGTTGCAACCATGCAAGACCTGTGCAGACAGAGTTTAAAAAAATAATTAAATGGGTAATTTGACCCTTGCTCTTTTCTTCCATCTATGCTCACTGAAGATATATAAAACTTAATGAATCGCACTTTGCTCTGGACCTAACCATCTGCCATTTCAAGCTTGGGTGTCTTTCCTCCCCTACTTCCCCCTCGCTGGGCTCCAGAGGTTGGTCTCAATCCTTGGGCCTTGTTGGGGGAGGAGGATTTCCCCAAGAAGCTGGGCATCTTCCCCTTGGATTGAGATCCATCAACAGTCTTGTTTTCAATCACCCCATTGCTTAAAACAGACCCACAAGTCCAGGGATTGGGTTTCAGTACCGTAATGCCTCATTTATTCAGGCATTGTTAGAACTTACACGAACTAGCCAGATAACTGAAACCTATCCTATCAAGAGCCAAAAGCATTTCTTAAAAAATTAATCATTTTTAGTAGACATTTTTCAAAAACGCATTACACACTTTCTTTCCTCCTTAAACAGAGGCTACTGATCATAATTTCATGGAGCTGTAATCTATGTCTGCATCTGCCTTCTAGTTGCTGTGACTCCTTTTTCAATGTCAGAAGATGGGCTTTCACTCCCCTCGTTGCCAGGGAGTCTGGCTGCAGCAGCCCTGCTGCCCACCTTCTGCAGGGTTTTTTTTCTCTATGTGCTAGCTGCCAGCTTCGGGGAGCTATCATACCCACTTCCTCAGTTAGCTACATCTTAGAGAAGAGTCCTGGGGGCCCTCAGCAACACCCCCGAAGAGCCAGGGAGGTGCTGGGCTTAGCAGAGACAGGGCTCTGTGATGGCTGTTTTGGGTGGTCAGGGTCTTGTTGGCTTATTAAACTGGACTTTCTACTTTACAGGACTGGTAGTTAGAAATGCCATGGAAATACTGTCTCTTTAGGGGCAGCCACTACAACAGAAACCCTCAGTCATTTTTGCTGTTTAGATGACAGGATGTCAAGGAGGAGAAGACAAGGGAAAAAAGTGGAGTTTACTGAATATTTCCTGAACATTTTGTCATGAGGGCTCTGCTAGGAATGATCACATACTATTTCACTCATTCTCCCCACAGCCTAGAGATGTAGACACTATTGTCCCTATTTTACTAAGGAGAAAGTGAAGGGTTAATAATGTTAATTAGTGAGTTATAGAACCAAGACGCCAACTCAGGCCTGTCACACTTTAAAATCTGTTATCTTTTATACTTTTTATCCTTAAAAAAAAAAAACACAACAACACAGAACTCCTTCTTTTTAATTCAATTCTTTTTCATGTCCTTCTTTTTAATCTTCTTAGTTTTTCATTTTTAATGAATGACATCTTCTATAAATATCCATAAGACATAATGGGGTGCTCCTGTGGAAGGCTTAGGCTTTTACAGGCCCTAAGACTCTCTTGGAACCCCAGGGCCCCACAGAATGCAGATTGAAAGCCATGACAACCAGGCCCAGAGATGTGCGATGATAATAGCATACCGACAGGGAATTCTCAAATGGGGCCTCAATAAAATTTTCTCTAATCATGCCAAGAAAGGGGAGGGATAGACAGACTTCTTCCAGAGAGATCTGTAAATGATATAGCTAGCACCTCAGTCATAGTCTTCCAGCCTCACTGGGTTTCTATGCATTTGGAAGAAAGATTTCTTTGATATCTGATTACGTTTGGGGGCGACAATGCTACAGAGTGCTCCTTGGGCAATTCATTGCTGTATAAGACATGTAGAGGAACTCTCATACCAGGACTCGGAGGCAGAAGGACATGGCAGGCCTAGAGGGAAGGAGTATCAGTGACCTCAACAAGAAGATTCTAACACAAAACTGTGGGATGGGTTAATAAGAAGAGGCAGTTAGTAAAGACAGCGTTTGAGAGCTTAGGCTTTGGAGTCAAGCACAGCAGCATTTTCATTCTGTCTCTGCTATTTTTTAAATCTCCCTCAACCTGACTGTTCTGGGCTGCAAAATGGGAATAAAAATACCTCCCTCACCAGTTTGTTGTAGTGTTAAATGGAGTAATGCACATAAAGTGGCTGGCACAGTGCCTGGCACATAGTAAGAAATCAGGAACTGTTAGCTGCTCTTATTATCCTCATTAATCATTATGTAACCAGACAGGAAAGCCAAAGACTGAGAAGATAATATAAAGAGCAGAAAGCCATTTAGGGCCTGGTCATACTGTTTAAATTAGTCTAATGACGATTAGTACGGGGGTCTGGATTTTATTAGGAGACCCCGGGCTTGGGGCTTCCTCTCCAAGCAGAAATACTAAGTTTTTGACATTGGAATCTGGAGCACAGAGGAGGGGTCTGGGAGCCCCCAACATACAGGTGGTTGTAAGCTATGGTGCTAATAAGTCATTTCATGAGAGAGTGGGATGGAGGTGAGAAGGGGTCCGGCAAGGAGTAGGAGCCAACAAAGGAGACCGAGAAGGGCCAGCCATCAAGGGAAAAGGAAAGCCAGGTGTCCCAGACGCCACGAGGTGAGGACAGTTGAAGAAAGGGCAAGCCAGTTGTGTTGAATGGTGTGGAGGCTGGGAAGGGACACTGCACGTGGATCCTTGGCGGGGCAGTTTGACAGGGGAAGAGAGGCTGAAGCCTGACGTGGGGCTTGAGGGGAGAAAGAGAGGTGAGGAAGTGTGATTATGAGCACAGACAACTCTTCGGAGATGTTTTGCTGAGATTTCTCTCTGGGACCTGGAGCGTTAGCAGTTCTGTCAGTAAATGTGGTCATGTGAAGCAAGAAGGGTGAGCCCCTCCTTGGGTCCATTGGCTGGCGAGGCATCCTCTGGGAAACTCATCACTGACACGTTCTCTTCACCAAAATTGCATTTCAGTTGGAGGGGTGAAAGGACGTAAAAGCTGTCGATGGCTGTAGGAATGGCTTTTCCTCCAATTGCCCACGTGGCTTGTGTACAGGAACTGGGGCGGGAGGGACAGGCCCTGCTGAAGCCAGCTAGTCCTTCCTTCCCACCCATGACGCTGCATGATCCACAGCCAGACATCAGGGGGACTGTCCCAGCCTCTGGGACACTCGCCTGCCCTGGAGACTTTGGGGCCACGCCCAGTCTGGCCTTACTGCCAAATGCCCTGGGACAGGTGGCCTGGGATGAATCCGACGGCTAATTAGCACTGTCTCCCCGTCTAAGAGGAGCCAGAGACACACAAATTGCTCCCTAGAGGGAGGGAAGGAGGCAGAGAAAAGGAGGTGGAGAAAACCAACAGGGGTTACATCAGAAAAACAACATCATCCAAACAGCCTCACATCCTAAATTGGTGTTCTTCCTACAACGGGAGTGGTAGAGGCAGCTGGGACCCCGGGGGACCCCTGAGGTAAAGCACCTGTGTTGGCGCCTCATTATGTGCCACCTCCCTGCCCCAGTGAGGCCCAGCTGGTGTCTACAGGGCTAGCTGGCATCTAGTGTCTCTGCTCCTTCCGATCACACAGCCCTGAAGGTTCCCTGCAGGCTGCCAGCATCAAACTTCGTGCTCAGTAAACTGGAGTTTCCATTTGATGGGAGTCCCGTCGGGGCAGTGGCCGGGCCTACACTCATCTGGCAGGTAGAAGAATCAACGGTAGAAGCATAATGTTTTAGGGGAGAAGGCAATAGGGAGGACTCTGGAGAGTTAGAGTCTCATCGTGGCTGTGCGACCCTTACTTCTTTGGGCCGCAGAAACATGAAAGTTTGGATCATGTAATACCTCTAACATTCAGAAGTTCCAGGAGTTCAGCATTCGCCCAGCCAAATTGTTTCTGGACTATTTACAGAGGCATGCCTCTTATTTTTTATATTCTCTCCAGCCTAACTTCTGAGGGCCTAGCATTCCTGTTGATCTCAGTTCAGTGTGGGCAAAAATGGTAAGAAAGAAGCTGGAGATGGGCAGAGGAACAAAATCACTATTCATTTGAGAGATAGGGAAAGAAGTTTTACATCTGTAATGAAAAATAATTGCCCACAGTGAGCACATCTAATGCCCAGATCTTGGTTTTTAATACCATTCTCCAACAAAAGGAGCTAGGGCTCCTTGGAGAAAGGTCTAAGATGAGAGTAAGGCATTTTGTAGCTACAGAAAGTAAGAAAGTGCTACGTGTGCACGCGTGTGCACACACACACCCACACACACAAATATGAGGACATGTCAAGGGGACACAGGAGCCAACCAAAAGAGCTCCTGATGGCCAAAAGTGGAAGAACTTGAGCCAGAAAATAAAGGAGTCTTGGATCATAATGCAATGTATAAAATAAAGATTCATGAACCTATATTGATATAAATAAATGAATAAAGGAATAAAGGAACAAAGATATAATTAAGAAACAGATCTCTTCTGTACAAGAATTACGAATCACCTGGTAGACACGTGCTTTCAAGGAGATGGCGGCATAAGTCTCCACTCTTTAACTGTGGGCTGCACTCGGTGATTCCTTTCCAAAGAATATAATATGGGAAACAGGAGGAAAGGGAAACTTGAGGGTGCAGCACTGCCTTAGTCAGGTGGTCAGGTCAATATCAGCAGTGATGAGTCATGGAAATGGTATGTACTTTTGATATGATGTGTACCACCTGATCTTTTCCCCCCAAAGCCCATAATCCCAGCATAAGCATTAAAAAAAGCATCAGACAAATCTCAGTTGGGAGCTACTCTATAGAATACCTGATCAGTACTTCGTCAAACTTCAAGGTCATCAAAAACAATTAAAGTCTGAGAAATCGTCACAGCCAAGAGGAGCCTAAGCAAACTGACAACTAAATGTAATGTAGTGTCTTGGATGGGATCCCAGAAAAAAGACATTAGGTAAAAACTGAGGTGATCTAAATAAACTGTGGGCTTCAGTTAAAAACAATGTGTCAATATTGGCTTGAATTTAATAAATGAATTATACTAATTAAAAATGTTAATAATTGGGGAAATGAGGGGCTAGATGTATGAGGAATTTTCTGTTCTTTTTTTGGCAATTTATCTGTGAATCTAAAAGTGTTCTAAAAATATAAAGCCTTTTTTCCCAAAGATTTTATTTACTTATTTGTCAGAGAGAGACAGAGACAGACAGAGAGAGAGCACAAGAAGGGGGAGCAGCAGGCAGAGGGAGAAGCAGGCTTCCTGCTGAGCAGGGAACATGACACAGGCTTCAATCCCAGGACCCTGGGATCATAGCCCACGCCGAAGCAGACATCTAACTGACTGAGCCACTCAGGGACCCTAAAAAAGAAAGTTTATTAAAAAACAACAACAACAACAACAACAACAAAAACTCTGCCCAAATCATGTGTCTCTGATTAAATCATTTGTTTCAAGCCCTAGTGGAGTTGCGTCATAATTTTAAAACTGTATTTGAGCAGAGGATTGTGGTGGACATCGCTAATTGCCTATTTAATTTCTATTTTCTTCCTCTCTATGAGCAAAAAAACAGTTTTTTTTTAAATTTTTTTCTGAGGAAAGGAACAATGTGTCCAGCTAAACATACTCATTTCCCCTCATTCTCTTGCAGCAGGTGGTGACCATGGACACAGCTCTGGTCAGGGAGATGTAGGGGGATCTCTAGATAGGGACTAGCTTCTTGAATAAAAGGAGAAATCTCCATTAGCAAAAAGCCCAATTGATCTTCTCCTTCTCCCTGCCCGTAGTTGGGATATAAGTCCCCAAGGTGCAACAGCTATGTTGTGTTCATGAAGCAACCAGCATGAGGATGAAACTCTACACATTATGGGCAACAGAGTTGAAAGGCAAAGACACCCTGAATTCCCTGGTGGCATCACTCAGCAGCTGCCTAAGTCCTGGACTGACCATCTATAGACTTCTTACTTGGTGAATCCATTTTTTTTTAAAGGGCTACAGTGTTTGGGGTTTCTTGTCCTTTGCAACCAAATACAATGTTACCAAGATAAGGACCAGTAGCAGGGAAGCTATTGCAAAGAAGGTGAGGAATCTGGGGAGAGAAGATTGGGTTTTAGAACTACAAGCAATAAAAATTATATTCAATATTAAGGATCTATTAAGTATTTATTATACACCTGAGACTTTCAAAAATGAGATTAAGCTTATTTAATCTACACATCAAATTTGTATGCGTATGGATCATTACCTTGGTTTGAGAGACTGGAATATTCAGGTATGAAGTAAAGTAAACTTGATCAAGGTCACAAAATAAGTAAGAGACAGAGCCAGAAATGAAATCCAGGTCATCTTGTGCAATGGCGGACAGGTGTCCCTCTGTACCACTTTCGTTTCTGGGAGCCCAAGAGCATTCTATCCGAGGAAGGGAAAGGATGGAGAAGGTAGAGAGACCAGAGATTGAGGAGAAAAGCTGGTCAAGATCTCACCTTCATCCAGGGGCTCTAGGGATGAGAGAGCCAGGGCATTCTACATGGGGTTCAGGTGATCATGAAGAGAGGAGTGGCTACATGTAACTGGAGTTTTCAGCCAGAAAAGAGATGGTAACACCCTAAAGACCTGGGATTAGGAGATCAGGCAATAGTACTGTGAGTGAAAGATGTTGAAATATAAAAGTCTAGATTTTTAGATTTTCATGAAAAACTTGAGCATAACTATCTATTGTTTAAAATTCAACAAGCACTTCTTAAACATATGCTATGGGTGAAGCATCATGTTAGGCAAGGCGAAGATCACAAAAGAAGGGAATGCTCTACAGGTGAAAGATGCCACATGAGGCATCGATAGCTTTGCATTTGGAATTGTGTTCAGTGACAAATTAGGAGTCTTATTTTTCTCCTGAAGGAAGGGATGAACACAGGGTTTGTACGGAGCCTCCGAGCTGTCAAACAAACAAACAAAAACAAAAAACAAAATAAAAAAAACAAACCCTGGGTTTTTCTGTCCTTTTATTTAAGATAGGAGAAGCCTAGGGATCCCTGGGTGGCGCAGCGGTTTGGCGCCGGCCTTTGGCCCAGGGCACGATCCTGGAGACCCCGGATCGAATCCCACATCAGGTTCCCGGTGCATGGAGCCTGCCTTCTCCCTCTGCCTGTGTCTCTGCCTCTCTCTCTCTCTCTCTCTCTCTCTCTGTGACTATCATAAAAAAAAAAAAAAAAAAGATAGGAGAAGCCTAGCGGACACAAGATGGTTAAGAGACCTCCAGCCTTCTACCTGTGTCCTCGGTGGCAAAAAGGCAAAGGACAAAGGGCAAAATGTGCATCTTGCTGTGTTGACTTCTCCATTTTCAGGGAGTTTTCCTGGACTTCTCACACTAGAACTTTCTTTTACATATCATTCACATGAATCATGTTCCATAGCTTTTCTATGATTATATAGGCTGAATGTTTGTATCCCCTCCCGCAAAGTACTATGTTGAAGACCTAACCTTCAATGTGACAGTATTTGAAGATGTGGCCTTCAGGAGGTACTTATGATGATTAGAACAGGTCACAAGATTGGGACCCTCATCATGGGATTAGTGCCCTTATAAGAAGAAGCCAGATCTCTGTCTCCACACCCGTGTACCAATGGAAGGCCATGTGAGCACACAGTGAGAAGGTGGCTGTCTACAAGCTAGGAAGACAGGCCTCATCAGGAACTGAATCTTTTTGCACCTTGATCTTGGACTTCCCAGGCTCCAGAACTGTGGGAAATAAATAGTCTGTGGTATTTTGTTATAGCAGCCCAAGCTGACTAAGACACTTATCTACAAGGAAGCTGGGAAATGTGCCCACTTTAACACTCCAAATAAAATCCATGTTTTGTTAATATAGTTGAGGGAAGAAGCACAGATATGAAGCAGGTGACTAGCACTTTCTGCTGTAACCTCTATCATAAGGGGAGGCAGCCAATTTGCCTTACATCAGTGCATTGCTTTTTGACTAACTAAATAGAGTAACATAAGGCTATATTAAGAACCATGGTAAAGATAATAAAAACTAACTAAAATGTTACTCTGCCAAGTAGCATTTCCAAAACTAGTTAAAGTCGGTATCTACCACATATCCTGATTTTTATCTCTTATCAGTTAACTATACTTGTCTAATTGATTCATTTACATGTTTATTGGGAGTTCTGTGAGGGATGCTCCTGCCTTATTCACACCTGTGCTAGAACAGAGAGTGGCATATAGTAGGCACTGGGTACATATTTGCTGACTGGCAAATTTTTATTGGACACATATTATGTGTGAGGTGTTATTCTTTATATATATTACTTTATTTAATCCTCATCATAATCCTATGAGGAGAATATCATCATTCATTCCATTTTACAGAAAAAGAAACACTGAGCCATAAAAGCTTTGATTCCTTGCTCAAGGTCACAGAGCAAGTAACTGGGTGAGCTGGTTCTAACTCCACAGCTGGGCTTCCTACCATCACATGATGCATAAGGGAATGAGATTCTCCTCCCCAAGTGCAGAGGACCTACCATCCTGACTAGACCTTAAAGAATGAGAAGGAATTTTACCAGTGGCTCTAACAGGAAGCTGGGGGTGAGGGTAGGGATAGAGAAAAGAACTCTGTTCTAATTAGAGGAAAGAGTTTGAACCATAGAATCTAATAATGGTTTGGAAATAGAGAGTAGTCAGATGCTTCAGCAAATGTGTCTCATGGTAGGTAAGACTGGAAAAGAGAGGTGAGATCCAGGCTTGAAAATCAAGCCAAGGAATTTAAATTTTATCCTTTAACAAAGACGGTGGAGAAACTTCAAAGGTTTTCTAAATGGTGGGGAACATGATTAGATCTGTGTTTGGGAAAGATCACTGGTGGCAGTAGGAAGCCCAGGTATGAAAGGGTAATAGCTGGACGCAGAGAGAACAACCAAAAGTTTCAGAAAATATTCAGGAGACAGTCACCCAAGGCCTGAATCTGGATAACTGTAGTTGGAATGGGAAGAGGAGGATAGATCCGAACATGTTACAGACACGGAATCCCAACCTCTGGGAGCCAAGTGAATGAAATGAAAGGAGCATAGATGAGCCCAGACCTTGACAAATGTGCAGAATAGGGAAAGGAGGTAAGGCTCTTGCTGAAGCCAATGAGATGGGATCCTTTAATTTTCTTGTGTGATGTCTGCTAAGCTGACAGGAGGCAAATACAGGGAGACTCCATCTTTAGAGAATGCTAGATCCCTCTTTTAATCTTTGAGTGGCAATACCCTGGTCCTCTGCCTGTAAGACCTGCATCAAAATCCTGGGGAAATGAAGAGCCCCAGACTTCAGAAGAGTGCAATGATCAAGGAAGCTGCTGCTAAGATGAGACTCCCTTCCTCTGTACTGGAGCCAGTGGCTGAGGATGTTGCTTTCACTCACCCCCAGAACTGGAGGGAATTTGACTCTCCTGGCATTGTTGGGGCGTGTGTAAAGGCACTAGATTGAAACTGTGCTAATTTTACTGTGGCAGTAAAAGTGGAGGGAACAGGAAGATACAGGCTTTATCCATCGTAGGATGTACTAGATTTGACCCTGAAGAATATCGTAAGAGGATTTAGCATGCATGTGCCCAGAAATGCTGTGAAATCTCTGTTCTTGCAGGTATAACAAATGAGGAAAACAACAACTCCTTCCCATAACCCAGGACCCCTACCTGTTCTCTGGCATTACTGACCACATTCCCTCTTGCTCATTATACCCCAGTCACGGTGGCCTCTTCTCTGTTCCCAGGCTCATAAGGAGTATCCTTGCCCAAGGGCTTGTCTCTGCTCCATGACACCTTGCCCCAGTGCCATCCCTCCTGTTCTGCAGGCCTTGGCTTCCATATCATCCCTCAGGAAGGTCTTCCTGACTACCCAGACTAATGCTGCTCTCTACACACCCCCACCCAGTCACTCTGAAGATGGTTCCCTAATTCATCTAATTTGACATTCATTTACTTCTTAAATGGTCTATCTCACCCAGGAGAATTAGCTCTAAGAGCGTGGGGACACTGCCGGGTCTAATTTGCAACATTTGTGCAGTGCTGAGAACATTTCTCGGCCCATTGTAGGTGTTTAGTAAACACTTACAGAATGAAAGAGATGACCTGCCACACAAGGGAGCATCCAGTATTCCTCCCCTACCCTTTCCTCACCTTGCACCTGCCCTCACACCCTCTTTCCAAAAGGGGGCCACAATTAGAATATACATTCTCCTGAGGATGGGGAACTATGAATTACCATCCCCTGGCCCACTCCTCCCTAGCAACACCCCTCCCCTCTGCCTGGTGACCAGACAGGAAGTACAGGTGACTTCTGGACATAGAAGTATGCCTTAGAATAAAGGTGTCTGCAGGGGCCTCCTTCAGCAGATAGGACAACGTGGCCTGGCAAGACGCAGGTACCTTACAGAATGAGAGTGAGGGCAGTCTGTCTGTGCATTTCAGCATGAGCCTGTTGGCATGTAATTGTGTGCACATCGAGCGCCAACTCATGTCAACCCACGATCGGGCCATAGAGGCCCCAGAGCCTCAGTCTCCAGCCGATGAGAGCCCTTCCTCACTCTGGCACAGCAGAGACTGAGAGCCAGCGTGGCAGGTGCATGCCGGGAGTCTGATCAGCATTCAGCTTAGGCAGCATTGGGGCTTCATTAGTTTTAATGAATTAGCACTTTGGAAAAGGAGGGGATGATGTTACAGCCAGTGAGTGCATATCAGCAGCCTTCATTTATGCCTGAGTGAAGAGCCGTCTTCTTCTTCATTTGTCTTGTTCCTCCCAGGTGTGGAAGCTTGAAACTTCTCTAAATGCTAGACTCAAAGGCCTCTGCTTTTTCTAAACTAACTTATTCTCCCAGCTGTTTATAGACCAGAATCATAGCAATTGTTGAGTCAATGAAGGATGGAATTATCCTAGTTGGAAACTCTGATGTCTGTGCGGGACCCAGAAATGCTAGTGACCCCAACACCCTCTGCAGCCCTGTCTGTCCTCCTGGTGCCCTAAATCCTGCCCCTTTGCGCTGAACAGCTGCTTCTGGGGTGGGAGTGGCTGGATCCCCACCCTCACCAGCAACATGGACAAAGAAATCCCTTTGCAGCAGAACTGGCCGAAGGGGAGGAAACCAAGAATCAGTTAGGAGAGTGAAGGATATATATAAATATATATCCATATATATTGTCTGTAAACTCACATCCTTTTCAAAATAGGTGGTTCTAACAGCAGGTGGGAAGTTGTCACCGCATTGTGAAGGCAATTTTGCTAAGAAAGAAAAGGAGAGTGACAGAAACAGACGGAGTTGGTCAAAGAGAAGGCTAGGCAGAGACAGACCCACAACAGACAGGAAGGAACAAAGCGGCTGAAAATACTCACAGACAGGCAGCCAGTGGCTGTGCGAGACATTCATCGAGACGGCGGCATGTCTCCACCAGGGAAATGTCCTGAGGATCCAGTGATTTTGCCTGAGGGGACTGTTCCTCCTCGTTTCCAGGAGACCTGAGGCCCCTCTTTGATGGCAACAGGGCCTGTGTAGAATCTGCTCGCTGAAGCAGGATGAAAATGTGATCTGCTGGCTGTGAACAATCAGAGCTGCAAAGTAAAGAGGGTTAGACCCAGATCACTGACTGAGGAGGAGATTGTTTCTCATTCTTTGGAGTCCCTGTAGGTTAACTGCCTGGTCATGTTGCCTGGTTCAGATGCTGGTTCTGGAGCTTATTAGATGGGTGAACCTGGACAGGCTGCTTAGCTCTTTTGTAACTAAATTTCTCCTCTGTGAAGCAGAGATACTAGTAACCACCTCATAAGGTCTTGTGAAGATTAAACAAGAGATCACATGTCCGTCCGGTGCTCAGAACAGTGCCTGGCACACATTCACTTTATTATTATCATCAATGATATTGTTGTTAAGCCTAACCTTTTCCTGGTCTGGGGTCTCATGTGCAGCAGGGCTGTAAACATTCATCCCTTCCGAAGTTGTATACATAAGGTGCTGTCACCAACGACCACATTCTTCCATCCAGCAGAGTGATGGGGATGGGGCTTGCTCTTTATAACCAGGGAGGAATCTTTTAATATTTCTGTTTTAGAATATTATCATGTTCTGATGAATTGGAATTGTGACAAAAGCCATTTGGATAAGAAGCAAATTGGTAAGTGAACTGGAAAATGGCGGCCTAAATTTTAACAATGTTTGAATTAAACTTAATACAAGTTCTAGATTTAAGAAGAGAGGAGATTTAAAAACTAAGAACCAATTATGGACCAGGCACTCTGCGAGGTGATTTTACTTATGATGTTGGATTTAGTGGTCACATTAAAATACTGCTCTTTTATAGAGAGCAATGAAGGGATCCCTGGGTGGCTCAGCGGTTTAGCACCTGCCTTTGGCCCAGGGCATGATCCTGAAGTCCCAGGATCAAGTCCCACATCGGGCTCCCTGCATGGAGCCTGCTCCTACCTCTGCCTGTGTCTCTGCCTCTCTCTCTCTCTCTCTCTCTATCTCTCATGAATAAATAAATAAAATCTTGAAAAAAAAATAGAGAACAACGAACTAACTGAGGTTCGGGGGAAGGGGGGTCAAGCTGCTTGTCCAAGATTGCATAACATGGTGAAATGTACATGGTATATGAATGTAGCTGGTGTTTTGGTCACCCAATCAGATAGTGTATGATGAGTATGGTAATGCTGTGGTCATAGGACCCAGAGGTGAGTGTACATGATGATTCTGGACTTCCTTATAGATATCTCTGTAAATTCAAGCTTTAGCACACTCCCTTTGCCCTAAACACAGAAATAAAAAATAAAATAAGAGAAGAGAAAGTCAATGAGAAGTCAAAAATAAGAGAAGATTTCTGTGGACAAAAAAGCAGGTTGCTGATTCCAGGACAGAAACAGTGGTGAGATGGGGAAGAGTATCAGGCCCCCAGAAGTATGGAGTTGACCTTCATGTAAGGAGGACAAAAAAGCATTATTGGCTAGTTGCCCCAGAGCTCAATATAGTGGTTCTCAAACTTGAGTGAGCCTCAGAACCGTCAGGAGGACTAGTTAAAACAGACTCCTCAGCCATACCCCCAGAGTGATTCAGTTGGTCTGGGGTAAGGATTTGCATGTAACTATTTTCCAGGGATGCTGATCCTACCACCGCAGGAACACACTTTAAGAATGATTGTCTAATATAAGGTGATGGGCTCAGGGAGTTGTGAGCAGGTACTGTGTCAAGCCACACAATGACTTCCTGTCTGGATCTGCAATATCCTTAATATCACTACAGATCCAGCAATACTATTATTCAACCCTGGTTCTATGCTTGGATCCCAGGGCATCAAGTGAAGGCAAACATTAAATTATTAGATAGGAAAGCAGAGGAGAAAAATACAAAACAAAACAAAACAAAATCCCATTGAAAATGATCTCTGTACACCAAAATTCTAAGACACATGAAGAAATCTGATAGTAAGAAAAATAGCGAACAAAATAGGCAATCAGAATTTGAATTAACTCCAAATGAAATTAATTATATGACTGTGTCTAACAGAGTTTTTAAAAGAAGTATATTTATAATCTTCACAGAGATAAAAAAAAAAGAAGCAATACCCATTAAAAATGAACAAAAATTATGGAACAAATAGGCAGAAATAAAAAAAGAATGGAAGTCTGTGAAACAGAAATAGTTTGAAAATCTTACAAATGAAGAATGGAATTAATGGAATAGCAGAAATATTTGAAGAGTAAAATAGCAAAACAAAGAAAAAAAATAGAGATTTCCTGCCCCGGAATTGAAGAAAGACACAAATCCTCCAGTTAAAAACACATCGCAGAGTACTCAGCCAAAAAAAGATAAACACATACTTAGACTTGGAGTTAAATCATAGAACATGAAAGATAAAGAGAAGCATTAAACCTATCGGAGAGACAATATCCTGTTCTACAAGGAACAACAATTACACTGACAGGTATTATCCTATTAGCAATAACAGAGGAAGGAAAACAATGGAGAAAAAGCTTCAAAGTGCGACAGGAAAATCAACCATCTGCTTAAAATGTTATAGTCAGCTAAACTATCATTCTCTAAGCAAAAATGAAGAGAACATATCAACCAGACACAGAACTTATTACAGAAGAAGTAGGAGAATCCAGAGAGATCTGCAGTATTAGAAGTGATGGTGAGCACAGATATGAATAAAATAGTAATAAATTCGGGGCACCTGGGTGGCTCAGCCGGTTGAGCATCTGCCTTCAGCTCAGGTCATGATCTCAGGGTCCTCAGATCAACCCTCTCCCTATGCTGCTCCCCCTGCTTATGCTTACTCTCTCTCTCACTCGTTCTCTCTCTTTCCATCAAACAAATAAATAAATTCTTAAAAAAGTAGTAATAAATTCAATTAACCATTAGCTGTTTTAAAACAAAATGCCTTGTATTGAATGGGAAAAAAAGAGCAATATTAAAACTCTAAACCAGCGTTCTGCAAACGCTTTCTATAAAGGGGTAGATAGTTAATATGTTAGGCTTTGTAAGCTATACAGTTTCTGTCACAACTACTCAGCCCTGCCATTGTGGAGTCAAAGCATCCACTTTTGACATTAATAAATAAATTAATTAATGTGGCTGTATTTCAAATAATGTTTATTTACAAGAACGGGTGGTCAGCCAGATTCGGCCTGGGAACATTACTTTGCCTGTCCCTGCTTTAGATGACAATAACAAGATGCAGGGAGGGCTGCTATTTAGTAGGTAGTTAGACATTTTACGGTCTTTGACATGTTTAGGAAGAGAATAGAAATATTACATAACTGAGATATGTTTACATAGCATGTCTAATAAAAGAATTAATGGTGGGACACCTGGGTGGCTCAGTGGTTGAGCGTCTGTCTTCAGCTTAGGGCATGATCCCGGGTCTGGGGATCAAGTCCCTGCTTCTCCCTCTGCCTCTCATGAGTAAATAAATAAAAATCTTTTAAAAATTAAGAGTAACCACTAAAAATTGAAAGCAGACATCTGCATTACCAAAAGGAAAAAAGGAATATAAATAAAGTAGATGCTGGTAAAGGTAAACAATACGAGGCCATACACCCAATCACTGTCTGCATCCTCCCTGCCCCTGATGATGTGAGGGTAAAGCATATCATGGAAAAGATCAGCTATTTGGCACCCACTTCTGACTTGCCAAGGAGCCTGGCTAGACAGAAAGAAGCAAGTATTAGTTGGTGAGTGGATCTCTTAGGGTGTCCTTTTTTTTTTTTTTAAATAAGGGGCATCCTAACTAATAGTAAGAGAATCCTGTAGGAAGCAGCTCATATCATTGGCCATTCAGTACTTATTAGGCGCCTGTAGAACATAATACTAGATATTTATTATGCTAAGCATGAAGAATACAAAACTAAAAAAAACACAGTCCCTTCCCTCAAGAAGTTCATAGTACAGTGGTTGAGCTTCAAGGGAGTTCATTGATGCTAATACCCAGGATATAATCCACCAAGCAAGAAAGGCTCTTATTGACACAGGGCCTCCACTCTTTGAGAATGAAGTTCAGTAGCTGCTGGACACCTTGCCCTCTCTGGATCCTCCTCTAAACCCTGGTGTCCCACACTCTTCCCATAGAGAGTCTGTTCTTCTTCTCCTTTTTCCTAGTTTCTTTTCCTCTCTCCAGTAGGAAGAGACTGACAGTAGCTTGGCTGTGAAACTAGGGTAAGCAGAGCTAGAGAAAGGCCAGAAGTTTGAACGTATCAGAAGGGACGAGAAGAACGCAGACAATACTGATAATGCTACATTCCCCGCTGCTCACCGAGTCTCCAGGATGTCAAATGTGCAGCTTTCATTGCTCAGAATGTGCTTCCTTGTCTTCTTCTTGGCTACTCATCCTTGATGTTTCAGCTGAGATGTGAGCTCCTGGAGAAGTCTTCCCTAGCCTTCCACCTCCCAAGCTAGGTTATATCCTGTCCAGCCTGCCCACATCACATTGCCTGTATCCTGGTCTGTCTCTTCTCCTGGACTAGACTGCGAGTGCCTCAGTGTCTGGTCCCTTCCTCACCTTTCACTTGTACAGACACACACACAGATGCTTTCCGGAATGGACCAACTTAAGGTGTTTTGAACACTAAACATTTTCCTTCCTGTGGGATCCCCTAACCCTGCCCACACCATACATATTGACTTAGACAATTCCTATTTCACTTCCAGGACTTGCCTGCATGCCATTTCCTACATATGAAGCCCTGCCTCCCTAAACTCATCACCTGCTGATGGAGCAAACTAAAATGGGGTTGGATGCTACTCCTCCTTCCCTGCCTTGGTACCTAACACATTTTACTTAGAATAGCCTATTTCCTTGTCTGTCCCTCACATTAAGGTCCCCAAAGGCAGAGATTTCTGGTTCACCGTTACATTTCCAGTACCCAAAATAGCTGATGCTCAAAAAACATCAAATGAATGAGTAAGACAGAGAAGGTTTAAGCCATAATGGGGAGGGCAGGGAGATTTCTTTTGCCTTTCAGCAGTTTATTTTGCTTTAGAGATTTAAAACTTAGGGAACTAAGAGATCAGAAAGCATCACACAATTAGATGTACACATGTCATACCAGGTTGGCAGGTAGAGTTGATGAGCTGGACAAGTGAAGCTGGACAATCACTGGAGGCCTCTTGGAGAAGGTGAGCTCTAGAGGAAAGGCAGGAGTTTGACAGAGAAAGTGGGATGAATAGATTGTAGCTATTATTTGGAGATGCCAGAGAAGGCAGAGCTGGGGCTAAGATCACACCAGCCCTCCAGAATTAGCATGGCAATACTCACTGCTCAGCAGGCATTTTGAATATAAGCTGTCATGGTAATTAAATATCAGTTCTAACAAATCTGCATGTACTTTTGCATTTGCTTTTGTATATGATTGGCTCTTATGCGAGATAATTGTGGAAACTTCTGGGCAACAAGAAAAACCAGTGACAGAGAAGGTTTGTATGGTAAGAACACTTGGAAGCCAGGCACAGAGAGCTTCCAGAGAGGGCTGGCTGCGGGGCCCCGTGTCTTCAGCACTACCAGCTATGGGTTGCGCTCACCGATTTATTTTTGGCAGCCTCTCTGCCCGCCATGGGTATTTCCTTATTATTAGCTGATTCATTCACTTCATAGAATGTGTCTTCTGATATTTTAAGCAGCCAGTAATAATGATGGACCATTATTATATGGGCTGGTCTTCTAAGGCAGATCTCGATAAGAAAAACCACTCCCAGGTTCCTGATTCTGTCCAGGGGAAGTTCAGTGCTCATTGGCTGGCTGCCTGAGTAACTAGAAATGGGACCTGGGGACCCCTGTGGGAAGAGACTGAGCACTAGATTAGAAGCCCTTGAGCCAGCCTGTAAAGCTAAGAAGAGATTCTTACTTGCCTCGTTCTCCCTGGCTTCTCTAAAAGCATCGAGCCCAGCACTGACACCTTGCAGGCACTCCATAATCTTGATGGATTGCACTGGCAGGTTGGGGTTGGTGGGCATTAAAGCTGCTGACTCAACCACTTTTAGCCTTGGGGTGGAAGGGTCTGCCAAGACCCCTATTGTTAGAAGGGAAGAAGCCTTGACTCCCCTCCCCACCAGGCCTCTTCCCTCAGATGGCCCAGCCTCACCACCAGTAGAGCTTACTTAGGGATGAGGAAGGAAGGCCAATTGTCTCTGGAAAGTTGTAAATTTCTCATGTTAATTCATTATTGGGTCTTTTGCACATTTTCTTTTTGTCTGTGCTGCCGCCAATGCCATGAAGGGATTTTGACCGATCTCTTGTAATCCCTAAGTCCTATCTCCTTATTTCAGTTGATTTTCTATGGCCTTTGATTCTATTGCTAACATCAGTCTAATTTTAAGCAAGTCCCTGCTGTGGCTTAGTAGATGCTTTAACTCAAGTCTTGATGGCTCCCTAATGTGTCCCCCATGGCATAGCCGCCAGCTTCAAAGTCTCTCCCAGCTCCCAGCTACCCTGTAGTGGAGTGACTTCTACTAACTTCTAGTGGACTTCCGGTATCTTCACTGAGAAGGCTGGGGCCACCACGCCCTTCTCTTCCATTTCTATACATGCCTGTCTCTATCTTCATGCTCCTTCAAGGTGAAATCTCCTGAGCAATGCTCAGGATGCCTTCTTCTCACATCTCATTTCATCATCTATCCCCCTTCCCACAGAATGTCCCCTCTCCTTTTTCTCCTTCTCCTTTGTCTGCCCAGATGTTCAGGTCATGCTTCCCGGAAAGCAGAGCAGAAGGAACACTCAGACAAGCACACTTGACCCTACTTCCTCTTTTGTTTCTCATTCTATTTCTCTTAGGCTTTTCTATCTCAAATTACCAGTCAACTTACTAAGCCTCTACATCCTCATCACCACCAAATGTTTTCCTCTGATTTCTGTTTCCATTACTCTGGAGTGTTCTCTGCAAAGCCACTCATTCTTTTATGTTTACCATTTCTACATGACGGCTTTCCATGTGGTTTCCTCATGGACGTCATGACCATGAATCTTAATGTGGGAGGTCATGTTCTTCCCTGCATTCTAAAGACCGCTACCGTCTGCTTAATCCATTGACACCTGTTCCCCCATCACTGACTCATGGACACTAGTCTCCCTATGATTACCAGTGAGGTGCTAATTGCCGAGTCCAAAGAATAAACTATATTCTTTCTGCTACATTTGACCCTTGGTCTCTTCTGTCCTTATGCAACTCTCTACTCCATCCCTTTTGTTTGTTAGCCTCTTATTTTCTGGTTGTTCTGCCTTTGCCTCCTTTTGTTCCTTTCTCTCAACCTCCTCTTAAAAGTCTGGCCTTCTCTGGAATTCAGTTCTTGATCCTTTTCTCTCCTCACTTGATAGGCCCTCCAGTGGCGATCTCACCCACTCCAGCTATGACAGATAACTTCCAAATCTGCATCTGCAAGACAGCCGGGTCTCTGCCCTCATTCCTTCTAGACATCTCCTGCCTCGTAAGCTCCTTGACACTCAGCATTCCCTCCCCGAAACATGCCCTTCCTCACGTCCCTCTCATAGTGACTGTGTCCCCCATTGATGCAGGCTTCAAGCCAGAATGTTCAGAATCCTGCTTGTCACCTCCTTCTTGTTGCTTCTATTCACTATCAATTACCAGTCCTGTCAATTTAACCTACTAAGTATTTCTCAAAGTTCTTCCCTCTGTTCTCCCCAGAACTTCTGCCCCAGTTCGGGTCCTCATCATTTCTTGCCTGGATTCCCAATAGGTCCCGTGCCCCTAGGCCTTCCTTCTCAAATCAGTCCTCCTCAGAGCAGGAAGATCTATTTTTAAAACATGACTCTGACCCTGTTATTCTCCTGCTTTAATCACTTGGATAAAGTCCAAGCTGCTTAACGTGGAGTTAAAGGCCCTTCATGATCTGCCACTGCCAATTCCTCCACACTCACACCCTACTGCAGGCTCCCAGAATCTTCATTCTCAGTAACATAGAACAGCTTGTGACGACCCCTCTCCCAGTCTACACAGAGCCTCTGCTGCTGCTTCTGTCTATGAGGTCCCTCTTTCCTGAACTGTGAAGCCCTACCCCACCGCCATTGGCTAGATGAGTCCCAGGGTGTTAAGTGCCCTCAGTGCTTCCTTAATACCTGGCATACACTTCAATTACATAGTGTTTAGTGGCTTTTTATTATTATTATTGTTATTATTATTATTATTGAAGTATAGTTGACATACAATGTTATATTAGTTTCATATGTACAACATATTGATTCGACACCTCCATACATTACACAACACTCCTCTGTCACCTTTTAAAGTTGTTGTGATATTATTGACTATATTCCCCATACTGTGCTTTTAATCTCTGTGACTTATTTATTTTATAACTGGAAGCTTGTGCCTCTTAACCCCCTTCACCTATTTTGCTCACCCCCCACCCCTTCCTTTCTGGCACCCACCAGTTTGTTCTCTGAATTTATGAGTCTGTTTCTATCTTTGTTTGTAGATTCCATATATAAGTGAAATCACAGTATATTTGTCTTGTCTGACCTATTTTACTTAGCATATTACCTTCTAGGCTCATCCATGTTGTCACAAATGGCAAGGTTTCATCCTTTTATTTACTGCTGAGTAATATTCTATTGTGTATATATACATAGACCACACCTTCTTTGGTGGTTGTCTTTTATTTTTTCTGTTTCCCAACTATGCTTTAAGCTTCCTCTTAAATAAAAACTTAAGATTCACAGATTGATTTTGTAATCAATAGTAATGGTATAGTAATGGTCTTGGTAATAGACACCTTCAGGGATATACGTTGGAAGGCATTGTTATCCTCCTTGATACCTACATTTTTTCCTCTCTCAATGAAAATTGACTATATGCTTACAATGGAAACTGGGAATCAATAGTAGAATGATGGGCAAGGTCTTTGATCTTTGGTGTTTACAGACAGGTGGGCTCCCCTTGGTGGTCCTAGCTCTTTGGCTATTCTATAAGTCAGAGTCTTCCTAATACACTTATATTTTGTGCTTCTTTCATCTTTCGAGATGACGAACTCCACAAAGTATTACCCATCATGTGCAGTAAAGAGTAGACTGGCATGAAAGTTAAGGGCTTTATGTTTGGAGATATTAGAATTCAAACCCAGCTCTCCCACTTGCTGGATGCTTGAATTTGGTCTCATTATTTAAACTTCATTGAACATCAGTTTCCTTATAAGTAAAGAAAGAATAAGAATGCCTGACTCCTAAAATATGTATGAGTGTTGTATGTGATAACATTTGTTAAGAAACAAAATAAAACACTCAACTTGGTGCCTGGTACATGGTAACTCCTCAACAGGTGGACTAGTGTTCTGATTGCTCAAATATCAAAGGGCTCAGCATAGGAAAAATCATAGGAATGAAGACCTTTGGCAAATCACTGAAGCTCCCTAGGCTTTGTAAAGTAAAGGGGTGGTAGATTGATCACTGCCTCCTCACCTATCACCCTTCTTAGAGAACCCACCCCACCCCAACTCCTGGAACAGCCCTTTGTACTAGGCCTCTAATTACCCCGGCGGCAGCCCACAAGAACAGAGGCAGACACTCAACTCTAGCTGAACCAATCAGATTCTCTTCCCAGGGATTTGATATTTGGATACTAAGCAGTAATTCAAACCATAAGGGGAACAGGAGGAGAAAGGCAGGTAGTTGTGATAGAAGTCAGAAAGCTAAAGTTGTAAGCGTAAGTGTGGATTATGGGAAAACCATGGAGTATATATAGAAAGAAGAAGTGTGAAAGCAGAGGACAGAGCAGAGGGGAGAAAGATAGGTCATTCTGCCCTAACAGATGGAGAAAGAAATGTCAACACCTGGGATTCCAGTTTCAGGTCCCTCGTTCTGACGAAGGCTTATTTGTTTCCTGTCTTTGAACATCAGGGAAATTGCCTGTTGCATTTTCAAATTCTCTTCCTTGTCTGAAACTAGCTTGAATGGACTTCTGTTTCTAGCAATTAAATGATCCCTGATTTTGAAGGTTGCTTTATTTTTTTTTATTTTAAATATTTTTTTAAATTTTTATTTATTTATGATAGTCACACAGAGAGAGAGAGAGGCAGAGACATAGGCAGAGGGAGAAGCAGGCTCCACGCACCGGGAGCCCGACGTGGGATTCAATCCCCGGTCTCCAGGATCGCGCCCTCGGCCAAAGGCAGGCGCTAAACCGCTGCGCCACCCAGGGATCCCTTGAAGGTTGCTTTAACTCAGAAACCACACATTATGGTTTTATATGCTTTTTTGCATTTCCTGTCTCAGGATTTGGAAGAATAAGATCGTGGCAACTTGGTTTATGTTGTTCTTAATTATATGGACTTTGGTCATGTGTTTACACCTACAGAGTGAAGAATCTTGAATTTTTATAGTTCTTTCTCCTCTTCTGGGACTCTGATAGATGATAGATCTCCCCTTCCACGTGGGTGGTTTTTGTTTTTTGTTTTGCCAAAGGAGAAAAAAATCTGAATTCTCACAGAATTTTAAATTTAAGAGAAATTTAGATTCAAAAGAAGGTTAAGTTTAAAGGAAGATTAATGCTTGAGGTTATTTCAGATACCCAATATTTTGCTGATCTTTTGGGCCATAACAAGCAGACATTGAGCTTAGACATAATCTTTGATGAATCCAAGTTCCCTCCCCTGGATTTGGCTTTAAATCCTTCCATTTATTTAGATGCTCTAGCAGTTTTATCCCTAAACATTGTCCCTATTAAAATAGACCTGTCACTTCCTTTAAAAAAAAAAAACACTGTGTCATAAGTTGGTTGCACTGGAAAGTATTTGCAACACTGTAACTAACAGAACAGGTAAGTACATGCACTCCTGGGATGTGCCTTGCTCTGGGGATGCACTATCCAAATGGTAGTCACATATGTCTATTAACATTTAAATTCATTAAAAAATAAGATTAAACATTCAGTTTTTCATTGTCACTGTCCACTTTTCAAGTTCTCAATAACCACATGTGGCTGGCTGATGGCTACTATTATATTGGATAGTGAAATACTCCATTGTTGCAGAAATTTCTATTGGACAATACTTTTCCTAAAAAACATTTTATTTATTTATTTATAGACACACACACAGAGAGAGGCAGAGACACAAGCAGAGGGAGCAGGCTCCATGCAGGGAGCCCGATGTGGGACTCAATCCCGGGTCTCCAGGATCACACCCCAGGCGGTGCCAAACCGCTGCACCACTGGGGCTGCCCATCTGTTGGACAATACTGCTCAGAGGGACCTAGTATCCAGGTCAAGGAAACCTGGAGTAGGAGGCAAGTCTAACAGATTTAGGAGTGACTCACGAGTGAAAGAGAGGCAAGATAAGTGACTCTTGGGGCAGGTGATACTTGAAGATAATGTCTATAAGGTAGCAATGGCCCAATCAGCCAGCTGGACTGGAAGGACAGGATTCTAGCTCCCAGGGAAAAAGAGTATGTTAGTTTGTATAGACTGGGTTTGGTTATGGAACAGACAAACCTCCCAAACTCAGTAGCTTAATATACTATATTTTTATTTATCTATCATGAAGGCCAATGAGGGCTAGATAGCCTTTTCCAAGGTTGCAAGAGAATTGAGAGATGGGGAATTTTCTTTTGTAAGAGCAATATAAGTTTATTATAGAAAAACAAAGTAAATACAGATAAGGAAGAAAAAGTAAAATAAAAATCTACTGGAATCCTACCAAAGCTAACATTTTGGCGTATATGTGCACACACAGTTATGTATGTTACATAAATTCTTATATAATATTACTTAAATATCTTTCTAAGATAATACATGTATTCTAAATCTCTGTTAATATCCACATCATATTGCAATGAGTTGGTATACTGTAGTTTATCATATTCTTTTCTGTTGCATGTATAGATTATTTCTAATTTTTTTTCTACCCTCAATTTTTACTTTTAACAGTCTTGATTCAAAAAAATCAAAAACAAAAAACAAAAAACAGTCTTGATTCAGAGGGCACCTGGGTAGCTCAGTGGTTGAGCGTCTGCCTTTGGCTCAAGGTGTGATCCCAAGGTCCTGGGATCCAGTCCCACATCAGGCTTCCCACAGGGAGCCTGCTTCTCCCTCTGCCTATGTCTCTGCCCCTCCCCTCTCTCATAAATAAATAAATAAAATCTTTAAAAAACAAAAAACCCCAGTCTTGATTCAGAAGTGAAAAACCTTGATTTCTCACAGTCTATTAGCGAAAGCTAATCACATGGCTCCAACTTCTCTTTAAGAGAGGCTTGGAAATGTGAATCATATGTGTATTGGGTTAGCACTAACATCTCTGCTTAAACTGGAAAGAGCAAGGTAGGTCCCCAGCCCCATAAGTAATGATATTCTGTAAGGCAACCAAGGCAGGGACTTTCATCTGTGAGCTCTGTGGAAATAGAAGACTATTCCAGTACTTATGTAGTACCTAACAAGCAGCAGGTACTTAATAAACAATTTCTGGATTGTTTATTTAGGTGTTGAAGTGGGGCCCAGGATGGCCACTGGAAACATAAGTGTTTTTCTCCTGGAAAGAGGGCAGACCTGAAGTGGAGGCCCAGGAGGTTGGGTTAGACTCCTTAAAGGCCCTCCGATTACAGATTGGTCCCAAAGCCAGGACTGAGCTTGCAGTTCAGGCCTTAGCCCTGGGGAGATGGAGGCTGAAGGAATGAGCAGCCAGCAAGGTTGCTGTGTTTTGCCTATCCACACAGGTTCCTAAAGCCTTTTTCTAGTCTAATCTCTTCAACTTGGTGCTTTACTTCTGGAAATAATTTAATGCCGACTGCAAACATGAAGATCTTATTGGAAATGTCCTTATCAAGATCATTGGTAAAGACCAAGTACTGATCCTTTATGCTTATCTTTCCAGAGAAGTGACCATTCACTTATCCTTAGCCTTTATTTTATGTTTCTGAACCCATTCCTTGTTTCTAACAAAACCGCTTTCCTCACGTACTCATCATGCACCGATTTCTTATAGTCTTTGAAATGGAATCTTGCCAAAGGCTTATTGAAAGTCTGAGTAGATTACATCCACCAGTTCCCTTATCTACATGTCTATTTATTCACTTTTAGAACACCCATAAATAAACATTGGCTCTGTCCCAAGGTTCAATCCTTGGGGCTCTGTTCCTGTCTCTTTATTCTCTCTCTTAGGGATGACATCTACTGTTAAAGCTTTAACTGCCTCCTCTCCAGGGATGATTTCTACAACACTGCCCTCTTTTCAAGCTCCAGGTCTGTATCTGCAACTGATGGCTCCCTCCCTATATGTCTAAAACGGAGCTTAACACCTCCCCTCCAAAACTCACTCCTCATCCTGGCTCTATTTCTGTCAATGTATCATCAGCCTTCCTAGTCACTGAGGCTTAGCACCATGACTCAGCTCTCCCTCCCTCATTTCATATCCAGTTAGTCATCAAGTCCTGTGCTGCCTTTGTCATGCCTCTCAGATTCTTTCCCTTTTTTCTTTCCCTTTTGCACTGTCACCACTCAAATTTAGGCTGCTATGGCTTTATTCTTGGAGTATTACAGGAACCATTTTGCTATGCTTCCTCTTCTAGCAACTCATCTTACATTCATTCATATTAAGCTACTGATTTGGAGACTATAGACCTTATCCAAATCCTAGTGCTATCACTTATAAGCTATGTGACTTTGGGAAAGTTACTTTACCTCTCTGAATCCCAATTTTCTTATCTCCAAAATATAATAATAATAATAATAATAATAATAATAATAATAATATGAAATCAGTAAGTGTTAGCTATTTTACTGTGTTTCAGGCATCATCCTGGGTATAATAGATATTGTCTTATTTAATATACCACAATAAATGTACGAGGTAAGAATTTTTATTATCCTCACTTTACAAATGGGGAAGCCCCCAAAAGTGAAATAATTTGTCCAAGGTCACATAGCTAATAAGTATCAGAGCTTATGTTCAAACCTAGGTAGTTTGATTCTGCAATCAGTATCTAAAAATTCTGCTGCTCTTCCTCCTAACATAATAGATACTTAATAAATGTTAGTTATATTAGTAATCAAAATCCAAATGTATCTTTGATCCTTCTGCTAAAAAATCTCCAGTGGTCAGACTTAGTAGAATAAAATCCGAAAAGTTTGAAATGGTATGATGGTACCCCCTTCTTAAAACATTTTAGTCTGTTCTCATTATGATTTTTTAAATCCATAACATATTTTTTATCTGCTTGTGATAGTGTCTTATGTATTAGAGTAACAATCTCACTAAGAAGGATAAAACCTGGATACAATTATATAATGTCTACTTGGAAGTATAAGAGAGCATCCTAGGTAGCCAGGCTATGAAGGGTTAAAACTCTAAAGAGATAAATGCATGTACCACAAAAGAAAGGCTTAAAGTTAGTTATCTAGCATTCCTTCCTAAAAGTTCAAAAAAGAACAATAATTAATCTCAAAGAAAGTTGAAGAAAAAAATAAAAGCAGAAATCAATAAATAGAAAATAAACGTACAATAAAGAAAACCAACAAAGTTTGGTTCTTTGAAAAATTTAACAAAATGGATAAAGTTCTAGAAAACTGATTGGCAAAATAGGAGAGAAGGAACAAATAACTCTTGTCAAGAATAAAAGAGGAGTTAATACTACAAACCCTACAGATATTACAAAGCTAGCAAAATGATGTTATGAAATTATGAATGACTTTAAGTCAATAAGTTTGAAAATTTAGATGAAATGGACAAATTACTAGAAAAGCCCCTAAATTTACCAAAGCCAACATAAAAACAAATAAAAAATATGAACAATTCCATATTTTTAAAAAATTAATCCTTACTTGAGCTCTTCCATAAAGAAAACTCTAGGTCCAAAAGACTTCACTGGTAACTTTCAAAAATTTAGAAAAAAAAAATCTGCCAATTTTAAACAACCCCTTTCAGAAAATAGGAAAGAGACACTTCTCAATTCATTTTATGAGGCCAGCATAACTTTGAGGGAAGGGGAGGGAAGGAAGGGAAGAAAGAAAAGAAGGAAAGAAGAAAGAAAGAGACAGATACAATTCTTCCTCAGTGGGCAAAAGCTTGGACATGCATGCCATGGAAGAGAATATCCAAATGGCCAATGTGAAAAAAATGATCAATTAATTGGTCATTGGGAATATAACTTAAAACTGCAATAAAGTATCATTACATGTACAAGATTAGTTTAAAAATTTAAAAACACAGTATCAAATGTTGTCTTGGTATAGATCTTATATACTGCTGATGAGAGTATTATTGGTACAACTACTTTGGAAAACTTTTGAGCTGAATCTACTGTAGCTAAATAGATGCATATTTATGACCCAGGAATTCCAATTCTAGGAGTATAACCAAAAAATAAAATAAAATAAAGTTTAAAAAAATGAGTTCTTCTAGTTCATATGTATAACCAAAGACTACAAGAATGTTGCTAGCACCTAGCTATTTCCAAAATCTTTCATCATTCCAAAAAGGAAACTCTGCATCTATTAACCAATAACTCCCCTTCCCTCCCTTTTTTGCCTGGCATAATGTAACTTAGCATAATATTTTCAAGTTTCGTCCATGTTAATGCATGGAGTTGTGGCTTCTTAATTTTTTCATTGCTGTAGAGTATTCCATCCTATGGGTATATTACACTTTACTTTTCCATCCTATTGCTGATGGATAGTTTTTCTCCCAATTTGTGACTATTACAAGTAATGTTACTAGGAACATTCTTGCAGCCTTTTGGTGTTCACATGTGAGAGTGTGGTAACTTTGTGAATAATAATTGAATACTTAGGATTTGCGTTCTTCTTTGAAAGTTGTACTTCAATAACAAAGTTTATTTATTTTTTTAAAAGCAAGGGGTAGGGGAAAAAGGAGCAAAGAAGAGAAAAAGAAAATTCATGGGGTGACTGTAAAGCCTCATGAAGTTTGACCCTGAACAAGCACCTGGCAACATTGGGAGTGCTGGCTCAACAAAGCCATTTTAGTTTCTTAGTTCTTGAACCAGGAGACTTTGGAGAAGACATGAAGCACCTTCCTCGGGATCCTCCTGAGCAGGAAGGTGAGTGGTGGAGGGGGAGGGAGAGACTATCAGGCTAACCTGGCCCTCTGCACTATGGGCCAGCCATCAGTGTGGCCTTCCTTGTCTTTCTACATCTCCCAGGAGAGTATGGGGAAACAAGACCAGCATAGTACACTTCTGGAAGGGCTTTCAAAGCTCTCTGAAGATACTTGTCTGGGACTCTCAGTGCATCCAGGGGAACGCAGGAGGCTGGCAGGGTCTTCCTCCTCCCAGTCAGTGGTTGGCTGGCCTGTGCTGGCCTCATCTTGGGGTGCAGTAGGTGGATGGGTACTGGGAGGGCTCCATTTGTCTTCCCTAGGCTCTCCTGAGCTGAGAAGAGACCCAGCCTCATCAATGTCCTCTTCCTCTTTCCCTGGCCTTCATTCCATTTCTTGCATATTTCTTGTCCCTTCCTAGCTCAGGGTCTTTGCACATATTCCTGCTGCATAGAATATCTTTGCTTCTCCTTTGTTACCTAACATTCTCTTCCTTCAGACATCAGTTCAATCCCCACATCTTCAGGAAAGCTTGCTCTCACTGACCTGTCTCAAACACTCTCATCTCATCATGCTGTTCTTGTTATAGCACTTAACCAGTTTCACTTTGTGAATGCTTGCTTCATTTCTGTGTCCCCCCGCAGCCTACAAGCTCCATGAGGGCAGGACAATGTGGCTTTGTTCACCTTTTAAATCTCATGACAGCACAGTACTTAGCAAGGAGTGGTTGCTCATATACTCTGAATGAATGAATGCACGCATGCATGCATGAATGAATGAATGGGTGAGTGAATCCAAGGTTGTCCAACCATCTGATACAAACCCTATTCTTGTCTGTTCCTTTAACTTACCTCTGTGTGGGCCACCCTCCCCTCCTCCAGCGCACACACACATGCATGCGCATGCCTAACCCTCCATTAGGTCACTGTGCTCTCCTCCTCCTCCTGTCCTCCAGCTCTCATTTTCTGTAGTGCTCATTGGCATGGGCTAATGCCACGATGCTGTAAATGGGATCCCACGAAATTGGGAAGCAGCCCTCTCTGTACACCCATCAGGATGAGCAGGGATGGGTGAGGAAAGCTGATTGCGTTTCTCTGAGACTTGCTACTTGATTGATCTCCTCTGTGCTTGTTGGCCTGGGTGGTTATTCCTGTTGCCCTGGACCAAGCAGGATGCACCGGGGACCTTTTCAAGCTGCCATTAGGACAGCTTAAGTGAACTTCAGTCTAGTCGTGAATGATTGGTGCTTCCCTCAGCTCCACCCTGCCATCAAGCTCCAGTCTTTCCAGGGAATGAGTTTGCTGTTCTGGGTCGTGGTTTTAGTATTCCAGTCAATTTCCCACTCATCACATGGCCCAGTGGACCGGGTCCCAGAGCCCAGGATCCCAGCTCCTCATCCTGCCCCTCCCATTCCTCTAAAAAACTAATGGGGTTTCTGAAGGCAGGAAGAATCAGAGGCGCTAACCAAAGAGGCATTTATTAATTTCTGTACAAGATGATGGGGGCTATGGCGGTGATGGGGTGAAGGGGGCGATGAGGATGATGGGTAAAGGGGGTGAGGCAGGCGATGGAGATGAAGGGGGTGATGAGGTGAAGGGGGTGATAGGGATGATGGGTCCTGTCTTCCTTGGGCATGAGGAGTTTTCAGAAGCAGAGTAACTCATTTCCTGCTTTAAGGTAGTCCTCCTCCCTGCTCCCCCTGAGCGACAGATAGGTATGTGGTCATACTGTTTGCTCGCCCCCTCCACAGGTTCTCTAGAAAGTTCGCCTCTTGTAGCTAAACTGGATTTCTTTTGCTTCATTTAAATGTTTACTCTGATTCCTCCATTCCAGAGACAGATAGTGGCTTCTTGGAGGGCCTTCGCGTACTCCTACTTTCATTCATTCTGCACATACTCGCTGTGTGAACACTGTGTGTGCCAGGCCCTATGTGGAGTAGGTGGTGGCAACATGACAGACATGGTCCCTCGCGGAGCTTCACATTGATTGACAATGAACCAGCAAATCATTACCAACTGTAGTGAGTGAGAGGAAGGGAAATCAGCTGTTGTCACAGGGAGCAGCAGGTGGGGGTGGAGGAGGCAGGGTTGGCGGGGTTGGCGGTTGTGCTTTAGATTTTTTTTTTTATAAATTTATTTTTTATTGGTGTTCAATTTGCCAACATATAGAATAACATATAGAATAACAATTTGCCAGTGCTCATCCCATCAAGTGCCCTCCTCAGTGCCCGTCACCCAGTCACCCCCACCCCCCGCCCACCTCCCCTTCCACCACCCCTAGTTCGTTTCCCAGAGTTAGGAGTCTGTCATGTTCTCTCACCCTCTCTGATATTTCCCACTCATTTTCTCTCCTTTCCCCTTTAATCCCCTTCACTATTTTTTATATTCCCCAAATGAATGAGACCATATAATGTTTGTCCTTCTCCGATTGACTTATTTCACTCAGCATAATACCCTCCAGTTCCATCCACATCGAAGAAATGGTGGGTATTTGTCGTTTCTAATGGCTGAGGAATAGGGCCCAGGAAGACCCCTCTGTAGAGGTGTTGTTGAAGCTGAGAAGGAGCCAGGTGCCGGGCGTGAGCCTCGTTGAGAAGGGCATCTCCAGGGGCAAGGGACAGCTAGTGTGAGGACATCAGGCCACAGAGGCAGTGCCCAACCCAGGTCCTGGCCCTCCTGCAGAGGACACGGTGTACCCTGCAGCCTCTGGCTCTTTGACTTCTCACCACTGTGAGGCAGGAATCCCTCCTCCACACAAATGCCTCTTTCTCCTCTGGCAGATACCTCATGCCAGCCCACCCAGGCCCTCCAGCAGCGTCAGCTGATCGATCGCTGGCAGTCACAATCAACAAAGAGGGAGAGAGTTCTGGGCAGTGAAAATCCCCAGCGGAGTCACAGAGGTCATCCTGCTAGGGCGATGGGCACGGGGAGGACATTCTTTCTGCTCTCGAGTCTCCCCACATCCCGGGGACAAGGAGTGGTACCAGTTGCTGCCCCTACCACAAGTGCTTGCATTCCTGTGGCAGTTTACCATTTTAAATGCTTTTCCGTGCCTTCCCACATGTGGTTCCCCCCCCCACACACACACACACTTCCTTTTTCTGAGGAGCACATCAACGACTGCATGGTGCTAGCATCTTTCCTTCAGACCCACTCTGCCAAGAGAAGGGCTAAGGGGGCGAGAGGCCCAGCAATGGGTTATAAGATGGTTTGTGCCTGACTGTGTAGCTGCTGTTGGCTGCCTACTTTTAGGTCATTCCTCTTTTGTCTTCCCAACAGAGTTGTGGCCTTTATTCAGGTGGAAATGTCCCCAGCACTGGAGGATGAATCATAATATGTTTAAGCCAATCATGGAATTCTGGTCCCTGTTTTGGCTCAGGGATGGGCATTCAGTTCTGGACAATGAGATACAAGTAAACACTTGGGAAATCCTGAGAAAGATTTTACTACCTGGTAATAGGAGAGCTAAAGAAAAATATATCTCTCATTTTACCCCTACATTCTTCCTTCTAGGTTGGGACACTGATTGGTGAAGATGTGATGCTTGGTGCTTTGGCAGCCATTTTGTGATGATAAAGGCTACAGAGCAAAGGATAGACAAAGCCAGGGGAAGATATCTGCAAGCACAGAGTCAATCCTGGAATCTCTAGGCTTCTGATATATAAACAATACATGCTGTTGAGGTTTAAACTTAAATCCTTGTTCCTCAAAGTGTGAGGGCTAGACCAGATGCATCAGCATCACCTGGAAGCTTGACAGATATGCACAATCTCAGGTTTCACCCAGACCTACTGCACCAGAAGCTGCTTTCGAAAAGGTTCCCCAGGTGACTTACGTGCACATTAACGTCTGGAAAGCACTGGTTTAAGACAGGGTAAGTTAGTCTGATTTTCCGCAATTTGCAGTCCCAAGCACGCTATTAGCACACCCCCATGCCCAGGTTTTCTTAGGGCTCTAGGAGCAGTCATCTGATTCCCAGATTCCAGAAAGCAGATGCTCACCCCGATGTCTCCATGTAGGGTCTGAACTCTAGGACAGGCACGTAAGAGAGACTGGTACAACCCTTGCTGCTGCCCTGGAGATAAGCAGGGGTATCCCAGGCAAGGGTGAGTGGCTGTAGATGAGAGGCAACCCCAGGTCTAAAAGGAAAGTTCTCAGGCTACAGACAGGATGCAGGGTTAGGAGCCAATGAACAGAGTGGGCTACACATAAGGCAGTGGGGATGGGTCCAGGAAGTCTGTGGGGCACCTGATGGAATGTACTGAATTTCTGGAGATTGAGGAAGGAGCCAAAGTTAAGAGGAGTGACTCTGGGGGGCCACTTTGCCCCAGGATATATGGGCTGGCCTAATGAAGATGGCCTGGCTCCCATTTTGAAGATGCAGTTTCAGTTTTGGAACCTGGTAACTTTTCCAGCCCTTGGGGATACACCTTGGCTTTCTGTTCCATTTTGCACCCCCAATAGTTTGGCCTGTCTTTGTGGGAAGAGTAAGGGACAGTCTACTTGATATCAGGTCTTGGAAGATTTTCTTATGCCCAGCTGGACAGCAGGTTCTGCCTTGGGAGGAGGACCGGTATAGCTTCTAAAGGCAGGGAGGCAACATCTAATAGTGCTTTTATGACTGGGGGCCTCAGTGTGGGACTCAGGCATGTTCATTCCTGCAGAGGGTACCATCCATGGTTATTGGTTTATTCTCAGAATTCATATAAGTAGCTTAGAGTATGAACTTTACAGTCAGACACAGCTGGTTGGAATCCTGGCTCTGTTGCTCATTAGCTGTGTAGCATCAGACTAATTAACCTTTCTAAATCTCAGTTTCTTCATCTGTGAAATGGGCATAACAGTACCCACCTCCCAAGGTTGGTATTAAGACTAATTGAGAGAGTCTGTGTCTGGCCCCCAGGAGACACCCAATAAATGGCAGCTACCATTATTAATATTATATGTGTCTTAGAAAGGGGCCATCTGGGTGAGTCCGCGTGCCTGGGAGCCGGAGGCGTGGGCCGGGAACCAGGGCACCTGAGGCGGTGCCGGCGCAGTGCACTGAGGGGGCCTGGGGTGTGGGCACTGGAGCCTGGATTCCCAGGCTGGACTCATCCTGACCACCTGACTGGATGAACCAGATAGAAAGAGAAGTTGGATCTTCTTTGCTGTCCCAGAAACTAACTCCCTCGGCATGGCCCCAACCCACCCAGCTGTGAAATTGAGATCATTACCTGCTTCCTCACAGCTCCCTTGACTGGTTCTCTCATCATTCTTGAAGCAGGTGCATGGGGGTGGGGCGGGGGCCGCTGCCCCTCAGGCCTGTGTCCTGCCTGGGATCCCTCTGGAATAGCCCTTTGTTTCCTGCAGTGAGCTCTTGGGGCAGGCCCCCCTTCACTTCCACACCCTCCTCACCCCGCCTAGGGGCTTCCTGCTGAGCCCATGCTGCTCCGTGTCTGTCTCACAGACCCTGGAAGGGATTAGGGTGTGACTGGGTCTGACGAACTACTGGGCTGGTGGGCAGCCCCCTTTCCTGGTGGCAGTGGCACATGGAGAAAGGAACAGAAGACCCTCTCAATTGCGATGGAGCCCAGCATGGTGTAGGGGTGTGAGGTGGCTTCTGCTGATGGTGCGGGTCTGGGAGCACGGGGTCAGAGCTGGGAGGCATGGAAGGCACTAGAAGGGGGGAGCTGCACCCTTGTGAGGTCTGGAAGGCTGTGAGAGGCAGAATGGGAAGACACTGAGCACAGCTGGGGCTCATACCACCCCAGGGCCTCACCTCCACGTATCATCACAGTGGGGGTCAGGGCTTCAACACCTGAGTTCTGAGGCCACCCAACACTTTACACCACTGGGAAAATATGAGCTGCCCTGGGGGAGACTCAACTCCCTCCGTCCATTTTCCCCTCTTCTCCATTCCAGACTGGTCACATGTTGTTGGCATAAAGGGCTTGATGCCACCTGTCTCCCAGAAATATTCACCCGGGGAGATGTCTGCGTACGACGGGACTTGCCCCTCTAGGATGGGGGAAGCCCACACTTGCACATGTGTTCAGAAGGCAGGTGTCTCTCATCTCCCTGACATGTGTCCCCCCAGGTCTCCCCCACTGCCTCTTCTCTCACGATGCTTTCTCCTTGCTGATTGCATCCAGCCCCAGGACCCCCAAATCCAACCACTCACACTTGACATCTTCACTTGGATGTGAATATGCATTTTATTCAGCTGAACAGAGCTCTTCATTGCCCTGCTCTGCTCCACACTGCTCCTCCTGGGCTTCCCCACAGTGGGGAGCACCCCATCTACCCAGTGGTTCAAAACAGACACTTTGGATAAATCGGATTCCTCACCTTCTCTCATCTTCCACATCCAATTCACCAGCAAGAGCCATTGTCTCCACCTCCAAACTACCTCCTGCACCCGGGACCTACCCTTCATATCTGCTGTAACCTCCCTACACAAAACCACCACCATCCTCCCCTGACCTCTGCGAGGACCCCCTAGCTCATCTCCTTCCTTCTACTCTTGCCCAGCAGTCTCCCAATGGCATTCTGAGTGGGCTTCTGAAATGCATGATCAGACGTCACCTTCAGTGGCCTACATCTAGACTAAAGCCGCAGGTCCTGGGGTGCCTCCTCCATTCCGCCTGCCTCTCTGCAGTCTCTGTCAACCCTCCACATTCTCATTGCTTAGAAGGCCCTCCTTCCAGACTCCCATGTGGCCGAGTCCTCTATACAATTTGGGGTTCCACTCAAATGTTTCCTCTTCATGGAGAATTTCCATGAATCGAACTTAAATACCCTTCATGCCAACTCAGCTACTCTTGTTTACCCCTGCTCTTTCTTATCTTTGGACCACTTATTATTATTTATGATTATCTGATTTGATTATAGGTTATCCAACCCCTCATGTGTACACCACCTCTCCAGCATTTACAACAGAGGTAGGACAACCAATGGCCAATACATATATCCTGAGTGAATAAATGAAGGAAGGAATGAATCACGTGAAACCCTTCTAGAAGCTGTTTGTGGTAGAAAGATGGAAGTAGAAGAAAAGGCTTGGTTCTGGAAGGGGCCTCTGTCTGATAAGAATTTTCACCTCTTGAGTGCTATCTGTATGCCAGTTCTTCACATGTAGTGTCTCACTGAATCTTCAACTGCCCTGAGACACATCCACTATTACAATTGTCATTTTATATATGAGAAAAGTGAGGTGTGCAGAAGTTTAAGAACTAGCTCAGTGAACAGTATAGATGGGACCCACCCCTGTATACCATCTGGCTCTCAAGAACTTCCTATGGCCCCCACTCAAAGGCCTCCTTTGACTTTGGGGGAGTCACAGTTGCCATAATGCCAGTCTTGGAAGATGCCGGCTTCTGCCCCAGAAACGAAGAGGATGGCAAGAGTTGCCTTCTGCATGTCTTGTAAGAGGTCCTAAGGTCAGGGGAGCCCTGCAGAGGCCACTCTGCTTTTCCTGACCTCTGTACAGCAGAGAACTGCTAAGGGGCTATCTTCTCCCTTTCCTACAGATGGGAGGCAGCCATACAGATTTGAGGACAGCAGGAACGATAAGTGACAGTGGTTCCTGAAGTTGAGGAAGGGATGAAATGACTTCTGCGGGGCCATACCAGTCACCTAAGTATTGATCCTGTGAAAAGTAAGCATATATAAATCTGTACTGAGGCTCTAGAAACTTCTCCTGTCTGGCTGTAAAGAGATTGACCACCTGCTCTTGAGCCGTATCAGTTCTGGCTGCTGCTAGGGGTTTGGCTGGTGCCTGTGACCTTGGGAGGGGTCCCCAGGGTGCATTCAGGAAACACCACATTGAGTAATGGAAGTCTCCATCAGAGTCCATGATAGATCTGTTTTCAGCTGCTCCCTGTTGGGGTGTGATTGATTCCCGGGGAGCCTGTATCCCTTTTCTGACTTATTGAGTGTGGGTGATGGATTTTTGACAAGATTGATTTTGACCTGAATACTGCTGAGCTAAATGAATCAACACTGTCAATTTCTCTGCCCGGTTCTAAAGAATAGTTAGGTGGATAAGGACATTTTTCTTTCAATTGAAGTACTTTTAGCTACCCTGGCTGCCCAGCAAAGGCTTCCCTCTGCCAGCACCCACTGGCTGCCCTTGCAGCTGTCCCTTCTTGGAGGCACAGGCGGACAGGTCAGCCCCTCCCTTCCTCTTTGTTCTGGCAAGGCTGGCTCCCAGGTCAGGCCCACCAGGCCCACTGTCTGTGCCCGCTGGGCCCCCCTTCTCTCATGGAGCCCCAGCCAGCAATGTGAGCCGTAATTGGGGTTGGCTGTGTGACAAGGACAGAGATTTTTGTCTCATCTCCCGCTCTCATAGCTGTGATTCCTAAATTGACACATTACTTACTTTCCCCCAAACCTACAATAAGTATCCAATCTTTAAGGCGTTGCTGATGTATAGCTACTATCTTCTCGGGATGAGATCTTCACATTAATCTTTTTGCCCTCAGCATCTAAGGAGATATTCATGTGACTGATCCTAAGACATCCCTGTGCTCCTGCCTGTCTCTGCCTTCCCCTGATCCGATTCTCCCTGCTGCATCTACTACTGGGCTTAACTGTGGGCTCAGGCTTCCTGAGCCCAGAGAGAAAGGACTGAGGTAGATGCACGGAGTGCTGAAGGGCTTGGGGACAGGGGAGTTTGGAGTTGGGATTGAGCATTGCTCTAGGCCTCCTCTACATCTGCAGAATGGTTGCCCTGAGAAGGGGGCATTGTTGTCCTGACATTATTCATAATATTTAGGATATTAAATAAAATAAATGATATTATAGTGATAATTTATACATGAGAACCACCATTGGTGCTAAAGACTATTTGAGGGGCACATCACCTGTTGCTCTAAGGATTAGAGGCCAAATGCCATTAGATGCATTTTGCAGATGAGTCAACTGGGATGCCAGGAGCTTCAATAACTGCTCGAGAGTGCCCAGCCATTCAAGGGGTCTAGGATCACTGTGCTCTTTCTATGATGCCCTATTGCTTTGCCCCGCAGTGGAGCTAAGATCTGAATCATACACTCAGCTCAGATAGCTCAAGTAGGACTTGGCCAGACTCCAATGGAAGGAGCCCAAGGAGCCTCTTGGGCTCCCTAGTCCTTGACCTTGTTCTGGCCCATCACCCATGAGCTCTTGCCCAGGACCCACCTTCCTGCTGGACCTCTTACGACTCTGGGCCTTGTGGGTATAGCACTGCTCCCTGGGCTTGCTTCCAGCTCCCAGCTCCTGGCTCACCTTGTGGCTCTCTCATTGCCTAGCCCATTTTCACCTTGCCTTCTAAACCCATTACCCTTCAATGATTATTTGAAGGATGCCTCTAACTTCCAAGGCAGCTCTCTAACTCATCCTCCGGGAGACCTCAGCAGCTAGTGGCATAACCTAGCCTTCACCTAGCTCAAGAGAAGTGTGCCTCTGGCCCTGTGCCCATGCCTAGCTAATGACCCAAGGGCCAGGACCCAGGGCTCAGTGCAAGTCTGAGGCTTTTATCATGACACATTTCCCCCTCCAGCCATTGTCTCTCTCCACACAAACTCATCAACATGTCCACAACTTTATTTGGCTTTGCTTATATTGTCCCTGAATCAGGGATACTTGCTGAATTGATGTGGGGAGGTGGGGTTTCCTGGTGCAGGCTTAGCCTGAGGACTATTATAGAGCAGAATATTCTAGAAAGACAGCTGAGGGCTATAATGAAATGGACATTTCTGTGGTTTTCTCATGGACAGGTCCCTCTGAACCACTAACAGGTCACAAGCATGGCCCCAAGAAGGCGGGACTCTTGCCTGAAGGAGGAGTCAGACACCCCTAAGTGTGGCCAGGAGACAGGGATTCAGGAGGGTGGTTCAGGGGCTGTGAGAGGGCGGAAGGGCAGGGTAGAGGCTGCAGCTGAGGCCTATAAATCTGCAGGCCTTTCAAGAGCACAAAGCCTCAAGCAGCAGACCCTGTGGGGTGTTGGGGGAGGCCCATTGGACAGGAGCTGGGAGCAGGGAGACGGAGGGAGAGGAGAGAGCTGAGACCAGCTAAGTGGGTCCTCCCATGGAGGGAGAGGCGGGAGGTCTCTGGTTCCTGTCAGACTCGGGAGTTAGTCTGGGTTCAGCATTTTTTTGGTGCACTGTCCAATCCTTCCTCCTTGTTACCGCATCTCCTCTGGGCCGGCTAAGGTAACCGTGAGGAGGCTCCTCATTGTCTTACTGAGCTAGTGAAAGCCAAGTTACAACTTTTCTGGAAAGCTAGCAAATTCCCAGGGGGGAAAAATGCAGAGACTCTAGATGAACGGGGGCTAGGTGGGTCAGAGCACTCTCTTCTAGCAAACTCCTGGGTCTTGGGCCCCTGGGGTGGGAGTTTCTGCCCTGGGCTGGTCCCTGCCCAGCCTGTGAAGGGTTGGAAGCCCGTTCCCCTGGACTCCCTCCCCAGCCCCACTCTCACTCTGAGTGATTTGATTTGTGCTGAGAGGAGTACAAACACCCTAGGGATCAGAGTGGATAATTCTGGACTTCTTCCATTGGGGTCATCTTACTGACTGGTTATTCATCTGGGTCCAGTGGGAGAAGGGAGGGGGACAGTAGCGGTGTGCTGCCCGTTAACTCCTTCATCGCTGGCCTGGCCGCTGCCTAGTTGATGCGGGAGCTTCCAGGCAGCAGCTATTCCCCAGGGCTGGGTACAGCTGACCATAAGCAGGTCTGGCGTTTCTGGTGGGGTTGGTATTTGGGCTGTGGGTGGGTCCCTGCTCTGTCCTCCAGTCTACAGATCTAGCCTAACACGTTCAAGGAACTACTATGGGCCTGGCCTCTGCTTCTTCAATATCTTGCATTCATCTGACGTAGAACAGGCAGGTTATAAAAAAGACAAATGATTTGCAGAGAAAAATTTCCCATGCCAGGAGAAGAGGCAGACAGAGATAAATGAAGGGAACTGCTTCCTGAGATCCGTAGTCTCTTCCTTTCCTTTCCAGGGGCCAACGGGTCTGCGATCCGCTTTCCATGGAGCATCTCCCTCTGAAGAAGCAGGAGGATGGAAGTGAGACTACAGGGGTGCTTCTGGGACAGGAGATGTGACAAAACCAGAGAGGAGACCCAGACCCTAGCTGGGTGGAGGGAGGGACGTTGCCCAGGGGTGCTGGCTCTCAGGTGTGAAGGAGGAGTGGGAATGGTCCCCAGGCCTCTGACCTTGACTGAGAGCCCCTCTGCAGCCCTCCTCTCCAGCGGGCCCCACAGCAGCCTCGCCACCAGCTTTCACAGATGACAGATCACACTGAAATAACTTGTTCCAAGGGTAGTTGGTGATCAATGACTCAAATTAAGCCTCAGAAAAGGTCTCTTTCCTCCCTGACACTTTATAGGTTTCTTAGCTTATATCCTCCCTGGATGGCTGTATAAGCCAGATGATGGCTACCTGAACTCTCTAGAAAAAAAAAGTAAATTCACAAAGGATTTAAGGGCTGAGCCCCTGGATGGATTGAGGGTCCCCACACCCAGACCCCAGCATCATCCTTTCCAGGCAGACTTCTACCACTTCTCCACCCAACACTCTTTCTGTGTCTGCTGCCTCTGCCTTCCTGCACCCCAGCCTCCCTCCTCAGCTCAAAGGGTTTCAGCTTTTAAATCAGGTTATCTCTCCCGTCTGCATTCCTGGTAACTGAATTATCTTTGAAGGAGTATACAGAGGTCTGGGCAGGGTGGGAGGGGCTGTCTGGGCTGGGGACTATCTTCCTGGCTGCCCCCAAGCGTGGTCCTTACAGCTCCTTCCCTGGTGCCTCGGTCCCCTTCCTCCCTCCTCAGCACCATCTCTCAGTCCTGGAGTGAAGAGGGCAAAGCGGTCTTCAAAGATGCTGCCTATTGCCCAGCTGGGCAGAGAGCCAACGGGTCAGAGAGGTCGTCTCTGTTCTTGGCAGGAAATGAGGGGCTGCCATGGAAATGCCACCCAGGCTGGGACCAAGATCAGTGGAGTGGCAGCCCTGAGTGGGTGAGGTGGAGGGAAGAGAAGGGCGGCCCTGGCCCCCTCCCTGGCAGCCTCAGTCCCTGGGACCTGCAATGGTCAGCATTCCAACATTCTAGGCTGAACTGCGTGGGAAACCTGCTTTTTGTCAGTAACTTTTGAATATCAGGGAACCTACAGATCAGCTAGGAAGAGCTATGGAAATGCTGCTTCCTGAGCCCAAGAGTTGTGAGCAGCAGGTGACAGGTGGGATGTGAGGATGAGTCCTTTAGCAAGCCGTCCCAGGAAGTTGCAAACTTGGAGAAGTATGGTCCAGGGATTCATATAAAAGGCCTCATAGGATCATCAAAGCCCCTTTATAGCCCAGAGTGGGATTAATACATACTTCCTCAACCTTGAAAGCTGAGTTCCTCTAAGTAGGGTCCTTAGATCACTCTCCCCACCCCCAAACACGCACCCAGTAAAACCACAAGGGGTGTTTGCTGAAAGGCAGGTGACAGGTTCCCAATGCAGATGTACTGAATCAGATTCTCCAGGGATGGGGGCTGGAATATGCATTTATAATCAATGCTCCAATGAGAATAATAAGAGCCTAGGTTCATATGGCACTTACTCTGTACCAGTTTCTTTAATCGATATTAACTCATGTAATCTGCATAACAATTTGTGAGGCAGGTTGTATTACTGTTTCATTTAGCGGAGGATAAAACTGAGGCCCAGGGAGATTGTGCAATTCCTTAGTCATTAAACGGGGATTCAGACCCAGTGGGCAGCTGCCAGAGCTGAGCTCCCAACCATCACACCCCACAGCCCTGCCACTTCACATGGAGGCTAATGCCTGAAACCCCTCCTCTCAGAGTTTCAGCTTCTGACTAGTTCTGCAGCAGAGGGAGGAATCTGAGTGGGAGCTGGCACTGCGGTCATTGACAGTAGAGGCCAGGGTGTAGTTGATGGTCTAGGAAGACCACTGTCCTAGGAGTCAGGAGGCCAGGCTGTGCTGCTAACATGCTGGACAACTTCAGGCAGGGCGATTTTCCTCTTGAGGTCTCAGTTCTAGCCATCTGTCAAGAGGATGCTAAGCTAGATGGCTTTTAAATTTCTTCCTGGCTCTGACATTTGAAAAATATGTGCATTCCTCTTTTCTGAGCAGCTGGGGCATTTTCCTGGGAGACCACGTGTGTGTGTGTGTGTGTGTGTGCATGTGCTCACACGTGCATGTGTGTGTATGTGTGCAGGGGCAATTATATGTAGGGGAACCATCTCCGGATCAAGAGTGGCCAGGCCTTAGCATTTAGCAGTCTGAGTATATTGCAGGCCAGATCAGTGGTGAGAGGATGGGACTTACTGGGGCAGAATTTGCAGGAGCACCAGGGCTGTTTCTGTCTTGACTGTCTAGTTTTGTCCTGAAACAATGCCCTCAGGCTCTCCTGGGGGAAGAATGAGAAGAAAAGAGATGGAAAGCTGTTGCAGTCACACAGATGCAGCTTCAGGGAAGCAGAGGCCAGAAGCACGCCCCAGCTTGGAGCAGCGGTCGTCGGGCCCGCTCAGAAGCCAGTTCCATGGGGCCAGCCATTCTTCTATAGTCTAACTCAACTCTGTGGGTGGACTCTGGCCTTTGAACGCTGTGAGAATGCTCCACCGGGGACAAGCCAGTGCCATCCCCACCCTGTACTGTCCTTACAAAGATTCGGCTACAGTATGATACATAAGATAGTGGCCAACACTGGTCCTTTTCTGATGCTGCAGCTTGCTCTGCAATCCTTTAGTCCCAAGAAAACGGATGCCAGGGAGCCCATGTGCAGGGCCTTATTGGACAAGCCCTCCCACACAGCTTTCAGTAGCGGTTTGCTGAACAGAGCAGTCGGAAGCTGTAGGAAGGGGCTGCAGTGTGTGTGTGTGTGTGTGTGTGTGTGTGTGTGTGTGTCGGGGTGTGGGCAGCTCCTGGAGTCTGAGAGGCCACCTCCAGTCTCAGCTCCTGCTACCAAGCATGGGCCATCCGACTCTTTGGAGCTCCCTGGGGGGGCAGGCAGTGGGTTCAAGGTCTCTCCTGGTTCCCTGCATGGACCAGGGCCACTTCATGTTTGGACATGGCTGGTGGCAGGGCAGGGATTCTGATACATTTAGGGGCTGGACATTGGCCAAGCAACCACTTCACAGGGTGGAAGGGTTTGTTTTGAACCAGTATCTTGTCTTAGTTCGGGCTGCTAGAACAAAGTACCATAGACTGAGTGGCTTATAAACAACAGAAATGTATTTCTTAGAATTTGAAGCTGTAAGTCTGAGGTCAGGGTGCCAGAAAGGTGAGTTCTGGTGAGGGCTCTCTTCTCGGTTGCAGATTGCCACCTACTCTTGTGTCCTCACACAGTAGAAAGAGGTTGTGGGACATCTTTGGGGTCCCTTTTATAAGGGCACTAATCCCATTTGTGAGGACTCCACATGAGGGGGATTGGGTTTCAACATGAGAATTTGCTGCAGGGGTGTGTGGGGGACAACGTTCAGTCATGGCACATCCCTTGGGGTATGCTGAGAAACCACTGGCCCATGGTCATCTGTGTGTTAGCATTCACTGTGGGGCAAGGGGGCAAGGGGGCAGTTGGGGGCCAGCCTGGGGCCCGTAAGGGAAGTGACCCTAGTCCCCGCTAATGGAGCCGTTAGGGGGGGGGTACTGTCTCCAGAACCGTGTCCAGAGGGCAGCATCTCTGCCTGCATCACTCCACATAGGACCAGGACTCAGAGCTATGATATACCCTTGATTCCAAGTCTGCTGCTTCAGGGCAGGGGGAGACCTGCTAAAGGAGCCAAACTTTGCTCGTGGAAACGGGTCTGTTGCTCAGGGTTCCTGGTGCTTGGATGGCTCTGTGATTCCTCCTCTGTGGAGCCCTTCTGGACTCCGCTGCTCTGGCTTTAGTGTTCTTTCCCCTATACTCAGCTCTGTGCTCTCTCATGCCACAGGGTGGCAAGTCCTCATGCACAGACCCCAGACCCCAGAGCAGAGGCCCCACCTTATTCATCTTTATGCTGCCAGCACATAGCAGATCTGCAGCGGACACTTGGGGCTGACAGCTGCTCCAGTGAATCATGGTAACAGCGCCCGCCCTCGGTGGGCAAGGACTCCAGCTGCCTGAGGCTCCACCCAGGATTGGAATGGGAATCAGGAGCTCCCCCTGGACTTCCTCCCCAGGCCCCTGGGCGGCAGCCCCCACCTCTATCCTCCAGCCTGTACATCCAGGCAGAGATGAAGTGTTGTTTGGCGTCAGGGGCTTTCCTTGCCATGAGTCAGGTAGAGAAACAGCTTGCTTCCCAAGGAGAAAGTGGAACTTTGTAGGCACACAAGGGTAAATATTGAGTGTGATATGGTGCTAATTAGCTGCACAAAGGCCATTAGCATTAATGAGATCTGTCTCTGTGGCCGGTTCCCACTGCAGGAAGCAGGCAGCCCCATTCCTCTGGTCCAGGCTCACTGGCTCACTGCTCTAGCTGCTGCTGCCAGTCTTTATGATGCTCTCTCCTTGGGAAAAAAAAAAAAAAGAGAAAAAACAACCCAGCTAGAATCACAAAGAAGCCCCTTTTCACATTTCCTTGGATCAAAACCAAAAACTTCAGGTTAAAGATATGCTAAAAGGATTTAATTTGTTTCTCATTTCCTGCCTTAATCACATCCCCTCCTCTCCACTTGGGAATACATTGGCTGGAAGAGAGGAAAAGAATAAGGCCAAGGAAAGATCAGGGTGTTTTTCGGTTTTGGGCTTTTTTTTGAGCATTTACTATGTACCATGCACAGAGCTACACGTTACGTCATGTAAGCCTCACACTAACCGCATGCGGTAGGTTGCATCATGATCTTCGCTTTGCAGATGAAGGGAAGTGAGTCTCAGAGGGGGTAAGTAACTTGCCCAAATTCCCATACTTAACACATGGATCCTCCTTGATCCAGATCCTTCCAGTTCCTTTACTTAGATCCTGTGGGATTATACTGGGAACATACAGCAGAACTCTAGAATGCCTCCTCTATGTCTCCTGGCTTGGAATGACACGGAGTTGCTGGTCCTAGCAGTGATAGTGACGGGTGTCTACCGACTGGTCTGTGTCCACCCTTGCCTGGTATTTCAGCTCTTTCTCACCCGGCCCAGGGCTCTTCTTGCTGGGTCCGCGCTGTGCTGGAGGTTGAGTCCTGGATATAGAGGTTGCTGTCATGTGGGGCAAATTGCTGGTTAGACCCGGGTTAGGCAGGGCCTGCCGGGTACAATGAAATGGACTTTCATGGCTCTTCCTGCTTCTCGCACTAGCCGTTCTCTCCCATTCCAAGTGATACCATCAATCTGGTCACCAACGGCCAGGGCTCCCTGCTATGGCTCTCCCTCAGCAAGACTCACATTTCCATGAAATTGGCTTTCATGGAAACACACCTGTCCTTTGTTTCATTTTCTTCCATCACTTCTCCCTGCCTTCTAGACAGCTCCCTAATGTGACAAAATCCCCACAATTATATCTGGTCCAGCAGCAGCAGGCCAAGTGGAAGAGAAGAACAGCAGAAAGTTGTGGAGGGATACTCAGGGAGCAGCTACAAAAGCAGTGCCATGAAATAAGTCTAAAGGTCAAGCTAAGGGCGGTAACAGAAATGAATAGCAAGGTTAATAGTTGGGAGAATCAAGAGCAGGGTGGACCAGAATTAAATAATAAAAAAAAATGTGTAGTGATGAACTGAGACCAACCCCTGCCTGCTTCTATCAGAAAAGAGATTTGAGGATTGGCAGGAATCTAATAGTACCTGGTTTCCACCATCCCAGATGGCTCAGGCACAGCCACTCAGGGCTAATGGGATGGCTCTTATAATGTAAGCCAGGCTCAGGAAGGGGTCAAAAGCTGCTTAGCACAGTAATTCACAGGTAATTTTTTTTGCAAGGAGGCAAGGTCAAAGACACGTAGAAAGGAAAGTTCTGCTTTTCTTAGGTGAGGTCAGACTAGGGGGAAAATAGCACTCACTTTAGAGTGTTTATTTCTAATATAACCAGTAAGGAAATTAATCTAGAGCAGTGAGCTGAAATTAGGGTACTCAACATTTTAAGTTGAGTTGAGTTTCTCTTACAAACAGAGAAAAACCTTCATTAGTTTTCTATTAAAGTAAAGTCTCTAAGTTTGCAAGACACAAGAGACAAAGGAGGAGCAGACATCTTCCTTCAGTGGGGCAGGGGGTTCTTCAGAGGGAGGGATATGGAACATAGATTGGGGAACTTAAAAGAGGGGATAGAAGGGATCATCCACCTGGGGCCAACTTCTTCTGAAGACCTAGGCTTCCTTTCCTTGGGTGATAAAAAAAAAAGACAGGAAGAGTCATAAACTGGGGTCCTCCTATATCGTGCTGGGCTGAGAGACCTAACAGACCCATCAGAAAAAGGATTGACACTATATGAACTGTAACCCTGATTATGTTCTACTTGGAAAGACTGGTAAGGCAGGAAGTATGTAGGGAAGAGATAAGTCTTCTGCTCTGCACAACTCCAGGGGGCACCATCCACCTGGAACTCAATGTGCATGATTGCTCCTGGGGTTTGGTAACATGACCATATTAAGTAAGGAACAATACTTGCTTGTGGGGTAAGGTGGACACCTGATGGTTTTGTTCACACCACAGTTTTGTCCCTTCTTTTGATAAAGAATGCCAATTTTCCTTTGGGGGCCCTCTCTCCTCCATTCCACCCCTCTGAATCCTAATTCTATGAAGTTTACATGAGAATGTCCATCAGGAGATCAAGCTAGCCAATCTCTTTCTCTCTCTTTTAATAAAATCTACTTACATGAATTTAGAATTAACAATAGATTTTAATTAAAATTATGATTATTAGTTATTTGAAAAGTTAAATAACAATAGAGATGCTGTATTTTTCCCCCCAACATTCTCAACAATGTGTCTTGTGCACCTCCTGGAGGCAAGTACCTGCCCTTCTGGGCACCACTGGCCTCCATCACAGCGGTGACAAGAAGCTCTTCAAGTGCAGTGGGTCGCCACTGATCCACTGGATGATTGCAGTTGCCTAGTAGCCTTTGAGAACATGCAAATCTCCCTCCACTCAGCACTTGCTAACTCTCTCCCTTCTAGTAGTCCTTTCTACACCCTCACCACCTGATTGCCCAACTTATGCCATCTGTTCACATTCTTTTCCTGTGAAGCCTCCGTACCCTGTCGTGGCACCAAATAGTTTTGAATGGTGGACAAACCCACTGATGGCCTACAGTGTGGAAGTAGGTGCTCCATCAACGCTTGAAGGAATGAAGGTGAAACCAGGTGGAAGCTGACCCCAGGTTTCTGCCACCAGGAGCTCCCGGGGGCCCAGCCCTGCTAACCCCGCTAAGGGTTAAGTCTGTGTCCTACTGCCCGCCCCCCGCCCCGCACCCCGCACCTGCTGCATCAGGCTACAGTGCTTTGGGGCATGACAGGACCCCCCACAGGGAGCGAGGAGCCCAGGAAGCAACTACACAAGACTTGGACCTAGGGCTGGAGGGTAACCGTGACCTGGGGGCTAACCAATCTCAGAATCAGAACTGTGAGTAGAATCCTACAAGGTCAGAAATGCATCAAAAATGATGTATTTTTGATGACAGCAACCTGAGAAGATTGTTTATTACTTCCAGGGCCACTGCTAGCCTTTGTGATACCTACAAAAGGCACACAGTTAAGGGAAATGAGGTACCTTTGAGCAAAGAAAAAGTCATCTTTCTCTACACAGGCAAAACCATGCACAGAGAGGCAAAGCCTGATGAGCAGAAACAGTAGGTTAAATCCACTCTAATTTGCCTGCTCTGCTGAGTGGCCAACTCTTAAGCTCTTCTATCCCTGGAGTAGTCTTGCTTTCTATCCTTCCTGCAGCTTATTTGCTCAGATTTTCTGTGTTCTGTAATGACCCCAGACCCATCAACTGAAGTTACCCAGAGGAGGTTGCTGTTGCTTGCCATCAGAGAACCCCAAGAAATGCATGGAGGAACATGGCAGAGATGGGGTTGAAGGAGCACCAGCTCCCACTATGAATTATTCAGCTAAGGCATACCTGGCATTAACGGTATTGGGGATATTTATGGGAAATTAGTGGCCAAGGCAATAACAGAAACACAGAAGGTTGCAAAAGCCAATTCCCTATTTTTTTCTCATAGATTAACACACACACATGCACCTCTTCAAGCAGAGAAGAAGTACTGCCCACCGAGGGGCACGTAAGGGAGGGATGTGAAGGAAATGCGCCAGGTGGCTCATGTCAACCCAGATGATCTGAAATCTCCTGCGATCCTTTCCTGTTCTAGAATGTAAAACGATTTCCATCACGAAGTAGTCCTTTCCAATGGATTAATGGGTTTCCTCTTCTCCCATGACGTATTTGTAGTATATAGGGACATTTGGGAAGCTCCATTTGCATTATGTCATCACAGTTTTTTCTGTTGTACACATTTCTCTGCTCCTAACACCTCTTCCTTTCCTCTTGAAACTCAATGTGGGAGGAGGATGACATGCAGCATGTGGCTTGGAGAAAATCAACTCGAGATTTGAATACCAGCAGTTTACTAGCTATATGACCCCAGGAAAATGATGGACCTTCTGAGGTTTTTCTTCCTCTGGTATCTACACAGTGGATATTTATTGTTTTTGCCACCCAGTGGTTTCTTCTGTAACAGGGACACAATTTTCTTGTGAGAATTCCCTGCCCTGACACACAGATCTGAAATTTTGAAAGGGTAGGGGGCACTGATGTCACACAGGTGCCGTCCAGATGGTCACAAGTGGCTCAGGTTAATAGGCATTGTGCCTCTGACCGCAGTGATTGGTTCACAGGGGATCATGTGACTCAATCAATGCCAATAGAAATCTGGTGGTGGACCTGAATTCAAATCATGGAATAAAAGAAGGTTTTTCATTTCCTCCTTGACTTCAGTCCAGAGCTGCTGGGAGCTACTAAAATGAGGAGCGCTGTCTCAGAGTGATTCTAGACAGGGGACAGCAGAGTGGAGAGAAGAAGAGAGGCCATGTCCAGATGACATCATTTGAGCTGTTCAATCTAGAAGGGCCTGACACTTACAGCCCTGGATTTGAATTTTTTAGTTATGAGACAACATTCCTTTCCTGCCCCTTTTTTGTTAGTCTGTTAGACTTATATTTTCAGATACTTGCCCTTGAAAGAGTCCCAACAATATGATACTTGTTTATCTTTAAAGATTTTGATAGGCGTTAGAATTAAAATGGGAGGTCAGTAAATGGTGGCTTTATTATTTTCATTATTCTTATTGTTGTGGTGTTTTCACAGATGCTGCAAGGCTCTTACTTCCTCCTCTCTCCCCTCCACCAAATGTTCCACAGAGACTGATGGCAGGCATTTCTAGCACTGTGACAGAGGCTGGGTGAAGGCCAGAGGCACCTGCCTCAAAGATGCCTCCCTGCCTCCTGCAAGCCAACAGCAGAGCTCAGAGTCTGCCACCGAGGATTCGCACTCTAGAGACCACCGTCCTGATGGACCAACTGCACTATATGCTCCACATCCCTCCCCCAAGCCAACACCCCTACTGCATCCTAGACTGAGGACCTGGGATGGTGGCCTGTTGGTGGAATTGAACTTTAAAAGAGCAACATGCTAATTCCATGCAAATGAATATCTATTTTGAATCAACAGCTTGGGCACTTTTCCTAGGAGGGCTGAGGCAGCAGGAATCCAAAGGGAGGACAGGAGGGGAGGAGTATCTCTGGGAGGTGTCAGAGAGCACACTGGGGCTCCCAGCAGAGCAGAGCAGCCTCCTGCCCACAGCCCCTGATGCTATTTGATCTGCTCATTAGCAAGTATGAAACGTGGAGAGTCCAAAAAGGAAAAAAAGAAAAAAAACAAAACAAAACAAAACTCGGCAATGAATAAACTAACAGATGGAGACTTAATTCAATTTGCATGCAATCCACCCAATAACCAAGGACTTTGTTTGCCTAACAATGGAGACTGGGGAAGGGGAAAGGGTCCCCACTGAGGGGGCTAAGGGGGAGGATCCCACACCCACACCCACACCCACACAGCCCCCCATCCCCTCCCCATCTCTTCATGGGGACCAGATGGGTATTCCTGTAAAGCTTCTCTCCCTTGGGCTGATCCTAAATTCACCCTCTGATCCAGAGAGAAGGTTCTTGGGAGAAATGAGGCTGGCACTGCAGGGAGGGGAGGGTCTGTGGGCAGCAGCAGCAGAGGGAAAAGAGAAGCCTGGTGGGAGCTGAGGGACAAGGTCAGGGTGACCCTCCCCACACCCCCTACATACACACAGAATGAATCAGAAGGCAATGAAGCTGGGGAGCTGGTACTCAAATAACGGTATGCCTGACTCCAAAGCCTACATCCTTTCCACTGTATATCCTGCTTCCAGAGCCTGGACCCCAAGCCTTGCTCTGCCATTGACGAGCTGCTCTGGTCATCATCAGTTGACTTTGAATCTCTGAGCATTGAGATTCCATGTTTGATAAATGTGAATACTAGCCAAATAGACCTTGCCACAGTTGTGGGGTAGCACACATCAAGTGTGAGTGTGGAAGCTTTGTGTGATCTCTATCATTCTGTCCAGGTTCTCCTGTGAGTGATGATCATTGTTAGGGTCTGGGGCGTCACTCACTTCCTCCCCTCTAGGGAGCTGACCGATGGGGCATGTGCACAAAGAACAATCGCCAAATGGGAAGAGAAGTGCCACTTTATTCAACAGCATGGTGGTGGCAGGAACCAATTGTATACGGTGGCTTAAGCCAAATCCCAAAACTGAATCCCAGACACAAATCCCACTTGCCCTGGCCTGCAGAGAGGAAAAGAGATACATTGGGCTGGCCTTCCTGTGGACACAGGTGACCAGCCATGGGACAAAGGGTATAGGTGTGCCTCAGCTTCCTGGATGCAAAAAGGAACATGAAGCACCTGGGTGGTTAAATCTTGTTCTAGAAGGATCCAGACATTTGTGGAGGAGGAAATACTTGTTTCTAGTACTCTCCTAGGTTCTGTGGCTGGCCTGAGGTTTAAGCTGACATAAGGCAGATTAATAGGAGCAAAGCATATGCATTTTATTTAATATCTTTACTATTTATAGGAAAAATTTTAATATTTTGTAGGAAAAATGAAGACACAAAGAAGTGGTTGGGACCCAGAGCTTATGTGTCTTCTTTAATGAAGAACCATCCATTAGTGGAGAAGTGACAAGATAGAGGAAAAGGAATTTAAGCTTCTAGAGGTGATAAGCTGTGGGACGGAGACTACAAGATATGTGGGGAAACTAATGGAAGATCAAGGTTACTTTGTAAGTCTGTTCGTGCAGATCCATTGTGGCATCAACCCCCCAGTCTCTGGTGATAATGTTCTTCTCTTCCTGGTGTGGGGAGGCACTTTCTCAGGGGAAATGTTGTGTCTTGCTTTTAGGTAGAAGGAGGGAGGTCAGAGCCCTTTCTGCACCTGCTGTCTCTCAAGCACCTTCAGCTCAAAATAATCAACATGCTAAAATGGCATATTTTGGAGTGGCATGTTCTCAGCCCCTTCATGTGCCTTATGCGGGTGAATGGAGAGCCCCCCTCTGCACATAAGAAGTGAAAAGGGAAGGAACCATGTGAAACACACAAGTGAAAAAGTACCTTGTTTTGAGCCCAGATTTGCACTGATACTATGTCTACTGCCATGTTAGACTTGACCCCAAAATTTCCACCTGAGGTTTTTATTGAGGGTAGGGTGGTTTTTCTGGCTTTTCTTTTTCTCGTTGTACTACAGAGAACATGGAGCAGGCATGAGACATTCTTGCCTCAGATTTGACCCTGATCCAGAGAGTTTGGCCGTGGGCCTCAATCTGTCCTGAGAGTCAGAAACCTCAACTCAGCCTCAACCTAGGCCCAGGTCGAGACATTTTGGAAATATCTGCAGGGATAACTCACAGTCTCCTGTGCCAAGAGTGTGGGGGATAAGAAGGACAAGGGAGGGCATGGGGGAGGAAGTCAGGTCTGGGAATTCAGGTCCACCTGTCAAATATCCGATAAATCAGTGTTGCTCAAGTTGAAAAGCTGCCCTGTTGGACAACTTCCTTTGTCATTTCTTTTTAGTGGAAAGAAAATGAATATTGATTCTGTTCTTGGCTCCATGCTGAGCCCCTTCAAATGAGTATGATTGGGTTTTCCCAAGTTAGTGGGTGACATTCTAGCATTTGGGGCAATGCCATCTCTCAGAACTCAGCCTTTGAGTTGCAAGCTTGGTGAGGTGTCTTTGAGAGTATCTTGGGGTCAGTGCAGGCAAGGAAAGGGGAGCTTCAGGGCTCAGGTGATGTCAAGCTCCTCTTCAGCGTTCTGGACCAGAATCATCTTAGAAATGGCTCAAAGTTAGGTATGGCAAGATGCTGAGGAATGGTTCCAACGGATCCTTGGAAAAGATTAACCCTAATACCAAATGTCAGGCTCCATGATGGTAGGAACTGCTGGACAGAACCTGTCAACCTCCTAGTGGAACAGTCCTACTGGAGAATGAAAGGGTATCTTGAAAAAAAAAAAAAAAAAAAAAAAAAGAAAGGGTATCTGTAGTCTGGAGCTGACTTCTCCAGGCACAAAATTCCTCTTAACCTCGTGGAGTATTGCAAAAGTGCTTGGGAGTTTTGCATTTTCCTCATAATAGATACTTGGGTATAAAAATAATTTCTGAATCAGGTGCCATCCAGCAAAGCTGGTAAGAGAGGAAAATGTATCATGTTTATGCTGAAGCTTGGAGACCCCATGCCCTATCCCCTGGGGTATGTTATTTGTGAGAAGCAAGGTAATATTCAAATGCATGAACTCCCTGATTCTAAGCTTTGTGGAGGTCACTATTACAGCACAATTACTTCCTGTCTTACTGGGGGGTGAAATTACTTCCTCCTCTTACTGGGGATGAAAAAGAAGTGTGTTTACTTTCACACTTCAAACCTCCCAGAATTCTAGAAAGTTGTCCCCTTGGGTGTTCTTGAGGTATCACCTCGTGGCTCACCTGCAAATAGGGACATCCCTCTCTCAATCCAGACATAGTCACATACACTGAGAGGACTCTAAGATGGTGGGTTCACAGTGGATTTTGATAATGTGGCTCCTTCTAAACTAAGCTATGAATGGGAAGCTGTGAATGTAAACTGGGAAGCCAGTGGTTAGGGAAAGGCATAACAGGAAACAGCGTGGGGCTAATGAAAATTTACTATCTTTTGTTACCCAAATTGTTCCCCTTGTGTGTCTAAATGGACATTTACTAGAAATTTTCATAGTTACAAGTATAAAAGGTGTGTGTGTGGGGGGGGGGAATGAGTAGAAAGTAATTGAAAATGCTAACTCTGCTCTCAGAAATTATATCTGCATATTCCTAACCCTCCACCTTGAACTGCGCCCCCTCAACATCCATGCACACTTGAGAGAGAGACAGAGACACCCATGTCAGGGGTCAGGATAAGAGTAAGGGAAGAGGTTAGATCTGAAGCCCCGATCTCTTCTATCCATGGGTTACTAAAAATGCCCCAACTGTTTGTTTAAACTATGCTATGGAACCCTGTGGCAGTAAGATGATTGGGTCTGTGTCTTCCTCAGGATCTGCTGTCCAGGAAGAAGTGGGGTGAATGTGCCATGCTTGGGGTGGCTTAGAGGCCCCCAAAATCCAGGGAGGAAGACCCAAGCCCCTTGAGATGGAGAGGACAGGCTGTCTGCTATGCAGCAGATTCTCTGGGTCCACTTGCTTTGTCAAGTTGTCATCACTAGGAGTAATTTTGACTTTCTCTGTCATCCCCAGGCTGCCTGGCCAGGTGGAAATGCAGTGCCTCTGTGCTGCTCCTGTGCAGATAGCATTTAGTTTGTGTCACATGAGGCTAGGGAATCTGACATAATGAGGTATAGATCACTTTGGCCTGCACTGCAGGGAACCACTGGCATAAGGATTCTGATTGGAGGCAAGCTGGTCACCTGGACAGTAACTCTACACTAAAACTCTGAAGCCAATTACAGATGCTGTGGGAGGCCTTTACCCTCCTCCTTAGGGTCTGGTGTGACATTTTTTCCAGGTATAATGGGCAGTGTGACGTGGTGAAAAGAATGCAGGATTTGGCCTCAGAGTTCTGGCTATAATTCAGAGAGGCAAGCGGTGGTCTTTTACCTCAAAGGATGGTTGGGAGGAATAATTGTGCACACACCTGGAACTTTTTTTTTTTTTAAGATTTTATTTGTTTATTCATGAGACACACACACACACACACACAGAGAGAGAGAGAGAGAGAGAGAGAGAGGCAGAGACACAGGCAGAGGTAGAAGCAGGCTCCATGCAGGGAGCCTGATGTGGGACTTGATACCGGGACTCTAGGATCATGCCCTGAGCTGAAGGCAAGTGCTAAATTGCTGAGCCACCCAGGGATCCCACACCTGGAACTTTTGTAGCTGTGTCCAGGTAGCTGGGCAAGGAGTCTGGGGAGGAGTTAAGGAAAGGATCTCAATGTCCAGTTGTGTTTGATTCTTCCTCTATACACCTGTTTCCTCCAGAACCTGGCCTAATCACTGTGTCCGCAGGAAAGCTGATCCTGTGTCGCTGAGGGGAGCGTAGGCCGCTTCTCTTAGGACTCTGTGTTCCTCTCTCCTTAGAGAGAATGAGGGGTTCCTCCACCTTTAGCATCCAGCACTTACTCCTATTTTGCTTTTATCACACTGCTTACAATTAGTCATTTACTCATCTGCTCCCACTGAAAGATTGAACTCCATAAAGGTGAAGCCTGTGTCATACTGAGTAACTGAGAATAGTAGAAAAATCAATGAATGTTTGGTAAATGAAGGAATATGCAAGGCTGAAAGAAGCAGGTTGTGTTGATCTCAGGACCTGATGCTTCATCTCTGGCTTTTGGGAACTTGATTCCCTCAATATCTTCACAGCTTTTCTTCCATAAGAAAGGTACGGATCTGAGGAGTCAGTACATTCTGAGGGATAGGAAACTCATGGGTATTTCATAATGATTCTTATAGAACTATAGAGCTCTTTTCATTTTAAAATCACTCTCACATTCATGATTTCATTTGATTCCCATTAACAATTTGGGGGTGGGGGGTGGGAAGGACAAAAGGAAGCTGAGATCCAGGGAAAAGTCAACGGACTTGTCCAAGACCACACAGGTAACTGGGGATAGAGCCAGAATTCGAAATCCGATCTTTTGATTTCTGTCCAGATGCTCTTGAGGGGAAACTGTGTCATTTACTAAAAATATCTTTAAGAATTCATGAATATCTTCATGAATCTCTTCTGCACAACTGTCTGGGACCTGCTCTGTGACAAGAGCTGGGAACATAGAGAGGAACAGGACATAGCCCTGACTTCAGAGAGCTTAGGGTCCAGCAGAAGAGACAGGTACATAGGTTGCATTTGAAGCACTGGGTGTTATTCTGTATGTTGACAAATTGAACACCAATAAAAAATAAATTTATTATTAAAAAAAAAAGAAGAAGAAGAAGAACTGGAGACCTAGATGAGGTCTAATAACACTGTGGTGGGAGAGAATGAGGGGAAAGAAAATTGGGCTATTGTCAAACAATGTGCCAGAGGCTAAGGGTACAATGATGATGAAGTGGTTGTGGCCTAAACCAGGGAGTTCATTATCAAATGTTGATGCCTTCTTATTTTTCTGGTTCCTGACCTTGAAGACCTCTTTGACTGTTTCTTTCCTGGCCAGACTCTCAGCCATGACTTCTGTTGTGATCTCCTGTCTCCTACTCTAGACTCTCTTCTTGGATCAAATCTCTGCTGGGCTACCACATTACTCTGGGTGAAGCAGGTGTAATTCTGGTTCTATGTGGCACATCTTTTCCAGATTTTCAGCCTCAGGGATGAAGGAATGAGTAGTTTGGGGCCATTACGTTTCTATTGATGGAATATGGGACTTAGGCTCCCTCCAGCCATACATATCCCAGAATATTGACTGGGGTAGGAACTTTTTCCATCTTGCTCATATGTCTATTTTGGAGTAGTAGGTGGGATCTAGTGAGCTAGGATGCGAATCAGGTTTGCTGACTCCAGGAACATAATACTATTCCATAGGCCATAATTGAAAATCTATTAACTCTGGAAACCAGTATCGCACATAAACCTCCCCAGCCCTGGCCATCTTGCAGTGAGTACTCCCTCCCCGTTATTCCTATAAATCACCGGAGATAGGCTGGGAACCAATCGATGAGAAAAAATTATGCCACAGCATTAGATTTCATCATACACAACTTGAACTATTACTTTTCTGTCCTGTGGTATGAGGAATCATGAGAATTAATAGTCTTCCTCTTCTCCAACGATGGGTTTATGACGCAGTGCTACCTACACTCTATTTCTTCTTTAAAACCATCAATTAATTTTGGGTACTTACAACTACTCAGTCACTTCCTGAAATTAGCACACTCCCCACCGTAGAGTCTTAAAGGGAGTTTTAAATAACGATATGCTTTCCTAGTTTGGGCTTCCTTCTAATGGCTGATTCAGAACCAGTTTCAGCCTCACCAGACTCCTCCCGCTGACCTCTCTCTAGACTTGGCTCCATATTTCTACAGAAGTATCTGGTACTCAACCCCAGTATACCTCTTCTCTCCAGATAGTCAGGGTAAGTCAAGGTAAGTGAAGTCACCTAAGGTCAAGGTGATTTCATTGTTCTCATTCCAGCATCCCACTTCCCTTGCTGTGGGGAAGTCCTCTCTGAATTCTAACTCCTTTGAAAACAAAATGGAAAAATGGAGTCCTTTGAGCAAACAGCCCTGGTGATACCCCTCTGGGCAAATCCCAGTACCTGAGTGACTACAATGAATATAGGTCAGCTGGGAAGATGTGGTAGTGGAAGTCTAGGTGGCCCAGGACATGGAGATGATGCCAGACCAATATGGAGTTGGGTCCCTCGTGTATCTTCTGTTTGCAAAACATTGTGCTAGACCTTGTTTTAAACTTTTATCTTATTTGTATATGAAACCCAGATTTTCTGGGAGGGAAGCAAGGAATTTTATTCAAGGTCCATGAATACTTTCCCTTAGTTATCCTCAGTTAAGTTTTTAATGGGTTCACATTCTCTAGAATCATTCATTCATTTGTTCATACATTCACTAAATGTAATTAATTAATGTTGCACGTAAGGCAGTGCTGGGATGATTTGCTGTACATGGATATGACAATAACATAGCCCCAGACCTTAGGTATTTGAAATCTTGTATGAAAGATAACATTTTTGGGCAGATATCTCACAATTCAAGGCAGTATGGGATAAATGCTTTCCTTCTGATGGAAAAGAAGTCTTTATTGGTGGAAGAGGTAATAGAGAGAAACTCCTCAAGACGGCCTGTTGTCTGTGGACTTTTGCACAAACCAGAACCGTATCACCACCTTCCAATCCTACTGAACCACCAGGCACATTAGTGCAAGTCCAAGGAACTCAACAGCTTAAAGAGTGTCTAGGGGCTCCTAGCAACTGCCACTTTCTGAGATTTTCCGACTCACACACCATCCAGGGCTGCAGGGGCAGCTGCCATGTTATAATGAGTCCCTGCTCCAAAACAGCTAATAAATCAAGGCAAAACAGGGACCCCTAGGTAGCTCAGTGGTTGAGCGTCTGCCTTCGGTCCAGAGCATGATCCTAGGGTTGTGGGATCGAGTCCCACATCAAGCACCTTTCAGTCAGCCTGCTTTTCTCTCTGCCTATGTCTCTGCCTCTCTCTCTCTCTCTGTGTGTGTCTCTCATGAATAAATAAAATCTTTTAAAAAAATCAGGGTGAAACCAAGCTGATCCTGTGTGTCTCCTTCTCCAGGAGTTTTGGTCTTGGGCCTGAGAGAATGGAAAGTCTCTTTGTGTATGTGTGTGTGTGTGTATAAGATGGGTATTTTGGGAACTCCTAATAGTGATGTTTCCCATGACTAGACCAGAGAAGTCAGGGAATAAGTCATTTTGCGGAGAGAGGGAAGAGGTGAAACAGAAACCAAGAAAGAAGTAGTAGTAAGAAAGAAGTAGTAAACCAAGAAGAAGTAGTAGTAGTAGAGTAGTAATATAAAAGAAGAGAAACTCCTGGACGAATTTGAGCCCTTGGTTATAGTAAGTCCTAAACCCCAGTTGAATTCAAGCTTTTGGGTTCCATGAGATACCTCAATGTACTTGCAATAAGGCCTCCAGTTTTCTTCAACCTGAGTTGGGTTGAGCAGCCATCATTTGTGTCACAGCAGGTTAAAATGACTGGAGCATGCTAGACTGCATGCAGAATTTACAAAAGAATTATCTGGAAATCCATTATCACAACTCTCAAAATCCTTCATGTATAATATGGGAATCCTATAATGTCAAATTGTTGGAAATCAAGAGAGGGTTTTAAAAGAGAATGTCTCTGAGGTGAGCCCTGCTTGGTGGCTCCCTTCTCCATAAAAAGGAAAGGGTGGAAAAATTTTCCTGCACCTCAAGTCACAAGAAAGCATCACTCAGGGAGCTTCATATTTTCCCCTCCAGTAGGGGGACCCAGGAGGCTGGTGTCTGACTCCTGCCCATGAAACTTCAGAGGCAACATGGCCTGAAAGCCAGCTGCTGTTGTTGAGAAGCTAAGGAGGATTGTTGCTGTATTGGGACTGGGGTTTGTCAGGGCAACAGAGGCAAGAATGTTTCTATGGCCCCTGTAGGCCCTCAAGGGGGAGAGAACTGGCCCAAAATAATTTTAAGCCTTGTCCAAGGGAGAGTCAGTGGAAATCCCACAGAGAGAATCTGTATGAAGTGGACCATCTGAAAACCAGGGCCTGGGGAGGGGTGGCCAGTGGGAAGGCCACATAGAGCCTGCGTCATGGCAGATGCTGTCTATTGTTCCCAAGGCCTCTGACAAGCCTTGAGAGCACCCATGGGAGGGAAGGAGGCTTTAGACATCTTCTAGACTCAGAGCTCTTGAAGTTATTTTGCTATCGTACCTGTCAGAAAATTTCCCTGTTCTTACCTCTCCTTCTTCTCATCACTCAATGCCAGAGAGTCAGAAGCAATTGAGCAGAGAGAAGGTCTTTGAGAAAGAAGGAAGAAGCTCATGGCACCCTCTCCTCTCCTGTGGCAGGAACCCACTAAAGTTGAGGCAGGAGTGGGTGAAGAGTTATTTTTACTGACAGGCAAGGTCACATATTAACTGGTTTCGCTTCACTTTTCATCCTTCCCTGAAGTTCGGTGGAACAATATGATTAGTTGGAAGTGGTGTGGGTCACATCTCACTGAGCACGGAAAAGCCCCTGTATGATTCTCCAGGCTCTCTCTTTCCCTTCACAACATGGAACCACAAGACAAAGTGAGAGTCACCACATGGAGGACAGCTGTGTGGGAGAGTCTCCTGACCTCCAGTGGACTCTGAAGAAGTGAAAAGTAAAACTTGTGTGTGAATCATTGAACTTTTAGGGTTGTTTGTTAGTGGAGCAGAAACTTGTAATAGCCTGATTAATACATCTTTGTATAAAGACTGATGTGTTGACTATTATATTGAACTGGGCACTTCACGTTATTAAATCTAGATACTATGTTGGTCATGTAAAGTGACTTCTAGTCTCTAAGAGTGAGCAGAAAAGTCAGAGATTTTACCCAGTGTCAAGGAAAAGGACTAGCCATAGAACCAGTTTAAAGGGATAGTGGCAAACAAACACAAATTTGCCTTTTGAATATATCTCATGGGTCCTGTTTATTCAGCACAGTGGTTACAACTTGCAATGGGAATAATAACCCTTGCTTCATAGAGTTGCTGTAAATTGAAAACAACTTGGTTTATGTTAGGTGCTTAATAAAAGTCAGTTTCTTTCTAGGGGAAAGGGTGGAAAAATATGGAAATATAGATCAGGGAATGTAGGATGTGGATAAAAATGTCACCATCCATACTCTTCTGCCCAAGGCAGGACATCCCTCCAGGTCTGATCCCTTCTAGAAATGCAGAAAAAAAAAGTCTGAAGTTTATAAGAAGAAGGTTTTCTTGAAGATTCCAAGTAGGAAGAGATCCATGGAAAAAATCACTATCAGCTAGGTGATCTTAAGCCAAATAGTCAACCTCTCCAGCCTCTGCTCCACCTAGACTAGATAAGCTATCAAGTCCTCTGCAGCTCTAATATCCATTCAAGGATAAGGCAGTCCCTGGGGGCTTGGAGGGAAGCATGGTCTAGCCCAAGCTGTGTATCCTGAGGTGCATGGGGTCAACCCATTTGGGAGGGGATGCTGGACTGGGGAGATCTATGGGTTCAGCCTCTGCCCATCCAGACCCATAACTTCCTTAATCCTCAAGCCCAAACTATTTTCTTGGAAAGCCACTGGGAAAGTACGTTTCCCTGTAACTGGCTCAGCACAACCCTCCAATCTCTCCAGGCTTGGCCATAAAGTGGTCTCAGGCTCCATGCTGTGCATGTGAATATAACACAAATATTTATCCTGCCCATAAAATACCATGACAAGCTGCCACTGTCACTGGGCCCCTGTGGTCTTGTAAGGTGAAGACTGGCTACAGTAGCATCTCTGGACCCTGGGAGCCCTGTCCTGGAGTAGCCATGGTCAAATTGGAACCAGCAAGTGGAATAGTACTTGCTACAACTGCAAAGGGCAGATTCTATTTCAGGCCTGTGGTGTGTGTATTTCTTACTGACTCCTTTTCAAAGCCAAATCAATATCAGGCCAACCAAGAGATTTCCAGGGATATAAGCCATGGGGCTGGGCGGAAGCAGAGAGGCCTCTGCCGTGTGATCAGCAGAGCTGAGCCCGCTGGGAGGCCTGGTCTTGGCTGATGTTAGTGCTTGCCACTCTGGGGATAGGAGCAGAAATGTTAAACTGTTCACCCCTGTTTTGATCACAGCCTCCCTGTAATAGGGATTCTTGCGGGAGCTCTGGCTTGCCAGAGCTGAATGGACCGGAGGATGCTCCATGGGTGTGAGCGGTGTGCAGGAGGGAGAAGAGGCTTCTTGGCATTCACACCTTGGAGGTGACCCTAAGAGTGGAGGAAGGGACCTGTCTCCTTTCCCCAACAGGGGGCACTGCCAGGGCAGGATTTTCTACTCGCTTCTATTGACTTCTGCTCAGCACGTTGAGAGATGGAGAGTTTTAATTGGGACAAACCTTAGGTAGGTAAAAATGGGCTCTAGCCATCTTGTCTGATTTCAGGGACCTCTCACCAGGAGAAAAGCCCCACGTAGCCATTCTCCCAAGTTGCCTAAAGCCCCACCACTAGAGACTCATTTCTTTGGGCCTCTGTATAAATCCATTTCTCTGGGACTCTGTATGGAGTCCCAAGGCAGTGGCTATACTTTACTCACTGTGTATGATTTGTAAGAATATTTTCTTTGTCATTTTGTGACAGAGCATCCATCAGAGGCCATGCCTTGAGAGCCAGGAGCTGTAGGGGTAGAGTGTGTGTGTGTGTATGTGTGTGTGAAGCACTAGAGAAGAAAGAGAGACCACTTGGCCCTGCTGGCACTGAGGGTGCCATTGAGGGTCTCAGAGAAGGAAGGCTGGCATCACTTCACTGCTCTCGGTGGCCTGAGCAGGCAGGCCCTCTGGTTTTCCTGATGAGGTGCAGGGGTATGAGGCAAGAGCCCCGGGTGGCATTGTGAGCTGCCAGCTATTTGGCTAATTCTAGACCCCTGAATGGTATTCACCTCATGCGGAGTCTGGTACTCAGACTTGGAAGCCTCCAGAAATAGGACCTGGTGGAGAGGATGGAGGTAAGGAGGAGCCTAGAGAGGAGTTTGGACCCTGTGTTCTCGTTCTAGACTCCAAGCCGCCTCCATCTCTTTCTCCCAGTAACCCTATCCAAGGGATAGGCAATGGACTAGGGAAGAGTAGGGCAGACTGCTTGTCTCTCTGCTCCCTGGTCCCTCTGTCGCCAAGGCAACGGGAAGGGAGACTCCCAGTCCTCGTGCAGCTGGGACTGACCACACCCCTTGTTTCAGGGGAAACAAGGTCAGGGACCTTCCCCAGCCAATGCCCCATCCCAGGGCAGATCCTACCAGAGTCGATTTGGTATTAATGATGTTCTAAAAGCAGCAAGTTTGTGGCCAGGGGAAATCAATTGGCCAGAAATGTGACAAAAGGGGAAATACTCTCCAGCATATGAATGTCTGAATTATTGATGCCTTCAGTTTGAGGCTTTCAGACACCAGCGCTTAGCTGATAAACAGCAAAGTGCACTTTCTTCCTATACTCCCCACTCTGCTGGCCCTGACCACTTGGGACCTATGCAAGTTTGCCCTGAAAACAAGTAAGACCCTAGGGCCCAGGCCAGGGAGGTGGCTGGACTAGGGGCAGGAGGAGGTAGGGGGTGCTGAACTCTCTGAGGCCCCCACTCTGGGCCTGATGCAACCACCCTGTGACTGGGGGCCCCACATCTCTTTGGATCTGTAGCCACACTTTGATTTCTGCTTCTGCAGCTCTGGCAGGCCAGGGCCACCAGCAGACTCTGCTTTTTTCCTTCTGTTTTGAGGGGCTTGAATTTTCAGTATCATCTGATTTTCACATGGGGGAAGGAAGAAACAAAAATCTTCATCTACAAACAAAAACCAAATCTTATTTCTCTTACTCTAGAAACCATTATCTCAATTCAAACTGTGAGATTCAGAGCTAATATATGGCACTAGTAGTTCCTGAAGGATGCATGAATTCAGTTGTGACGTCTGCTGTGGTCTAAAAATCATTTGTCTGTTGGCTCCAAGAACAGCAAGGCCTCTGGAGGTTTCCACCCCTCTGCTCCCTTCTCTTGCTTTTCAAGTCCCTTTGACCAGCTATTGCTATAGCTCATAGCTCTGTAAATAATCTCATCGCCACATAAATGCTGACTCCCTCTAAGAGGATCTGGTAAATCCTGATTATGAATTCATGTCCCTACTTCCAACCAGCTTGCTCACCCCCCTGCCTTGTCCCTGCTGGGTGGAAATGCACACAGGAAGCTTAGTTTCGGGCTGACAAGTTTAGCAGGTGAATGGGTACATTTCCTGTCCACAGGACAGGATTTCACTTGGAAATACTGCAGTACCTGCCTTGGCCAGAGCCTCAGGGTCCAGGTCCCATTTCAGGACACTTCAAGGGAGCAGAAGGAGCAGCTGTTGGGCAGATGAAAGGCTGCTTGCTGTCAGCACCTTCCCTCAGGAACCTAGCTTCTTTGCTGCTAGGTCACTGCTCTGAGCCCTTGTTAGGCCCTGACTTGGACTGGCTGGATGTTAACCATCTCCTAAGCAGCAAACTCCAAGGGCTCTGATTCTGAGCATCCGATAAAATGAGTGAATTCCTTGTTCAGGCTCGATGCCCAATGCTTTGGGATCTCCAGCTCTATCTTCCACGAAGAGTGATCATAGTGAGGCTGGGCCAGGAGTGCTGAGAGAGAGAGACTCACAGAGAGGTGGCCCAACAGGTAGGAAGCCTGAGGACACTGCAGGAGAAGGTCTAGAGAGGAGTTGGGAAGTACCGAAGGGACAGTCCCTGGGTAGTTTCCCTGCAGTGAAGGTCTTAGCAATCCTGGGTATGAAAGTAAACCAAGGTGGGGCTAGAGAAGCCAGGTCTCATGGCTGGGCTCCAGCAGGCTTCCCCAGTCTCTGCCCCACTGCCCAACAAGTCTGGCTCCTTCTCTGCGCCTCCTGAGAATGATTGGACTCTCTCTTTGCCACCTCGGACTTCTTTCAATGAAGCGGGGAGTGAAGAGATCCATAAGTAGTAGCTTCCACGTGACTTGGGCCTACACAGTCCAGAGCTAACACTTGTGTCTTTCTCAGCTCTGGCTTGCCTCAGTTTCCCAATGGGGTTAAAGTAGATGGAGAGAGAGAGCAAGCTCAAGTAAAGGAAGAGTTTAGATCACTCCGGCAGGAGTTCTGTTGACTGCACAAAGTCAGGTTGCCACCAGGAGTGACTTAAACCAGTAAAGTATCCCACCAGCAGCATGGACTGCTGACCCCTTGCTCCTCCTCTGACCTCTCTCCCCCTAGACTGTGCTGGTCCTCCTCTCCCAGAACCAAACACAGCCCCACATCACTGGCCACCCCGGCAATTTCCTGCTAGGGAAGCTGACGCATTGCAGGGTCTCAGTTCCCCCTAGGGATGCTTGGGCTGCTGTAAACAATACTGCAATTTGCCTGTAAACTGCCAAAGTGGCAGCTTCCCTGACACCTGACATCACGCCTCTCGCTGCAGCAGCAATAGTGAAAAGTACACAGGCTTTCATCAACCCTGCAAAGGCCTCACGTGCCCTGCTTGCCTGAATGAGGGCACTTCCTTAATTGTGGGAGCCTGCCCCCCACCCCAAGATCCTGCCTGATGAGGCTGCTTCAGTGGGTCAGACTGGCCAGTGTACAATCCACTCTCCATGGAAGAAAGAGGAGGCTGTGGCTCCAGGAAGGCGGTGTAGAGGGGAGGCAATGTTAACTTCTTCGGAGGAAGTGGGGTGTCATGCAGCGGGACGGCCACTAGACCTGACCCCTTACTGCTGTGTTGTCTGTTTACACAGTGTGATTTGGGGCAAGGTTCTTAGCCTCTCTGAAATCTGTTTTTCTCACTATAAAATGGGAATAATAAACCCTGCCTCATACACTTGTGAAGATTAAAGATAATGTGCCCAGGACATAATGGATTTTCAATAAATGTTAATTTACCTTTCCATCCCTCCCCATGTGATGTGGTGATTCTAAGTGGGGTAGCAATTCTCAATCAATATTCTTTCCTCCAATCAGAAGCTCTTAACATGCCCTATGTCTTTAAACAACCATTAGAAGTCAACTCACCCACCATCCGCTAGCATTTGCCCACTATTCTATTTCTTGCAGGTGGCTTTTGAGCCTCTACTTGAATACCTCTAGGGACAGTGATCTCATTAGCTCCCAAGATAGCCCATTATTTTTAGATAGGGTTGCCTGTTTGAAAGTTCTTTCAACAGAGCTGAAGTCCTCTTACCTATAACTTTTACCCACTGGCGTCAGTTTCCCCACACTGGAAGCACCTGGACCAAACTTGATCCCTCCTCTGCTTGGCATGGTGCAGCTCATATAGAAAGCATGGACCTTGCCCAAGAGAAGTTCATGCGTCAAGATGGCAGAAAGGAAAGTCTAGGATGTGGTGCCTGCTGTGTGCATTTTCTGTGCATGCTCGGTATGTATTCAGGGTCCTCAGGGGAGCTCAGCTTCCAGTTTCCCCATCATAGGACTCTCTCAGAATCTGGAGAAGAGGCAAGTGAGTCCACTTGTGCTGAACCTGTGAGGCTAGTATAGGTATACAGGTAACCCGGATGGCCTGGCCTCTGGAGGAGGCATCTGCATTGGAGGTGCTTAACCTCCTGCCTGGGGGACCGATGGCCCCAAGATCGGTGGGCACAGGATGGTCCTGCAGCAGCAGCCTGGCAAGTCCTGCCAGGGAGTCGGGCTCCCTGCTGTCCCTGCCAACGTGGCCAGCCGGCAGCTCTCAGAATTATTTTACGGAAGTGAAATTTATTTTGAGATGCAACCAGGCCTTTGCTCTGTTCATGCCAGCCAAATGCTTGGCAACAGGGGCCACTCTGCTGTGGGCAGCTGCTTGTTTTGAATCCCCCAGAAAGGAGAGTACACAGGGTGGGAGGCCTGAGGTTAGTCAGGGTCATGTCTGAGCCCCAGGAACCTTGGGTTCTCCCTGGGAGTGAGGCAGAGCCATGGGAGAGAAGTGGGAGGAGAGTTTCGCTTTAACTGGGAATACCATTGAGGAGCAAGATGGCAGGTCTTGCAAAGAGGCAAGAGGAGGTTGGCAGGGTCCAGGCCAAGATGCAGCATCCATGCACAAATGCCTCGTTTCTAGCCAGTCCAGCCCTAATGCAGAAGGCAGTGTGGCCTGCTCCAGGGAGATTGGGACAGTGGTCCCAGTGACTCTGCAATGTGGCCAGGCCTAAGGAAGAACATCCATGACCATTGAGAAGCTACTGTGGCTCAGAGGGGGCTCCCAGGACGCAGGCAACTCTGCAATCCTGCAGCCCGTGTCTGCACCACCTCCCCTCCCGCTCCACCGACCCCTTACCCCACCAGCAGTCAGCTGGCAGTCAGCCCCATGGAAACAGTCTGTTTGATGCAATGTTACTCCTGGAAGCAGTCTCTGCTAGGGAGCATTTGCCAGCCTCCAGTGTGCAGGGGCGGCCCAGAAATGTCGTTCTCTTTTCCTCTGTCCCACCCCTTTTCTATTTTGGGGAATTTGTGTCTGGATGGGGGAAGGGTGTCTCTTCCTTCTCCCTAAGGTGACAGTCACTTTGTCCTAGGCCTGTATCTCAGGGCCTTTTGCCCAGAAGCCCCCTAAGAAGCCTCTTGTTCTCACTCTCTTCCCGGAAACAGTGCTGTGATTTGAGGAATCAAAACCCCTCTTGTCACAAATATAATTCCTTAGGCTGGCCAGATGCAGGTGCTATGATTCTCCCATTCCAGTCATGTTGTTGTTAAGTGATTTTTCTTCAGAAAGACCCTGTAAAAATGCAAATGTTACCAAAGAGGGGTAACACATGAACTTATTATCATCTATTATCACCTTAGTGCAGCTTATCAGCTTCCCAGCTGCGAGGAGGGCCTGGGGAGGGAGAGGCAATTGCAGACCAGGTACAGTCTGGCCTGGGGAAGGGGCCCTGATATCAGGAGGCCCTGACATGTGGTACCTGCAGGGAGGGAGCCTGCAGGTACCAGACAGGTGAGAGGCAAGAAGCCCAGCCTGGCCCATCGCAGTGCCAGCACAGGGCTGCTTCCCCAAGCTCCAGGGTCGCCTCATAAGAACTTTTGTTTTAGTTTTATCTTATATATTTAAATTTTGTCAGTTAACATATAGTGCAATATCAATTTCTGGAGTAGAACTTGATTTCATCACTTATGTATGACACCCAGCGCTCATCTCAACAGGCGCCCTCCTTAATTCCCTTCACCTATCTCAACGACGGTAACACATAGATGACACACAGATAACAGCAGTTGCAGCTGTGGGCAATTTTTCTACTAGTCTCCGAAGGGGACTGAAGCACGTTTTCTCTCTTCTTATTTCTAACAGCCCTACCAAACAGGTATTTTGTGTTTATTTTGCAAAGAAAAGCAATGATCCTGCTTTGCAACCCCAATATTGCCTTCTAAGCTTTGCAACCCCAATATTGCCTTCTAAGGAAAGTAGACCCAAGGCCTGCAGCAGATGGCGTTGGTTGGTATGGAGCTGGAAAGGAGGGGATAGGAGGTGTGACCAGCAGGATGGTCATGGACAGAACTAATTCAGAAAGAACATACTTTGAGTCAGAAGTGACCAAGAGAACATAAGATACCCGAGAACTTAAGGAAATCTTGGATGAAGTCTGGCTTCCACGGACGGAGGAGGTGAGGGGCCCAAATCAGCTCTATGGCTATGAGCTGAGATCCAAGGAGGCCCCTGCAAACACTGCAGAGGGGTAATATTTGGGGATTTTGGCTGATGTGGTTTTCCCCAGCACTTCTTGTATCTCATGATTCCCCTTGAGGGAGAAGGCAAGTGAGGCACTGAGGGAGTAATGATAAATCCAGAGAGCAATTCTTGTATTTTGTGTTTCAAAAGCCCAGCCCTCACAGCCCCGGTGGCGCAGAGGTTTAGCACTGCCTGCAGCCTAGGGCGTGATCCTGGAGACCCTAGATTGAGTCCCACGTCAGGCTCCCTGCATGGAGCCTGCTTCTCCCTCTGCTTGTGTCTCTGCTTCTCTCTCTCACTCTGTCTCTATGCATAAAAAAAAAAAAAAAAAAAAAAAAAAAAAAACCTTTAAAACAAAAACAAAGACAAAAGCCCAGCCCTCAAAGCAGGACAGAGAGAACCCCAGACAAAATCAGAAGATTTGGAGCACTATGCAATCCATCAGAGTCCCTGAAGCCCAACCCAACCCCTTTCCCCCCTATCCCAGAATCAAGACACATCCAGATAGGCTAGAGGAAAGGAGGAGAATTGGGGAAGCCAGAGAGTTAGTGCCTGGTGGGCACCCCGAGGAAGGAGCGTGCACCCTGTCCCACCCTCCAGGCCCAGAGACTGGCTTGTGCAACAGTAGAACTTCCAGATAAATGTAGGGATCTGAGTGGAGAGTAACTGTGTCCCCTTTCCCAGCGAGAAGAAAGTAGCGATTTCTTGAGTTCCAGAGTACCCAACCTGCCGTGGGAGCAGACGAACCTTTTGTGAAGTGTCCAGGTGTTTGGAGAGGCCACCTCCTTGGGTCTCCACAAAGCGGAATGTCTGGTGTGCAGCTAATAGCTGTGGGCACATGGCTCAGCAAACCCGAGGAGCTTGGAAAGCTCTGTGGCTAGGAAGAGGAAGACCCAGCCGTGACCCGTGTGGCCTGAGAGCTGCAGCCCAGACAGGACAAGGTGTGTGGGTGGCTGCCAGGGTGGCTAGAGGACTCTGAGAATGGAATCATCACTCTTGTCCCCCCTCCATGCAAGGGCACCAGCTAGATTAGAGGCAGCCTCGCATAAAGGGAAGAACAGGAGCCCTGGAATTAACTGGGGCGGACCTCCTGCCATGGAATGGGAGCTCGAAACCAAAAATCATCTCAGTTGTAGAAAAAGTAGGTTTCTTGTAGGATGGGTTCTGTGTACTGAGATTCTTACCCACATTTTGCTTGGAGAGTTTCGGGGCCTGGCCGGGCTGTGGGATGCCAGCCAAGCCTCAGGGATAGTCTTAGTGGTGGTGGGGTGTCACAGGGGAGATGCTCTCCCTGGTTCCACTCTCCCAAGGGAGGGGAGGAGGGTGGGGGTGGGTCCTGCAGAGGTGCAGAGTGAGGGCCGGCAGCCTCTTCCTGAGGTTCGCTTCTCAGCAATGTGCTCAGACTCCAGAGAAGTGAGGTGCCTCTCTTCTCTCTCACAGAAACTTCCCATCTCAGCTCCAGAGTCACACCAACTCAGCAGAAAGGATGAACCGATCTGCACCCGATCTGCACCCTATGCTGGATTCTGGTACCCACACAGCGAGTGCCTGCCCGCCCCCAGCCGGCTGGAGGGGGTGGGACTGACTCATCAGCAGTGAACATGGCCAAACAAAAACAGAGCCACCCAAATGTCAGCGAAGAGGAAAACTGTCAATGAATGAGCCCAGAACGGCCCTGCAACAGACACCCCAAAGTTGAGGTGTAAAACCCAGTTTACCCCTCCCCCGGCAGGCAGTGGTCGAGGGGATGTGGGGACATCTGAGTCGCCTCAGGTTCTCCAGGTGACAGTCACAGCATGGGTCATTGCTTTGGCAGGCAGCCCACTCTTCCCCACCCGATCTTCTTGAGTCTGTAAAAAAGGCTTTTCTCTGGGCTCAAAGGAGGTAAGATTCCCTGCCTTTTACTACCTGCTTCTTGCTTCACTGAATTCTTTTTGTACCTTTTCCCTTTGGGCAGTGGGTGCCATTTATCCAGCAAGAATGAACCAGCTTATGGGCTTGCACTCCTTCCCCTGGCTTCTTGTTTTGCTTTGTCTGCCCTAGAGTTTCCTGGGCTCGGCTATCTCAGCTCAAGGCGGGAGCAAGATTTTCACAAGGTGCTTCTTGGTCTGACTTTTATGATTTAAGGTGACAGGGGATGGGGTGTTTCATCACCTGCACCCCACCTAGAAAATTCACCTCAGCCTCCCAATTCCAGGATAGGTGTAGAGAAGCAGCTAGGCCAAGAGTGGCACAGACTGAAAGCAATACCCCCCATTCTACCAACACCCCCCCTCCTCTGCAGAGTTCCCAGCCCCCAGAGGTCAGCCATTAATCACCTTCTGGAAGCCTGTTGCAGGGTTTGTAATGGAAATGACTCTGTTGTCATGGTAACCGTGGCTGGCCTGGCCAGGGGCTGCTCTAGGCCTGCCTGGCTCCTCTGGGTTTCAGGTTTATTTATAAGCTGCAAGCTCTAGCCAGGAAGATCTTAAGAGCCACTCCTTGTGATCAGGGTTCTAAGGGAAAGGCTGGGAGTGACCTAGGCCTAACCTAGTCTTTACTCAACAATATGGTTCCAAATCTGGCTCACCCACTGGAGGAAGAGGAGACCTTTCCCTATGGTAACATCTTGCCCATCGATTGGACGGCCTACGGATGGGCAGGATTATATACATGACTGACCTGGGCTTTGGAGAGAACACACCTAAGTTGGATACAGATTCTGTCTCTTACCAGCAAGCTACTTCCTGATCTTCAGCTTCTCTCAGCACAGTGATAATACCTCGTTCACAGTGTGAGGCTTCAATAAGATCATTCTAGAAGTCAGGAGTGGCAGGCTTTTCCGATAAGTAAATACCTTCGCTTTTGCAGGCCATACAGTCTTTTTTAGCAGCTACTCCACTCTGTCCTTCTAGCAAGAAAGAAGCCAGAGCCAATAGTAACTACAGGGTGTGGCAGTGTGCCAGCAAAACTTCAGAGTGTGTGGCCTCCTAGTGGCCCTTGAGTTCGGGCTGGTGCTGTATCAGAATGAAAGATCTGCATCCCGGCCACAGGGAGAAGGGACTCCAGGGTGTGACCTCGTGGTGGTGACATCATCGAGGAAGTTCAGGTTGGCTTCAGGGGCCCGCTGCTGCAGGCCATGGGCAGACACCTCCGGGGAGGTGTGCAAAAGGCCCTGCAGCCTGTGCTCTGAGCTGTGAGCTATTAAGGCTCTTAACTCAGGCCTTTCTCAGTGAGGTTTCAGGGAATGAGGGAAGGATCTGGAGATACCTAATCCACTCTGAACACTGCCTTCTGGCAGTGGCAGGCAGTGGGGTTTTCCTAGGACCCCCATGCCCACCCTGCCCACCCCCCAGTGAAGGGAATTAGAATTTTTCACTTCATGTTCACTCGTTCCACACCATGAGTAGCAGTCCCATGCACAAAACTTATTCTGCCGGAAGGGCTCTCAGCTTTGCTCGGGGGTGAGCAGGCCTCAGCAATCAGCCCCCTTCTTCTGGGAGCAGGGGCTAGGCCCTTGCAGCCACGAGGCTATCTGTCCTTTCAAAGGGTGGCTTACAGCAGCTCTCCTGGGGCATTGACCTGCTTTCTGACTCAGGCCAATGACTTTTCAGGCTGGAGGCTGCCTGGGATCAGGCCTACATTGACCCCTGGTATGGGGGGATCGTGATGGAGGCCAAGCTTGGCATTGTTCTGGGCGAGTCTCAATGTCTATATGGAAGAGCTTCCCCCTTGGCCTCAGTTTACCTCTCTGTGAAATCGGTTTGTCCCCATTGCCTGGTCAGCCCTCTCCGAGGCCAAGTGGGTGGGGAGACAGTACACGACTCGGAGGCAAGTCTATTTGTGTGTGATGCTGAGGACTTTCCCTCCTCCCCACAAGCTCCTCCAGCAGAGCCAGCAGCTGTTCCTTCTCTCTCACCCCTGTGGTGTCGCTGAGAGGGGGTGTTTCCAGTTCTCACTGACAGCTTTCTTGGCCGTGGAGGCCTTATTCAGCTCCTTAATACCATGCCTTCCTCGCCTGTGGCTTCAGATTAAGGAGCAACTTCGGAGCCGTTTCTAGACTCATCTGCACACAGCTGATGCAGCCCTGAGTCAGAGATGAGGAAACCGCCTTAGCTTAGGTGGTGGCAGGTTCATGCCCCCGGTAGCGACTAGAGGGGGCTGCCCTCATCTACCTAGGCCTGTGCCTCAGCAGAATTGCTCCAGAAACCTGCTCCCCTTACGAAGGAGATTATTTCAGTTTACACCTAGCTTTTCACTAATGAAAACATTGAGGAGTAGCGCGTTGTGGGGGCTGAAGGGGTGCAGGTTGAAGGGGTTGAAGGAAGTAATTTAAAAAAAAAGATGAAGAGGGTTTTTCCTCTGGAAAGCTGCCTCCTGTCACCATCTCTGGCTCAAAATAAATTCCATTTTCAAATGTGACTTTTTCCCCCTCAAGCCTTTTCCACAAACTCAAGCCAGACAGGTTTGAGGGAAAGTGAAAGCTTTTTTTTTTTTTTTTTTTTAACCACCGTCCAGGGCTCTCCCTATTCATTGTTTGAGGGAGAAAAAAAAAAAAGTTGAAAATCCTGAAGAATTTTCTCTGGTTGTGAGTTTGCACCCAGCTGTCTCCATGCATTTGTACCCACAGCAAGCTGGCTGTTCCCCTGTGGGACCCTGAGGTCAAACCATTTTCCCATTTGGCTGGCTTGCTTCACTCACCGCCTCTGAGTGAAAGCAGCAGTGATAACCTAACAGTGCTCTAGGTCCTTGATGCCCTGGGGCCTCTCAGTCTCTGATAGCCCGGACACAAGCCTCAGGGTCCAGGTGTGCCAGAAGGGAGCCATGGCCACAGTCATAGCTTCTACAGGAGACTTCTCTGAGCTCCTGTACCAGAGATGCTTTGACCCTTGGCCACTCTGTTTCTTCTAGGACCTCCTGGAGTGGAGCCATCCATGCAAAATAAGAATGATAGTGGAGGGATCCCTGGGTGGCACAGCGGTTTGGTGCCTGCCTTTGGCCCAGGGCGTGATCCTGGAGACCTGGGATCAAATCCCACGTTGGGCTCCCGGTGCATGGAGCCTGCTTCTCCCTCTGCCTGTGTCTCTGCCTCTCTCTCTCTCTGTGTGACTATCATAAATAAATAAAAAATTATTTTAAAAAAAAGAATGATAGTGGAAAGGAAAACCCATAATAAAGGCTGAGCCAAGCCTCCCTGACAGCAAAAGGAAGTGAAAAACAACAGAGAGAAAATCCTTGCAAAAAGCCATCCTTTCTCAGTACCACCCTCCCCCCCCTCACCAATCTTTCTCCTTCCTCTCTATTCCTTCCTCCTCTCCTCTTTTCCCCCTGTAACACCTACCTACCTTATTGAGCAGACAGCCTATGCCACAGCCCTTAACAATATTCCCATCTACAAGCAATGGGGTTTACGTTAGTTTTAACTCCAGGTTACATTCTGTCAACAAAACAGTGAATTCCAAAAAACTGTCTAAGTGATTTTGTTATGTTGGTAGTTTTTGTAGTAAATATTGTTAGAAAAAAAAAAAGCGACTGAATCTTGGATTTTTTTTTTTTTTTTTTTTGAGGCCACAGAAGTGTTTTCCTTGTAAAGGTAGCTCACATGTTTTGTATTAAAGGGCTATCCTGGGTTACAGTGTTGACACTTCTTCTGACCCACAGAGTTTCATCTGCTATCCCCACCAGTCTCTTTCCAAGTCTTCACAGATGCCTTAATTCAATAGCTGGCCAGGTGTTCCTCACATCTGTGTGATCTGTTCGATTTAATCATCCACCTGGGATTCCCTGAGGCCCTGCTGTGTGACTGGCACCTGGCTGAGTACTGTGAGGAGCTCCCCAAATAGAAGACAAGATGCCTGCCCTCAAGGTGCTTACTGTCTAGAAGAGGGAGGTGCATCTGGAACACACACAATCAAATTGAACACAACAGGGCTGCATCTGGTTAACCGTGCAGACTGCAAAGACCAACCTCAGTCTGTCTGCTACATGAACCCATCCTTTCAGTCGCACCTGGCCTTCCCTTCCATCCCTTTCCTTCTAATGCTGCGAAGTCTTTTACATGTATTGTACAAATTCTACCATTAAACTTATCACATTGCGTTGTGTGTTAGTTATTTGTATTTCTGTCTCTACAAGCATGTTGGGCTTTAAGGCTCCATCTTGCAAAGGGCTCAGTAAAGTTCCTGGCACACAGTCAGTGTATAAGAAATATTAAAACATTTATTGGATGTGTAATGTGAGTTAAGGACTGGTGCTAGAGAATTACTGGCTGGCTGCCCTTCTGTGTGGGATTCCGTAACATGGCTACACTATCCTTCCTCCTCCTTCCAAGGTGCATAAGAAAAGGAACTTCTCCAAAGGACTGGATGTGAAATCACAGGATGCTCATTTTATGAAATCCCATGTGGAAGGAAATTAGAATCCTGAGACTTGCTTCTCTATGCATAATTTGGGATCAAGAAGTCTAGTTTGGAGCAGTCACAGGTGGAAACAAACCCCACTGGGCCCCTCTTGGCTGCATCTTTGGGAGAACTGTTGTCTGCATTTTAATTCTCTCCAACATGTCATTAACCCCTCAGACACTCTTCCCACTGAGACAAGACCCATGATGAGGACTGGAGGAGAAGAAAGAATTCTCTTTGAGGGTCCTGTCCTTTGCTCAGTGAGAAATGATCTATTAGAGGCTGACAAATCAATAAAGGCAATTTAAGCCCCTTTCTTGGAGTCTGTGTGACTTACAGGAAGGCAATGGTGTAGCGCCTGGGTGGTGCCATGGGCCCCTTGCTCCTTCCCCTCTGCAATTATAGCAAATTTGCCTAATGCACTAAAAGCCAATGAATCATGTTGACTGGTGATGGGTTGGGGAAGGCAAGAGGGAAGACATCGGATACTGGCAGATGCCCTGCTAACCTTGGCTTTAATTAGGTTTGAGTGAATAACAAACAAAACAATCCTTCATTTGCGACAACCAACCATAGTGAAAAAAGGGCCCATGTTGGTTGTTGCAAATGAGCAATATCCTAGATCTTGAGGGATGCCAGATAGATCCTTCCCAAGGGATCACATTTTTTGAAAGGGTTGAAACTCTACTCAACTATTAGTGGATTTAGACTCATTTACCCCAAACTGGGGCCCAGGTGAATACCTCTTAAGTGTTCTACTTGTTCCTTGTAAAGGGATGGGAATCCTGTGGTGATTGGACTCATTAGCATTAATCACAAACAGAAAGCTAGATCATTCTTCTCTTTCATGATAAGGATAGAATTTTTAAATAGTTTTAAAAATTATTCAGAAATTCTACAAGGTAACTGGACCATGTTGATCAAAACTGCCAATGTCAAGAAAGATAAAGGAAGACTTAGGAACTGCTCCAGATTTGAAGTGATAAAAAGACATCATGACAACTGAATGTAACTTGTGATCCAGGATTCTTTTTCCTCCATGGACAGCACTATTAGAATAATGGGAGATTTTTTTTTTGTAAATTTATTTTTTTATTGGTGTTCAATTTGCCAACATATAGAATAACACCCAGTGCTCATTCCATCAAGTGCCCTCCTCAGTGCCTGTCACCCAGTCACCCCCACCCCCTGCCCACCTCCCCTTCACCCACCCCTAGTTCGTTTCCCAGAGTTAGGAGTCTCTCATGTTCTGTCTCCCTTTCTGATATTTCCTACTCATTTCTTCTCCTTTCCAGAATAATGGGAGATTTTGAATAAAGCCTATGAATTTGTTACTAGTATTATCATAGTACTAGCTTCCTACTGTTGATTATTATACTATGCTAATATGAGAACTTATTACACTATGTTGTAAGAGAATGTCCTTGTTTATAGCAAATACACATTGAAAGGATAAAGTGGTATCATATCTGCAGCCCAAATTGTAGAGAAAAAAAATGTATCTATCTAACTATTGAAAGCAAATGTGGTAAAATGTCACCATGTGTGGAATCTGAGTGAAGAGTAGATGGGAATTCTTTGTACTAATTTTGCATCTTTTCTATAAGTCTGAAATCATGGCAAAGTATAGCCTAAAAAAAAAAATCCAATTGGTAAAGAGATTGCCAACCATGACAACCAGTGGAGCAGTATGTTTCAGATCTCTCTCTCTTTTGCCTTCTCAAATCATCCTTTTCCATCCAAATCATGGTCAAGTTTGTGACTTAACTCTCAAAATACACAGGGAGTTGGGGACCCCACTGATTTCTCTAAATGATGAGGTCTTTTATACAATGAGGTTACATGAAGAAATTTACACAAGGAACCAGTGAAAAGTGAAGGGGCCATGCCAGATAACCACTAAGCTTCTTTCTAGCTCCAACATCCTGTGAACTTCTGATTCCATGAAGTAGGAGAAAAAAAACCACTAATAATTTGGGGTCTTGAGAACAACTTGAAACAACCCTCCTGCTTTGCTTGTGCTGCTGATATTTCCTAAGACTACATGTGGTAGGGGAGTGGCTGTTCTACCCACAGCCATGGGCAGAGACTCCCTTGCTCTAGAAGCAAGCCTAAGGCAATTGCATTCCCTCTTGGGTCTCAGACAGCCAGCCCACCCCAGCTTCTCCTTCTGGGATAATCCCTGCTCAGCTCTGCTGAAACAATGGCCTTCTACAGTGTTCTCAGGACTAAGAGTGAGGGAGCACACTCTGGTAAGATGCAGAAGATTTGTACGAATACTTAATATATCCCCATATACATAAAGATGTACCCATACATTTTTCTAACACCCTTCTCCAAAATTATAATTCTGGAACAATTTTCAAATTATGTGCTACATTACAAAATATTTTAAAAAGAATATTACTTTAAAATATTTAACAACCAACTGTCAACAAGTCTGAGTTTCTTTGGACTTAAAGAAAGATCTAAACGTTCTGCCAAGAATGACTGTGTCATCTTCATAATTGCTGAATAAGTTGGTTTGTGGCACTTCTGGAGATGACCCCAGGGATGTTCAGCACCAAACCACCAACCAGGAGCTGATTATCCTTCTCAGAGACAGGAACTAAAAAGTAGATTCTTGGTTGGGAAAGGGGAACTGGACAGAGTGGGTGACAAATGCTATAGCATATAATTTTTTGTTTTTGACTCTGTAGCAGGTAACCATGGCTGACATTGTTACTTGATATACCTAATACCTATTTTCCTCTATTATCAGAATCACAAGTTAGTTTCTAAGGAAAAATATCTCTCTAGACTGTTCTGAAGCTAGGAGTGCTCGTATGATCATATGATTTGGCAGATAGAATATAAGTAGAGATTTCATGGAAAGTTGCTTTTCCTGATAAATAATAGACTCAGCCGGCACTAGACTATCTCCTTCTTGGCCCTCTCCCCTTTTTTCATGCCTGGAAAATGTTTGGGATGCCTGGATTGTAAGAGCAGCCATTCATGGAAGCCATGAGAATAAGAACTAAAACAATGAGGGTTTAGCAGGAGTCTAGAAGGAACCTGTGCTCTTGGTTGCTTCCTGAACTACCTCTGGAAATCTCATCGTGTGAGAACAAACTTCTTGTGGTGAGGCTTTTACTACATGCTTCTGAGCACAATCCCCAGCAGAGACTCCAACAGACACCATCTCTACCCGCAAACCTTGTGGTTTACAAGGGCCTTAACTTCACAACCAGGGCCTTTCATCCATCTGCTCATCAGGGCTTCACTCTCTCTAGTCTACAATATATGATTCAGAGATGGACCCACAACTGAAGCCAGAACAATGCAAATAATCAGGACTTTTTTTTTTTTTTTTTTAAGATTTTGTTTATTTGTAGTACAACCTGAAATCTTATGCCAGATTTCAGGTTGTACTACAAAGCTGTGGTCATCAAGACAGTGTGGTACTGGCACAAAAACAGACACATAGATCAATGGAACAGAATAGAGAACCCAGAAGTGGAACCTGAACTTTATGGTCAACTAATATTCGATAAAGGAGGAAAAACTATCCATTGGAAGAAAGACAGTCTCTTCAATAAATGGTGCTGGGAAAATTGGACATCCACATGCAGAAGAATGAAACTAGACCACTCTCTTTCACCATACACAAAGATAAACTCAAAATGGATGAAAGATCTAAATGTGAGACAAGATTCCATCAAAATCCTAGAGGAGAACACAGGCAACACCCTTTTTGAACTCAGCCACAGTAACTTCTTGCAAGATACATCCACGAAGGCAAAAGAAACAAAAGCAAAAATGAACTATTGGGACTTCATCAAGATAAGAAGCTTTTGCACAGCAAAGGATACAGTCAACAAAACTAAAAGACAACCTACAGAATGGGAGAAGATATTTGCAAATGACATATCAGATAAAGGGCTAGTATCCAAGATCTATAAAGAACTTATTAAACTCAACACCAAAGAAACAAACAATCCAATCATGAAATGGGCAAAAGACATGAACAGAAATCTCACAGAGGAAGACATAGACATGGCCAACACACACATGAGAAAATGCTCCACATCACTTGCCATCAGGGAAATACAAATCAAAACCACAGTGAGATACCACCTCACACCAGTGAGAATGGGGAAAATTAACAAGGCAGGAAACCACAAATGTTGGAGAGGATGCGGAGAAAAGGGAACCCTCTTGCACTGTTGGTGGGAATGTGAACTGGTGCAGCCACTCTGGAAAACTGTGTGGAGGTTCCTCAAAGAGTTAAAAATAGACCTGCCCTACGACCCAGCAATTGCACTGTTGGGGATTTACCCCAAAGACTCAGATGCAATGAAATGCCGGGACACCTGCACCCCGATGTTTCTAGCAGCAATGTCCACAATAGCCAAACTGTGGAAGGAGCCTCGGTGTCCATCAAAAGATGAATGGATAAAGAAGATGTGGTCTATGTATACAATGGAATATTCCTCAGCCATTAGAAATGACAAATACCCACCATTTGCTTCAACGTGGATGGAACTGGAGGGTATTATGCTGAGTGAAGTAAGTCAATCGGAGAAGGACAAACATTATATGTTCTCATTCATTTGGGGAATATAAATAATAGTGAAAGGGAATATAAGGGAAGGGAGAAGAAATGTGTGGGAAATATCAGAAAGGGAGACAGAACATAAAGACTCCTAACTCTGGGAAACGAACTAGGGGTTTTGGAAGGGGAGGAGGGAGGGGGGTGGGGGTGAATGGGTGACGGGCACTGAGGGGGGCACTTGATGGGATGAGCACTGGTGTTATTCTGTATGTTGGTAAATTGAGCACCAATAAAAAATAAATTTATTAGTAAAAAAAAGATTTTGTTTATTTATTCATGAGAGAGAGAGAGAGAGAGAGGCAGAGACATAGGCAGAGGGAGAAGCAGGCTCCGTGCACGGGAGCCCGACGTGGGACTCAATCCCGGGTCTCCAGGATCACGCCCTGGGCTGAAGGCGGCTAAACCGCTGAGCCGCCCAGGCTGCCCCAAATCAGGACCTTTGTATCAAAAAGACAGACTTTTTTTTACCTGTGGGTTTGGAGTTATGATGGTACAAAGTCTAGAATTGTGGCAGCCATGTGGTTGTAGTCAGAAGGAAACCTCCTGAGGATGAAGCTAACTTTGAGAGCATAATTCCCAGCTAAGAGATGAAGAGACTGAGTTCCTATGACATCATTTGAGCCCCTGTAGCAAACTGTGCTTGAAGCCCATCCTAAACTTGGGCTTCCCCATTATACAAGTCAATAAATTTCCTTTTTCTTCAAGCTCGTTAGGGTTTCCTTGGGCCAGGTAATACTGAAAAATCCCTAACTGATTAAGAGGCTCGCTGAGGGTATAAACTGACGGAAGGGAAATTCATGGCAGCAGCTCTGTTGGGTACTTGGAAAGGGCCTCATGGTTGATGACCTGCGGTGTGCTTTTTAGGAGCAGGGAGCTCAGTTTAAGGAAAATTTCAGTCCATGTCAGTGTCATTCTTCATCCCAGCTGGACACACATTTTGATCTCTGGGCCCAGTGAGAACAGTTTTGTCAGCTCTGAAAATGAGACCTGTCTTGGAGAAAAACAGGGGTCTATTTTGTTTGGCTTGGGGGAGGGTAATGCAGGCTAATGGAATGTCCTGTGGTGAGTTATCCACTCATCTTTCAGGAAACACAATCACCAGGGACAACACTTGCTTTCATAAAATTGTCTCTGACACCATCTTAATTCCACAAATTACTGTCAACCGGAGCTGTAAGAAGTTATTTTTAAACTAAATCTACTTGGCAGGCCATAGGGCAGGCTTTCAGAGTGTAGCTCATAAATGGTTCTAGAACTTTCCAAGTGAAATACCTGGCACCTTGTATATACTTTAACCCAGAAGAGAGAGGAAGGGCCCTGCCTAGGGCAGTAGACGAGATGGCAGGGCTCAGAGGACAAGGAAAAAGCCCATGTCCTATGAACCCAGATCTCTTCTGACTTGATATCTTCTGGGAGGAGCTGACTTGGGAGAACATGATGCATTTGTTGCAGGAAAGATGAGACCCACAATCCATGACAAGGTGTGGCCCTAATGTACTGCTGCATGTCCCCGCTTTTAAAACCATCACCTGAGAACAAAATGTACTTTAGAGATTGTCTCTCTTCTGAGCCGTAAGTTCATTGTCTCCCAGGTCAGCTCTGAGCCCTAGGAATTCACATGTCCCGTAATTTTATGTTTTTTATCATCCCATTTGGCCTTTGGGGTCAGCAGAGATGGCTGCCTAGGATGGAAAAGGTTGGGCCTTCCGTCTTGCTCCTCTAGCACAGCTTCTGGATTGTCAGGGACCACCCACTCCTTCCAGACCCGAGTAGAAAAGGCCAGGCTTCCACAATGATCCACGTGGCCTTCCTCCTCCCAGGCCTCTCTTAGACTTTACCTGTCCTTATCCTTTATTAAGCTTCCATCCTTTCCACCTGCAGCCAAAAGGCCAGACACAGGGGCAGGAAAGGGTCTGGCACTCTGGGACCAAACAGATAAACCAACGAGCAGTCTGAGAGCTTATGAACTCCATCTACCTCTAACCAAGCCCTGCTTTTCCCAGCTCTTTTCCCCATGCTTCTTAGACTTTCTCATTTAAAGACAAATCAATTGTTCAGGGGTGCCTGGGTGCCTTAGTCTGTTTAGTGTCTAACTTTTGATTTTGGCTTGGGTCACGATCTCAGAGTTGTGAAATAGAGCCCCACATCAAGCCTTAAGCAGGCTCTGCTCAGCCTAGGGACTGCTTCAGATTCTCTTTCCCTCCCTCTCTGCTCCTGTCTACTCCCTGCTTGTTTGCTCTCTCTCTAAATCTCTCTCTCTCTCTCTCTCTCTCTCTCTCAAAAAAAAAAAGACAAATACATTGTTCAATTTAACTAGGTACCATGTAAAATTGAGGGGAGAGGGATCCAGTAGAACTGCTGTACTCCTACTCCAAACATCTTAGGGATGTGCTGTGGGGCTGTCGGTAAGAAACTAATCTTCAGAGCAACCCTATACAGTGAGTGTGGTGGCCCCACTTCACAGATCAGAGACTGGGGCTCAGAGTAGACAGGTTGTTCACCTGGACTACCCAGCTCGTGATAGAACTGGTCTTTGACTCTAAAGTTGGTGTTCCCAGAGATCCCTCTCTTAGGCCAGCATGTGTTTCCCCAAAAGCCATGTGGCTAGCACAACTGGATCTTTGGGGGCATGCGGCAGTATGGGTGGGGTAAGGCACCTTGCCCAGAGGTTGACTCACGTGGCTCCCTTTGCACTTGACAACTATGAAGGTCCTCTGGGGGAATGCTTCCCTCCTCCTCTTCCCACCTCCCATCTCTTAAGAAAAAAAAAAAAGAGAGAGAGAGCTTTAGCGCCTTTATCTCTGACCCTGGTCACAGCTGGAGAAGAACACGAGTGAAATAGAGTTCTTGTGGCTCTGAAAAACCTCTGGCTGCTTTCCTGGAGTTGAGTCATGTCTCCGCTTCAGAAAGGTGTCATTAATTTGGTGCAAGAAATGAACAAATGCATGTACAGTGTGGTGAAGAGCTCCCAAAAGGAACTGAGAACTTTCTGGTTGTATCCACAAGCGTGGGCTGAAAGCAAAGATTACAGAAGGTGTTGATAGGCCTGGAGCTTGAAAACATTCCTTTGGAGCAATTAAGAGGCAGCTTAGCGCCTCACTGGGCTATATGTACTTTGAAAATGCCTTTAGTTGGATCAGAAAGGTTTGCTACAAATATCGTTTTTTTGAATTATAATAAGTTTGTGTGGGTGAGACCAAAGTTGGACTCAGTCGCTGGGGCAGTTGCCCCAGGAATGGATGGAAGTAAGTAGGTGGCAAGAAAAAAAAGGAAGAAGTCATCTTTGGACTCTCTGTAGCAGGACCCTGTAGTATGTATCACGATGTCATGAGATGGCAACGCCTTTGCTCTTCCAGCTGAGAGTCTAGGGATTGAAAGCAGCACCTCCCAGAGAGGACTCAGATCAGATTTTTAGTCTTCAGTTTAGAGGGGGCTATCTGGGCAGTGCCTACTTCTGAAGGGAGGCCCAGAGAATCCTTCTGTAATAATTTCTCTGGGACTTGTGCCTAAGCATGCAGAGGAAGCCTGGCCACAACTGATCAGACTAGGGACCTGTGCCTGAGCCAGATATGACTGGCCTCAGGGGTGGCAGGACATTGGTTTTGCTTTCACTGTTGTGTTTTAATTTATTTTTTAATTTCTTTAAAAATAAAAATTATATATATTTAAGGTATACAGTGTGATGTTTTGATATATATGTATATGTATATGTATATCTATATCTATATCTATATCTATATCTATATCTATATATATACTGTAATTCCCACAGTCAAGCTAATTAACGTTTCCAGTACTTCATGGTTACCATTTTGTATGTGTGTGTGGTAGGAATACTTAAGATTTACTCTAGGCAAATTCCAAGTATATGATACAGTACTATGAACTATAGGCATGTTGCTATACATTAGGTCTCCAGAAAGCACTTGTTCTACTATAGTTTTTGATCAGCATCTCGTCTTTTTTTCCCCGACCCCGGTAACTACTACTCTACTCTCTGTTTCTATGAATCTGGCTTTTTTTAGGTTCCACATATCATAAGTAAGTAAAATTACATAAGTAAGATCATGTAGCATTTGTATTTCACAGAACATAATGTCTTCTAGGCTAATCTACATTGATGCAAATGGCAGTGTTTCCTTTTTTTTAAAGGAATAATAATATTAAATATTAAAATGACAATAAATGTTGAGGGAATAAATAATATTCCATTATATATATTACATATGTTGTATATTCCATTGTCTATCTTACTATTTCTTTATCCATTCATCTACCAATGGACACTGAGGTTGCTTCCATAACTTGGCTTTTGGAAAACAATGCTGCAGTGAACCTGGGAGTTCAGACATCTCCCTAAGATCCTGACCTCGTTTCCTTTGGATATATACCCACAAGTGGGATTGCCGGATTATATGGGATATTGGATCGTGATAAACCCGTCCAAGGAGAACCTCTCTTTTGCTGGATGTGCTCCCGAGCACAGAGATTGAACACTTACCCCAGCTCAGGCCACATCCTACAGGACCCCAGCTACAAATAGCTCGAGATTTCCTGAAGCGATTACACGCCCTGCCACTGATGCACTGGGTCAATGGGGGACTGTGAGGCTGAAATGTCTTGTGGTGCTCCTGGACTCCTGGCCAGCTGGCTTTTAATGAGCCCCATGCTGGAAGAGGATGGCATGACTCCTCCCTGACACCTTAGAAGGAGGATGACCCCACACTCCATCAGGGATAAAGGGAAATGACTGGTCTCTTCTGGACTGGCCTCTTACCTGCTGACCCAAGACTCTCAAAGGCCACATTCTTCTCTCTTACCTCCCAACTTCCTTCTCTAAGTAGTCCCATGGCCTTCCCCTTTTCCAACTCTGTACAGTCTGACAGCTAGAGAGGCCTTTTCTTCTCCTAAGGGAGCCACCTCTGAACAATTCCTCTCCCGTGGCTGGCTCTGGAAGGCCCCTGAGCCCCAGGTTCTTGGGAAAACCTTCCAAACGCCCAGCAGCAGGCTTCCAGCAAGAATCCACCTGAGGTGCTGTCGGGCTGAGCAAATTAGTCAGTGTGCAAACTGCCTCAGGACTGCAGCTCACTGGCCCACCCCCACAGGCCCAGCTGATAAGATCCACCCTTCTGAGCAGAGACTACAGAGCAGGGCCAGGGCTAGATGCTGGAGCTAGAGGGACATCTAGGGTCAGCAGTTGGCTCCAGCCGCCTGCCTCCCACCCCTGTCCCAGGGCTCTAGGGTCAGGCGTGCATGCTGCCTTCCCCTCACTCAGCAGGCACAGCTGGCCACGTTCCAAAGAGTCTCAGCCCTGGAATCCAGACCCTTCTCCTCCCCTTCCTCTCCTGTGCCCCACAGGGTTTTGATCAAAGTGAAAGGAGCAGTTTACGGGTTTCATGGAAGCACAGTCGTGCGGAAAGCCTGGGAGACATGGTTAGCTTATCTGTCAACAATTTAAACCTAGGAGCTTTCCAGAAATGGCTGGTCTGGAGAACTGACCCCCAACTTCCTGGCCTTTTGCCAGTTAGAGGAAGCCTAGGAAGAGTGGGACTGCAGCTTAAGCTCAGAGAGCTATCTTCTAGGAGAATCAACCTCACTGATCCAGGACCCACAATGCACAAGGCCTTTCTCTAGCTTCAAGGATCCAGCAAGGGTGTGGGCACCACACATGCTCAGAGTTTTGCCCAGACTCTGCATCTATGCCAGTGGCTTATTACCCGTCCCCTGCATACCAGTGGAGAGTGGCATGTAGTGTCTTGGGTGAATACGTGATAAAAGAAAGGATGCTGGTAAAGGTCTAGGAATCCTTGAGGGGTGGAGAGCATGGGCTTGAAAGCCAAACTAACCTGTGTTCTAGCCTTGGTACCTGATTTTGGGCAAGTTAACCACACTGAGCCCCAGCTTTCTTGTTTGCTGAGTAGCAGTAGTATCATCTACCTTCAGGACTTTTGTTGCGATGAATAAATGAACTAGTCCACGTAAAATACTTAGCACTGCACTTGCCACAAAACCAGAACTTGAAAAAATATAGTTAGTATTAATTAGCCATTAAAAGGACCCCGAATTTTGGAAGGAGGTTTCAAATGCCCAGGAATTTCATTATGAAGGGTCTACTTATCTACTTGTAATACAGGAAAATTTTGCCCCCTCCCCTAAAAGGGGTACAAGAAAATGATACCTTCTTGCTCTTGAAGGGCTCTAGCCCCACTCTCCTTCCTATGTCCACATTAGAATATCTGCTGGAATCCCACTGCCCCATGTATCAGATGGAATCTTCCATTTTATCTCCCTTAGTCCCTCAAGCGTTTTTTTTTTTTAAGATTTTATTAATTCATTTATTTGAGAGAGAGAGAGAGAGAGAGAGCACAAGCTGAGGGAGGAGGAGAGGAAGAGGGACAAGCAGATTCCATGCTGAATTCAGAGCCGATGTGTGGCTCTATCTCACAATCGTGAAACCATGACCTAAGCCAAAATCAAGAGTCAGATGCTAACCGAGTCACCCAAGTGCCTCTCTTTCAAATGGTTCTAAAGAATTTCCACAACATCTTGTCTATTGCCTCACCTAGTGGCATCACCTTTTATTTTTTTTTAAAGATTTTATTTATTTATTCTTCGGAGATACACAGAGAGAAAGAGAGGCAGAGACACAGGCAGAGGGAGAAGCAGGCTCCATGCACCGGGAGCCCGACGTGGGATTCGATCCCAGGTCTCCAGGATCGCACCCTGGGCCAAAGGCAGGCGCTAAACCGCTGCGCCACCCAGGGATCCCACCTTTTAATGATGTGATTTTCATCCATCCATCCACCCATCTATCCAATAAATAGTAATTGACTACGGTTTACGTCAAGCATATGATAACATGCTATGGACTGACCAGTAAAAACAGGACACACACGATTTCTGTTCTGTGATTCCAAAGGGGAGAATCAAATACTTAATATGTGATAACACAAATATTTAATTACAATTATCATTAGTATGCTTATAAATCCCATGTCAGCTGCAAATGCCCATAGTCTATATAGAATCAGCTCACATCCCCAAATCACTTTCTTCTCTCTCCAGGATTCCTTGTGTGTGTGTGTGTGTGTGTGTGTGTGTGTGTGTGTGTTGGGGGGGTGTCTCAGGTTCCTATGGTCAGCTTTGGAGCCAAAGTTCTGCATCCTCAGTTCATGGATCACCTAATTCTTTTATAATTGCTGTTGTTGTTCCTTACTGTATTATCCAGATGTGAAACTCAATCTCATTCTCAATTTCCAAGAAAACCCTACTTATACTACAGTAATTTGTTAAAGGATACTAATGTACAAAGATGTAAATTCTTTTTTTAAAGATTTATTTATTTATTTATGATAGACATAGAGAGAAAGAGAGGCAGAGACACAGGAGGAGGAAGAAGCAGGCTCCATACCGGGAGCCCGACGCGGGACTTGATCCCGGGACTCCAGGATCGTGCCCTGAGCCAAAGGCAGGCGCCAAACCGCTGAGCCACCCAGGGATCCCCCTCAAAGATGTAAATTCTGACATGAAAAGCATAAGATGTGGTTGGGGGAAGTGTAAAAATGTAGAGTTTTTGTGTACATTTAAAGTTAAGCTGTTGGCCTAAAATAGACTGTTATAAAATGTTTTATGTAAACTTCATGGTAATCACAAAGCAAAAGCCTATAGTACATACACAAAAGATAAAGAGAAAGGAACCAAAGCATACCTCTACAGAAAAACATCAAATCACAAAGGAAGACAGCAAGAGAGAAAGAAAGGAGCGAGGGAATTATAAAACAACCTACCAGAAAACAATGAATAAAATGCCAGTAATAAATCCATGACTATCAATAATTACTTTAAATGTAAATGGACTAAATTCTCCAATCAAAAGATATAGAGTGGCTGGAGAGATTAAAAAAAAAGACCCATTATATGATGCCTATAAGAGACTCACTTCAGCTCTTAAAAGCACACATAGATTGAAAGTGAACAGATGGAAAAAGATCTCATGCAAATAGAAACCAAAAGAAAGCAGGGAGAGCCATATTCGTATCAACAAAGTGGATTTTAACCAAAGACTGTAACAAGAGACAGAGAAGGTCGTTGTATAATGAGAGAGGTCAATTCATCAAAAGGATGTAACATTTATAAATATTTACATACTCACATTGAAATGCCTAAATACATAAAGTAAATATTAACAAATCTGAAGGGAGAAACAGATAGCAATACAATAAGAGTAGGAGGCTTTAGTACCCTGCTTTCAACAATGGATAGATCATTCAGACAGAAAATCAATAGGGAAACATTGAACTTAAACTACGTGTTAGATTAGATGGATCTAACAGATAAATACGGAACATTCCATCCAACAGCAGCAGAATATAAATTTTTCTCAAGCACATATGGAACATTTTTCAGGATAGATAATATGTTAGACCATAAAGTGAGTCTTAGAAAATTTAAGAAGACTGAAATCGTATCAGGCATCATTTCTGACCATGAAGGTATGAAACTAGAAATCAATTACAAGAAGAAAACTGGAAAACTCACAAATATGTGGAGATAAAACAACATGCTCCTGAACAAGCGATGTCAAAGAAAAAAAGTCAAAAGATAAATTTTAAAAAATATTGAAATAAATGAAAATGAAAATACAGCATACCAAGACTTATGGAATATAGCAAAAACAGTTCTAAGAGGGAAGTTTATAGCCATAGATACCCACATTAAGAAAAAAGGAAGATCTCAAATGAACCCCTTAGCTTTACACCTCAGAGACCTAGAAAAAAGAACAAATTAAACCCAAAGTTAGTAGATGGAAGGAAATAACAAAGGCTGGAGCAGAAATTAATGAAATTAGAAACTAAAACACAACAGAAAAGATCAATGCAACTAAGAGCTTTTTTTTTTTTTTTTTGGAAAAGATAAACAAAATAGACAAACCTTCAGCTAGACTTACTAAGAAAAAGAGAAGATTCAAATAAATAAATATGAAGAAGCAAAGAGGAGACATCCTGATATCCCACAAATATAAAGGATCATAAGAGACTACTGCCAAAAAATTGGACAACCTAGAAGAAATGTATAAATTCCTAGAAAGGGGATCCCTGGGTGGCGCAGCGGTTTAGCGCCTGCCTTTGGCCCAGGGCACGATCCTGGAGACCCGGGATCGAATCCCACATCAGGCTCCCGGTGCATGGAGCCTGCTTCTCCCTCTGCCTGTGTCTCTGCCTCTCTCTCTCTCTGTGACTATCATAAATAAATAAAAAATTAAAAAAAAAATAAATTCCTAGAAAGACACTACCTACTGAGACTGAAAAAATTCTGAACAGATTAATTACTAGTAAAGGGATTGAATCAGAAAGTAAAAAACAACAACAACAACAAACCCTCTAAACAAAAAAAGCCCAGGACCAGATGGCTTTACCAGTCAATTCAATTGAACATTAAAGAAGAACCAATGCTAGTCCTTCTCAATCAAACTAAAGCAACAGATAGAATACTTCCAAAATCATTTTATAAGACCAGCATCTTATAAAAGCCAGACAAGGACACCACGAATAAAGAAAATTACAGGCTAATATCTCTAATGAACACAGATGTAAAAATTCTCAACAAAGTACTGGCAAACCAAATTCAACAATACATTGGAAGGATCATACACTATGATCAAGTAGGAGTTATTCCAGGGATACAAAGATGGTCCAACATTCACAAATCAATCAATGTGATATACCACATTAACAAAATGAAAGATAAAAATCATATGGTCATTTCAACAGATGTAGAAAAAGCCTTTGACAAAATTGAACATCCTTCTGGGATGGACACTTTAAGCAACTGGGTATAGAGGAAATGTACCTCAACATGACAATGGTCATAAGTGAGAAGCCCACAGCTAACATCATACTCACCAGCAAAAAACTTAAGGCTTTTCCATTAGGATCAGGAACAAGACAAGAATGCCTACTCCCCCACTTTTATTCAACATAGTATTGTAAGTGCTAGCCAGAACAGTAAGAAAAAGAGCAAGAAAAAGAAAGAAAGATATCCACATTGGAAAGGAAGAAGTAAAACTGTCACTATCTGCAGATAACATGATAGTATATATAGAAAACTCTAAAGACTCCACCAAAAAAAAAAACTGCTAGAATAAATGTATTCAGCAAAGTTGCAGGATACAAAATCAAAATACAAAAATCTGTTGCATTTCTATATGCTAATATTGAATGATGAACGAGAAATTAAAAAAAAAAGATCCATTTACAATTGCATCAAAATTGCATTCATATCTAGGAATGAATTTACCAAGGAGGTGAAAGACCTGTACAATGAAAACTATAAGACATTGGTGAAAGAAACTGAGGAAGGCACAAATGAATTGCTATAGATTTAATGCAATCACTATAAAAATTCCAATGGTACTTTTCACAGAAATAGAAAAAAAAAATCCTAAAACTTGTATGGAATTACAAAGATTCTGAATAGCCAGGCAATCCTGGAAAAGAACAGAATTGGAGGCATCACATTTCCTGATTTCCAATTATAGTACAAAGCTATAATTACCAAAACAGTATGATATTGGCATAAAAACCAAATACATAGATCAATGAGACAGAATAGAGAGCTCAGAAATTAACCCATGCATATATGGTCAATTAATTTTTGACAAAGGAGCCAAAAATAAACAATGGGGAAAGGAAAATCTTTCGATAAATGGTGTTGGAAAAACACGAAAAAGAATGAAACCATACCCCATCTTATACCATACACAAAAGTCAATTTAAAATCTGTTGTGCAGGCAACACCCTTTTTGAACTCGGCCACAGTAACTTCTTGCAAGATACATCCACAAAGGCAAAAGAAACAAAAGCAAAAATGAACTATTGGGACTTCATCAAGATAAGAAGCTTTTGCACAGCAAAGGATACAGTCAACAAAACTAAAAGACAACCTACAGAATGGGAGAAGATATTTGCAAATGACATATCAGATAAAGGGCTAGTTTCCAAATTCTATAAAGAACTTATTAAACTCAACACCAAAGAAACAAACAATCCAATCATGAAGTGGGCAAAAGACATGAAGAGAAATCTCACAGAGGAAGACATGGACATGGCCAACACGCACATGAGAAAATGCTCCGCATCACTTGCCATCAGGGAAATACAAATCAAAACCACAATGAGATACCACCTCACACCAGTGAGAATGGGGAAAATTAACAAGGCAGGAAACCACAAATGTTGGAGAGGATGCGGAGAAAAGGGAACCCTCTTGCACTGTTGGTGGGAATGTGAACTGGTGCAGCCACTCTGGAAAACTGTGTGGAGGTTCCTCAAAGAGTTAAAAATAGACCTGCCCTACGACCCAGCAATTGCACTGTTGGGGATTTACCCTAAAGATTGAGATGCAATGAAACGTCGGGACACCTGCACCCCGATGTTTCTAGCAGCAATGGCCACAATAGCCAAACTGTGGAAGGAGCCTCGGTGTCCATCGAAAGATGAATGGATAAAGAAGATGTGGTTTATGTATACAATGGAATATTACTCAGCAATTAGAAAAGACAAATACCCACCATTTGCTTCAACGTGGATGGAACTGGAGGGTATTATGCTGAGTGAAATAAGTCAATCGGAGAAGGACAAACAGTGTATGTTCTCATTCATTTGGGGAATATAAATAATAGTGAAAGGGAATATAAAGGAAGGGAAAAGAAATGTTGGGAAATATCAGGAAGGGAGACAGAACATAAAGACTCCTAACCCTGGGAAACGAACTAGGGGTGGTGGAAGGGGAGGAGGGCGGGTGTTGGAGGGGAATGGGTGACGGGCACTGAGGTGGACACTTGACGGGATGAGCACTGGGTGTTTTTCTGAATGTTGGTAAATTGAACACCAATAAAAATTAATTAAAAAAAATAAAATAAAATGTGTTGTGATGAGCAGTAGGTGTTGTATGTAAATAATTAATCACTAAACCCTACATCTAATATTATACTGTATATTAGCTGGAATTTAAACAAAAACTTGAAACTAAAACAAAACAAAAACAAAAACAACAACTCATAGTGGATTGAAGACTTGAACATAATACTTGAAACCATAAAACTCCTAAGAAAACATAGGGGACAAGCTTCTCAACATTGGCCTTTACAATGATTTTGTGGATTTGAGAACCAAGCAAAGGAAATGAAAACAAAAATAAATGAGGGAGACTACATGGAACTAAAAAACTTCTGCTCAGCAAAGGAAACCATCAACAAAATTAAAGGCAGCCTATAGAATGGGGAGAAAATATCATATATGCGATGGGGAGTTAAAATCCAAAATATGTAAAGAACTCATTCAACTCAATGGCAAAAAACCCCAAATAACCCAATTTTCAAATGGGCAATGGACCTGAATAGACATTTTTCCAAAGAATACATATAAATGGTCAACAAGTACATGAAATGGTGCTGGGAGTGACTAATTATCAGGGAAATGCAAATCAAAACCACAATGGGGTATGACCTCATACCTGTTAGGGTGGCGATTATCAAAAAGACAAGAGGTAACAAACTTTGTCAAGAATATGGAGAAAAGAAAACCCTTATGTATTGTTGGTGGGAATGCAAATTTGTGCAGCCACTTTGGGAAACACTACAGAGGCTCCTCAAGAAATTAAAAATAGTACTATCACATATGATTCAGCAATTCTACTTCTGGGTATATACCCAAAGGAAATGAAAACTTCTCAAAGAGGTATGTGAACTCCCGTATTCATTGCAGCATTATTCACAATAGCCAAGAAGTGAAACAACCTAAGTGTCAGTCAGTGGATGAGTGGATAAAGAAGATATGGTAAGGGACACCTGGGTGGCTCAGTGGTTAAGCGTCTGCCTTCGGCTCAGGTTGTGATCCTAGGGTCCTGGGATTGAGTCCCGCCTTAGGCTCCCTGTGTGGAGCCTGCTTCTCCCCCTGCCTATGTCTCGGCCTCTCTCTCTCTGTCTCTCATGAATAAATGAATAAAATCTTTTTTTTTTTTTAAAGAAGAAGATGTGGTAAACATATGCAATGGAATATCATTCAACCTTGAAGGAAATCATATGCTTTGTGACAATATGCATGAACCTGGAGGACATCAAGCTAATGAAATAAGCCAGAGAGGGAAAGACAAAAACTATAGTATCACTATATGCGGAATCTTAAAAAAAAGAAAAAAAAAGTTGAACTCAGAAAAACAGAGTAGAAAAATGGTTTTGCAGACTGGAAGGTAGGAGAAATAGGGAGTGGTTGGTAAAAGGATACGAACTTTCAGGGACAAGATAAACAAGGTCTGAGGATCTAGTGTATAACATGGTGACTATAGCTGATAACACGGTATTGCATAATCAAAGTCAAAGTAGAACTTAAATGTTCTTGCCTCCCCCCCCCCCAAACGTAAATATGTGAGGGAATGGATGTGCTAATTAACTCAATGGGGTGAATCTTTTCATGTTTATGTATATCAAATCATAATGTTGTACACTTTAAAGATCCTATCATTTTATTTGTCAATTATACCTCACTGGAGCTGAAAGCAAAAAAAGAGAATTCTGCTTATAAAGATAACTCTGGGGTTGTTAGACCTACCTACAGATTTTGGTGGGGAGGAGGTATCAGAGTAGGAGTTTATGTCATCGCAGCCCAAACAGGGTCAAATCATACATCAAGCATCCCCTTTCTTAAAAGGTCCTCCAGACTTCCTGGCACTGAGAAGTGTCACTCCCCATCCTACCCCATATCCTGCTCAGAGCTGGCCCCAGCCTCCTAGCACCTGGCTGACTCCTCTCCACATTCTCTTCTTCTTTTAGAGAATATGCATTGTTCTCATCTCACAGGGAACAGTTTTGCTCCTCTCTGTCTGTTGCAAAGGCTCCTGTCAATATCCCGAGGTCCTCACCTTTTGCCTGAAGCTGATCATTAAGTGTTTCCCTAAGCAGAGGACTTTCCACTTCAGAGGAAGAGTGCTGTCACAGCTGGTAAGACATTTCTGACCCCAACCATACAGTGAAAAAGTACAGGTTTCATATATGTGTATAATGGGCTGGGGGGTGTCTGCATTAATTTAGGGCCTAAAGATGATGAAGTCTAAGTAAGAGTTAGCCAAAGAAGGTGGAAGGGGAGACAGAAGACCTGAAAGGCCAATGTGGCTGGACCATAGGGAGTGAGGGTGATAGACATGAAGGTGAAGCTGGAAAGAGATGCAGGTGTGTCACATTTTATCCAGAAAACCGACTTCATTTCAAACTCCTGCCTACCTGTCACTTCTACCTCGGTTCTGCTCCCTGGGTTGAACCATAGGGTACTGGACGGCACACCTCTGACCCTCCACCTGGCAAGTGAGATTCTTAACTGATAAACGATTTAAAAAGAAATTACAGAAATGCAGTCTTCCAAATACTGTGCTAGCCAGCATCCTTCTTCCTTGTCCCCATGGCTAAGCCCCTCATTCAATGTGGAAATCTAGAACTGAGCCAGCCCCTAATGAGCAGAAGCCTACCTCGAAACATGGGGGCTTCTGTGGGCTGCTTGGAGTCCCTGGAGCTGGGGCCGCAGTAAGACTCCTCTCCCTGATAGCTTTGCAGGGCATCAAACTTTCCTTGTTTCTAGAAACTGGAATATCCCAGTCTCTACTGAGCTTCTGTGTGCATTAGAAAGAGACACCCCCTTGGAGCCAATTGGGGGTTTGTCCATGCACCGACTGGGCCCTTCTGTGCAGGCTGTTAACTGCACAACTTAAGGCAGGCCTGCTTCCAACAGGTCTGTGAGGGCAGTCAGGAATGGAAGGGCCTGGCCTTACTGATGGAGACTGCAACTCAAGTTGACTCCATGATGAATTACTCAAGTTAGGCGGATCCAAACACATCATTCTATAGGAGAGACCCCAGTTCAGCCAGACAGTGCAAGGAGCTAGACAGACGTACGTTAGAATGTTGCCTCTTAGAAGCCACAGGAACTCAGGCTTTCCCAAGACTTGTTTGAGCGTCTCTAAAATGGGGCTACAAATCCTCGTCACAGAGGTCCACTGTGAGAGTTAAACTTAGACCCTGACTAAGCTGACACATGACCCACATCAGCTGGCCCTGTACCTCCAGCATGAGCAGAAGGAGCGATGCTAGGAGGGTGAGGAGGCGTGTGTTCAAGTGTGAGGAGCAGGAGGAGGCAGGAGCCTAGAGGCAGTGGAGGTTCCTTCTCTTTCTGGTGACTCACAGCCTGGTGACTAGTGAGGCTGGGAGGCAGCGTGCCTGGTGGGGAGGAAGGCTCCCTAATTCCATGCAGTCGACATATTGCGGGGAGGTGGAGGGTAGCCTGGTAAGCATGACATGGCTCCTGAGAAATCTGTCATAGAGTTTGAGAAATAAAGAAAAACAGGAAATGCTCTGGGCAAATATCAAAACAGGATTTCCTGCAGTCTGAGAATGTGGGGATGGGTCCTGGTAGAAGGCGAAGGACCAGGGATGCCAGAGGTGGGCAGAGCCTTCCTGGGCAGATGCTTCTCTGTTAGCCTAGGTGTGGAGGAAGATTTGGGTTCCACCCAGACCAGGACCTCAAAAGGGTCAGGGGAAAAGTCAGTCAGGACACGTTCCAGCTATACCACCTGGAGTTTTGTGTCCTCTGTGGGACAGCAGCTTGACTTCACAGTTCCAGGGACCCTGACTCGGGCTTTGGAGAACTGGGTAAGCTCTAGCTACTCATGTGGCTTACACAGGAGGTCAGATATGTGCCTCTTTTTCATTTACTAAAAACAGATTTATTGAATACTCATTTTATCCCTGACACTATGCTAGACACAGAATTTACACATATAAACAAGATAGGAGGCAAATTCTCATTCGGTTTTATTTACTAATGGGTATGTATACATGAAAGTGTGTGTGTGTGTGTGTGTGTGTGTGTGTGTATTTAGTGTCAATCTTTGTGGATTTATGTATGTAAGCAGTCTTGTTTACATGTGTTTTCATGTGTGAGTCCATCTGTGTAAATCTGAGTGTGCATGAATGTGTATGCGTGTATACGGTTACATATGTAAGTCTGTGTGGGTAAGTTTAAGTGTTTAAGCGTTTCGGTGTGCACCTTCTTCTCCAATAACTAAGAAGAAAATATAGGGAGCATTCTCTGTACTGAGCCTATGGTTTATGTTTAGAGAAACAGGGAGTTATTGTGGGAAGCATCTTGCTCCATAGATTCTGGGAGCTGGGACATTGCCTCACATCATGCTCACCTCATGCCAGGTAGAGTGAGACCCAAAGAGTGAGGCAGACGTAAGAGACTGACCATAGGTCAGGGCAAGCAGGAAGCCAGGCCCAGGAACGCAAGGCTGGAGTGAAAGAATTTGCCAAACTTGGGCACTTGAACTATCAAGAGGTCAGAACTCCCAGCGAGTGGAGGGCTAGTCAGTAGTCAGAAGACCCGAAGTGGACAGGAAAACATCTGATACCCAGGTATCCTGGCAAACTGAGCCATGTTTCCTCCTGCTATCAGAGAACAAGGTAATTTTTAGATAATAGCTGCCTCCGGCAGAGCCTCATTCAAATTTTCTGCAGGGTGACAACCAGTATCTAGCTGGCTTGGGAACCAGTAAGGATCAGTGTCTGAAGGTAACTTGGCTTTTCCAGAGACATGAGCCATCAATGCCTCCAATGAAGATTGAGACTATAGAGTAGGTTGGGGAAGGGATGGCCGAGAAGACCCAGAGGGGCTCAGAACAGGAAAAGGGGATGGATCAGATAGGACACTGAGGTCACCTAAAATATATGACCTATGTTTGCTGTTGTCCTTAGCATGGTTTGTCACCTAGATGGGCTTCTCTGAAATTTATGCTCACGCAATATCATTTTTATTATGCAGTTAATCACAGGAGGGAAAGGAAAAAGGGAGTGTATCTGAATGCTTCTATTTCATTTGCTTAATGGAGCGCTCAGAGTAGGAGAGAGAAAGCTCCCTAATCATTTATTTTAGTAACCGGAGTTATATTCAAGAGTTCCTGACAGTGACATCCAGCCACTGCGGGCAGGGAGACTGTCTTTATCTTGGTGCCTGTGAACAGAACCAGACATGCCTTCAAAGGCATGCTGTCTGCGGAGAGTACAGATAACAGCGCCGATAGCACAGGGCTGAGGGAAATGGCAGAGGTGCACTCTCCGATCTTATTAGAGCCTGGGCGAGAATTTAGACTTACTTCCCACAGTATTCCAGATTGTTGGTTTCTTGGCCGTGGGAGGGATTTTAGATGTTAATTCCAATCTCTTCTGCCTGTAGCTACATTTCCTTTCAACCCTGGGCTTGTGAACTTGGGTTGGCTTGCACGATTGCTTGGGTCTGTTCTCCACGCAGGGCCTGGGGCGAGGAGGTCAGGGGCTGCTGGGATAGAGCCTAACAGTAAAGTATTTTTTTCTCTGGCCTACTTGCCTTGATTTCTAGGCTGGGAGTTCACATTTCTTATCCAAATGAGAGACAGCAATGCATTGGTAAGAGCATTGGCTATCGAGCTGGGCTACGCAGGGTTCAAACACTAACCCTTGGATGATAAGTGGATGGGTGAAGCCTTGGACAAGTTACCAGGAATCTCGGCTGCTGGCACGGTGAGAGGCAGTACAGCATGGTGGTAAAGAAGGAGAACTCTAGAGCAAATACTTGCCATGTGACTTTGGGCAGGTTATTCTCTTGACGCCTGTTTCCTCATCCACAAAATGGAAATTATCATAGTACCTACCTCACAGGGTTGTTGTGAGGCTATATCAATAGCTTAGAACAGTGCATGGCACACTAAGTATCTGATATTATTAATTTGACTATATCTATAAAATGGACATTATGGTATAGATGCCACCAAATTGTTACGAAGGGTGTGTGAAGCAGTACTTATAAAACGCTCTGCTTAATACCTGGCAGATAGTAAGCTCTTGATACACACAAGCAGTTGTGGTTGCCAGTGAAATCAGCTGGATGTGGGGTCAGGGCCCAGACAGCAAGGCGGTCCGTGGGAGACCAGCCGTCCACCTATTGCCTCTCCTAATGGGGAGGAGGTCTGGGCAGGCTGAGCCTAGTTACGTCATGACGGCTGCTACAGAGAGACACATCTCATCTCCTTGGCTGACTCCAGGCCTGGCTGAGCATCCCCTTTCTTATCGACCCAGGGAGGCGGCAGACGGAGAGGGCCGTTTCCTTCATGAAAAAAAATGCCTGTGCCTCTGAATTGCCTCTGGGTGCGAGACAGAGGAGGAGTGGGCAAGCATGGGCATGGGGCCAGGGAAAGTAGGAGTGGGTGTGTGGGTGGAGCGGGGAGATGGCTGGGCTCCCACCACTGGAGACAAACACACCCTGTCTGGAGGTTCGCTGGGTGCTGGATCCCTGCCTGGTGCTCGTAAAGGCAGCGTGAGTGTGTGCCGGGACCTTCCCTCATCCGGAGAAGACTCACTTTCAGACAGGGCCCTAACAGAGCACCGTGCCAGGAGAGGAGTCCCTGTACATCCTGGGGCTGAAAGTCTGGGACGCCACCTGCCAAGGCTAAGAGATTCTGAACTCATTCTTCCCAAGATAATGAACATACACAGACCTGAGTGGAAGACACAGAGAGGTCATGCTTTGGCTGCGGGGATGGAACCCTAGACCCGGGGGTCCCAGCAGGGTGCAGGGGAACTTTGCCCTCTGCAGCTGGTACCAGCAAGTGGCCCAGCCCCAGGCTAGCACTTCCTCATTACCCATGATCCATTTTTACCCTACAGTGCCTTGTCAAAGAGCAAAACCAATGCTTCCTGCTCAAGTAGACTGGCACTTTTCAGTACTGTGCAATCTAATTATTTAGCAAATGATAATAGTAGTGAGCTACCATTCAGCCAACACGTATCGGAACCAGATTGTCCTGGCTGGTTTCTATGGTGCACTCTGCACTCAGATTGCCTGACTCTACTATTTATTAACTTCAAAAGCCTCCATTTCTCACCAGCTAAATGGAAACACGCCACCGTGAGGGATTACTGTCCTGAGGACCAACGAGTTACACACGGGCGGTAGAAACAGCACTAGGCCACCTGTAATCCCCGTTTAAGGCAGAACTAGGACCCACCTCCGGGGAGCACAACCTCCGGCTGTCTGCAACTTTACGGTCTGCCCAGCTGCACAGTTCTGCTTTGGCTAAGGTCATGCCTTCCTGAAGAATCCCTGGAGGTCTTGGCACAGCATGTGGGCCCCAGAGGGCGAGAGCTAAACCCTGGGAAGACCCAGGGGCTGCCAACTTGATAGAAGTTTTAGGGGCATAGTACAACCAAAACTTGCGCACGGGATGTATAAAACAAACACGAGAAGGCTCTGAAAGGTAGAGAGAAGGCAGACTAGGTAGGGGCCTTGGGACCAGAGGAACATGGAGGTGAACTCTCCAGGCTTTCCTTCACTTCATAAATTCCAGGCTTGCATCTGAAGACATTGGTAAGCTGGAAATAACCAGTGAGAACGGCAAAATAGCCTCAAGAAAGAAAGATCTGCTCCTTCTAGCAAAAGGACCAGGAAAAGAACAGTCTAGCAAGAGAGAAAACCTTCAGACAATAACTACTCCACTCTAGCCAAACGCCATAGGAGAAACTGTGGCCCCATTCCCACCCTACCCATAAAGGCCGAGTGGGGCACCCGTGCTCTGACCCCCTTGCTAGGGTGGTGCCAGAGAAGGCCCGATGGAGAGAGGGGCCTCTTATACCCTCCCCCGCTGCCTGTGAAGACCATATCCACCCTTCAATCACCCCCTATTACACATTTTTCTGGCTCAGGCAGAGGAGTATTTCTTTCTTTCAGTTTCCCAGGACCCCACACATATGTGTGGAGGGAGACGTATTTTCTGAGTCTAACATAAACATCTTCGGCTTTGGGTTGAAATTGCCATCTGCAAAGCCACTGATATTTACTCCACGGTATCCATTTGATTTTGCCCTAAATCCAAATCTTGTGTTCTGGGCCTCAGGCACTCTTGTAAATCTCTCTGGTCCTGGTTCACAGTGGGCATGCTGATTTAGCTCAGTTTGAATCCCACCTCAGCCACTGGCCAGCCATGTGGCTTTAGTCAAGTGACTAAGCCTTTTATACCCCCTGTTTGTAAAGCAGATATGATAAAAGCACCCATCTTGTGGGGCCTAAGAGAGGTCATACAGGCACAGGGCCTGTCGTATAGGAAACTCTCAATAAATGTTAACTTTTGCTCTGCTGAGTACTGCTTCCTACCTCTTCTCTTTTTCTCTGGGACCTAGAGTCATGAAGCTGGGGTTTCAGACTCAACTCTTTCACAAACTGGCTTTGTGACCTTGGGTAAGTCTCTTAATCCTTTTGATCTTAGTTTTTCCATGAGTTTGAAAGGCACAGACACAGAATCTTGGAAGGCTGTGGTGGGGATGAGAGACACTGGCTATGTGAAGGCGCTTTATCCCTCTATTTGCTATGCAAATGGCATTCAGGCCATGGCAAGGGATCCAGAAAGTGCTCATTGTCCTCACAACAGCTGGAGGCAGCTTCACAGACTGGCTTTATGGCATAATAGCTCACATCTGCCATGCACACCAGCACGTTAAACTCTCACTCTTTTCCCGTCAGCTTCCCTGAGTCTGCTTCCATCTTTTCCTTACGTACTGATCTGCTTAACACCTCTCATCCCCCAATCAGCACACATGGGTGTGTGCTCATGTACACACCTGGGCCTGGGGTTGTCCATGAGTATGCAAGGATTGAGGGGAGGGGGTTTGAGAGGTCTTCCTGAGAAGCTGGGATCTTGGTTGGATGTCCTCTTTCTTAGTGGTCATGTTTGGGCTGGGTGGCCCCCACAACATTGTAATTTTATACCACAATGGAACTTTGGGTCTTTGGAATCAGTAAGTCAACTCCTTTGTAATAGAGAGGAGAAAACAGAGGCTCACAGAATAACACACTTGGGTTTGCATAGGTCTGGGTACCCTTCTTAGGCTGCGTGCCTCAGAAGAAGTTCCTGAGACAGGGATTTATTAAGGAAAGGCTCTCAGGAGAAAGTGAAGGAAGGAAGGGACAGGAAGGCAGAAAAGTCACCACGTGTGTGATTTCAGGCAGAGTCCCTGGACAGTGGTTTCAGCCTGGTTCTGTAGGACATCGTTGGGATGTAGAGGATGCCTCAAAGTTTGTAGGGCCTGAAGACAAGAGAGCTAGGTATATGCCCCCTTACGGGGTGTACGGGTCAGCATGGGGCAGGAGATGTTGTGTGAGGGGTACTAACCATCTGCACCTGTGGGCAAATGGCCATAAGGCTGGTCTCAGGGAGAGTCAGGAAGGGTAAAAATAAAGCAAAAATCACAGGGGCTGGGGAAAGGTCCATATAAATGGTAGGAAAGCTCCCTAGATATCTGGGGAAGCACTGATGGTGCCTACCTTAGTATTGATTCCCTTTAAGGGTACTTTCCTTCCTTTCCCCCCATAGTTCCTGGGCTATAAGCAAACACTCTAAAAATAGTTCCCTCTCATTCATTATTGGTAGATGTATTATGATTTATGATATAGCCACTTTGGGAGACGGTTTGGCATCATCTCCTAAATTCAAATAGCCTGTGCCCTATGAACTCCCACCTAGTTATTAACTCTCGCTTATAAGGAATCATGTTCGAGAGCGTTCAGAGCACAAAAGCCCCAAAACAGAAACCAGTCACATACCCATCAACAGCATCACAGAAATGTATGTTGCCTATACCCACACAGTGGAATACTATAGGGCAACAAAAATAAACTTCAGCTTCACACAAATGCACATAATGATCTCAAATAAGAAACTACAACACAAAAGCACACATGATTTTGTTCATATAAAGTTAAAAATGATGAGCAAAACAAACCATAATAGTTACGGTTGGGTGTGGAGACAGGAAACACTTAAAGCAAAACAAAGGCATGATTATTATAAAAGTCAGGATCGTGGTGATCTTTGGAAAATGGGAGTCAGAGGAATAAAGTCCTGGAGTGGGGGAATTCAGGATGTCGGGGCTGGACATGCTCTATCTCTTGCCCCCCTGAAGTGGTTACTACAAAGTTTTCTTTGTGATAAATCATCAAGATTCACTCATCTCTTTTGTATGTATACTTTTCTGGAGTATATATGGTATACTGCATAATTGAAAAGGTTAAAATACCTAGGAACTACTTTTTAAACTACTATTTAAATCTCCTTTCCCTTTCTGCTCCCCCCCTTTGTTATAGTAGCAAAATGAACAATAACATAAAATCTTACTTGTAACAAGTTTTCTGAGAGAGAGAGAGAGAGAGACAGAAAGAGAGCAGAGTGGGGGGGAGGGGGTTAGAGGGAGAGAGAGAGAGAGCATCTTAAGCAGGTTCCACACCCAGCACAGAGCTCATGACGCTGAGATCATGACCTGAACTGAAGTCAAGAGTTGGACGCTTAACCAACTGAGCCATCCAGGCATCCCTGACACAAGAGGCGATGGCAGCCAGGACCCCTGGGTTCTGTGCCAGCTCTGTTCACCATGACCCATGACCAGCATACCCCCTGCTCCCTGTGCCTAGTGACCCCATGACTCCATGGGGCCAATCACTTCCTTGTCAATAGGAAGAGAATAAACAAGGACAAGTAGGAGATGTCAGAGACTTTAAAGAGGTATCTTGACATAGATGAAAGACACAACAACAAGGGAAGGTGTGGTCCTCCCTGGCTAGATGGGGGTAGGGACAGGAAAGAAAGGAAGGGGCAGGAAGAGAGGGAAAGCAGAAGCTGACGGAGTAGAAGAGGATGGAGAGAAGGTAATGAAGGCAATGAGGAAGGAAGGCTGTTTTCCAGAAGGAAAAGGCTGGCGCCAGCACCCCCAGACACCAGCCTCAGGAGCTGCCACCGGACTCCCGAGGAAATAACAGCCCGTCACTCTCAGTGACTGGCACTCCACTTTATGGGGGCTGAAAGCAAAGAGGCAGCAACACTGACAGCCATGGGCGTCTTTAAGCCGGTGAGACAGCACAGTCCTCAACCTGACCCTCCGGAAGCACATCCCTACCTGATATATTATTGACAAGGCTGACTTTTAACAAGACGTTTGGCCCACTGTGTAATAAATGTGCATCGCCCACTCTTTATCACCCATTACCTCATTAAAATAATTGTCTTTATTTCATTGTTAAAGTGATTAATAGGGCAAGTGTTAAAGGAAATTAATACTCAAAAGGAAGAATAAATGTAGCCGAAAACCAACTCCTCTGAATTGGTCTAGTGGTAAAGTTAGGGATTTTGTAGTTAATGAGCCTTAGAGAGTTAAATATAGGAGGGTCCAGGAGAGTCCGTTGAGAGATGGAGAGCAGGGCGGGAGGCTAGGGCATCCGGGAGGGGTAGAGGTCGGTGGTGGTGGTGGTCGGGAGCACGGCTTGCACCTCTGTGTCTAATCACTGTGAGCCACGGAGAGGAGGTCACAGCTCCTGGCTTCCTGCATGCCCAGTGTTCACGGTGGGGCCTGCCACCAGCATGGTCCTGGGGACTGAGACTCCAGCCCAGTCCAGTGCTCAATATGAGCCAGTGGCAAGGAGGTGGAGGTTCTTGCTGAGGAGGATGGGTGTGTGTCCCAGACTGAGGCTGAGCTATCTTAATAGAGTCAGAAACAGCCAGGAACAGGCTGCTGTCACACTCCCTCCACTATGAACTGGGTGAGAGGATCAGCATCCCGTTCGTTTCCTCCTGTGTCCAGCCATATTCCTTCCACTCTGGATCTCTGCAGCCATTAGCGCTCCTGCCCACCGACCAGGCAGCTGGATCTCCAGGGCAGAACTGGGAACAGGTGCCTAGGGGCCTGGAGAGGGGAAAACGTGCTTCCCTTTGGCAATCTCCTCACTTGTTCATTCAATCATTCATCTCATGTTGATTAAGCTGCTGCAATTAGACAGGTTCTACTTTAAAAGCTGGGCATATGAACATAGAAGCTTGGCCCTTTAACTCAAAAAGTTACCAGTCTGGGGGTAGCCCAGGTGGTTCAGTGGTTTAGTGCTGCCCTCAGCCCAGGGCCTGATCCTGGAGATCCAGGATCGAGTCCCGCGTCGGGCTCCCTGCATGGAGCCTGATGCTCCCTCTGCCTGTGTCTCTGCCTCTCTCTCTCTCTCTCTCTCTCTCTCTCTCTCTGTGTCTCTCATAAATAAATAAATAAATAAATAAATAAATAAATAAATAAATAAATAAAATCTTAAAAAAAAAGTTTCCTGTGTTGGAGACAAAGACATATGCAAACTGATAATTATCAGATATGCATTGCTTAACACTCTCTATTATATATTTAGTAGCACTCCAGTACTCAGGTATTAAATATATATTTTATATTCTGAAAGTTCTCGTAGGCTCTTAACCAATGAAAATTTCTCAAGACCTTTCTGTGCATCTTGGCTGATCAGTACATTGCAAACACCCTCAGCTAATGATCTGCATTATGTGCTCTGCACTTGGTTTTGATGTTCTTCAAGACTGTTATTTTGTGTCCCTGAAAGCAACCATGATACTTAATGGCTAACCAAGGCTGTAAAGAGATGGTGGTGGTACTGCAGTGGACCAGAGCATTACAGCAGGGTGTTACAATGTGAGCTCTCCTGTTATTCAAGGTACATTCCAGGAAATGGGGGAGGAAGCACAGAGTAAAAAGAAGGCAATTAGGGAGCGTAGAAGACCTTTGACATTATTAAAGACATCATAAATGTCACTGCAGCCTGGTGGAGGTGGGGAGGGGCCGTCGATTGTATTCAAAGAAGTTGAAAGAAGCCCTGGTCCAAGACAGAGGACAGGAAGAGAACAGAACAGTGCTGTGTCTTTGGACACCTTCTCCACAGAGACAATGCTAGGAGGGCTCTTGTAACGCTGCTGCAGGCAGCACCGGGCACTAAGGTTGGGCCTTGGCCATAGTCACCCATGTGGGTCCGAAGTAGGCACAGGCCTTTGGAAGGCTGGGATTTCAGTGTCCACTCATTTCTGACATCTTTAGACTTTTGTATAACTGATCATGTAGGTTACAACATATAAAATCAGCATAGCAATATCAGCAATATAGAGTATTCCATTAAGATTCGTTTTTATTTAAACATTCTCTTTGAAATATGGGTATAGAAGTAATCAAACATTTGAAGATCAAACTGAAAAAAAAAAAAAAAAAGCTCCTGGGTTTGATATGTTGAAATTCTATCAATGTTAGTTCAGGAAAATCTATATTCATTATTGAAAAAATAAAATGGTGCAACAATTCATGGTCATTTTGAAAGCTGTTAATTTTCATGTGCAATAACATTATTCAGAGCCTTCAAAGGGTTAAATAAAGGGAGAGTGAAAGTGTATTGGCTAGATACCTTTGGGAAAAATTTTTATATCTTTTCTCAGTGTAGGAATATTTGTAAAAATTTAAACAGTAATACAAACTGAAGATAGAGATTAGATTGTATCATAATTCTTATCTTTTGCAGAATTGTTTGGTGTATTAGCATTCATAATACTAAACAAAATAACCATTAAAATCTGTATTTACTGCTTCATTTGTAAATGCCATTTAGGTCATGTGCCTTTCCTATTTCCTTACATTTTAGAGGTTGAAGTAAGAGTAATATGTCAATCTTAGGATTCTGCGAAGAGAAAAACTCAAAAATCACGTGCAACAAATCCATAATAAACCATCTTTGTCAAGATATAATAAAAACATGCATATGAAAGAAAAAAAGTACTGGGAACAACAAAAGCTCACCCCAAATATCCTGGTCTCCTACTGATCTCTTTTGGAAATGAGCATCCATCAGAGTTCAGTGCCTGTACCGAGATCATACATGCAGCTGATTGCTCTGAACTATAACATCAAATTTCTGAAATGTAACCACTAACATTTTAACTAAATAATTGTAATGATAATTATTTGGTGTATATTTCAGATTTATTCTGAATTCTGGAAGGTCGTTTTTATGATGGTGATATTTGGCTTTGACCCAATATTGATTTTCACATTTGTTGTTTGGCCAAAATATGAGTGTGGTGTGATCGATGCTCTAACAGACATAATGATAACATGAATGAAGTCACGACTGAGTGGAAGAATTGGGGAAGACTTCATATAGAAGCTAAAACCGACACAGGAAGAATAGATTCCAAGTTTGCCCAGGAAATGAAACAGAGATGGGGTAAGGCTTTCTAAGAAGAGGGGACAGCTGCAACATGTCTTGAATGCCCTTAGAATGGTCCCACTTTGGTATTTTTCATGTATTCCTCCCTTTCATCCCAAACCAACAGCATGGAGAGGTATTTTCTCTTTTTTGCAAAGTTGCAGACAGACTCAGAGAGGGAAAGTGACTGCTCTCTGCAGACTTGAGAGTGGCTCCATAAGAACCTCCTAGTCTCATGAGAAGTGGCCTGAAAATGTCCATATCCCTCTGCCCTAAACTCTCCCTACCTCAGGTGGGGTGAGGGCCTGCCCTGGGACTGCCCTAATTCTTTCTAGGTCCAGTGCCTGTGGCCTTATTCCTAACTGGTGACCTTATTCCTACTTGTGGCTTTATTTCTTACCCGTTGCCTTATTTCTAACATCACACAAGGGCCATTTTCCCCAAGGGTGCCATTTTCTTATGCCAGACAGGGCTGGGCAGAGGTGTCTCAGGCACCAGAGCCACTGGCTTCCTTTGTGGCCCAGCAGGTCATCCTGTAAAGCCCTCCTCTAATGGCCTGATTCTCTTCAGATGCTTTTCTTTTTTCTTTGGTTTTCCTTTCTTCTCTTTCGTCTCATCTGGGAAGGCCCACGGCCTGGCATGGCTATTGTGCTTGGAAATGAGCCTCCTAGGCTGGTGAATAAATTGCATTTTATTCCTCCCTGTCACTTCTGGTTGGGGGAGCACTGGGAGATGAAAGCTGAGACTTGAAAAGCACTTCTTTTGACCTAGGGCAGCATTTCTCATTTCCAAGCCCGACGGCTGCACTGAACACAAACGTCAGTGGGACTGGCAGGTGCTGAGCCTTGGCCAAACCCGGGGGTCTTTTGGGCCTCCTGGGCTGGGCATCTGGATGTCACCGTCTTCACTAAATCGGCAGAAGGGGCAGGGCTCACTTCTCAGCAAAGCATCGGTGGTGGCAGGCGGCTCCTCAAAGGCAAAAGCAGGTCCTCCATGCGCAGTGACTGAAGGTTGGATTTGGACTATAATATTAAACCACATGCAGCCATATTCTCCTGTGGGGTAGGTCTCACCTCTCTTTTCCCCTGTTCCACCCAGAGCTTAGTGCCGGGCTGCCTTTCTCCGATAGGCATGGATTGAGGTGAGAGATGGGAAAAATCAGTCTCTGGTCTAGCACAGACCCTGGGCTCTGAAGGGTAAGCAGATTTCCATCATCCCTGTCAATGGAGTGACAAGTTGATGGAGGGGCTGAGTGAACTGGGGGACCCTAAGAAGCAAGCTGGCTTCCAAAATGGGCAATTCTCCCCCAAAGGTGCCAATCCTGATCTGGCAAAGCCACCAGAGTCTCTTCCTTCAGGTTGGCTTCCACCCGACTCAGGAACAGCCCACACATGATGAAATCCTTGATGACTTTACTTCTAAGTATTTCCGGAATGGGGTAGTGTGTTGGGTGCAGAGGTGCACAGATTAACTGGTGTCAGAGAATTTGGGGATCAAATTCTGGCTCTGCCACTGACAAGCTGAGGTGGGCTCTCAGTCTCCTCATCCGTAAAATAGAGAGAATGACACCTACATCAGATACAGAGAAGGCTGAATGGAATCACCTGGTAAAGCACCCATCTAAGAGCTAGTAGTTGTTGATGCTCAGTAAGTGGTTATTTTTATTGCTCACTGGCTGCACACACTTAATATGGGTGTCAGCTAATGGAAAGGGCACACAGATTTTGGAAATGGAGAGACTAAGCTCAAGATCCACTTTGGGTTCTTGGTCATTGTATGACCCTGGGCCATTTTCTTACTACAAGAATAAGCACCAGCTCCAACAGCTACCATTCACCAAATGCTTGTTATGTGCCAGGTGCTTAGCCTAAGGCGCCATCCCAATATTTCTTATAAGGGGTTAAGTCACTTATGCAAGGATTTGCTGCTAGAAGCAGAAATGAGATCTGAAGTCAGGTTCATGAATGTAGTCCATGCTTATAACTAGTGCACTTCCTCAGACTGGCTCCCCTAACTTCTCTGGACCTTGATTTTCTCCTTTATAAAATGGGAGTGATAATGCTTACCTCCTGGGTTTAGGATGAGGATGAGAGAAGGTAAGACATATAAGACTCTTCCAAGACAGGAATCTTTCTATCATCAATGACTTCAAGAGGCAACATTTAATATGAATTCCAAGTTGCAGCCACAGACTCTGGGACAGGGGAAGAGATTTTACCGGTCATCTGACTCCAGTCCCCTTCAACCCAATCATCAAAAGTGAGGCAGCTAGTGGCCCGGCACCAACTGGCTGATTTCTGAGAGATACAAGGACCAAGTGTTCCAGATGATGATCAAGATGTCCAACCAGGATTTGAAGATTATATTAGGAAAATATATGGAGCTGAACATCACATCAAGCCCCATGGCTTCCAGTTTTTCTATTCCCCTACACAACTCATCCTGGCTGGGGATGGCTCATATTGTAGCTGCAGGGATGCTAGCAGTCTTGTGGCATTTGGGGAATATGCTCCCTGCCTGTCCTCAGGACCCAATGACTGTGGAGCTAATGTCTCCTGGGACATCCCCTCAATTCCTCTCTCCCCAGGAGCCTACTCTGGGCTGGAACCAAGGCTTCTGTTTTGCATATGGGAAATGAGGCCCCTTGGGGAGGTGACCTGAATGGGGTGTCATGGCTTCTTATTGATGGAGCAGAAGATTGAGGACCCTTCCTGCCTCTCCTGTCCTCAACCTTCTGCTCCATCAATCAGAGGCAGGAAGGGTCCTTTCCTTGGTGCTGGCCTTCATCTCTCCTTTGCTCTCCCTGGGGAAGGCCCAACAGTCTAGCCTCAATCCCCTAAAGTTCAGAGGCTTCTGAAGAAGCTGTGTGAGACCTGAGAGCTGTCATATGTCACTTCACGTGATAAATCCACAGAGATGGAAAGAAAAAGTACCCTGAATACTGATGGCAGTACAGCTGCGAGAAGAAAAGTTTACAGAATTGCAATGAGCAGCCTTGTGCTGAAGTTTTATGTCATTTGCTTTCAATTCCATTTACAGTTATTTCTTGTTTTTATATCATGTTTTATTGAAATCCATTTTTTACTTTAATGCTTTAGGCTCAGTCATGGATCTTTTCTCCCCACCATCTTTTGCCTCCTGAGCATGTGAAGGTTCACATTAAGCAAACACCACAGAAAAGGGTTTTGAAGCATCATGGGTTTTTGTCCTTTTCTGTGTTTCTCAGATTGAGTGTTTTTCTGGAAGCAGGATGGGGACACAACCATGCGACCTGGTGTAGTTTAGAACCAGTAAGCAGGCCAGCTTGCCTGCTGGCCTGGTGTGGAGCCTGCTCCCTCTCACCTTTGTAGCTGGAATTCAGTCTAATACTATGCTCACAGTGGTTCCATGCTCAGGACCGACCAACAGATGGACTGAACCAGAGGCAGTTTCTTTAGGTAGAAAGAGGGAAAAAAAGTACAATTTTTGAGGCTCTGAAGTAAACTAGAACATTTCTGGAAAAGAAACTGAAACAGGGCTCAGAGTCTGCTCCATCCCTGCTGCCCCCCACCCTGCCCTCCTGCCTTCCCACTGGGCTGTCTGCCTCCATCAGCTCTTCCAGCAGATGAGAACATTCCTGAATGTCTCCCTCATTGGGCATTTCCCAGCTCTGAGTCCCTGGGTCTCTGCCACCCCTGACATCCTCTGTGTGGATCTCCAGACCTGCTAATGGCCTCTGGACCACTCTTGTCTGTGCCAGGTTCACTTCCAGCTCCACTCAGTTTGGCTAATTGTCCCCTCTCTAGGAAGCTTGCCTGGCCTACTCTGGCAGCTGATGCCCTTTCTTTTTTCTTTTTTTTTTTTTTTTAAAGATTTTATTTATTTATTCATAGACACAGAGAGAGAGGCAGAGACACAGGCAGAGGGAGAAGCAGGCTCCATGCCGGGAGCCCGATGTGGGACTCGATCCCAGGTCTCCAGGATCACACCCCAGGCCGCAGGCAGAGCCAAACCGCTGTGCCACCGGGGCTGCCCTGATGCCCTTTCTAAACTGTGGCTCTTCAGACACTGTCCTGTGTCTCATGTTGACATTAACTGTGTCCTGAGTGTCTTGTCCCTTGTTGGCATAGAAGGGTTGTAAATAAAATCGGACTATCTATCCATTTTATACAATTTGGTATGCATAATCTTGGGCACACAATCTCGGTCTCTGTGCCTTCCCTTTCCTCACCATAAAATGGAGATCATAACAGTATCTAACTCTGAAGGGTGTTGGGAAAACTAAATGAAGTAATATATGTAGAGTACTTAGAACAGTATTTAGCACATAGTATATACTATACAAATGCAAATGTTTATTATTATTTCCAAATAACAAATAAACTCAAGACAGCTTTTTAAACAAAATTTAGTACTATAAAGAAGGTTTTTTAAAAAAAATATTTTATTTATTTATTCATGAGAAATACACACAGAGAGAGGCAGAGACATAGGCAGAGGGACAAGCAGGCTCCATGCAGGGATCCTGATGCAGGACTCAATCCCAGGACCCCGGGATCATGACCTGAGCCAAAGGCATATGCTCAACTGCTGAGCCACCCAGGCATCCCTATAAGGAGGTTTTTATAAATCTCTTGTAGAACCCAAGGGCAGAGATGGTGATGGGTGCTGGTGCCAGTTGGGAGATGGTCATCCTGTGAGATTCATCTTTCTCTGCTTCTCTGTCCTCCAGCAGGAAAAATAGCCACTTGTCACTCCTCACTCACTTGTTCAGCCACATGGAGAACATGAGCTCTCCTTACTAAAATTTGTGGGGAAAGCCTCTGATAGGTCCAGTTTGGATCAGGGGCTCAGTCTTGATCCACTCAGCCCTGTCCAAGAGGGCATGACCAGGCCATGTCATATACAACGGCTGCAGGGCTTATGGTTAAGTGAGTGTCTGTGTGCATGTGGGCGTAGCCATGAACCATCAGTTGCTTCAAATTCCACAGTGCAGGGGGCCCTCTCTACCTCCCAGCCTCAGTCTGCTGTAGCAGAGTGCTTCACACAGAGCGGATGCCAAGTACAGATTAATCAAAATCTAAACGTAGACTCAAAATATAAAGATTATAGCTCACTGCATTTCACTCATCAAACTTTGGAAGGAGTTAGAGTCAGACAGATTTCCAGAGCTCCCTTGGGCTTGAAATGACTCTCATTGCTGCTGCTTCTTGCCCGCCCCCTCTCCTGTCATGTGCCAAGATATTGGTCAGCGGGAATAGCATCAATGAGGAAAAAGTGGAATTAGAATTTTGGAAATGTGCAGTTACCAACACTCTCTTTGTGCTAAGAGCCAGCAGAGGCTAGTACCGCCCACACAGCTGGGCTTGACCTCCCTTTGCTCACAATGAATGGTCTATCAGGCCCCAGGCCCTGGAAACTTTCCTTCGGGCACTGACCGGGTGAGAGTCAGCCTGGGGGGTTCTGAGCACTGTGGCAACAGAAGTTGATGGAAAGATGCCTGTGCTTAGGTCACTTGTAGGAATGAAATCAGACTCTAGGGAAGAGTAAAGATGGGTCACTTAGGAGAGTATCTCCTTCATCCTTGACCCCAAACCTCCTAACTTTTCACACCCAGCTCATCCTCATCAACAGAGAACATGCACAACAGCTGCCTTCTCCCATCCCGCGTACCCTCACTCTGTGGGGTCCAAACTTGGCTGTACATTAGAATCATCTGGGGAGGGATCCCTGGGTGGCGCAGCAGTTTGGTGCCTGCCTTTGGCCCAGGGCGCGATCCTGGAGACCTGGGATCGAGTCCCGCGTCGGGCTCCCAGTGCATGGAGCCTGCTTCTCCCTCTGCCTGTGTCTCTGCCTCTCTCTCTCTCTCTCTCTCTGTGACTATCATAAATTGAAAAAAAAAAAAAAAGAATCATCTGGGGAGATCTTAAAGATCCCGATTCCCAGGCAGTGCCCTGGACCAATGAAATCAAATTCTCTGGGAGTGGGACTGGGCATCGGTCAGTATTTTTAAAGCTCCCAGGTGATTCTCAAATGTGGCCAAGTTTGAAAACCACTATACTCTGAGCTCATTTCTTCCCATGATTCTAGTACTCACATGACATGAAAACCTGTATCACCAGCTGGCACATTCACCCTCTCTCTGTCTGGAGCTTTTCATTGTTTCAATGTATCCTCTCTTGCAGAATGGACTTACAAGTTCTGAACTTTTATCTCTTCCCTGCCATTATTTTGAGCCCTTGCATCCCTTGCCTTCAAACCTTGGTCAATTTGCTCATCCCATTCCTCCACACCTTCATGGTGTGCAGACATTTCCCTTGTGCTGCATTAACTGTGCTTATGTTGCCTTACAAAAATATCATTTATTACAAGGTTTTTGAGGTTAGCAGAAACATGTTCCTATTTTTGGTTTATTTTCATATCTTCTGAGGATACCTGTAAAATGTTGATGACTAGCAAATGTAGTTGCCCAAAGACGGAGGAGAGAGCAGCCAAAGGTGGGACAGAGCCAGTAGGGACCTCCGAAGGCTGGAGGGTCTTTCCCAGAACTCTCAGTCTAGGAAGGAAAAGAAAGAAAGGTGCCATACTCTTCTGTATAACAAGGGTCCGTCTGCTTATATCCAAGAGTGTCAGTATTAAAGGAACTCCAGGGATGTGTCCTGGGAAAGTCTGTGGATGCTAGTTACAAAGAGGGATGCGTAATAGTAATAGCTACCACTCACCGAGTACTCAGCTTTGTGTCTGGTGCTTTACATACAACTGTTCACAGTAAGATTATTAAATGTTTCTGAACTTCAGGCTATTAGCTCAAGGTAAATGGCAGAGATCTAAAGGGCTATGTACTTTTCAGTAAGCTCCATGTGTTCTAAAAAAGACTTCAGGTAGAGAGAAGAGAGTCAGACAGGTGTCTCTGTCTTCACTCCCAACCAACCTCTTCCTCATATTTGATGACAGTGGCCTAGGCAATAGTTTGCCCATTGCCCCAGGGTTGTGTGCATCACCATGCTTTTAATGCCACATTCTTAAATTGCTTTGGGAAAACAGAAGTCAAAGATAAAATCTATCTTTACGTGCATATAATCATTATCAATCATTCTCTGATGAGGACTAATTGGTTGCAAGTAACAGAAACCAACTCAAGCCAGCTTGAGGAAAACAAGAGAAATGTGAGGCTGCCTGTGGCAGTCAGAGAAAGGAATGTAGCTGGGGCCCAGGAAGGCACTCTCTTCCACCTCTGTGTCTCTCTGCTTGTCTCCCTTGGTCTCCTCTTGGACCTGCACACCTGCTTCTTGCACTCCCCATAAATACTGTACAATGTGGCTGCTCACAATTCTTCAGTTTACATGCAATGGTCCTGGCCACCTGGGAAGTTTAACTTCTCTCTCAGGCCCACTTCACGTTGTAGAGAAGAGCCTGCAACTAGTCCATAGTAGGTCAATGCCTCTTGATGGCATCCTTCTACTTTCATGTTGGTCGGTGGTGCTCTGGAGTGGGATGTGCCCATGTCTCTGGATGGGGATAAAATAATCCAAGAAAGGAGTGGTGTCTGTGAAGAGTAAGTGATTAGCACAGCAAAGGCTACATTTTACTGATAGACACTAGGCTACAGGTTTTATATTTTTCTCAAATTCTCGTAACGGTCACTCAAGGTAGGTATTGTTCTTTCCATTTTTCAGAGAAAGAAGCTAAAGAGATTTGAGATTAGCAAGCCCTGGAACACGGATCCTGGGGAATTCAAGCACTTTTGGAATCTTCTTTTTCTGAAGATACGGCTGGGCTTTAGGTCAGATATGTTTATTCTTCAGTATTTGCTCCCATTGGTGAGGTGTACTTAAGTGTGTCTGCGCCTGCATAGCTCTCTGAGTCTGCATGTACTTCCTTTTTCCATGGCTTTGTGTGTCCTGAGATTCTGAGAATGCTCATTTTTCAGTGGGGAGAGAATGTTCAGCTGGAGCCTGCCAGCCTGAGTCAGCCTGGAGCAAGAGGCCTGGCAGGAGTGGACAAAGATGCTCTTTATCCCCCAGGAATGCAGTGACCTCACTATGGCTTTCCTCTGCCGGCTTGGGTTTGTGTTAAGCAGAAGGGAGAGAAATTCGGTTGGAGGCTTAGTGCCATCGTGTTCACAAACCCTCAGTTCCCCTTTCTTTCCTTCATGGGCCACTGCGGATAGAAGCCAGGAGCTCTGGTTTCATTGCAATGAGGCTAAAATGGAGCAGGGCTGGAGCCGAGGTTCCAGCAGACAATGGAGCAGGGACCCTGGAGTCGAAAAGACGACAGGTTCAGGAATGAGGCCTGGTTTCCAGCCAGCTTTTCCTAGCCAGCTGTAAGATTCTATTCAGATCATGTCACCACTTGAGATTTCAGTGTCCCGTCCCAGTGACATTCAGGGCCAGATGATCTCTAGTGAGGTACCTGGGGAGGTTAACCCTCTGCTCTATGACTGTTTGTGCCCTTTCTCCTTGTCTTCAGGGAAAAGCATGGCTTGGACTGGAAGGAGTGAAGCTCGTGGGTACAGTTGTCTTCTTCAGGCATGTGCTGACCACAGGTATGAAGAACAACATCCTGAGTAGGGTTGAGGCTAGAGATGGAGGGGTTTGGGGAGGCTTTGGGTGAGATCCATTTTTTTTGACAAGGACAACTAAGAAGTCATAGACCACCTAAGTTACTAATGTTCATCTTTGGATCTCAACTTCCTCTGCTGTAAAAGGAAACTGCCCCACTAGATGGTTTCCAAGGATTCTCTCAGTTCCAACATGCTACAGAGGGACTCACGTAGCCTGAGGACTCCCATCCTTTAGAAATCCTTCTCCCACTCCTTCCGTATGTTTGCCTGGAACACACCTGTTTTCTAGCTCATAATGGTCCAGTTGTTATAGCAAGAGAGAGAATTCTTGTATTTTGTATGTGTCTAGGGTGGGGAGTGGTGGAGGGGGAGAGAAGAGTTTAAGAGGATGGGTGGATGGTGGGAGGAAGACATGAGAATGAGTTTTCAGGGCCTCCAAGAATCTGTCATGCTTTCATTGGCTCTCATAAGCCAAAGCCATCAACCCTTCCACAAAAAACACAAGTCTGGGCAATAAACCAAAAATGATGGTCTGAATTGTTTAAATCCTTCATATTTCAGGCCACAATCACCTCATCTGACCCGTGTTGGACACAAGATGATGGCTTAGGGACCCAGCAGCCGGTTCCTGCTGAGTCTCCATGCTGGCTGGGGAAACCCAGCATCAGGGACTCATGCTGATGTTGACCTCTCTCCCTGAGGTTGTGGCACTGCCAGCTGCTCCTCATTGTAATCCTACTTAGTGTTGGTAATTTAAAAAGTGGCAGGGGCACCTGGGTGGCTCAATCGGTTAAGTGCCTGCTTTCAGCTCAGGTCATGATCCCAGGATCCTGGGATCTAGCCCCATGTTAGGCTTCCTGCTCAGTGAGGAGTCTGCTTCTCTCTTTCCCCCCCCCCCTTCCCCTACTTGTGTTCTCTCTCTTTGGCTCATACTCTCTCAAATAGATGATAGATAGATAGATAGATGATAGATAGATAGATAGATAGATAGATAGATAGATAGATAGAATCAGAGCTTTTGACACAGAACCAAAGGCAAAATCCATTTGCCATAAATGTGCAAAGCATATTTGTAAGGAGTGGTCCCTTCTCATGAGAGTAGATACTGTTTGGGCACTACCCTGCAAGTGGAATAAAAATCCGGTTTATTTCATTCGGGTATACCTTCTCTTCATGATTGTAGAAGATACTTTTTTTTAAAGATTTATTTATTTATTTATTTATTTATTTATTTATTTATTTATTTATTTATGTGTGTGTGTGTGAGAGAGAGAGAGAGAAAGAGAGACAGGAGGAGGGAGAAGCAGGCTCCAAGCAGGGACCCTGATGTGGGACTCGATCCCGGGACTCCAGGATTGCGCCCTGGCCCAAAGGCAGGCGCAACCGCTGAGCCACCCACGGATCCCTAGAAGATACTTTATTAGGACACTCAGAGGGATTAGTTGAGAAGAATTGAATGTTGTATTTGAATATAAACTGTACACAGAAATGAAGTTCAAAACAGCCAATTACAGAGAATATCCGGATAGAATGGCTCTGTAGGGCTGGTGTTAATGGCTAATTTCTCTTCCTGAGGATGGGGTGGGGGAAGGGAGAAGAAGAGGCAGGGATGGTCCCCTACCTGGCCTGACCTACAGCCTCCTTTCCTTCTCCTGATTCTGAGTCTGGTGCCCTCTCATGTTCTCTGTACCTTAGTCTGGCATCCACCAGAAAGGCCTCTTTTGGGCATTAAAGATCATGGCAGAGTCGTGGGGATTCCTCAGTGTCTGTCTGGAGCTGCTCAATATTGAATACATTTAAGATAACTGCTCTGGCCAAATAGAATCCATCAATCATACCACTCTCCTCTTTCACCTTCAATTTCCATTCCTAATTGTTAGTACACAGACCTCCATACCACAGGCTCTTAGAACAAACAACTCCTAAATGTAAAGGCCTCTGAAAAATCTTTTTTGCTTAGAACGTCCTCTTTGGTGGTAGGAGGGCTTTTAGGGTCTCCCTAAATGTTGGTTTGGGTTTTGCCTACCTTCTGAGTTTAATGATGTACATAAAAGACATCCCATGGTATTCAAAAGCCCCTTCCTCTATGTTTTCTCTGTCTCCCCTTGAATCAGTTCCACCATCTCTCCCCCCACCATCCCGTCTGCCCCCACACCCAGCTGCAGTAGTTGAATTAAAAAGCTGTCCCTTATAGCAAATTCCACTTCACCAACACTTTGTTTATTTGTTCTTCATTTCAACTGCGGGAAGGAACTGACCATGAAATGCTGTGGGGCCCTACCTCACTTATTTACAAAGCTAGCTGTCAGGGCAAGACTAATTATAAACAGCAAATTTAAAATTGTCTTAGGTTTGGTTAGACAGTTACATGGGTTAAGATTGCTTATTTCTGACTCTTCCCAACATCCTAGACCTCCTAGATCAAAGAAGGTATGAGGCATCATGGCTCTGGCTAAGTTTACACAAGGCCGGGAGAGCTTGTGGCTGTTGTTATAATTATCCTCTCATCACCCTCCTCCACTGGCCCCTGGCTTTCTCCACCAGACACTAACCTGCTGTGGCATCTGAGATAACTCTTATTTCAGTGCTTCATTATATTGGAGCCGTGGCCAGCAGCTCCCTAGCCAGTTGTGCCTCTTCCAGGAGCTTAACTGATCAATAATTCTGTTTGAAACCTAGCAGGCCACTTCAGCAAATGGACCCTTTCTCCCCATCAGTATTTCAATTTTCTTCTTGTTTTGCTATGGATGAGGATGTCTCACGAACGAAGTGTGGGTTTGGAGAATGCTAACATGGTAATGGGTCAGGACATGAGCGACAGGGGATGTAACACTGGGAAAAACATCTGGGAAATTTCTTGGAGACAAGGAACCTAAGAGCCACCCAAGAAAGGAGAGAGAAAGAGGTGAGAAGTCACATCAGAAAAAAAAATTACAGAGAAGTATTGATTCAGCCAAGGGTAAAAACTCTGTTGAACAATTGACATTGGTACTTAGAAAAGAGGTTTTGTTCTGACCACTCCTGGTCTTGGATAAAAGGAGATTCAAGTCACTCTGGAGTGTCTGCAGTTGGGGATTGTGCCTGGTACTTTTTTGGAAATAACTTTACTCCCTGAGGATGAATGTGGGGAATGCTTATCAAGAGACCATCTTACTGTGGGCTCAGGATGCCTTGGGCAAGGGGATAATGTTTGATGAATTAAAAGTAGTTGCATGTCCAGTGGATAGAATGAATAAAGCTAGATTCTGAATCTCCGATACTTAAAATTTCCTTATCATTATATATTATGGGAATCCTCGTTGTAGTAAAGCTATTTCAAGTCAGCTTCTAGGTCCCCTCTTCCAGAAAGCCTTCCCTCATTTCCTCCCCTTGTCTTATTGTTTTTCAGATCCTCCTCTTTATTTCCATAACAAGGGTGACCAGATGTCCCAGTTTGTCCAGAATGGGCCTGGTTTGCATATGCTGTACTCACATAATCATTAATAGCACATTCTCCTAAGTATCTTGGACAATAAATTATATGGGTCACCCTCTCCTATAGAACATTCTGAATTTCTCCGTATCATAGCACTAGTTAATCTGCATAATAGCTGATTTATCTCGATCCTTTATTAGACTGCAAGGTCTTTGAGGGCAGGCACTTTTTCTGTCTTGTTCACTGTTGGATCCTCACTACCCAATACAGAGCTGGCCACACTGTTGATGCTCCAAAACATTTATTAGGTAGATGGATAAATGCTCATAATCCAGCTCAGATTCCTAGGGCTTGCCTAATTGGAAATGTTTGATGCAATGTTTTGAACAAGACAGAAATCACACAGAGAATAAAGGAACTGTCCCTATCCCTACTGTTAGGTAAACTGGTTTATAGCCATTGGCAGCATCCAGTTCCTTCTGCCATCTGGGTGTGGTCTGAGTAGGCAGCCCAGGCTACTCTCCTGTGTAGTCACTGTTGTTTCTCAGAGCCACTGGGGACTTTGAATTCCACATGAATTACTCCCTGGAAGTGATGCTGTTCGAAGAAGCCAGCAGCTGGAGAACAAACAGGGAAGAGGGCACTCTTGGCAGAGTCCAGCTTTGCCACTCAATGGCTCTGGGATCTTGGTCAAAGCCCTTTACCTCTCTGGTCTTGCAAGAAAAATATCCCTTCCAACTTTGACCCTCTCTGATTCAGGGACTGTCCTGGGATTCTCAAATAAATAGGAACCGTGGGCTGTGAGCCAGGATGACAATAAAATGGGCTGCTTGTCTGCAACTCTGTGAAGAGGGGGAAGTTGCCTTTGAGTTCTCTTCCTTTGCTTTCTCTCCCAGCCTAGCCGACCCAGTGCTGAGTGCTCAACCCCCCGAAACGGCCCCTGGAGCTCTGTCTGTTAGGGCTTCATGCTCATCAAAGCCTTTCCCACAGTCCTCCACCCTTCCCTCAGAGCCCCACTAATCAATCCTTAGGTGTTGGCACTCCTGCTCTGTGAAGGACCTGGCAAATGTGGGAAGCATTCAGGAGTGCACCTCCCCAGGGACCAGCTGGCTGTTTATCCCAGGATGGCCTAGAGCAGAGCACCTGGGGGAAATCTCTGAACTGTGGTCGGGAAAGAAAGCAAAGGGTAAATCCAAGATGTGAGGTAGAGGCAAGAACAGGGAAAGAGCATCATGAGATCAGAAGCCAGAAGTATTCGGCACTGTTTGGGAAACAGAGGGCAAAGCCGGTGGAGGTTGAGAGGGCAGCTTGAATGCTATGAATCAGGGAAATACACGAGTGACATGTTTCTATGGGGCTTTAGCAAGTGGAAGCCCCTGCTGATGGTAAGGACTAGAACATTCATAGCTAATCAGCCTTCACATGGTTCCACAGTTGGGGTCATTTACAATTTCACAGAGGATTCCTGCAGAGGCAACACCTTCACTCAGAGCGTGAATTCTCAAATAACAGAATTTCACATGGTGCAACAAGCCCTGGATGGGGGGGGCGGGGAGGAGAGATTTGGAGCCACTAAAACTGGATCAGAGAGTTACTTTTTCCTAAAGTCAGAGCTAGTGAGATAAAGAAGGATCTAGGGGAAGTGTTGAGTAAGATGGGTGAATGGTCAAACACCTTGTCCATCCCACAACATTACTTTAAAGCTGAGGACAAGCTGGCCAGTTGTAAGGGACGTAGAAGGTCTAGGGTGTAGCTCTGAAAGCACAGAAGGGCACACACGTGTCCCAGGCTTCTGTGGCATGGCTCAAAGTGGTTCCTTAAGGAATTAGAGGTTCCGGATGGGATCTGCCCTCCTGCTTGCGGTTGATCTGCTGCTACTCAGATACTGTGAAACTGAGGATGGAGGATGCTTCTGAGAGAGGGACCCCTTGTCTCTGCTTCTTATGTACCTTAAAAACAACACAGTTCCTGGGAGCTTACTGAGGAGCCAGTGAAGCTGGGGTGGCCCCCAGAGCTGCCAGCTTGAATGGCTGTTCTACCTCTCAACCCTGGAGCTTTGAGAGTCTCCCTGACGGTGTGGCTACACGTAGGTAATCGCAGCAGAGCTAATTTGTTAATCCGGTAGAACTGCATCCAGCATCCCTTTGTTCACTGACACCCGGTAATAGGGAGGCGCTAGTCCGGCCACTGTTCGCCCGCTGAAACTAAGCGAGAGCGCTCTCTGCATAATTCATCTGTGCATGAAATGGAAGCTTAATAGCATAAGTAAAGCACTAAGCAGAAATTGGCAGTAAATGTCTTTTTTAAGTCTTAAAGATAGACTCTACTTCACTCATAAAGCCCAATTTGGTATTACTTAACGGCGTAAAACACTTTCTCTGAAGCCATACCTTACTGAGTGAATTTTGGTGCCCCCTACCTCCTTTGGCCCTGGCCTGCTGAGATGGCCAACCTCCTCTTGCTCCTGTCACACTTCCTTCCACTGAGCCTGGCATCCTGGTACTCATGGGACCTCCTGCCCTCCTCCAGGACTCACTCAGCAAAAGAGGCTGGAGGCACCCAAGTGCCAGCACAACCTGGCCTATGGCTTTGAGCATGTCGGCTGCAAGGACAAGGGAGTGGAGGCTTGGGGTGAGCTTGAAAGAACATTAATGGCCAAAGCCAGGCAGGGTATTAGCCAGAGGACTTGGCCTCTGTTCTTCCAGTCCTGGGAATGGCTCTGATGAAATTTCTTCACCACTGAGCCTCAGAAATTTAGAGCCTCAGGCCGAACTGAGTCTGCACAGAGCTTGCTAGCTGCCCGTATGGATCAGGACTCAGCAGAAAGGACCTCCTACTTTATGGGTCTCTTTCCAGTTTTCTATTGCTGCACAACTCATTGCCCTAAAACACAGTGACTTGAGACAACCATTTAATTGAGCTGGCAATTGTATGCTTTGGAAATTCTAGAATTCTAAACCTTGTGGGTATCATGTGGGGCAGGCCCCACTTCTCAGATGGCTTTCTTACTCCCATGGCTGGTACCTCCTGACAAGCTGCACAGCGTGTTTCATCCTCTTAAGACCTCTGCATGTGGCTTTGGCTTTTCATAGCACGGCTTTCAGGATGGGTCCTCCTGAGGGGAGGTTCAAAAGCAAGATTCAAAGAGGCACAGCAGAAAGCTGTAAGGCTTCTTTGACTTAGCTGAAGTGCCCGAGATCACGTGTGCTCCCCTCCATGGATCAAGGAAGTTAGTGAGTCCAGCCAGGTCCAAGGGAGGAGGCGGTGTACACTTCACTTCTGGATATGCACACAGAGGGGTCCGGGGAAGGCCGTCTTGGAGGAAGCTTCCCTGGTCTCCAAGTCACTCACATTGAACCAAGGCTCTGAGTTCTACTCACTGGTTCTTGGTAACCAGCACATCCATGACGTGTAGACACAGACCTGTCCTCCCAAGGACACGTTGTGAGAATAGGCAAAGGGTGTTTCCTGTGGGTGTAGACTTCACAGGTGTAATGAGTGCTCTTACAGCTAAATGTTCTATATACATGGAGAAATATATTTTGAAATATAGTAGAGTACTTTTGTGGCAGCTCAATGGTCTAAGACTGGAGCGCCATCCTGAAAATCAAAAGACTAGATCACTCAGCCATGTGGCTCCAGCCCCTCAGGTGGCGATGCCCTTCCCCCATGCCTCGGAATCTTCAGGTCCCAAGTGAGGTCCTAGTGAGGATTAGCTCACCAGTTTGTTGCAGGTGAGGTGGGGGGATGAGGAGGAAGACATTTTGAGTTAGTTGTAAGGTGGGGGATGGGAACAAGAACATCCAGCCAGCTGATGACTCTGGGTGGCAATAGGCTCTGACCTCGGGTTACCCTTTTCTTGGTCACTCTGAGATATAAAAGCAAACAAATAGGCAGACATATCAGAGATCAAGTCCTATGAGGCTTAACCAGCGAGAGGCCTTCTCTGAATCTACACACAACTCACAGCCCTTCTGCTAACAAAACTTCTGAACATTTTTATGCTACAAGAACGATACTTGGGGCGGCTGGGGTGGCTCAGCGGTTTAGCGCCGCCTTCCGCCCAGGGCGTGATCCTGGAGACCCGGGATCGAGTCCCACCTCAGGCTCCCTGCACGGAGCCTGCATCTCCCTCTGCCTGTGTCTCTGCCTCCCTCTCTGTGTCTCTCATGAATAAATAAATAAAATCTTAAAAAAAAAAAAAAAAAAAGAATGATCCTTTGTTCTGACTTTGAGTTAGTTCTCAAGCTCCCTGGCAATAATTTGACCTTGAAAGGCACTACACCTAATTACCCCTAATTTTTTATTCTCCTCCCCACCCCCCACATTTTCCATGACCAAAGTTGGTGGGGAAAGGCAAGTCAACCACAGGGAAATGATCACTGGAGTCATTATTTCTTCAGTGCCTGATTCCTGTGTTGGACTGGAAGCTCCATGGAGGCAGAGGCTTTGTCTGCTATTTTTCATTGTTATAACATGGTTGCACTCATTAAATTGTTTTGAATAAATGCGTCGATGAATTTATTCAACAACATCCATTCAGCAGCTCTCGTATGCCAGGCACTGTGCTGGGTGCCAGGGATCTGCCTTCCAGGAGCTCAGACCATGCCTGTATGGGTCCATTTACATTTCTTGGCTATTTCTTACTCAGCCCTCAGATCCATGCACTGCTCATAAACTATCTGGCCATATGGGGACCATCTCTCTGGCACAACAGCCCAGATGGTGGCTTCACCAGGCAGGATTATTTAGGGGTGATCTTCTCCCAACCTCCTCCCTTCCCGGTTCTCACTTAATTACCCGGCATGCCTCATAAATAAAGGGGGGGGGGACTGCCTTCGCCTAGTGAGCGTAAATGTTTTCTAAATGATATTGTTCCTGCAGCTTCTGAGAGCCTCATAAACATGCCTGGCCCTGGATTTATTATGCGACAATAATCCCGCTTAGCCAGCTGGTGAGATTCATGGTTCTGACCCCTTCCCCAATGCCCCCCCTCTTCCTCGCCTCATGCAAGAGAATGGGAGGCCAAGGGTGAAAGGTTGCAGGACCTCAGGGACTATAATTTGGGCCAGCCTCCAGCAGGCTGATGCTCTCAGCCAACCCCAAGCACTGCTGCCTTTCCTCTTAGAGTACTTCTAGCCAGCCTGCCCCCCAGCAAACCTCCAAGGGGTTCTGCGGCAGCAAGGCAGGCCCAGTGGGGCTAAGGGCCACGCACAGCCCTGCTGTTCTTCTCTGCATGTCTGTCCCTGCAAAGCCTCTTTAAATGAGCCCAACTCACACATGTCCATGGTGGGATTGTTCAGAAGATCACCACAGGCATCGGCAAATGGCTCCAGAATCCTGCAAGCACCTCAGTCCCTCCCAGTTTGCAGCTTTTCTGGTTTCAAGACCCCCAGCACTCACTTTGGCTCCATAACTCAGATTCTCTATCCTTGTATTAACAACCTGGTCTTGGAACAACTTTCCCAGTGGGCCTGAGAACCTCGTTGTGACTTCTGTTCCCTATGATTTAGCTCTAGACATTGAAATGGTGGATAAGAAATCCTATAGGATAGACCCAGAAGCACTCCCTTTGCCCTGTTGCCTCCCTGACAGAAGAGGGACCTTGGACTTTTGAGAGTGATTACTGTGACACTGAGGCCCTGTCGTCATCAGTCCTGGAGTGCACATCCTGTTAGCTGTGTGTGCGAATGAGTGTCATCCAAATATATCTGAGCCATACTGCTGCAGCCTTAAGGCCTGGTTTCATACAGTGCCACATTAAAAAGAAAAACAAATCTAACTCCAAAAGCTGTGAAAAAGCAGTGTAATTTTTTCCCCTAAAGGTTCTTGAGGAGATGGTAAAGGGAACATATATCACTTCACACAGAGAAAAGCTTTCTAAAAATTCCTGTTTACTAATCTGTCTCTACAAGGTCCTACAATATTCAACAGCAGCAGAGTTGCAACATACAGTTATGCAGGTTGTGCACTGCACAACTTTAGGGGGCACCATGCACATTTGCAGCCATAACAGATTTATATTTATTATAGCAATTCTCTGCAGATAGTACTAAAGTGTCTTAAAGAAGGGATGGCTTTTTTTATTTTTCTATATCTCTCTTTTCCAACTCTTTCCCCCCAAATCTCCAACCTGTCCTGGCCTTCCTGCTTTACTTCCTTCATTTCTCTCCCTCAGTACATCCTTCCACCATCCAGACCTTTTTTTTTTGGAGTGTGGTCCATATCCCCCCTGGGCCAGGAGTTTAACCTCGGCCCTTTTCAGGTCTTGATATCCTCTGTCATCACTATCACCTAGAAGTAGGTCTGTGGTAAACAAAGTTTCCCCCTTACAAAATGACGTCATTCTCTCTCCCTCACCAGAGAGACCTGAGGGTTGATGTTGCTGTCAAGAAGGAGATTTAAGAATCTAGAGGAGACACAAAAAGAACCTTACTCCTGCAAGACAGGACCATTTGGTCTCACCCTCTGCCATCCCTGACCCAGTCCTTACAGCCAGGCATGCTTGGTGATTCCACCCCATGGAAGTGTTCCCAGAACCACCCCCATCCCTTCCAGGATCTCAAGTCAGCTCTGTGCAGTGATCTTTTTTTTCTTGTGAACCGAAGTCTCTCCCCAGATGACTTAAGACACAACCTCTGTTTCAGACCCACAGTGGGGACAAAATAGGACATTCGTTTTCTCTCACTATCCCCTGAGCAAGACTTTTGTATCAGCTGCCTCTCTTCAGAAAACAGTTTGTGAAGTATGGGTTGGAAGGGGAAGAGATGTACCTAATAAAAGCCCGGATCTGGGGCCACTCAGAGAGTGGGCATTGGTAACCCACCTGCCCCTTCCTTTCTTAGGCCTCACTTTTCAGCAGGAAAAGTGGGTTCTCTCTCCCTCCCCTCTACCCTCCTGGCTGAATCCTGACTAGAGCAGTTTTGAACACACTCTATGATGGCCAGAGGAAGAGGTCCAGAGCTTCCAAGAAGACCTGATTTCCTACTCCCCACCATGGTGTGCTCTCTGCAGATGCTGCCTGGGCCAGGCACCTGCTCTGCTAGCCCACACAGAGTGGGTACTTGCTAGACCTTTCCTTCCCTCAGCCAGCTTCCCCTCAGTGTGCTTGATTTCCCATTTGAGGCTGGAGCTCACCTGACCCCTACTCTGTGCATAAGTCTCTCAGGGCAGCAAGTACCATACAGATAGCTCCCTCCACTGGAACCTCCCAGAACAATTACTACCATTCACAAAGAGAGCCATGGACCCCCTGTTTCCCCAAGGTCTCTTGGGAACCCCAACAGAGCCTGCATCCATGCGAGGAGAGCGGGCTCTTCCCTCTTTACTCCCTTCCTGCCCTCTCCTTCTCTTTTCCCTCATTCTCCTCACTCCTCTGTCTTCTCCCTAAATAACACATCACAATCTAACCAAATCAATCACCCTCACTCAACATCGTCCCCAGGGGGCCTTTTTGGAGAACGTGGTACAATCTTCCTGTCACTTTATCATTTGCTGAAACCCAACAGCGATGAGCTGCAGCTCCTGTCAGCACCACATTATGAACAATCTGTTTGGGATGGGTGCAGGGCAAGGGAGAAGGCGAAGCAAATGCAAGCCTTACTCTTCAGGTTCTGCTGCCACAGGGTGAACTCAGCTTTCTAGTCTGCCCTTCTCATGCTCTACACATGGATACATTCTATATTCCTTTCTCCAGAGGATTCCAGAACCAGGATTTAAGACCTCATGCCTTGGGGATGTTGGATGCCTTACTTATCTGCCTTAATGTTCAAACGGGATCGTCATGGAGCAAAGAAAGTGGGGTGAGACAGAAGGCAGGGGATGCAGTTAGCTCAGAGCTCAGAGGGGAGAAAGTACATGATGGCCCTGAAGCAATGCGTGTTGGGGAAACTCTATGCTGAAATGCAGAAAGGGAGGAAGTGGAGGGCTGGCTGGAGATGATTATGGGAGGCTTGGAGAACTGGCTCAGAAATAGACACTTTGGGGATCCCTGGGTGGCGCAGCGGTTTGGCGCCTGCCTTTGGCCCAGGGTGCGATCCTGGAGACCCGGGATCCAATCCCACGTCGGGCTCCCGGTGCATGGAGCCTGCTTCTCCCTCTGCCTGTGTCTCTGCCTCTCTCTCTCTCTCTCTGTGTGACTATCATAAATAAATAAAAATTAAAAAAAAAAAAAAGAAATAGACACTTTATGCTGTGGGCAACTGGGATCTTCCAGTTGCTGGAGGTGCCCTAACATCCCGGTAGCAGCCAAGACTGCCTGCCTCATCCTTGGAAAGATTACCCAGTGTCCAACCCCACACCCTGTGCCAGGCTGTCATCACCTCCCTGCCTTTCTTCTCTTCCACTTCAAGCCCTCCCAGGCCTTGACACCATGGGATCCCTCCCAAAGCCCAGTTTTACATCACTCACTTGTGTTCAGGATGCTTCAACACCTCCCAACTGCCTGGTAATAAATTCATATCATGATTTAGCCAGGCATCCAAGGCCCCCATGCTTTAATATTCCTCCTCTTTTATTCTAGCCTTGTTTCTATTTTATGCAACTGAGGATCCCCCCCAAACAATGCCACTCATTGGCTCGCCCTGTGTTATGCTTAAGACTGTGATGCCCAAACCATCCTCACCCTCCCGAGCTCAGTTCAGAGGACACTGCCAGTAGGAAGTCCCTTTGGTTTTGTCCTTGCCTCTCTGATCACTTTCTCTCTTGACTCATATTTACATGCATACCTTGCCACTCGGGGCAGGGCCCACATCTGGCTCTTCCAGCCCAGGATGGAACCTCCCAGGCTGGGACAATCGGTAAATGCTACAGGATCTGTTGCCAGCCCAGGTCCCCCTCATGTCAGAGGCTAGTGGGCATCAGTGGCCACCTTTGCTTCTGCCTTTGGGAAAAAAACCAAAGAGTGGGGAAAAGAAAGACACAGGCCTACAAAGGTGCCTCTGGGAGACAGAAGAAAGGGAAGAGCTGGGTGTTTATTTCTGGCTCCCTGAGTTGTTTATTATCAGCTTCTCTCAGGTACAGCAAACCCTTCACATCCTCACCGACAATTACCGAGGAAGCATTCAACTAATTTCCTCAAATCCCAACTGTCTTTAGTGCACTCTAATTTTAACATTACTCAGTTGTTTTTTCAAGATGCAAATAAGTTGAAATGACAGGTGGTGGCGTGCCCACATGCCTGTCTATCTGTCTGTCTGTTTTTCCACTGGGTGGGCCAGGAGAGGGTGGAGAGTATGTACTTTAGGGGCTACTACTCTGCCTCTGTTTCCCTCAAAGCTGGCCAGATGGAGCCTAGGCCACTCCCTGGCTCAAACAGGAAGCAAGCAAAACACTTTTATAAACTTTTAAAGCCATCAACCATTTGTGTCTATTTCTTCACAGAATGCCAAGAGCTCTGATGTCCACTCTGTGTCAAACACTGAGTAGTTTAATGACACTGGTCATTGGAGAGGAGGGAGTGCCACGCATTAGAACAGGGAGCGATGAAGGAAGTGAGCGAGGACTAAGGAACCAGCTCCGACCAACAGCAGGGGACAGAGCCAGACCCTTGTGCAAGGAGCCTGGGGGTAAAAGAGCTGCTGAGGGGTCCTCTGGTTCATGCTGGCTGTCTGGGAAGAAAGCCAGCAGGTTTCTCTGTCACCTGCCCCAGGCTCTGTAACATTCAGGTCAAGATTTTTTTTCTGTACCTCAATCCTCCTTGCTCTAGCTTTAGCCAACTTGTGATTTTCTTTCTTTCTTTCTTTCTTTCTTTCTTTCTTTCTTTCTTTCTTTCTTTCTTTCTTTCTTCTTTTTTGTCTCAGTGGAGACAAAGAATTGCTTTTTTTATTCAATCTTGCTTTCTATAAAAATAAGACTCTGCCTAAACAATTATACATCAACATTCTCTACTAACTTCAAATAGCACATATACTTTAAAAACAGAAGGTACACGATAAGATACACATTTTTGAACAAGATTATATTATTTATATTGTGCCTTCCAATGACTAAGTATTTCTTCCACCTACGTTGTTTCATTTACTCTTCACAACAACCCCACGATTCTGATATCTCTGCCATCTCCTTTTTCTCTACGGAAGGAAAAGTTCTGTGAAATTAAGCAACAACTCGATGCCACACAACTTGTAAGCCAACCTGGGACGGGATCTTGGGGCCCAAAGCCAGCATTTCCAGTGCACTAGGCTGTCTCTCATTAAAGTCTTGGCCTCACACCACTAAGTGCATCCTCCAGTCTTCAGGACTGTTCCTTCATTCACTGAACACACTCTCATGGAGCACTAGTATGTCCTGAGCACTGGATAGACTGGATAGAATCAAATACAATTCCGATCAAAGCTGCATTAGAGCCTCTCTGTCTGCCACTACTCACCTTCTGATTTCTCCATGGTGTATCTGTATAGTCCTACTCTACCATCACTCCCTGCTCCCTTGAAACTTAAACCACAGCCATTTGCCCCTCAAAAACTGCATTATCCCACTAATGTACACTGAAGGGTTCATGACTGACAGCTGAGAGCCCTATAAAAATGTCTAGAGAGTTACTTAGAGAGCATCAAGTCTCCAAACTAGAGCACATCTATAAGTATATGGAGATCTTCCAAAGGGATTGTGAACATGGATACATTGAAGGGAACCAATTTCCATTTCCGCAACATCCAACACCTTCTTTCCCAGAACAATCTGCCCTGGAACATACCTCCTGTTAAGATGTCATGCTGTTTCTACCTTTCCACATCCCGTTTCGTAATCACGTTTCCCCCATTTTATAAAAGAAAAGCATTCCTCTCTGCTGTTCTAAACCCCACTATCATGCATGATTTGTGCAAAACTAAAAAAGCTCCAGAGGATCAAAAAAAGACATAATTCAAAATATCAATATACCTGTCAGGGTTTAGTGTAGGAAACAGAACCTAGAAAGGTATTTTAAGCAAGAAGGGATTTAGAGCAAGGAGACTTGAAAAAATTTGTAGAAAGGCTATAAGTGCAGATTCTAGACTGGGTCCCTTGGAAAGATTTCTAGAGCAGTAGGGAACTTTTACTCAGGGAACTTCTCTGAGCTGACCCTGGAACAATGCTTATCTAGGATGGGAGCTCCGTTATGGCCCAAAAGACCCTGCACACCAGGAAACTGAGTGTGGGATCCCTAAGCTATGACCCAAGAATTAGAGAGGGAGACCAGGCAACTGCCAGTGCCATAACTTTCTTGACACACAAAAGCTGGAGAGTAAACATGGAATCCACTTCAGGAAAATCCTGACCTTTCTGACCAAGGGAGTCCATCAGATGCCTTAGGAGGAAGAACACTTTTGTCTCACTTCTACTTTCTGAATTTCACACAAGTGCATCACACAGCAGAGATTAACTGCATCACCAATCCTATGCATAAAAGAGAACCCATAATGTAGTTGTTATATTTCCATCCTTCCTAAATGAGATCATGAAATGCTGAATTGAAAGGTCATTCCCACTACCTATCTGCTCCAGTAAGTGTCCATGAAACCCCCTTAAATTCAAGACTCTCATAAATTTTGGGGGTGCACTCATCTGTCCTTGTACACTTGCTTCTCTTAAGGATAAGAGATAAGCATAAGGATAAGAGCATTTTGGGATGCTCTGAATTCATGGGCTGATGGGAAGGATGAGTTTTAGTTGAAAATTCTTACCCAACTCCTGAGGGATGAGCCCATCAGCTATGAGCAGTGAGAGCATCAGCAAGAAATATTAAGGCAGCTTTATTTCATCCAGGTAACAAATTCATGGCAAGGCACTAGATAGCTTAAAATGTGAATGTTTAGGATTGATAAAAAGCTGGCTGGGAAGCCGCACACAGTCTGCATTTTCACAGATCTCAGTAGCGAGAGAGAGACACGTTAGTGAGGAATGCCTATTCACCCATGGCGCATCCACGTCTCAGTTACATATTTTGCATGATTGCAAGGGGGTGGGGGGTGAAAAGTCCCATACTCCTTCCAACTGCTCAATACTATACCCTCAAGTCATTGGAGCACATATTAGAGGAGTATCCATATTCATTTTTCACTTGGCCAGAATCTCCTTCCTGTTATCAGCCTCTTCTCTGTTCATTTATTCCTTCCTACCAAAAGCTTATGAGATTTAGATTAATTTGATGAAAATATATTGTAGATCTTATTGTAAATAATGCTGTTACAACAATCATTAATAAGTATGCTACGGTAAGTCTCCAGCTTACTTGTGACTCAACACCTCTCCTTCTGGTGTTAGTGTTAAATCATTAATATTCACCAATGGACACATAAATTAGTTATAAAAAGGAGCCCTCTGTGTCTCATTAAAAGAGACTTTCCCAAACTATTTTGCTTCATGTATTTAATATTTTCACTAAAATTTTTATCTGTGTATGTTATTCTGATTGATTCTACAATACTATTATAATAATATTTCACTGCAAAGAAGAACACTGCAATCTAGAGCCTTATGGTCAAAGAAATTTGTAAAAATTAGTTTTAATGTACATATGATAGGATAATCAATGAAAGTCTTTAAGGCATAAGAATATAATATTAAAGTAACATTCCACCTGGAAGCAAAATGGAACTTAAGGAGAAAAAAATAAAATTCCTGGCTGTTAAAGACATGTTGGGTTTTGTTGTTATTGTTGTTGTTTTTAAGTAGATGAGGGTAGATGATAAAAGTGCTTTGGTGCTTAGTTTCTTTCTGACACATGACACAGAGTGAAGTAGCCATTTTATTATAAAATGGCAATATTTATAATAGCCTGGAAATATCACCTTATGGAACTATATAAACTTAAAAATTTAAACGTCAACTTTAAAATATGCGAGGCAACACATAGTTTTTCTAATTTCTTTCAGGGAGTCCATGAGTAAAAATATTTCAGGATCCTTATTCCTGAGCCAGCAATGGCCAAAGCCAAGGAATGAAGCTATAAGGAAGAAAATTTGGGCAGTATTGGAGGGCAGAGGGGGAAATACTCTTGACCCAGGTCAATGCAAGGAAGGGGTCTTTACCTGTTCACCAGGTCTTTGACTTGCAGTGGCTCAGTTCAATTCTCCCTCACAAACCCCAATGCGGGAGGCATTCTATGTTAAGAGTACAGGCTCTAGATCCCTATCCCAACTCCTTCTGCCTGCCAACTCGGTGACACTAGACACATGCCTTAAACTCTATGAGACCTGGTCCCCTCATAGAGTTACAGGGGGGACTGGCCCCGTGACCTGGGGCTGCTCTGAGAACCCATTGTGATCACTCATATAACATCCTTAGAGTGGCACCAGTCCTGGAAAGGACTCAATGAACACTTGGTATTTGTATCATCACTGAGGTTTTCCAGGGAGGAAACTGTAGCCCAGAGGGGCTAGGTGGCTTGAGATGTCCTCCAGTGATCCCCACCATGCTGTGCTCCCTTCCCAGACCCAACAGTGATGGCCAGGAGGTGGCTGACTGTCCTTGCTGGCCAGTGAGCTGCTCTTATTCCTCATACCTTCCCGCCTCCTTCGGCTCCTCTTCAGCTCTCCTGTCCCCGCTGAGGGAGGTGGCACAGAAGCCTGCACAGGGCAGTGGGGACAGGTGGATGCAACGGGAAAGGAAGAATGGAGGGCAGGTGCATGATGCTCTGCAGTCTGCCCAGCAGATCTGTCTGCCCTTCTGTCCGCTCTGGTTCTGTTGTCAAAACTCACAAAGTACCTGCCTCTGATCTGGAGAATGTTTTTGCCCTTATGGGCACCTAAATATATCAGTTCTTCCTATGTCACCAAACAGGTAAAAGGGGGGTGCAGGGAAGAGACTGGCGTGTAAGAAGGTGTTGCTCTCCCTCACAGTTTACCCCCAGCCCCAGCAGAAAGGACCAAGCCCATGGACTCAGGAAACAGCCGGCTGAGGTCCATTGCAGCTCCACCTTCTGTCCACAATCTGTCCTCCAGAGGGGACCTGTCAGAGCTGACTGAGCGGGGTGGCAGGAGCAGATGGGAGATCTGCTGCCCCTAGAGTGCCTTCTGCATGGCCCCCAAATGCTTCAGCCAGCAAGGCTCCTACCTCCGACACTCCTGACACAATGGTCTTCTGCCCAACAGCCTGTGTTTTCCTTAGGCATGTTAACCCCAACCCTCAGTAATTTAGGTTGCTTGTTCATTGCCTGTATCTCTCCTCTAGATATTAGATAATAAGCTTCAAAGGGCCAAGCACCCTGTGTGTTCTGTCCCTGGTTGAGTGACCACTGTCTAGAGCAGCTCTAGGCAAGCATTTGGGACTCAATAAATGTTTAAGTACATGAATGGAGAACTGCATGAGTGAATGAGTGACAGATGGGTCTTCACCTCCTCCAAGTACCTGCACTGGTCAGGTCTACTGTTCCCATAGTACAAAATGGCTTTTGTACTTTTCCTCACTACACCCGAACTAATGCATTCATTCATTCGTTTGTTCATTCATTTCGTTCATTGGGTAGTACATCTGGTATGTGCCTGTCACAGATATCAGACACACAGGGAGCTCGCAGTGCAGGATAGGGACAGATTTCAAACAGGTAAACAGATGTATGCTATTTTTCACCTCTCCGATGGCTTATGAAAGAAAAGAACAGAGTACTAGGAGACAGAAAAAGGAGGATGGCATTGAATTTAGAATGTGGGAACAGCAAAGACCTCAAAGGTGAACCTAGCCAGAAGAGAGGGAGGCTATTTTGCAGGCAGAGAGAACAGTGTGTGCAAATGTTTGGAGGCCAGAAGGATGCCCCATGTGGTGGGTGCAAGGTGAGTCAAGGGCCATGGCATGGTCCAAGACTGGAGTGGCAGGTGTCACATCAGAGCCTGATGTGCTTTGCTGGAGAGTTTTGCTTTTATCCTCAGATCTGTGAACACCTCACAGAGTTCTGAGGAGGGGAGTCATGGGACTCTTCTTATAACTTTAAAAGTTCTGACTGTTGAGTGGAGAACAGATTTAAATGGTCAGGGGAGGAGATGCATACTAGTCAAGAAATTCTTGAAGAAGTACAGGTAGAGAAAGAATGGTGGTAGCGTTGACATAATTTCTGTCCCTTGGAGGTGTATACCTCATTGACAAGATCCTTCATTCACACATTCCTTCATTGAGAACTTTATGTGACAGGTGATGGGGATACAGCAAACAAGACGACATGGCCCTTGTCTCTGTGCACCTTGCTCTCTGGTATAGAAAACAGACCACTAAAACCCAAACTTCAGCCTTCTAGCCATGAGGAAGGGTGTGCTAAGACAGGGGAAGGAGGGAGGTGTGGGACCACCAGAAGAGGCACCTGACCCAACCCAGTATTTCAGGAACTGTCAAGAGAGACCTACGCCAGCATTACAAATTCACAGGTACTGACCCCACTGACCCCACAGGTACTGACAGGTCACATGAACTGACCCCACTGCTTTTTGACCAAGTGATCTTGGCTTGTATTTGCCTAACTACGCACTGACTCACTCCACCAGGCTTTCTGTAGGTAACACAGTCTTAATGCAGCCAAAACTGAAAGCTTCACCTGTGACCCATAACTGTGCCCAAATTTACCCACACCATAGCTCTCAAAGAATGACTTTTCCATCCACAGTCATCCACAACATCCACTTGGGCATCCCTGTCTTACCCCTTACAACTGGTCACTCATCAAGTCCTCCTGGTTTAGCCTCCCGAGGGCCTCTCACCTTCCTCTCCTCTTTTGGTTCCAGGCTGTCCACCTGCTCCAGCCCCCACCCTCTCTTGCCAGACTGCTGCAACACCCCCTAACTGTCTTCCCACTCTCACAAGCCAAGAAATCCCACTCCCATGTGTTCAGAGGCTTTTTAACCATGTACCTCTGCCTAGCTATCTTTTCCTGGCTCCCCACCTCTCCAGCCTCAGCATGGTGGCCACTTCCTTTGAGCAAATTCCTCTGACCGCTTCTCCAGTCCAAGCCCCTCCCCGCGATGCCATAAGACCGGGCACTTCCCATGGGCACATGCTGCTGTTGTATGCTTGCCTTCTGGATCAGACTCTAAGCTCCATGCAGGCTCACGTCTTTATACATAACTCCCTGCCTACCCAACAGAGATTTCTAACAAGGGTGATTTTCTGAGGGGTATGTGATCCCTCTGCTGTCCTGATGCCGATGCTGCATGAACGAGGAACCCACAGCAGGCAGGCGGTGGCCCCTCACCCAGCCCAGCCCGGCTGTGCCCGTCTGCCTCTATCCTCCTTTGCTTTCCCTCCTCGCAGAGCTGGCTGCTGTGACCACAGATGGTGAGAGGAAACACAATTTGTATTTCTGTATTTGGTTTAGAGAGTGCTGTGACAGACGGAGATAAATGATCTCGCTCCTCACCCCACCCCCGAATTTCTCCTCCCCTGGTTTGTGAATGTTGGAAGCCTACTATCAGAGAGGGGCTGACAGGCAGGTGCTGGAGATGGGGAGAGAGCTGGGGAGAGGGGTTGTGACCCAGAGGAGGGCCACTAATGCATCTGTGGCTATTACTAGCACCATGACAATTGTAGTTAGGGAGGCACTTTGGGGAGGAAGAAGAAAGGAGGCAGAAGGGAAACCATCTTCTTATCTATCAGAGGCAGTAGCACGGTCTGAGGTCTCTCAATGCCTCTGAAAATCTGTAAGGACTAAAAATCACTCTAAGACCAGGTCTGTGCAGACCCGGAGAGTAGCAAAATGAGCTAGACAGTATGACCATTACAACAGGTGCCCCACATTCTTTTGGATACTCCCCCTTGAACTGACACCTGCAGACCTCCCAATAGAAATTTCTAGCTGCTCAGCAGGGTAGATCAGTTCTGCATCCCCTACCCCAGGTGCTGGGGGCTCCCAGGGTTCCTGTTGCTATCCCTTAGAGCTCAGGGAATGTACAGTGATCCCTGAACTCTGCCCTCTATTTGCCTGAGCCTTCCTATTCTTTACATCATATGCAATCTTGATTTTTTTTTTTTTAGCTTTCATTTCAGTGGAGAAAGGGAGAGAGATCTTAGAACTGAGAGAAAGCTGAGAATTAAAAGCTACTACTAGACCTAGCAGTTCCACAAGGAGAGAACAGCACAGATATCATAGAAAACATAGAGACACATTTGTCTGGGGCAACAAGGGAGAGAGAGAGAGAGAGAGAGAAAGAGAGAGAACGAACAAAGATTTAGTAGTTCAGTACTGAGTCTCATTGAAAATGAAGCCAGAGCTAGAAAATGCCAGCTGGCTTCTGCTGTGCCTGCCCAGACGTGGGGGCAGCACGGGCTCAAGATGCCCTGTGCATGCACCCCCTTTGCTTTCCACCCCTCTTTGGGAGCATTCATGCAGTCCTGGGAGTCAGGCAGGGAGAGGGGCCGCAGACAAGCTAGACAGTCTTTATCAGATTCTGGGCAAAGGCAACAAACACTGTGCTCCCTCCCTTCCTAAACAGTTGAGTTCTGATACCCCTACAACTGCTTGCACCTCAACACACACACACACACACACACACACACACACACACACACACACCTTACCACCACCAGCTTTTGCCAGGCAGCTATATCAAGCAGCCTACTTCATATTCACTGACCAAGGGCAAGATGCTAAAAGCCAGCTCTAGACCAGGTTTTGTCTCAGCCCCATAGAAGTTTCCAATGTCCACAGTCCTTGCCTCCCCCAGAAAGTAACAGTAACAGAGCAGTTTGTATTTACTTGGTGCTAACTAGGGGCAGGCACTGTGCTAAGTACTCTGCAAGACTCATTGTACATAATCCTGACACCTCTTTATGGCAATTTCAGTGATTAGCTCCATTTTTTGGATGAAGAGGCCAAGGCTAGAAGTTAAACAAAACAAGCTAACCCGAAGTCACACGTAGCTACAAAGGATCATGGCCTCCAAGAAGGCTTCTCTGATTTCCCGCAGCTGAATTAGAGGCTCCTCAGGGTCTAGATTCCAGTAGGATCATAGCACTTTTCACATAGTATTATAATTGAAGGTTATATGCCATGATCAAATTCTCACTAACAAAATGTCAGAGGAAGCTCCATGTGTGATTTTCAGGCTTGTGTGTACCTGTGATTCAGCTCCAACCAACTGGACTAGAGCAATGCCCTACAACAGCCATCCTCAAATTTGGATCTCACTGGACCTGATGTGCAGCCAAGTTTAGGAACCACTGCTTTAGAAGATACTGGCCAAAAATGTGGAAGAAACCTGGGTCCCAAGATGACTGCATGGAGCAGAACCTCCCGCCAACGGGAACATTGACCTTGAACAGTTATACAAGAGAGACATCAACCTCACCCTTACCCTCCTGAAGGCCAGGAAGGAGACTTATGGAGTTAAAAGGAACCCCTGATAGCACATGGATGTCTGGAATATCATCCAATGCTCAGGAAATTCAAAGGTACCAGCAATCCCTCACCTGTACACACAAGTGCACGCACGTACGCGCATGCACACGCACACACATACACACACAAACAGCTCACACTCTTCATGGCTCTCTCTACCTGCCATGCTTTCCCAGCTTCCTACCAGACTTATTAATGGGGAACCTCTCTACCTGCTTTCCACTATTCTAAGGCAGGCTGAGCTCCAGCTTCTTCCTTTAAATTCTCCTCCTAATCCTATAAAGAAATTAAAGAAAAATTTCAGTAGACTCTTCTTTTCCTATCTTCTGTCCCAGAATCTGGCTCAGATTCTGTCTGGCTCTTGATCTGCTACGTTTCTCCTTCAACTTTAGGAGGAGAGGAAATCCCATGATGCAAATGACCAGCTTTGGGCCATATACACAGCCTGGACCCCTGGTATAAAACCATGTGGAGTCTTGACCTCCCTGCTGCTCGGATTGTAAGACTGGACCAACTCAGTAGCCCTGGAGCTTACAAATAGGGCTCCCAGCAAGCAGAGTCTGAGGTGATGAACAGCTTCTGAATAGATTAACAGTGGCAGTTCCCTGGGGACCCAAGCTGGTAGAGCCTGAGTCCAGGACAATGGTCAGGAAAGAGCTGGCCTGAAGAGCACATGGACAGAAAGGAAGGTCATTCCCTGGGTACTGGAAAGAAGTTATGGTCCCTCCTAGGAAATCAGCGCTAGGAAAAGATACATCAGGTACCATATCCATCCACCAAGAAGAGATGATACCTCTTAGAGATCTGGGATCAAAACCAGGAATGTCATGGCAAACCATGCATGCAATGATATGAGCAGCACAGGAAAAAGTCCTAGTCATAAGGGGGCATTCATCCCATAGTGCAAGGAATGCTATAGAGCTCCGTGAGGGAAGCGCTACAACCCAAGTCCTAGTATTAAGTCCTCTACTACCCACTGTGGGGCCTCAGGCAGGTCAGTGGGCTTCCCTGAACTTTAGTCTCTTCATTCACAAAATGAGTAAATGGTAATATCTTCCCTACTGACTCTACTATGCTGTTAATAAGAACAAAGATGATGTATATGAAAGTAAAGAGTAAGACTTAATTGTGATAAATATTCAAATGCTCTGATTTTCTGCTGGCTTCAAATTAAATTCCAGTGCTGAGTAGACAGACTTTCCCATAGAAGCTACTCATTAAATATTTACTGGAGTTTTGTTGATTTTGTTGTTTAAAAAAGAAATTAAATGAACTGAGTGGCTTATATTCAGAGGAAAATGGAAAGACTAGGAGGAGAATGGAAAGACTACGGACAGACTCAGAGACCTGGATCTGATGTGGACCATCAGTGTTCCCTAAGGAGGGACTTCCATGATGGAAGGAAGATGACTCAGAGCCCTCATAGACAGATGGGGGTGGAGAGGCTGTGTGGGAGACAAGAGAACAGGGGAGCAAGTCAGGGAGCCCTGAGAAGGGCCCTTGGTCCCCAGAGTCTCTTCCTCTCTTTTCTGGACAGATCAGTTATGGTGTTTGGTCTGCCTCAGGAACCCATGCTCCCACAGCATCCAAGCAACATCTCCTCAGCTGACTATAGCTGAGTAATAGGCATCTGACCCAGGGGTAGCCAACCTATAGACTGGCCAATGGCCAACTCATGATAAATTCTCCCCTAATATTAATGACTTGGAGTGATATGGAAAGAATTGGTCAGTTAACAGTGAGCACTGAAGCTGAGGGTCATAAGGTTAAGAGTCTGAGAGTCTAAGAGCATGATGAGCCATGAGTGGGCAAAGTTATGAGCAAGCAGCAGCTATGAGATAGAAGTAAAACAGAACAAAGAGCAGGGAAGCTTGGTGGTAGCAGGAAGAGAAGTGGATGGACATAAAGAAGGGCAAATGCAGAGAGAGGTGCTGAGACACCTTGGTGACTGTGTGGTGGGCTCTGGAGGGCCTTCTAGCCTCAGCATTTCACAAGCCTGGCTCACCTTACAGTTTGCTTTGTCCACAACTTGTATGTTTAGCTTCTCCAGGGAGAAGGTTCTTAAAAGCACCTGGGAGGCCTGGCTTCATGGCTAGGGTTCTCATTTTTTTTATTCCCATGGACATTCTTACCACAAACCCCATAATACTTGAGGAACCCTGTTTGAATTTCTCCTTCCTGCAATCCAAAAAGCAAAATTAACAGGCTACCTTTTGGGATCTAGAAGCTTGAGTTTCCAAACCCAGGGCCACTGGTAGGTCACTAAGGTGCCTGTCTAGCAAAGCTGGGGGAGCTGAGTCCAGCCCTGCAGACTAGGAGAGCTAGCCTCAAATGCCTTGCAGCTCCTGACCCTGAAACCCAGTTAGGAGTCCTCACCAGCCAGAACAGCTGATAAATGCATGCAAGCTGGCGGGTGTGTGGGCCTGGTCCTTGCCCATCTGTGCTAGTTAACCGGCAGCTTCAGACCAGTGCCTTTGCCCTGACTTGACATCAGGACCATAGTCAGACAAGAAAGTTGACAGAGGGTGGATAGCCTGCAGATAGATGCTCAACCCTATTCTTTATGCACTCCCTTCCCTAAAATTCACAAAGCCTAAAGCAGAAGTACAGAGTACCCCTGTCAGCACTTTTCTCTTTACAACCCTGGCTTCATCCCACACCACCAAGGGTTTCAAGCACATAGGAGTGGATTCCCCAGACCACAAGTTCAAACGCCACCCATGAGTATTCCACCCCCTCAATGGCCACACTTTGATCAACCCTTAGGCCTAGGGGTGTGTACTCTGGTGGTGAAGGATGGACCCAAGTAAGAGGCCAGGGTAAGTTGAACAGCAGTTGAGGTCTGTTTGCTTTAGGGCCCCAGTAACTTGAATGTGGCCCAGAGGGAATATGGGTATAGGGTGAGCACTCTACTCTCTTCCCCCACTTCACTTCCTCCTTTCTTCCCTTCTCCCTGTCTTCACTTCCAGGGAGCCTACCCCCTGGGGAGGTACCTTTCATTTCTGACATTGTCCAGTGGGTGGTGGCAAGTATATTCCCTGGGCTAGCACTTGTGAAGATGCCTCAGGATGAAGGGAAAGAAAGAGAGAGAACAGACCCCAGCCATTGCTGAAAGGGCTTCTGGCACCCTGGCTGTGGACTCTCAGAAATATGGAGATTAGTTGTGGCTCTCCCTGACTATACCCTTTGCAACAGCTGTTTAAGAAAAAAAAATCTACAAATAAATATTTGTAAAGCAGCTTAGATGCAGCCCCCACTTACTGGCACAGACACACTCGCCACTCGGGTACACTCACATGACCTGGAGCTTCACTGACTCTCTCTCCCCACAGTGCTGACCCAGGGGAAACTGGAGAGTCATTGCAGGGCTGGCTGGCCTTAGGCTTGAGGCCCAGAAGATTGAGAGAGTCCGGGTAGTATTCCCAGGCGCCTCCGAGGACTCTTCTAGGACTGCTGGATCACAGATCCCCAGGAAGGTGTGGGGCATTTTCTTAACCCAATACTAGAGAGCAGTGTGCCACCTTTGAATGTCTGAGCTGAGGACTTTAGTGACTGTTCCCTGTCACTCCATATTTCAACTAAACTTCCAGATGGTCTAGAGCTACAGACTTCTTAACTCACCAAGGTTTGGCTGAGTGGAGAAGTCAGTGTGTGCAAACAGCCTCACATTCCCAGCAGCTCAACAGGATAGGGTTCTTCTCCCTCACCTAGTTGTCTGCAGGGACCGGCCCGGCAGGTGGGAGTGTGCGCCCCAGGCCCTGACCATCCCCACCAGGGTCACCGGAAGATGGGAAGAGGAGGCAGAGGGTCACAAGTGGGAGGTTCTGACAGTGTGCCTGGGGTCTGCCCACATGCTGCTGGCCTGAACCCATCCCATAGCTGCACTGAACCGCCAGGGAGGCCCCAGAGGAACAGAGGACACTCAACATTGCAGAGCAACCTCAGCTACTCTCTGGAAGGAGGCTAGACTTTCTTTCCTTCCACTTTGAAGCTCTTGGCTATTATTCTTTCAGGCAGGTGTTAATGAAAACAAATAATAAATAATAAAAACAGCACGCTTGAGCACTCCGTGTGTGCCAGACCCTGCGCAGAAGGAGATGATTTTATTTAGGCCTCACAACAAGTGAATGCCAAGGTGCTGCAATTATTTCTATGTTACAGGGAAGGACTATGGCTAAGAGAGGGTTAGTGACTCCTCTGAGGACCACAGCTTGTGAGTGGTCTGCTGAGATTTGGGCCCAACAGTTCCTCAGTTGCTGAGCACACCAGGCTGGGAGACCAAAGCCGTGGCTGGGTCGCTTTGCCCTCTTGTAGACAACAGAGGCCAGACCATTGTTTCCGACGCAGTCCCCACGCCCCCACGCACAGGCAGTGAGGCAGACAGCCTCTGAATCACTAGGCAGCTTGACCGCACACCCCCCTACAGATCACAATTGCTTTTAAAAAGCACTTGTTTTTTATGATCTAATTCAGGATGATATTCAATGTTCCCCAGCAGATCCCGCTGTCCCTTTCTCTTCCCTTCCCTGTTCTTTGTACCCCTTTCCTTAAAGCTGATGCTTTCCTTGTTGGTGCAAGGCTATTGCCACGCCCAGGTGCACCTCCATCACTGGGAGGCCACTGGCCCCACTGGGTGGGGTGGGCCATGCCCAGGCTTTGGTCTGGCTGCCTACCGTTCCGTGTCGCTTCTAGTCTCAGGGCCTTGGAGCCTGACAGGGCCTCTGTTCCAGGCCAAAACACTCTCCACGATCACGGGCCCTGAAGTCAGACGAGCCCACTCCCAAGCTGGCTCTCCAACTTCTGCATTAGCTATGGCCTCTTAAGCAATAAAGAATCTGCCTTTCTTTCCTCATCTGTAAAACGTGGATAATAACTGTCCACAAGACTGTGGCAGGGATGAAGTGAAATAACGGAAGTCAAGCTCTCAACTCAGTGCCTGACACACAGAAAGACTAAAAATGCTCTTTGGTGTTATTAGTTCTGGAATAAAACTTCATCAATATGTAGATATTCCCAGTAAAGCCTTCCATCATCACCTGAGTAAGAGCCCCCACCTTTTGCTCAGTTTCCCACTCCTCCTCCTAGAGCTGTCTCCATGAGTCTCTACCAGTTCCTGCACCTTGGTGATGCTGGTTGCTGAGGAAATGCCAGGAAGGACTCAGCCCTGGAGACTGGGTTGGTCTACAGGATGAAGGAAGAGGGGACAAGAGGCTGGTCCAGGTCCTCTGAGAAGCAAAGGGCAAGGTGGCATCAAACGTGTGTGGGCTTCATCAAGGGAATGCCCGTGGGAGAGGAACTAGGGAGGCAGCTGGGTGAGCCAGGGAGAACTGTCAGACTCTACAGGTCTGGCCTCAGGAAAGGAGAAAGAAAGAAGGTGGGAAGTAGCCTACTCTAGCTTGCGTTGCTGTCCAGCCAAGCCAGAGAGAGTCTGTAAGCCAAGGTCAGCTGACAAAGGGGTGTCCCATCCTCCAGGAAAGGGTCTGTCTGAGTATCCCAGCCAACACCAGCAGCAGTGGGGAGCAGCCCAGGGAAGCATGGCCTTGATGCCAAGGGGGCTATGGATTTCAATGTGCAGCAGCCAGGACTCTTGGTGGATGACAGAGGCATGCTCTCCAGGCCACCACAGAGGGAAAGAGCGAGGAAGACATCCATGGGCAGAGGCTAAGGTGCGACGTGGTGGAGAGAGGTGTGGAACGAAAGGATGCAGAGTGCTATGGGGATAAGACCATTGAGAGTATACACATTGTTCGAAATGACCAATTATAATCTCATTAGTGTTTCTTGAGAGAGAAAAGTTATAGGTGGGGAATTCTTTTCATTGCTTTTGGCTACCTGGGCTATGCTCCCCTCAAAGTGATTAAGTCTGACACTAGTTCCAGTATTTACCAAGTCATTTTATAAAATACGATGCTATGATGTAGAGGGCATGGTTCTTAGTGCTTTATAACTACGAATTCTTTAATCCTCACAACAACCCCATGATGTGGGTGTGACTGCCATATCTGGCTTACAGGAGAGGAGCTGGGGGTGCAGAGAGGTTGAGTAAGTTGCCTGCAGGCACAGCCAGGAAGTGGTAGAGCTGATATTTGAACCCCAGAGACTGTGCTCTTGCCTGGTACCAAGTGCCACCCATGCTGGCCACCCCCGTGTCCCCCGGCCTCTTCCTCCCACTGCTCTCCTGTGTGTTAGAGCCTTGCTGTGGCATGTAGTCATTCCCTTCTCCCATTTCAAACTCTGTGCATGACCCTGGGGACCAGGACCCTGCTACATGGAACTCTCTGAAGCATACAGCACAGGCCAGCCCACGCATCACTACTATCTGCAGACCCTGAGTTTGGATCGTCCTCTGGGGCATTTACACTGTGTAATCCCAAAACTCGGCTTAGTTATTTGGGGCTTACCTAGCTCAAATTTGGCTCTTGAGTAGGGCTGAGTTTCACGCTGGGTGAGGAGGAGAAACACTGCTACAGGAGGACATGGCACAGCCTTCAGGGCTCACCTGCACTGGCATCCCACCAACCTCTGAGGATCTAACCACTCTTTCATGTTAGTCTTGGATCATTCTAGCCTTTTTCTAGCTTCTTAGTAAAGCCTTCTGCTTAAATGTAGGACTGAAGGCCTCGCATGTGCCTGCATGCCTACTCGCTGCCATGTGGGCCCCCTGGCACCTGTGAGGGTCAGCCCTGGCCAGGAGCGCCCCTGTGCCTGAGGCAGTGCAGCATTAAGTAGCAGATAAAAAAACACCATGACAGGGTGAGAGAAAAGTTTTCTATTTGAGAATTTTTAATAGTACTTTTCTCCTTGTTTTGAACAAGGAGCCCCACACTTTTATTTTGCATTGGGCCCCAGAAATGATGCAGCCAGCCCTGTGTCACCACCCAGACAGTATGGTACTTCTTACCACAAGTCATCACAATGGCTTTGAGCAGGGAAGCAGGGCCAGACCCATGAGGGACCCCCAGGAGGCTCAGCCTCCAACCCCCCTGCCTCTCTCTGCCCAACCTCTGTGGGCTCAGACAGCATCCTGTCACCTTCCACATTCCACCAGACTTTCCTGATTTCCTGCCCCGCCCACATCTCTGCTTGCATCTTGGCTGACTTTCTGCCCCTACCTGCTCCCACCCCCACCATAGGAGGGGGGCCCTTGATGATCTGTGCTTCAGCCTCTCCTCTCTCTGTCTCCAACTGACGATATCACCCCTTGGCTCTCACCTACCCCTCTGGCACAGGGTGACTGCCAAAGTCTGTGCCCCAGCCACCTTCTCTCTGCAGCTCCCATTCCTGCTTACAGAGCTAATCAATTGAGCAAATCTTTCTCAGATGCAGGTGCAAGGCACTCTGCTCCTCCCAGGACGGGCTGTCATCTCAGACTCAATGTGTGGAAAGTGGAAGTTACTCATCTTCTTCCTCAAGTCAGCTCTTCCTTCTGACTTGTCTATTCCTGGCTGTGACATGCTCATTCCTACAATTATCCGGGTCTGAAACTTCCTTCAGACTTTTACTCTTCCCTTTCCTTCACCCACAACCTCCAACTGAGCTCAAAATCATGTCATTGTTTCCTTAAAAATGTATCTTGCATTAGTTTTTTCCTGCAGATCTCTACTGCCAACAGCCTAGGTCAGACCTTCAGCAGCTCATGCTGTGACAAGGGCTTCCAAGCTGACCCTTTTCCCTACCAATGACTTGTGTAATGGTGCTAGGAATAATTTTATTAAAAATTGTTCTATTGGGGCACCTGGGTGGCTCAGTTGGCTAAGTGTCTGCCTTTGGCTCAGGTCATGATCCCAGAGTCCCACACTGGGCTGCTGGCTTAGCAGAGGTCTGCTTCTCTCTCTCTGCCCTCCCCTCTCATGAGCTCTCTTGTGCACCCGAATAAATATATTTTCAAAAATTGCTCTTCTGAAGGCATCATTTTGTATTCAAACACTTTCAGTGTTTCCCTATCAACAAGGCTGGCAATCTTCTCTTGCTTACCAGTCACAATAACTGGTCACATCACATACACTCATTCACTCCCCTCCTGGAGCCTTCATGGCTTTCTACTGTTCACAATAATCCCTAATATGACCTAGACACACATGGACTGACATACACAGACTCATTCTGCCTTGGTAATTCCTACTCATTTTTCTGAACCCAGCTTCCTTGCTTCATACTTCCCTTGAAACCCTTATCGCTATTATAATTTAACTGTGTAATCAATAATTTCAAGTTATTCTTTTCTACTAGAATATAAATTTCATAGGGTGAAGACTAGGTTAGTCCCGTTCAGACAGATCTGTTTCTTTGCCTGATACATGGTAGACATTTAGTAAATATTTGTTGAGCACCAGAGTCTCTGTCATCTCATTCAATCCTCATGATAGTCTGTTGATATTATTTCCACTCCGGAGAAACCTAAAATGTCAAAGATCATAGCCATTAGAGGCAAGAAGCTATCTGCATCCTAGCTAAAACAGATCTTCCATCACAAGCCAATCACACCTTGGATTTTTTCACCTCTCTGCCTTTGCCTCCACCTGAAGCATCCCTTCTCCCTTCACCTGCTGAAATCCTAGCCACCTTTTAAGGTCCTGTCTTAAAAGGAGCTCCTGCTACCTTCTTATCTGGCATTAAACACATATGTGGATTAAAACATGGGCTCTCACTTGACGGGATGAGCACTGGGTGTTTTTCTGTATGGTGGTAAATTAAACACCAATAAAAGTTAATTAAAAAAAATAAATAAATAAAAATAAATAAGCCAGACATTTGAAAAAAAAAAAAAATAAAAAAAAAAATAAAACATGGGCTCTGAAAAAGAAAATTAAAAAAACAAAAACAAAAACAAAAAACAAACAAACAAAAAAAAACATGGGCTCTGGAATCCAAAACTTAGATTTGAATTCTAAGTACTTTCTCACTTATAAGCTAGTGACTTTGAGCAAGTTACTTAAGCTCGGTTTCCTTATCTATAATATTAAGTACCTGCCTCATGTGGTTTAAATAAGATCAAGTGTTTGGAGAGTTGGACTCAGAACCTGGTTTATAGAAGGGGCTAAAACAACATTAGCACTTCTTATTCTTCTCCCCTTTTTCCTCCCTTTCCTTCTTGTCTTCTCCTCTTCCTTCCCTTCAAAATCTACTTTGATTCCTATTCCCATTCCATGGGTTCATACTTATCTACCAGACCTGCTCACACCATCCTGAAACTCACTATACCTCCTTACAACATCAATATCAGCGATCATTGGCAACATCTGCCACCAGTCATTGGTGGAACACTCCACATGGCCCATGTGTGTATGCTCCCTCTCTTTGCCATGTGACAGCTATGGAGATACATCATTCTCCATCCACCTCTGCACATCAAATCTGTGAGTTCTTGGGATTCCTGGGTGGTGCAGCAGTTTGGCACCTGCCTTTGGCCCAGGGCGTGATCCTGGAGATCTGGGATCGAATCCCACATCGGGCTCCCGGTGCATGGAGCCTGCTTCTCCCTCTGCCTGTGTCTCTGCCTCTCTCTCTCTCTCTCTCTCTCTGTGTGTGACTATCATAAATAAATAAAAATTTTTAAAAAGATTTAAAAAAAATCTGTGAGTTCTTTTGCACTAGCACCTTGCAAAATGTCCTCAGATATCCAAGTCAGGTCCCAGGTTCCCTGATAGGAGAACATTCAAGAAAGTGGAGTATAAAGGGATCCAGAGGCTTGGTTTTCAAGGTAGGTAGAGGCCTGGCGATGCTGCAGTAACAGCTTAGTGGGGATTCTTGTAGGGGAAGGTGAGACAAAAGACAAACCAACATTTTTAAAAAAGATTTTATTTACTTATTTGACAGAGAGAAATCATAAGCAGGAGGGGTGGTGGTTGGGAGGAGATAGAAAAGCAGACTACTCTCTGAGCAGGGAGCCCAACGTGGGACTTGATCCCAGGATCCTGAGATCATGACCTTAGCTGAAGGCAGACGCTTAACTGACTGAGCATGCAGGTGCCCCGCAAACATTTTTGAGTACCCTCTCTATGCCAAGTTCTGTGCTTGACTATTTACATAGTCATCCGTACAAGCCCATTCTGTGAGGTAGACCATGTCATCCCCATTTAGCTCCATTGAGTGGGTAAGAAAGGCTTTCTAGAGGTAGTCACTTCCTTCTTGTCTTTCTCATACTTTTAGAAAAGATTTTAAAAATCATCACCACCAGATACTCTCTAAGAGAATGAAGGAGGTCATGTTCCAGTCACCCAAGGCAGATCCCAGGGAAGGGGAGGGGCCCCAAAAAGGAAAGAGGCTATTTCCTCTATTTAGGCAGAAGCATCATGGCCATTAAGAAGTAGATTTAACATTCAGTTTTCCCCAGATCTGTCAGCTCTACACAGCACTGTGGTCAACCCCACAAACTTAAGCAGGCCTACTACTTAACGAATATGGCATTCCACACAGTATAGCAGGTAATGTGGCTAATTCATCAAGGAGGCTGACTGCATTTTTGGCTTCTAATGGATTATTATAAGCAGCTGATAGGAATAAAAAAAAATGTTTAATAATAAAGAATCACTTGGGCCTCCAGAACCTGCTGTGTTGTTTCTGCATATTTCCAAAGCACTTAGGATATATGAGAGGTGTTATTTAAGGAAATAAATAACAACATTTATAGGCTTTCCTGGAGAGTGCGATCAGCTTTGTATAATCCCCGAAAACTGCTCTCAGCATGGATGCCCATATTGGGGAGCAGGGCTCTCAAGAGTCTGAGGGTGGGTCCTGCTAGAGGATGGGGCTCATGATGGGCAGGACTGAGCTCCTAAGCATCTGCTCAGGAGCCCCACTGGCCCAAACTGGCTCCCCCTGGAGCCACTTCCCCCCATGCCTCCTTCCAGAGGGGAAATATTTTAGGGCTTCTTTAGTCATTAACACTATAGAGAGGATTAATCAGCTAGCTTTCTTCCATAATGGCAAGCTTTTGGGAGGCCCAGAAGCAATGGAAATTTGGATTGGAAGGAGGAGTCTGAAGGAGAGAGAATGTGGTAGGTAAGGGGAAAGGGTCAGACCTGATGAGCACAGGGAGGACATCTTCAGTAGACAGAGAACAAGGAAGAGGAGGAAATGGGGATATAAGTCTACTGAAATCTTCACACTCTATGATTGGCTTCTGGAATCAGCCCTGTCAGCTTCCTCATCCAGTGGCTCTCTCCTTTCCCACCTCAGTCTGGCCTGGCCCTGACCTTTCCTTCAACTTCAACTATTTCTTATCAAGTTCAGCTATCATTCTTTTCCTCAATCTCACCTCCCCACCGCAGTAAGTACCATTCTTATTAAAGGATTTTAATAATTGAGCATCATGTTCCTTTATGTTCCACTCAGGATGTGGGCCTATCTAGGCATCCTGAAGGGTCCTCAGGGCCACCAGGGGTCTGCTTATGAGAAACCAAGAGCCTCTTGGGGAAGACTTCATCCTACAGCAAGGAGACTCGGGGGACATGAGGAAATGATTCTTGTGGAGTCAGGAAAGTAGAGTGATTCTGAGCCCAGGTCTGTACATATTTCCTGCAATTCATGCCTGAACTATGGGATACGGAGCTTGTAAGAAAAGAAGCTAGGGAGAGAGTTATGATGATAATGATGATGAGGAGGAGAAGGAGGAGGAGAAGGAGGAGGAGGAGGAAAAGGATGAAATACAGTTCACTAAAATCTGCACTGGGCTTAGAGAGGTATGGGAAGCATAGTAGCATAGGACATGAGGCTACTTCCACCTTGGGCTAGTGGAAGCTGTAGAGGCCTTTATCCTGCATGGATGCAAGTGGACTCCAGCAGCAGCCCTAGATGAAGGCCATGAAGAAAATGTCTAACCCACCTCAGAGGGATTAAGAGGTCAAGCCTGTGGAAGCTTTGTAAAACTGGTGAGACATCCTCTGTGGACTCCCAGAACTGTTTAGGAGGGTATAAGAAAGATTTCAGAGTTATCAAAGAATGAGAAGGTAGAGGGGCGGAGAAATCCTGATGGGCGATAGAAATCTGGGTGGCCCTATTTCTGCCCCCCACACTGGCATGAACGTGGCAAGGTAGGTATCTGACTTTTGAAGGGAGAGTGGGCCTTATGGAATCCTGTAGCTGCTTCTGCTCACAACTCTGTCTTTATACAAAGATAATTTTTCTAAGAAAGCTGTTGGGAAACCCTAGGCAAAGGCTCTAAGGTGAAAAACAGGGCATGTTACCCAAAAACTTGGCACAACTTTTACCAGCTTCCTGATCCATACTGACACCTCCTTGGCAAAACACTGAGAAGTGTCAGCTCATGTTACCAAATGTTCAAACACTTTCTTTACCATAAAGTCATAATACTTCCCAGATGCAGAGTGGTGGGAGTGGGCACTTAATCAATATAGATGGAATTAGTTAATTCATTACAATCTCAATGATCTCAGTTCCTGAAATTGTGGGGTAGCTTATAAAAATAAAACTCTTCTCACTAGCTGGTGGTTTCTACATTTCACCAAGATGATGCTGGTTGTTAGGGATCAGTTTCAGGCTTAGCCTTGGGCTCACTTCGTCTAATTAGATACCACCAACCTCAGCATAAAGCTTTGCACTGTGGTTAGAAAACAAGGAATAAAAAGAATATTTAGCTTCAGTTAGAAGCCTTCCCTCTTCTTACCCTTTGGAATGCCCACAACTCAAATGATCTGTGATGAGGTCAACATAACCTTGTTTCCTCTGGGTTCCCTCCCCCTGTCTGGGGGCATTTCTTGCCCACTCTGTGTTGGGTGCGTCACTCAAGTCTGTCTCCCTGTGAGCTGTAGGGAAGGGAACCAAGCACCAAAAGAATGAAGTATTCTGCTGTTGCCACTGTCAAATCCTCAAATAGCTCTTACTCATTGGAAATGAAAATTCTAGTCATGTAGGACTCTGGTGCCTCCTGTCTTCCGTGCTCCAGATACTTCACCTATAGTCAGTGGCAATGCTAAAGGATAGCTTGGGCAGCCTTCAGCCACATCTCCACTAACCTCTCCAAACCCATTTATTTTTATTTTATTTTATTTTATTTTATTTTATTTTATTTTATTTTATTTTATTTCTTAAGAATGTATTTATTTATTTGAGAGAAACAGAGAGAGCATGAACAGGGGGAGTGGCAGAGGGAGAAGGAGAAAGAGATTCCCCGCTGACCAGGGAGCTTGAGTGGGGCTCGATCCCAGGACCCTGTGATCATGACCTAAGCTGAAGGTAGGTGCTTAACCAACTGAGCCACCCAGATGCCACCCTCTCCACCTCAGATTTTAAAGAGACTACTATTAGACAAGGACAATTGGTATTTTATCAGTGGGAGATAAATAGCATTTTTACTAAATGTTACTCTTCTTACTGATTTGCTATATACACTGTAAAACAAAACAAAGTACGGTTCCACATAAATGCTCCTTCAAAACAAGACCCTTGACCCATTTCTAACCAAATTCTCAACTCTTGGGCAAATCTCCCATCCTACTTAACAAACACACTTTTGCTGTGGCATAACACTTCACTTTTTTATGTAGCTGGACTCTTGGTCTGCATAGTCCACTTCCCAAAGGAGGTGGGAGTATTATGTCATATTTTCTTGAAGTCTTTTCATTGTTGTTGTTGTTGTTGAAGAGAAGAAAACAGTACCCTTTGTGGACCATTCCAGTAGTATCCCCCATGATTCATTTGATACATATCCTTTCAATTCACTTGTCATAGTTGCCAAAGATATATTTAGACCCATAATAATAGAAATGTTGTTTTATGTGGTTTTAAAATTACCTATATGGGATCATACATAAATATCATGCCGTAGCTTGATTTTTTTCCTTTTTTACTTTCATATTGATAAAAATGGATATCTTTCATCCCATTTAACTGATATTGTATGATTTCCAACATGCTACATTTCACCTACCCAATTACATACTGTTCGTTCATTTAAATTGACTACATTTTTTTTCCTATTAAAAGTCAAACAAAGAGTCTTGTGCTTCCAGCCAAGATAAAGTACCATGGACTGGATTTACCTATTCTCCTGAAACAACTAAATACGAGAAAAATTGTATGAAACAGTAATTTTTAAGACATTACACATCAGGCAATGAAGGGAGTCATCCCTAAGAGACAGGAAACAAATGAGTTGAACCCAAAGATTGCCCCAGTTTACTGCCTTGAAAGCATTCCAAGCTACTGCAAGATGACTCAAGCAGAGAACTCTCTGATTTGAGGAGGTGAAGCAGAGAGTCCTGGCAGCCAGAGTTCACAGGGCAGAGCACAAGAGAAGAACACAATGCACAGAGAGAGAACTCTGGAGATCTGCGGAGGGCCCACCTGAGTCCTCAGCATAGAGGTGCTAAGTATATACATGTGAGGAAACTATCACGGGCCAGGCAAAGAACCCCCAAAGGATTAGGAGGAATAGTGTCCAGTGATCATACAAGGCTTATAAAAGTATCAGCTCCCCCCAGCCATGCTGGAAAGTCTTATGATTCATGGGCCACTGGGTTAAATATTCAGAAGAGTCTTGCTTCAGTACTGGGGAGTAACTATCTTTAAATTAAATGTTGCTCCTGTTCTAACAAATCTTAAAAGCAAGAGCAGAAAACATTAATCTGTGTCCAAGTACCTGAACTGCAACCTAAGAGGGAAAAGATCAAGAACACTTATAGAGATCTGAAACCATTTGGCACCCAACAGAGTAGAATTCACAATGTCCGGCTTTCAATAAAAAGTCATCAGGCATCCATATCTTGTGTCATCAGGGAAAGGCAAAGTAAAACAATAAGGAGATACCACTGTACACCTTTTAGAATGACCAAAGTCCAGAACACTGACAACACCAAACATTGGCAAGAATGTGGAGAAATAGGAATTTTCAATCATTGCTGGTAGAAATGCAAAATGGTACTGCCACTTTGGAAGACACTTTGGTGGTGTCTTACAAAATTAAACATGATCTTATCATATGATCCAGCAATTATGCAGCTTGATAATTACTCTAAGGAGTTGAAAACTTATGTCCACACAAAAATCTGGCACTTGGATATTTATAGCAGCTTTCTAAAAAAATTTTTTATTTTAAATTCAACTTAATTAACATACACTGTACTATTAGTTTCAGAGATAAATTTAGGGATTCATCAGTTGCGTACAACACCCAGCGCTCATTACATCAAGTACCCTCCTTAATGCTCTTCATCTAATTACCTCATTCCCCCACCCACCTCACCTTCAGCAACCTTCAATGTGTTTCCCATAGTTAACAGTCTCATATGATTACCTCTCTGTTTTTGTCTTATTCTAGTTTTCCTTCCTTTCCCCTATGTTCATCTGTTTTGTTTCTTAAATTCCACATATGAGTGAGATAAAATGATAACTGTCTTTCTTGATTTACTTATTTTGCTCAGCATAATACCCTCTAGTTCCATCCATGTCATTGCAAATGGCAAGATTTCATTCTTTTTGATAGCTGAGTAATATTCCTGTGTGTGTGTGTGTGTGTGTGTGTGTGTGTGTGTGTGTGACCTTTATCCATTGATCTGTCAATGGACATCTAGGCTCTTTCTATATTTTGGCTATTGTGGGAATTATAGCAGCTTTATTCATAACTGCCAAAACTTGGAAGCAACCAAGATGTCTTTCAGTAGGTAACTGATAAACTATGGTACATCCAGACAATGGAATATTATTCAGCATTAAAAAGAAATGAGCTGTCAAGCTATTAAAGGAAATGAAGGAACTCTAAATTCATATTAGGTAAGAAAGCCAGTCTGAAATGGCTACATACTGTATGATTTCAAAAATGTAACATTCTGAAAAGAGAAAACTATTAGGACAGCAGACAGATCAGTGGTTGCCAGGGATTGGTGTGAGGGGAAGAGATAAGTAATCAGTGCACAAAGGGTCTTTAGGGCAATGAAACTACTCTTTGTGATACCATATGATGGATATATGCCATTGTACATTTGTCCAAACCCATAAAATGTATAATACTAAGAGTGAACCTGATAAGAGTAAACTAGACTTTGGGTGATTATGCTGTGTACCCTCTGGTGGAGGGTGTTGATAATGGGGGAGACTGCATCCATCAGGGTAGACGGTATAGGGGAAATTTCTGTATTTTCCTCTAAATTTTTCTATGAACCTAAAATTTCTCTAAAAAATAAAGTCTATTAGAAATAGTTATCAAGCATGAGAATCAGGAGAAAAATCTGGCTCATATTTGAGGAGGTATATCAATCAATTGGAGCTGAGCCAGGACTGACATAGATGTTAGCATTAGTAGAAAAGAATGTTAAAACATTTTTAATTGTGTTCCATATGTTCAAAAAGCCAGAATAAGAAAAAAAAGCCATAGGAGATACTGAATATGTGGAATAAAGACATGGGAATATTTTAAGACCCAAATCAAACCTGTGTAGGTGAACACTTCAAGGTATTAGATAAAAAATACACTAAATGAGGTTAATAGCAAATTAGAAATTGCAGAACAAAATATTAGTGTACTTAAAGACTAGCAATAAAAACTATTAAAATGGAGCACAAATAGAAAAAAGACTGTAATATGTAATAATGTGAACAAGGCATTAGTGAGCTGTAGGCCAACTCCAAGTAGTCTGATATACATGTAATGGATAGAAGTGAAGTCTCCAAAGGAGAGGGATGGGATAAAAAATATTTGAAGAGGGTGCCTGGGTGGCTCAGTTGGTTAAGCATCTGCCTTTGGCTCAGGTCATGATCCCGATATCCTAGTATCGAGCCCTGTGTCAGGCTCCCTGCTCCTTGGAGGGCCTGCTTCTGCTTCTCCCTCTGCCTGCCACTCCCCCTCCTTGTGTTCTCTGTATCTCTCTCTTGTGTCAAATAAATAAATAAAATCTTTAAAAAAATATTTGAAGAAATAATTGTCAATCTTTTTCCAAATTTGATTAAAAAACTATGAACTATGGATCCAAGGAAACTCAAGCATAGGAAACATAAAGAGAATAGACCAAAGTGCATCATAATCCAGTTGTGCAAAACTATTGATAAAAGGAGAATCATAAAAGCAGCTAGAGGGAAAAGATACTTGTGTACAAAAGAACAGATATAAATACATCAAGTATTTTGAAGAAAACAATGCAAGTGAGAAGACATTGGAGCAATATCTTTAAAGCACTGAGTGAAAATATCTTTCCAACATGAAGGCAAAATAAAAACGTTTCCAGTCATTCAAAAGATGAAAAAATTTATCAACAGATGCTATGCATTACAATAAACATGAAAGGTCATCTTTCAAGAAGAAGGAAAATGGAAATCTGTATCTACATAAGGGAATGAAGAATGACAGAAAAAATAACCTTGTTTGTAAACCCAGAGGATATTTTCCTTATTATGAAAATCTCTTTAAAAGGTAATTAACTGAGCAATGATACAATTATTTAATTATTATACTGTATATCTCAAACTAATATAGTACTGGATGTTAATTATACCAGAATTTAAAAAATTTTAAATATAATTGACTTTAAACAACAATAGCAATGATAATATAGTGAGCAGTTTACACCATAAACAGAGGTGAAACATATGACAAAATAGCACAAAATTTTGGAAGGGAGAAATGGAAGTATAGCATTGGAGGCTCTTATACTATATGGGAAGTGCTATGCTATCACATGCAGGTATACTAAGCTAAGTTAGAAGTGTGTACTATTAATCTCAAAGCAACCACTACAATAATAAAACAAATAGTTATAACTTAAAAAACCAGTAAAAGATATAAAATAGAGTAGTAAAAAATACTTAATTAAATCAAAAGAAGTCTTTAAAAGAAGAAAAAGAGGGGGAGGGGCAAGATGGCGGCAGAGCAGGGTCTCCAGGTCACCTGTCCTCAGCAAATTACCTAGAAAACCATCCAATCATCCTGAAAATCTACGAATTCGGCCTGAGATTTAAAGAGAGACCAGCTGGAACGCTACAGGGAGAAGAGTTCGCGCTTCTATCAAGGTAGGAAGACGGGGAAAAAGAAATAAAGACACAAAAGGCCTCCAAGGGGGAGGGGCCCCGCGAGGAGCCGGGCTGAGGCCGGGGCGAGTGTCCCCAGGACAGGAGAGCCCCGTCCCGGAGGAGCAGGAGCTGCACCAACCTTCCCGGGCGGAAAGGGGCTCCCCGGGAATTGGAGCAGGATCCCCAGAAAGGCGGGGACGCCCTCGGGCTCCCTGGGACAGTAACAGAGGAACTGCGCCCCGGGAGATGCGCCGAGCTCCCTAAGGGCTGCAGCGCTCGGCGGGACCCGGAGCAGCTCGGAGGGGCTCGGGCGGCGGCTCCGCGGAGGGGGCTGCGGGGCTCCGGGAACAGCTCGGAGGGGCTCGGGCGGAGGAAGAAGCTCCGCGGAGGGGGCGGCGCGGCTCCGGGAACAGCTCGGAGGGGCTCGGGCGGCGGCTCCGCGGAGGGGGCTGCACTGCCGGGAGCGCGAATCCAACAGCGCAGGCCCCGGAGCACAGGGCGCCGGGACACAGCCCAGGATCCGGCCTCCCCGGGACAGGCAGAGGCCGGGAGGGCCCAGGACAGCAAGGACGCTCCTGCCTGGAACTGAGCAGATCAGCGGCCCCGCCCCGGAGCCCCCAGGCCCTGCAGACGGAGAGCCCCGGAGCTACTGCGGGGGCTGACTCCAGGGTCCCAGAGCTGCCCCCGCCACTGTGGCTTCCTCCCGGGGCCTCACGGGGTGAACAACCCCCACCGAGCCCTGCACCAGGCAGGGGCAGAGCAGCTCCCCCAAGTGCTAACACCTGAGAATCAGCACAGCAGGCCCCTCCCCCAGAAGACCAGCGACACGGACCAGTTCCAAGGGAAGTCAAGGGACTTAAACTACACAGAATCGGAAGATACTCCCCCGTGGTTTTTTTTGTTTTTTGTTTTTTTGTTTTTGTTTTTGTTTTTTTTTGTTTTGTTTTGTTTTGTGCTTTTTTTTTTTCTCTCTTTCTTCTTGATTTCTGATTGCTTCCCCCACCCCCCCTTTTTTTTCTTTTTTCTCCTTTCTTTCTTTTTCTTTCTTTTTCCCCTATTTTTTTCTTCTTTCTCTTTTTTCTTTTTCTCTTTTCTTTCCTTCTCTCTCTTTTTCTCCTTTTCCCAATACAACTTGTTTTTGGCCACTCTGCACTGAGCAAAATGACTAGAAGGAAAACCTCACCTCAAAAAAAAGAATCAGAAACAGCCCACTCTCCCACAGAGTTACAAAATATGGATTACAATTCAATGTCAGAAAGCCAATTCAGAAGCACTATTTTACAGCTACTGGTGGCTCTAGAAAAAACCATAAAGGACTCAAGAGACTTCATGACTGCAGAATTTAGATCCAATCAGGCAGAAATTAAAAATCAATTAAATGAGATGCAATCCAAGCTAGAAGTCCTAACGACGAGGCTTGACGAGGTGGAAGAACGAGTGAGTGACATAGAAGACAAGTTGATGGCAAAGAGGGAAACTGAGGAAAAAAGAGACAGGCAATTAAAAGACCATGAGGATAGATTAAGGGAAATAAATGATAGCCTGAGGAAGAAAAACCTACGTTTAATTGGGGTTCCTGAGGGCGCGGAAAGGGACAGAGGGCCAGAATATGTATTTGAACAAATCCTAGCTGAAAACTTTCCTAATCTGGGAAGGGAAACAGGCATTCAGATCCAGGAAATAGAGAGATCCCCCCCTAAAATCAACAAAAACCGTTCAACACCTCGACATTTAATAGTGAAGCTTGCAAATTCCAAAGATAAGGAGAAGATCCTTAAAGCAGCAAGAGAAAAAAAGTCCCTGACTTTTATGGGGAGGAATATTAGGGTAACAGCAGACCTCTCCACAGAGACCTGGCAGGCCAGAAAGGGCTGGCAGGATATATTCAGGGTCCTAAATGAAAAGAACATGCAACCAAGAATACTTTACCCAGCAAGGCTTTCATTCAAAATGGAAGGAGAGATAAAGAGCTTCCAAGACAGGCAGGAACTGAAAGAATATGTAACCTCCAAACCAGCTCTGCAAGAAATTTTAAGGGGGACTCTTAAAATTCCCCTTTAAGAAGTTCAGTGGAACAATCCACAAAAACAAGGACTGAATAGATATGATGACACTAAACTCATATCTATCAATAGTAACTCTGAATGTGAACGGGCTTAATGACCCCATCAAAAGGCGCAGGGTTTCAGACTGGATAAAAAAGCAGGACCCATCTATTTGCTGTCTACAAGAGACTCATTTTAGACAGAAGGACACCTACAACCTGAAAATAAAAGGTTGGAGAACCATTTACCATTCAAATGGTCCTCAAAAGAAAGCAGGGGTTGCCATCCTTATATCAGATAAATTAAAATTTACCCCGAAGACTATAGTGAGAGATGAAGAGGGACACTATCTCATACTCAAAGGATCTATCCAACAAGAGGACTTAACACTCCTCAATATATATGCCCCGAATGTGGGAGCTGCCAAATATTTAAACCAATTAATAACCAAACTCAAGAAATACCTTGATAATAATACACTTATACTTGGTGACTTCAATCTAGCTCTTTCTACCCTGGATAGGTCTTCTAAGCACAACATCTCCAAAGAAACGAGAGCTTTAAATGATACACTGGACCAGATGGATTTCACAGATATCTACAGAACTTTACATCCAAACTCAACTGAATACACATTCTTCTCAAGTGCACATGGAACTTTCTCCAGAATAGACCACATACTGGGTCACAAATCGGGTCTGAACCGATACCAAAAGATCGGGATAGTCTCCTGTATATTCTCAGACCATAATGCCTTGAAATTAGAACTTAATCACAACAAGAAGTATGGAAGGACCACAAACACGTGGAGGTTAAGGACGATCCTGCTAAAAGATGAAAAGGTCAACCAGGAAATTAAGGAAGAATTAAAAAGATTCATGGAAACTAATGAAAATGAAGATACAACCGTTCAAAATCTTTGGGATGCAGCAAAAGCAGTCCTGAGGGGGAAATACATCGCAATACAAGCATCCATTCAAAAACTGGAAAGATCTCAAATTCAAAAGCTCACCTTACACATAAAGGAACTAGAGAAAAAGCAACAAATAGACCCCACCCCCAGCAGAAGAAGAGAGTTAATTAAAATTCGAGCAGAACTCAATGATATCGAGACCAAAAGAACTGTGGAACAGATCAACAGAACCAGGAGTTGGTTCTTTGAAAGAATTAATAAGATAGATAAACCATTAGCCAACCTTATTAAAAAGAAGAGAGAGAAGACTCAAATTAATAAAATTATGAATGAGAAAGGGGACATCACTACCAACACCAAGGAAATACAAACGATTTTAAAAACATATTATGAACAGCTGTACGCCAATAAATTAGGAAATCTAGAAGAAATGGACGCATTCCTGGAAAGCCACAAACTACCAAAACTGGAGCAGGAAGAAATAGAAAACCTGAACAGGCCAATAACCAGGGAGGAAATTGAAGCAGTCATCAAAAACCTCCCAAGACGCAAGAGTCCAGGGCCAGATGGCTTCCCAGGGGAATTCTATCAAACGTTTAAAGAAGAAATCATACCTATTCTACTAAAGCTGTTTGGAAAGATAGAAAGAGATGGAGTACTTCCAAATTCGTTCTATGAGGCCAGCATCACCTTAATTCCGAAACCAGACAAAGACCCCACCAAAAAGGAGAATTACAGACCAATATCCCTGATGAACATGGATGCAAAAATTCTCAACAAGATACTAGCCAATAGGATCCAACAACACATTAAGAAAATTATTCACCATGACCAAGTAGGATTTATCCCTGGGACACAAGGCTGGTTCAACACTCGTAAAACCATCAATGTGATTCACCATATCAGCAAGAGAAAAACCAAGAACCATATGATACTCTCATTAGATGCAGAGAAAGCATTTGACAAAATACAGCATCCATTCCTGATCAAAACCCTTCAGAGTGTTGGGATAGAGGGAACTTTCCTCGACATCTTAAAAGCCATCTACGAAAAGCCCACAGCAAATATCATTCTCAATGGGGAAGCACTGGGAGCCTTTCCCCTAAGATCAGGAACAAGACAGGGATGTCCACTCTCACCACTGCTGTTCAACATAGTTCTGGAAGTCCTCGCCTCAGCAATCAGACAACAAAAAGACATTAAAGGCATTCAAATTGGCAAAGAAGAAGTCAAACTCTCCCTCTTCGCCGATGACATGATACTCTACATAGAAAACCCAAAAGCCTCCACCCCCAGATTGCTAGAACTCATACAGCAATTTGGTAGCGTGGCAGGATACAAAATCAATGCCCAGAAATCAATGGCATTTCTATACACTAACAATGAGACTGAAGAAAGAGAAATTAAGGAGTCAATCCCATTTACAATTGCACCCAAAAGCATAAGATACCTAGGAATAAACCTAACCAAAGAGGTAAAAGATCTATACCCTAAAAACTATAGAACACTTCTGAAAGAAATTGAGGAAGACACAAAGAGATGGAAAAATATTCCATGCTCATGGATTGGCAGAATTAATATTGTGAAAATGTCAATGTTACCCAGGGCAATTTATACGTTTAATGCAATCCCTATCAAAATACCATGGACTTTCTTCAGAGAGTTAGAACAAATTATTTTAAGATTTGTGTGGAATCAGAAAAGACCCCGAATAGCCAGGGGAATTTTAAAAAAGAAAACCTTAGCTGGGGGCATCACAATGCCAGTTTTCAGGTTGTATTACAAAGCTGTGGTCATCAAGACAGTGTGGTACTGGCACAAAAACAGACACATAGATCAATGGAACAGAATAGAGAACCCAGAAGTGGAACCTGAAATGTACGGTCATCTAATATTCGATAAAGGAGGAAAGACTATCCATTGGAAGAAAGACAGTCTCTTCAATAAATGGTGCTGGGAAAATTGGACATCCACATGCAGAAGAATGAAACTGGACCACGCTCTTTCACCATACACAAAGATAAACTCAAAATGGATGAGAGATCTAAATGTGAGACAAGATTCCATCAAAATCCTAGAGGAGAACACAGGCAACACCCTTTTTGAACTTGGCCACAGTAACTTCTTGCAAGATACATCCACGAAGGCAAAAGAAACAAAAGCAAAAATGAACTATTGGGACTTCATCAAGATAAGAAGCTTTTGCACAGCAAAGGATACAGTCAACAAAACTAAAAGACAACCTACAGAATGGGAGAAGATATTTGCAAATGACATATCAGATAAAGGGCTAGTTTCCAAATTCTATAAAGAACTTATTAAACTCAACACCAAAGAAACAAACAATCCAATCATGAAATGGGCAAAAGACATGAAGAGAAATCTCACAGAGGAAGACATGGACATGGCCAACAAGCACATGAGAAAATGCTCTGCATCACTTGCCATCAGGGAAATACAAATCAAAACCACAATGAGATACCACCTCACACCAGTGAGAATGGGGAAAATTAACAAGGCAGGAAACAACAAATGTTGGAGAGGATGCGGAGAAAAGGGAACCCTCTTACACTGTTGGTGGGAATGTGAACTGGTGCAGCCACTCTGGAAAACTGTGTGGAGGTTCCTCAAAGAGTTAAAAATAGACCTGCCCTACGACCCAGCAATTGCACTGTTGGGGATTTACCCCAAAGATTCAGATGCAATGAAACGTCGGGACACCTGCACCCCGATGTTTCTATCAGCAATGGCCACAATAGCCAAACTGTGGAAGGAGCCTCGGTGTCCATCGAAAGATGAATGGATAAAGAAGATGTGGTTTATGTATACAATGGAATATTACTCAGCAATTAGAAACGACAAATACCCACCATTTGCTTCAACGTGGATGGAACTGGAGGGTATTATGCTGAGTGAAATAAGTCAATCGGAGAAGGACAAACAGTGTATGTTCTCATTCATTTGGGGAATATGAATAATAGTGAAAGGGAATATAAAGGAAGGGAAAAGAAATGTTGGGAAATATCAGAAAGGGAGACAGAACATAAAGACTCCTAACTCGGGGAAACGAACTAGGGGTGGTGGAAGGGGAGGAGGGCGGGTGTTGGAGGGGAATGGGTGACGGGCACTGAGGTGGACACTTGACGGGATGAGCACTGGGTGTTTTTCTGTATGTTGGTAAATTGAACACCAATAAAAGTTAATTAAAAAAAAAAAAAGAAGAAAAAGAAAAAAAGTTAACAGATGACACAAAGAGAAAACAAATACCAGGATAGTAGATTTAAACTTAACTGTATTAATAATCACATTAAGTAAGGTCTAAAAACTCCAAGTGAAAGGCAGAGAGTAGAGCATGGAGAATGTAGTCATTGATATTGTAATAGCATTATATAGTGACAGATAGTGGCTACACCTATACTGAGCAGAGCATAATGTATAGAAATATGGAATTAGAAACTGAGCACCTGGGTGGCTCAGTGGTTGAGCATCTGCCTTTGGCTCAGGTTGTGATCCTGGAGTCCTGGGATCAAGTCCCGCATCAGACTCCCCACAGGGAGTCTGCTTCTCTCTCTGCCTATGTCTCTGGCCCCCTCTGTGTCTCTCATGAATAAATAAATAAAATCTTAAAAAAAAAGAAACATGGAATCACTATGTTGTACATCTGCAACTAACATAACATTATGTGTCACCTACACCCTCCTCCCCAAAAAATGCAGAGAGAGTTAGGTCGGATAAAAAAGCAAGACCAAATACTATGCTGCTTACTAGAAAATGTCTTTAAATATTATGAGACAAACAGATTTAAAATAACCTATTACTTATTCATTATTATCTTACAGAAAAGATATTATCATGTGAACACAATTAGTGTGAGAAATCAAATAGCTATATTAATAGACAAAGTAGACTTCACTGCCAAGAATATTAACAGAGGTAAAAAACAAAAAAAGGTCATCTTATCATTATAAATGGGTCAACTTATATACAGGACATAATTGTATCATGTATGTGCCTAATAACATAATGTTAAAATATATGAATCCAAAATTGAAAGAATTATAGGCAAATCTGCAAATGTCATGGGAAATATCATACACTTTCGAATAGTTGATAGAATATAAGAAAGTTAGTACTATTAAGCACCTCAACCTAACTTTTATAGAACGCTCCAGCCAACAAAAGTAGAATACACATTCCTTTCAAGTGCACATGGAACATTTATGAAGATAGATTGTATTCTGGACCGTAAAGCAAATTTTAATAGATTTCAAAAGATTCAAGACAACATATTGGTCATTAGGGAAATACAAATTAAAACTACAGTGATATTCACATCTATTTGAATGGCTAAAATTAAAAAGACTGACCGGGGCAGCCTGGGTGGCCCAGCGGTTTAGCGCCCCCTTCAGCCCAGGATCAAGTCCCACGTCAGGCTCCTGGCATGGAGCCTGCTTCTCCCTCTGCCTGTGTCTCTGCCTCTTTCTCTGTGTGCCTCTCATGAATAAATAAATAAAATCTTTAAAAAAAAATAAAAATAAAAAAAGAAAACAAAAAGACCGACCATACTATGTAAATCAAGTGTTTGTAAGGATGTGGAGGAACTGGATTTCTCACACACTTCTGTTGTGAATGTAAAATTATACAACCATTTTGGAAGACTGTTTGGAAATTTCTTAAAAAGTTAGCCATATAAAAGAATACCCAATCGGAAAAAGATAGTCTCTTCAACAAATGGTGTTGGGAAAATGCAGCTACATGCAAAAGAATGAAACTGGACAAAAATAATTTCAAAATGGATTAAAAACCTAAATGTGAGACCTTAAACCATAAAAATCCTAGAAGGGAGCATAGGCAGTAACTTCTCTGACATTGGCTAAAGCAACTTCTTTCTAGATAGGTCTCCTGAGGCAAAGGAAACAAAAGCAAACATAAACTATTTAATTAAAACATAAACTATCATGATTACATCAAAATAAAAAGCTTCTGCACAGCAAGGGAACAATCAACAAAACTGAAAGGTAATCTAGGGAATGGGAAAAGATACATGCAAATGACATATCAGATAAAGGTTTAGTATCCAAAACATCTAAAGAACTTATAAAACTCAACACCAAAAAACAAATAATCCAATTAAAAATGGGCAGAAGACATAAACAGACATTTTTCCAAAGACATCCAAATGGCCAACAGACCCATGGCTCATCATAACTTATCAGGAAAATGCAAATCAAAACTACAATGTGGTGTTACCTCACACTTGTCAGAATGGCTAAAATCAAAAACACAAGAAACAAGTGTTGGTGGGGAAGCGGAGAAAAAGGAACCCTTGTGCACTGTTGGTGGGAATGCAAACTGGTGTGGCCACTATGGAAAACAGTATGGAGATTCCTCAAAAAGTTAAAAATAAAACTACCCTACAATCCAGCAATCACACTATTGAGTACCCCAAAAATACAAAAACACAAATTCAAAGGGATACATGCACTCCCATGTTTATAGCAGCATTATTTACAATAGCCAAGATATGGAAGCAGCCCAATTGCCTAATGATTGATGAGTGGATTGATGAGTGGATAAAGAAGATTTGGGATATATATATATATATATATATATATACATATATATGTAATTATTATATATTATAATATGTATATTATATATATAATGAATTATTACTCAGCCATAAAGAAATGAAATCATGTCATTTGCAACGACATGGATGGAACAAGAAGGTATTATACTATGCGAAATAAGTCAATCAGAGAAAGACAAATACTTTATGATTTCCTTCATATGTGGAACTTAAGAAACTGAACATATGAGCAAAAATAAAAAAGACAAACCAAGAAACAGATTCTTAACTATAGAGAACTGATGGTTATCAGAGGGGAGGTGAGTGGGAGATGAGTTTAATAGATGATGGGGCTTAAGGAGGGCACTTGTCATGATCAGCACCAGGTGTTGTATGGAACTTTTAGAATCACTACATTATACACCTGAAACTAATATAACACTGTACGCTAACTGGAATTAAAATAAAAACTTTTTAAAAAGCTAATCATATACCTACCATATGATCTAGTTATTTTGCTCCTAGGTATTTACCTAAGAGAGACCAAAGCTTATGTCCCTACAACAGCCTGTACACAGGTAATCACGGAAGCTTTATTTATAGTGGCCAAAAAAATGGAAACAACCCAAATGTCCATCAACATAAGAATGCATAAACCAATTGTGGTATTCCATGGAAAACTATTCAACATTATAAAGGAATGAATTATTGATTCACCCATAATGAATCACAAAATAGTTTCATATGAAAGAAATCAGACAAGAAACATTACTTACTTCGTGATCCTAGCTATATAAAATTCTAGAAATACAAACTAAGCCACAGTGACTAAAAGCAGATCAGTAGTTGTCCAGAGAGGGGAAGGGCAGGAGTGGGAGGAGTAAGAGAAAAGTGTTACAAAAGAGCACAAGAGGCCTTTGGGAGGTGATGGTAATGTTCATTATCTTGATTTTGAGACACACACACTGAAACCAAAATAAGGTCGCAGATGCAATGAAGGTTGCTAATCAGCCATCTTTAAGATGGGGAGAAAGCCTGGATTATCCAGGTGGACCGAATCTAATTACATGAGTCCTTAAAAGAGGAGAATCTTTCTGGCTGGGTTCAGAGAGAAATGTCAGCATGAGACTTTGAGATGCTAGTTCTGAAATGGAGAAGCTACTCAAAAATCAGAGAGGCTTTAGGACTAGAAAATGCAACCATCTCCTCTAAAAGGAAACTGTTCCCTTAAAACCTTAAAATGCAAACCTGCCAACACCTTGATTTTAGTCCAGTGAGAACTATATTAGACTTGCAACCTCCAGAGCTGTAGGATGATAATTTGGTGTTGATTTAAGCCACTAAATTGGTGGTGATTCATTATGGGAATAACAGAAAACTAATACATCTCACTTAGCCCAAAGTTTTATAACTTCATACTTTAAAATTTTTATAATCTGATGGGGAAATGGCACCTTTTTAAAAATTTCCCTGATTGCTATTGACTTTAGCTTCAATTCATATATTTCTTCTAAAAATTGTATATTCCAGTAAATCAATGACTTCTGCAGATTTGACTATCTTATTATTGATTAGTAAAAATTCTTTATATGTTGGACACTATTCTACTTATTTTAAGTGTCATAAATATTTTCTCCTAGTCTGCTCATATTTTAAAAATTTGTAGCATCTTTTGTCATAGAGAAGTTTTAAATTTTATAGCCAAATTTATCTTTTTTTCAAAAAAACAAACATGTATATATGTATGCTAATAAAATCCCTCCTCATACAAAAGTCTTAAAAAAATAAAAATAAACCTACCATATTTTCTCCTAATGGCTTTGAATGATACAGTTTAGGTTGTATGCATATGTCAATTTTCAGGTAAATCAATTGTCTTAACCTCATTTACTAAGTAAATCACATATTCACCCATATTAGTCATTCCACGTCTATCACATGTCAAGTTCCCCTCACTCCAAGCAAACCAATGAGATTAAATTAATCTACCCAGGATGCTCTCCTCTTTTCCCCCCAGTATGCCTTCATCTTAATTACACCTGTAATGACCCTTTATACTGACATCCTAAGGTACTTGGGATAAGGACTTCAACACATTTTTTTTTTTTTTTTTTTTTTGGAGAGTTCCATTTGACCCATAACAAAAGAATCATGTCTCTTCTCTTACTCAAGTCTTCTTTTTTGTCCTTCAATGACAATTATAAATATTTCTCCATAGATCTTATCCCTCTTTTGTCATATTTATTTCTAATTAACTTTATAGTTGTTTTGCTATTAACAATGAGATTATTCTGTTACCTTTTTTAAAAGATTTATTTATTTGAGAAAGAGAGTACGCATGTGCTCAAGTAGGGGGAGGAACAGAGGGAGCAGGAGAGGGGTAGGCAGACTCCCCACTGAGCAGGGAGCCCTATGTGGGTCTTGATCCCAGGACCCTGAGATCATGACTTGAGCTGAAATCAAGTCAGTGGCTCAACCAACTGAGCCAGTCAGGGCCCCTTTATTACCTTTCATTAATTGGTCGCTAATATGTACAAATTTTACTGATCTCTGTATTTTGATGCTTTATCCAGCACACTTATTGAACTCTTCATAATTTTAAATGATTTATTACATGTGTGGAAACATGAATTATAAGTTCCGTATCCTTTAATACAGCCATGGCTAGAAATAACACTGAATTGTAGAAGTACAGTCTTGGTTGACAATTTAAGTGGAACATTTGAAAAGCAGAATGATGATTTACATGCTTCTAAAGACAAATACTCAGCTTTTTATCACATATTCTTAGACGATCAGTAAAAAATTAGTGCATTTTTACAAATTGGCTAAAGTTTAAGTTATATTAGGTTAACAGCTTGTAAATAGAAATTCTGTTTTATTTCTAGTTTGCTAAAAGTTTTTAAAAAATGACTTACTTTGAACTTTTACCATTTTTCCCACACTCATTGAAATAATCATATGTTTTCACTCTTCTATTAATGCAAATTTTATTGATAGATTTTCTAATGCTGGAAATTATGAATTTCTGAGATAAGCTATATTTTATCAGCAGTTTTTATTTTAAAAATAAACTACTGAATTTAAGTTGTTAATGTTATACTTGGAAATTTTGCATGTATGCTTTCAATAAAATTGGTCTACAGTTTTGTCTTGTTCAATGTTTGTCTGTTTAGGTATCACGATTATACTGATTTCTAAAGCTAGTTAAGCTCTCTTTTCTCCTATTCTCTGGATTTATAAATAAGAATTTAATTTATGGATTATCTGTTTTTACCCAAGACTACCCCTACAATTTAACCCTGGCATCTCGCTGACTTTTGCAGTAAAATACGATTATAAATATACTAACTTATCCCATGGTTTCTCTCCAATTTCTATAAATCTTCTGCCATTCATTAATAAACTCACCATGGGCAAAGTGGTTAAAGTCCTTTATTCAAGAAGCTCAGAAACTAGTTGATATGAACTATTTGTCTATAAACTGTTATCCTTCAAGAATATAGTCCAAATATCATTTCCTTTGCAACAAAACAACACCAAAAGACATAAAGATTGTCTCTTTGTTTCTAAGCCTTAAAACCTTTACCCCTAATAAGTTTACAGCCCTTTCTGCTCCTTTATTTTGTACGTAATCCTATTGCAGCCTTGATTTAGACATATGTGGGGGGTTGCAACCCAAATAAAATCTCCTCCTTCTCTCTTTTGGTGGTTTAGGTAGTATTTCAACTTTGAGGAATCTGGTGGGAGAGGCTTCTGGGAAAGAATTCATATTGTGTTGACTTCTACCATTTAGAATATTGGGGGTGAGGGGAAAGATTTCCTTGGTTCTGTTCAGTGAATACTAGAAGTCTATGACTATCTGAGATTCCCAACACTATAATTGAGTGTATATGTATGTCTTCCACTGATATGTCAAGAGTTTAAGAGCAGGAACCCAAAATGAAGATGAATAAACTATGCCTCACAAACTGGTTTTCTAATATCATGTTATTTTCAGCTTCCTTTTTGTTCTCTTTGAGCTTTATGCTCTAGCTTGATTTCAGAGGTGCTATGGATAATTAGAAATGGGACCTGTGTTCATTTAGTGGGAGAGCCATACCTTCCTGTCAGCCCAGGGTGTAGTGGTGGCAACCAGGTTAGTGAGAAAGCAGATGTTGTGGTGCCCAAGTCAGAGATGTGAAGCACAGTGATCTCTCCTCACACACAGATGCAGCTCTGTGGACAGGTTCTACCTTGGATGATCTGGGTTTGACTTTCCTTAGGAAAGGGGAGCCGTTGCTTTTCTTATGTATGCTTCAGTCAATCTGAATATGGAAGAAACAGGTTATAGCAAGTCTTCAAATGTTTACAGAGACTTTCAGAAGAACAAAGGAGCTCTCTTTAGGATCAGTGCAGTTGACCTGAAGCCCAAGGAGAGGAATCTTCAGGAGCCAGGCTTGATGTCTTCAGGTTGCAGGGGCAGCTACAGTAGAGATCCTTATGAGCAAAACCTACTGCTAGGCTGAAAGTGTGCCCCCTGAGAAAGGACTACGAAGCTGGATCTAAGAGGAGCTGAACCCCCACAGACTGACACTGCCCTAACCTATCTCCTCCTGGGTCTGTGGTCTAGATGACTGAGGAAAGACCAGCAGAATTAGATGCCTATGAATTGTGCCTTTAGCCTTTGAATCAGAAATATGAACTCTATAAAGCTCTTGCCTGTAGGTGTATGATTTATTTTTCATCTTGGTTTGTTTTCTCATATGTTAACATTTTTTCTCTTAAAAAAAAAAATATATATATATATAGCCTTCAGCTAAAAGTGGTAGAGAGCCCAGATTCAAAGTAACAAGTAATAAAATATTCTTCTTATCTAAGAGGAAAGGTAAGGTAGAGGGATTCAGTGGTTCAGGAACTTAAGTTCTGTCATTTTGGTTCTCTTCCATCTTCAGTATGTCTGCTTTCTCCTCATGTCAGCCTCTCCCACGGTCACAAGGCATGGTCACAAGCAGTTCGGTTCAGTTATCACATTTGATATATCAATGTGTAAAGGAATGTGTCTCTCTATGTGTTCTTTCTTGTGAGAGAAACTGTTTCCCAGAAGTCTCCAGAAGACTCCCTTTCAAATCTCACTGGCCATAATTGTGTCACATGCTGATGCCTCAACCAAAAACTAATATGGGAAACAAGGCCACCATGACTGGCTTTGGATAATCAAGACTGGGTCTGGGAGTGGGGCAAGGCTCCTTTGAGGCATATGACTAGATAGATGAGAATGCAAATACGAATAAAATCATGTTTCTTCTTGGGATAGAGGAAGAGGATGAGATGGGAAATGAATACAAGCTAGGCAATCAATAGGAGTTACTACACCTGAATAAGGAGGTTTCTCGACCCGGGTTCAGACTAGAAAAAGATTAGTATTTTCTCTGGCAGCATTTGGAATAGACCAGATATAGCCATAGGAGAGAAAAGTGGGTCACCCAGCAGAGACAGAGACAGAGATCAGTATGGGGCTACCCTTTGGGAATTGGCTCATTTCCGCCAGGGCCATTTCTTCAACATTAGATACTGCTGCCTCCATATTCCTTGCAAAGTCTAACTTAATAAACCCAGAAACAACTAGCTTTAAAATTGCTGTCATGGGGGCTTTGGCTCTTTTCAAATAGCAGGATTAACAGAAACCTCAGGAAACTGCCTCAACAAGGAGCCATTAGCCTAAAGCACTGACAGGTGGATGGCTAGAGTGAGTCCAGCAGGATGGATCCCCCCAGTTGTGAAGAGGTTGGATACCATTATACATATTTGCGCTTGTTGAAATCTTTAAGCAAAGCCGACCTCAGGAACAGAAAAATACTCTGCTCCTACTCCATAGAGATAAGGCCAACCCTGAAAGGGAGCCAGTAAGAAATAGAAGAAGCAGAAATTAAATTCAAAAGGTCACTCTACTGATTTATACTGCTTTAGACTACTTCTACTAAAAAATGTTGTATCATTGATATCATCATCATCAACTGGGAGGTTGGTAAAAATGCAATTCTGAAGCTATACCCCAGACTTACTGAATCATAATCTCTGGAATAGAAGCCCATGAATCTATGTTTTAATAAGCTCTCCAGGATATATATATATTTTTTTAAGCTTAAGATGCATTGCTTTATTTATTTGTTTGTTTGTTTGTTTATATATTTTTTAAAGGCATTGCTTTAGATCTGTGTTGTCTGTTGGTTTTCTTAGAAAACTGGTAGGTCTGAAGGGAGTGCAAGTGGCGAGGAAGGTGGGAGGACAATGGGTTAGGTCCCAGACTTCTGCCTTTGGAAGAAGATGATTAACTAGCTGGGGGGAAAAATGATGAAAACAAGCAAGGCCTGGAAGAAACAGATCAGTAACTTACTTGGAATGGGTGTTTGTTGTGTTGGAGATAGCATTGATCTGCAGTAAAACTCAGTGTGCATCAGCAATGTCATAGACGCTACAAAGGATGACTTTTATGAGGAAAAAAGCCATATTCTCAGGGCCATTGCATATGTCTGCCTGGCGGTGCACCATACAATTCTAGGAGGAGCCTATAGGTACTACTGGTATCCTGGAATTGCACAACATGGCAGCCCTACTGATATATCTCTGAGATTAAAACATTTTAGATCTAGAAAGGACCATAAATCTCAACCCCTTCAACTTAGAAACCAAAAGAAGTGAAATAACTTGATCAAAATCACATTGCCAACTTAGCAGCAGACCAAAGACCTTGAAATACAAATTTCTACTTTAGGACATGAGGCCTTAGAGAATAATTCAAAGGAGATAAAGAGCTAAATGCTGAAAAATATTAATTTAATTTCAACAACAACACAACAAAAAAAACGATACAAGGATCTAAGAAGAGAACAGTCAACTTACATTAAATTCACCAGATAAACTCTCTCTCTTAAAATAAAGAGGCGGGGGAAAGGTGCCTGGGTGGCTCAGTTGGTTAAGCCTCCAATTCTCAATTTCAGCTCAGGTCATGATCTCAGGGTTGTGAGATATAACTCCACACCAGGCTCTACACTGGGTATGGAGCCTGCTTAAGATTCTCTCTCCTCTTCTGCTCCTCTTCCCCAACCCCACCCTCCAAAAATTTACCAGCCAAAACATTATATAATGGTTAAAATTATATTTGTGGGGGAGGGGCAAGATGGCGGAGGAGTAGGGTCTCCAGGTCACCTGTCCTCAGCAAATTACCTAGAAAACCATCCAATCATCCTGAAAACCTACGAATTCGGCCTGAGATTTAAAGAGAGACCAGCTGGAACGCTACAGTGAGAAGAGTTCGCGCTTCTATCACGGTAGGAAGACGGGGAAAAAGAAATAAAGACACAAAAGGCCTCCAAGGGGGAGGGGCCCCGCGAGGAGCCGGGCTGAGGCCGGGGCGAGTGTCCCCAGGACAGGAGAGCCCCGTCCCGGAGGAGCAGGAGCTGCACCAACCTTCCCCGCGGAAAGGGGCTCCCCGGGAATTGGAGCAGGATCCCCAGAAAGGCGGGGATGCCCTCGGGCTCCCTGGGACAGTAACAGAGGAACTGCGCCCCGGAGAGTGCGCCGAGCTCCCTAAGGGCTGCAGCGCTCGGCGGGACCCGGAGCAGCTCGGAGGGGCTCGGGCGGCGGCTCCGCGGAGGGGGCTGCGCGGCTCCGGGAACAGCTCAGCGGCGGCGGCTCGGGCGGAGGAAGAAGCTCCGCGCGGAGGGGGCTGCGCGGCTCCGGGAACAGCTCGGAGGGGCTCGGGCGGCGGCTCCGCGGAGGGGGCTGCGCGGCTCCGGGAACAGCTCAGCGGCGGCGGCTCGCGCAGAGGAAGAAGCTCCGCGCGGAGGGGGCTGCGCGGCTCCGGGAACAGCTCGGAGAGGCTCGGGCGGCGGCTCCGCGGAGGGGGCTGCACCGCCGGGAGCGCGAATCCAACAGCGCAGGCCCCGGAGCACAGGGCGCCGGGACACAGCCCAGGATCCGGCCTCCCCCGGGACAGGCAGAGGCCGGGAGGGCCCAGGACAGCAAGGACGCTCCTGCCTGGAACTGAGCAGATCAGCGGCCCCGCCCCGGAGCCCCCAGGCCCTGCAGAAGGAGAGCCCCGGAGCTACTGCGGGGGCTGGATCCAGGGTCCCAGAGCTGCCCCCGCCACTGTGGCTTCCTCCCGGGGCCTCACGGGGTCAACAACCCCCACCGAGCCCTGCACCAGGCAGGGGCAGAGCAGCTCCCCCAAGTGCCAACACCTGAGAATCAGCACAGCAGGCCCCTCCCCCAGAAGACCAGCGAGACGGACCAGTTCCAAGGGAAGTCAAGGGACTTAAACTACACAGAATCGGAAGATACTCCCCCGTGGTTTTTTTTGTTTTTTGTTTTTTTGTTTTTGTTTTTGTTTTTTTTTTTGTTTTTTTTTTGTTTTGTTTTGTTTTGTGCTTTTTTTTTCTCTCTTTCTTCTTGATTTCTGATTGCTTCCCCCACCCCCCCTTTTTTCTTTTTTCTCCTTTCTTTCTTTTTCTTTCTTTTTCTTCTCTTTTTCCCCTATTTTTTTCTTCTTTCTCTTTTTTCTTTTTCTCTTTTCTTTCCTTCTCTCTCTTTTTCTCCTTTTCCCAATACAACTTGTTTTTGGCCACTCTGCACTGAGCAAAATGACTAGAAGGAAAACCCCTCAAAAAAAAGAATCAGAAACAGCCCACTCTCCCACAGAGTTACAAAATATGGATTACAATTCAATGTCAGAAAGCCAATTCAGAAGCACTATTTTACAGCTACTGGTGGCTCTAGAAAAAACCATAAAGGACTCAAGAGACTTCATGACTGCAGAATTTAGATCTAATCAGGCAGAAATTAAAAATCAATTAAATGAGATGCAATCCAAGCTAGAAGTCCTAACGACTAGGCTTGACGAGGTGGAAGAACGAGTGAGTGACATAGAAGACAAGTTGATGGCAAAGAGGGAAACTGAGGAAAAAAGAGACAGGCAATTAAAAGACCATGAGGATAGATTAAGGGAAATAAATGATAGCCTGAGGAAGAAAAACCTACGTTTAATTGGGGTTCCCGAGGGCGCGGAAAGGGACAGAGGGCCAGAATATGTATTTGAACAAATCCTAGCTGAAAACTTTCCGAATCTGGGAAGGGAAACAGGCATTCAGATCCAGGAAATAGAGAGATCCCCCCCTAAAATCAACAAAAACCGTTCAACACCTCGACATTTAATAGTGAAGCTTGCAAATTCCAAAGATAAGGAGAAGATCCTTAAAGCAGCAAGAGAAAAAAAGTCCCTGACTTTTATGGGGAGGAATATTAGGGTAACAGCAGACCTCTCCACAGAGACCTGGCAGGCCAGAAAGGGCTGGCAGGATATATTCAGGGTCCTAAATGAAAAGAACATGCAACCAAGAATACTTTACCCCGCAAGGCTTTCATTCAAAATGGAAGGAGAGATAAAGAGCTTCCAAGACAGGCAGGAACTGAAAGAATATGTAACCTCCAAACCAGCTCTGCAAGAAATTTTAAGGGGGACTCTTAAAATTCCCCTTTAAGAAGAAGTTCAGTGGAACAATCCACAAAAACAAGGACTGAATAGATATGATGACACTAAACTCATATCTATCAATAGTAACTCTGAATGTGAACGGGCTTAATGACCCCATCAAAAGGCGCAGGGTTTCAGACTGGATAAAAAAGCAGGACCCATCTATTTGCTGTCTACAAGAGACTCATTTTAGACAGAAGGACACCTACAACCTGAAAATAAAAGGTTGGAGAACCATTTACCATTCAAATGGTCCTCAAAAGAAAGCAGGGGTTGCCATCCTTATATCAGATAAATTAAAATTTACCCCGAAGACTATAGTGAGAGATGAAGAGGGACACTATCTCATACTTAAAGGATCTATCCAACAAGAGGACTTAACACTCCTCAATATATATGCCCCGAATGTGGGAGCTGCCAAATATTTAAACCAATTAATAACCAAACTCAAGAAATACCTTGATAATAATACACTTATACTTGGTGACTTCAATCTAGCTCTTTCTACCCTGGATAGGTCTTCTAAGCACAATATCTCCAAAGAAACGAGAGCTTTAAATGATACACTGGACCAGATGGATTTCACAGATATCTACAGAACTTTACATCCAAACTCAACTGAATACACATTCTTCTCAAGTGCACATGGAACTTTCTCCAGAATAGACCACATACTGGGTCACAAATCGGGTCTGAACCGATACCAAAAGATCGGGATAGTCCCCTGTATATTCTCAGACCATAATGCCTTGAAATTAGAACTTAATCACAACAAGAAATATGGAAGGACCACAAACACGTGGAGGTTAAGGACCATCCTGCTAAAAGATGAAAAGGTCAACCAGGAAATTAAGGAAGAATTAAAAAGATTCATGGAAACTAATGAAAATGAAGATACAACCGTTCAAAATCTTTGGGATGCAGCAAAAGCAGTCCTGAGGGGGAAATACATCGCAATACAAGCATACATTCAAAAACTGGAAAGATCTCAAATTCAAAAGCTCACCTTACACATAAAGGAACTAGAGAAAAAGCAACAAATAGACCCCACCCCCAGCAGAAGAAGAGAGTTAATTAAAATTCGAGCAGAACTCAATGATATCGAGACCAAAAGAACTGTGGAACAGATCAACAGAACCAGGAGTTGGTTCTTTGAAAGAATTAATAAGATAGATAAACCATTAGCCAACCTTATTAAAAAGAAGAGAGAGAAGACTCAAATTAATAAAATCATGAATGAGAAAGGGGACATCACTACCAACACCAAGGAAATACAAACGATTTTAAAAACATATTATGAACAGCTGTATGCCAATAAATTAGGAAATCTAGAAGAAATGGACGCATTCCTGGAAAGCCACAAACTACCAAAACTGGAGCAGGAAGAAATAGAAAACCTGAACAGGCCAATAACCAGGGAGGGAATTGAAGCAGTCATCAAAAACCTCCCAAGACACAAGAGTCCAGGGCCAGATGGCTTCCCAGGGGAATTCTATCAAACGTTTAAAGAAGAAATCATACCTATTCTACTAAAGCTGTTTGGAAAGATAGAAAGAGATGGAGTACTTCCAAATTCGTTCTATGAGGCCAGCATCACCTTAATTCCGAAACCAGACAAAGACCCCACCAAAAAGGAGAATTACAGACCAATATCCCTGATGAACATGGATGCAAAAATTCTCAACAAGATACTAGCCAATAGGATCCAACAACACATTAAGAAAATTATTCACCATGACCAAGTAGGATTTATCCCTGGGACACAAGGCTGGTTCAACACTCGTAAAACCATCAATGTGATTCATCATATCAGCAAGAGAAAAACCAAGAACCATATGATCCTCTCATTAGATGCAGAGAAAGCATTTGACAAAATACAGCATCCATTCCTGATCAAAACCCTTCAGAGTGTTGGGATAGAGGGAACTTTCCTCGACATCTTAAAAGCCATCTACGAAAAGCCCACAGCAAATATCATTCTCAATGGGGAAGCACTGGGAGCCTTTCCCCTAAGATCAGGAACAAGACAGGGATGTCCACTCTCACCACTGCTGTTCAACATAGTTCTGGAAGTCCTCGCCTCAGCAATCAGACAACAAAAAGACATTAAAGGCATTCAAATTGGCAAAGAAGAAGTCAAACTCTCCCTCTTCGCCGATGACATGATACTCTACATAGAAAACCCAAAAGCCTCCACCCCCAGATTGCTAGAACTCATACAGCAATTTGGTAGCGTGGCAGGATACAAAATCAATGCCCAGAAATCAATGGCATTTCTATACACTAACAATGAGACTGAAGAAAGAGAAATTAAGGAGTCAATCCCATTTACAATTGCACCCAAAAGCATAAGATACCTAGGAATAAACCTAACCAAAGAGGTAAAAGATCTATACCCTAAAAACTATAGAACACTTCTGAAAGAAATTGAGGAAGACACAAAGAGATGGAAAAATATTCCATGCTCATGGATTGGCAGAATTAATATTGTAAAAATGTCAATGTTACCCAGGGCAATTTATACGTTTAATGCAATCCCTATCAAAATACCATGGACTTTCTTCAGAGAGTTAGAACAAATTATTTTAAGATTTGTGTGGAATCAGAAAAGACCCCGAATAGCCAGGGGAATTTTAAAAAAGAAAACCTTAGCTGGGGGCATCACAATGCCAGATTTCAGGTTGTATTACAAAGCTGTGGTCATCAAGACAGTGTGGTACTGGCACAAAAACAGACACATAGATCAATGGAACAGAATAGAGAACCCAGAAGTGGACCCTGAAGTGTACGGCCATCTAATATTCGATAAAGGAGGAAAGACTATCCATTGGAAGAAAGACAGTCTCTTCAATAAATGGTGCTGGGAAAATTGGACATCCACATGCAGAAGAATGAAACTGGACCACTCTCTTTCACCATACACAAAGATAAACTCAAAATGGATGAGAGATCTAAATGTGAGACAAGATTCCATCAAAATCCTAGAGGAGAACACAGGCAACACCCTTTTTGAACTTGGCCACAGTAACTTCTTGCAAGATACATCCACGAAGGCAAAAGAAACAAAAGCAAAAATGAACTATTGGGACTTCATCAAGATAAGAAGCTTTTGCACAGCAAAGGATACAGTCAACAAAACTAAAAGACAACCTACAGAATGGGAGAAGATATTTGCAAATGACATATCAGATAAAGGGCTAGTTTCCAAAATCTGTAAAGAACTTATTAAACTCAACACCAAAGAAACAAACAATCCAATCATGAAATGGGCAAAAGACATGAAGAGAAATCTCACAGAGGAAGACATGGACATGGCCAACATGCACATGAGAAAATGCTCTGCATCACTTGCCATCAGGGAAATACAAATCAAAACCACAATGAGATACCACCTCACACCAGTGAGAATGGGGAAAATTAACAAGGCAGGAAACAACAAATGTTGGAGAGGATGCGGAGAAAAGGGAACCCTCTTACACTGTTGGTGGGAATGTGAACTGGTGCAGCCACTCTGGAAAACTGTGTGGAGGTTCCTCAAAGAGTTAAAAATAGACCTGCCCTACGACCCAGCAATTGCACTGCTGGGGATTTACCCCAAAGATTCAGATGCAATGAAACGCCGGGACACCTGCACCCCGATGTTTCTATCAGCAATGGCCACAATAGCCAAACTGTGGAAGGAGCCTCGGTGTCCATCGAAAGATGAATGGATAAAGAAGATGTGGTTTATGTATACAATGGAATATTACTCAGCAATTAGAAACGACAAATACCCACCATTTGCTTCAACGTGGATGGAACTGGAGGGTATTATGCTGAGTGAAATAAGTCAATCGGAGAAGGACAAACAGTGTATGTTCTCATTCATTTGGGGAATATGAATAATAGTGAAAGGGAATATAAAGGAAGGGAAAAGAAATGTTGGGAAATATCAGGAAGGGAGACAGAACATAAAGACTCCTAACTCGGGGAAACGAACTAGGGGTGGTGGAAGGGGAGGAGGGCGGGTGTTGGAGGGGAATGGGTGACGGGCACTGAGGTGGACACTTGACGGGATGAGCACTGGGTGTTTTTCTGTATGTTGGTAAATTAAACACCAATAAAAAAAAAAAATTTCTTTGAATTATGCACAAAAAAAAAAAAAATTATATTTGTGAAGTATACTATGCATATATACATGCATATGTTGGCATATACACATATATTAGTTACTTATATAAATTATGTATGTATAAATGTGTACACTACCAGTCATGTAAGTGAAGAAGCTATCTTACACATTCCAGCCCTAACAGATGTTCTTTATCTCCAACTGGAGACAGATCTAAATGGCACTAAATGGTTGTGATTCTTGTTTCTTTTTCTCTCCATAGCTGGTGATTTTCATATAGTCATACATACATTTGTGTGTTTATCTGTATATATACAGTCACTATGAAATTCATCTTTTCTGGGCCCTCTTCTCGTATCAGTGATGAAAGGTGGAAATTAATGATGCAAAAAATATATAAGCAGCTGTAGTGTCTGTGACATTTAGTACAACAGATTTTTAAGGTTTATGGCCTTAGGTAAATATTTCTCAAAGTACATCCAGCCTCTACATGCTCTCTGAGCAGCCCAGAAGAACATAACATGTAACCCATCACATTTGAATGAAGTTTTGCTCAACCAGTTTGCTCAGTCAGGATTAGTGGAGTGTATGCTGCCGTTTACCTGATTCGGATACCCTAATACAAGTCATGTGAAATAAGTGCAAGATGATGGCAGAAGTGGTCTTTAACAATGTTATTAAGACTCAAAAACATTTTTAAACTTTAAACCAAAATTGCTTTTGATAGATACATACACATCAAAAAGCTACAAAACGTTCTTCTTCAAAACATTAAAGTAATAGAACAATGTCTGTCTTGCTCTATCTGAACCCTGCTTAGTTCATGCTCCGTAGATCCCCTTCCACATATCCCATACTGCCTGACTCTGTGGGGAACCACATTTCTTATTAGAGAAAATTCTAGTCTTTGCTTAAGCCATTTCAAAGTAGAGTTTTTAAGAACCAGTTGATTTACTTGGAAGATTTGGTTTCTCTACAAAATGATTTGTCTATCCTTTCTGTTAATCCCAAAAATGGCTTTCCTTCATGACCTAGGCACTATTAAAGCATCTCTATTCCCCCTAGTCTCTGTAAGTGTTCCCAGAGGAAGGAAATACCTAAACTTCCTTTAGTAAGAACTGAAACTTCCTTATCAAGTTTCAATCTGGAGATGGCTTTCCATTACACATTCTGTGTAATACCACAAACATGCCCTTGCTAGCAGGTCATTGACATAATAGTACAGTCACTTCATACCCACTATCGTGTGGATCAGATGTATGCCATTTACAAATAGTTATGTGAGAGACTAGAAAGTCAACACAGAAACAATACTATCATGGAATTATTGGTGAATTTTCTTTTACCTGACTTTGCCTACAACTATTTTTGCTTTTAAAATTTAAATAACTTTTTTTAAAAAGTAGATCTATGTTATTTCCAGCAAACTGTGCTACCTTAAGTATTCCCTCTTTGGGTTCATTGAACACATACCTCCAAAGAGGAGTTTCTTCTTCCCATCTACTGAATGGTAGGAACCCAATTTTTGGAGGACATATTCCTACTTTCTTTGATCCTCTACTTTTATCTAAGATAACCAGTAGTAGGCATCTGTCTGGAAGTGCCTGTGGATCTCCTGGGTAGGTCTGTGTTGTCACTTCTTTGAAAACAGCATAGAGAACTCCAGCTCAGGTGATGAGGAGTTTTACTAACCCTAAAACAAGTACTGTCACTCTGCTGGGGAGGCGGCAAACTCTAGGGGATAGCCTCAGCAGGTGCTGGGTTTTAGAGCCAAGAAATTCCCTTAAGAATTGCTGAGTTTCACAACATCATCTCTAGAAATAGGTCAGAGATTTATATTATTTCTCTAATAAAGGATCTTGGAGTTCATGGGAAGGGTTATTATGGCTGTTTGATGAGTGTGCTTGACTCAGCAGACCAGCTCCTATTGAAGCGTCCAGGTGATTTAAAGACATCCAGAGAAATAATATAGAAACTCTCAGAAGAGACCACAAAATATGTGCCTCTTGTAGGTAACCCTCTCCACCTACTTTAGCTTTGCAAGCCTTGCTTTGCTAGATTGCCACAAAATAGAGCATCCAACATTTTACCATTGCTGGTCATGGGTATGGCTATCGAAAGCACTGTTGGGTTGGTTGCCCAGTTCAGAAGGACCTCCACTCTCTTGAGAGCTTTTATGTACAGATGCCCTGTACATAAAAATAAAGCACCAAAGGCTTTATTGATTCTATTTGACCCTAATTCTGAGTCTACTACTCCATCCAAACATAAGCACCTGACCAAGTTAGGCCAATCAGAGTCTTCCCTGGGATTCTCTCAACTGGATATAAGGGACAAAGGTCACTCCTTTGTTGATGAGATCCAGGATATGAGTCTTAAGGACTCTGTGACTTTTTTTCCCTCATTACAGAGGAAATACCTTTATCAAAAAAGAGAGAGAAGAAGTGGAAGCTAGAGATAGAAAAACCCTTAAGGTCACTTAAGTCCCTAATTAGAATGATTCCTGGGGCCCCTTTCCTTTTTAGTTGTATACAGCATTTCAGTATTCATCCAACAAATTCCCAAGTGATGGGAAACTACCAAAGATGGTTTCTGTTGGGTTTCTAACATTGGGATCAAAAGTGTCCTAATACAAGGACCCTGGGCAGTGTCAAACTACTCTGATCAGTTATGCAGGAACCCGGTCTTCTGGCCCATGCATCTTCTGAGAGAGACAGATCTGACCAACTGTTACTGGCAAGTGTCACCGGTTACTCTGTTAGGAAAGATAGAGAACACTATGCCTCAGTGTTTGGGTGCATGTATTTTTTGTCGTTTTCTTTTGGCTTCCCTGCAAAAGCAATTCCTTCCCAATTTTCTGTTTCAGGAGAGTACTGACAGCCAGGTACCAGCCTAGAGAAAATGAACTCTTCTGAGCTTACCTGCAGAATCCTCCTTTGGAACACTATCCTTTCCTTCAGGCTTCTACATGTTCACATGATCCCTGGGGCTGGGAGGAGGGAGGAGAAAGCAAGGCACCTAGAGGAGGGAGGAGAAAGCAAGGCACCTAGAGGAGGGAGGAGAAAGCAAGGCACCTAGGGCACGAACTTTTAAGAGGCACCCATACTCAGGGCCTAACAAAAGCCCCGGGATCCCCATCTGCTGCACCTGAGTGCTGCCCCTGATGTGCACATGTGCCTCCTCTAGGGTCATGCCACAATGTGGTGAAGTGTAAAACAATTAGACTGGGAACCAAAAGGCAAAATTTTCATCTTGGCTTCATCACTGACTCACTGTGATATCAAAATATTCTGCAAACTGTCCAGTCTCTGCTTCTAATTGGTAAATTAAGGATAACCACCTTTACCGTAGTTATTGCCAGAGAATATGAAAAGAATAACATAAAACTATGTACAGAGAGGTTAAGATACTGGTATGAGGTTGTAAAGTTTATTTGCTGGAACGCTAGACCTAACCTTTTGGGCCAACACTGGATTTACTATAATGTTTAATTAATTAAACAAGTGAGCAACAAATGCTTACTGTAACCAAGACACCTAAGAAAAATCCAACAACATGCTCTAGTCGGATGAAATTGGAAGGATGCTGCCATCAGTATCCCCATATCCCTATGTCCAGTGTGCTTCCCGTGACCTATCTGCCTTCCACACCTGATCTGGGCCTGCTCAGATCTCTCAAGTGTGACTTGTTGTCCGAGGTCCTTCCTTGTCCAAAGCCCAATCAGTAGGAGGCCTAGAGTTGCTGCTGGGATGACCCTCATTAGAATTGCCTTAAGAGAAAAGGAATCAGTCCCAAGAACCATCGCCCACACCCTTGATTTACCTGGAGCCTTGGGTCCCAGACCCATGAAACAGAATAGGTGACGAGCAGCTCACAGTGAATATTCTCTATTGCTGTTTTTGGTCTTTCTTGACCTTCAGTGACACAGTCTTGTATTTTGAAGTCCAGGATAATTGGAAATAAAATGAAACCTCTCATGTTTAGAGTTCATAGCACCTCTGGGCAGTGGCTGAGAACAGAATTCTGGGGACAGAATTGCACTCTAAGTTTAATACTCTGTATTAACAGGAAGGTAGAAAGTCCTCTGCAAATCTCTGCTCCTTTGCTGCCCTATCTGGGGCAAGTGATGGCACCAGTCTAACAAGCCCAAGGATGTAAATCTTGTATTGAAATCTCTCACCATGGAAGGATGAAGATTTTCTTAAAGAATGAAAAAAAAAAGCCCTACCGCATTAGGCATTGTAGGAGTCAGTGTTCACGTTTAAATGTTAAACATTTACATTTTATAGCAAAGTGACATTTTTAAAGGGGTTATATTGGCCATTTGTAGCCGTTACTCACTGCTGGCCATAGGCTTGCGGATAGATCTGGGCGATGAATCAAAGACACCCTTTGTGTCATGTCACTAAGCAACTCCCTCCTCTTCTGTTGCTCGTGGAGCTGGGGCTGGGCACACAGCCTGTGTCATCCACATGGTGGATTTACAGGTCTCAATTTATGCCAGCCAAAGTTTCCCGAGGAAAAGGCAGCTGGGGCTGGGCTCTGGCCATGTCTCAATTATGTGCTGGGAGTAAAGCATGGAGAAAGTGGGGATTGGCATGCACGGACAAGGTCAGACCTAGCCCCTTTGTTACAAGCTCCCAAATCAATGATCTAGAATGATGCTTCAGTCTAAGAAAGGAAATGCTCAGCATGCATGCTGGTATGACCCCCCTCCGCCACCTGAAAGAGACAGATCATTAATTGATCATGGTGCTCTTCCCTGCTGAGTTAGACATGGCCTCTGATGTGTAGTAGGTACACATTCCCGGCAGCTGCTACTAACTTGGTCAGTTGGCATATGAGATGAACCCATTTGTCATCCCTACCTTGGTCTATGTGCCACAGTCTATTTCTCTGTTTTTACAGTAATACTGGAGGCTCCAGGAATTCTTCATTGACAGCTATCTCTGGTAACAACAATAGCTGTAATAGTTAACATTTGTGCTATTTATGGGCTGAATACTTTACATGCAGGAAATCTTTCAATTCTCACAGCAACCCGACAGTACCAGCATCATACAAAAATAGTATCTGTCATTTATTAGATGCCCACTGTGTATCGAGTACCACATTTGATGCTCTCAACCCCACATATTCCCATCTCAGCATGAACTAAAAACTCAAAAAGAATAAGAAAGTTGACCACAGCCACAGAGACAATCAGAGGAAGAGCCTAGATCTGAACACAAGAATGTTTAATTCCAAAGCCCATGTTCTTAAATAAGCACTAGACTTTGACCTTTTGGCGCATGAACTCATGATTTTGACCCCCTCAGTTAGTTTTCCTCTTTACTGCCAAAGGGGGGGGGGGTCTTCTAACAGGAACTGGTCCCAGACTTTCCCTAACTTGCTCCAGCTCCCAGAGCAATATTCTTTTACCCTCCTGTCCTCAGCATCCATTTCAAATAGATGAACTGGTAAAATTTCTGCAGGGTGAGAGAATTGAAGACACAGCCTTAATAAAGTTGAATTAAAGATGTTGTTTTAAATTCAGAATGTGGTGCTCTGCTGGTAAGGAGGGACTACCTGAATACCCCTGGTGGATACCTGAACTAGAGAAGGTAGGGACTCCCCAGTCTTGGTGCCAGGAAAGGCTGCATGGCTGCTCCTTTGAACAGAGAAGAATGAGCCACTGCAGCCTCATCTCTGTCCTCATGTGCTGAAAGCTGTGGCCATGCTGAGATCCTGTTTCTTAAAGGTCTTTCTTAGCTCAGAGGCTTTACACCCGCTATTTATTCTGCTAAGAACCATTATTGTTAACAGTTATCTATCTCCTCCTCTATGACTTCCATCTCCCCCAACTCTGTCACCTTTCTCTGGTCTACTCCCACTCATCTTCATGTTTTAACTCACCTGTCTGACTTCCTTTGGAAAGTTGAGTTAGATGCTACCTTCATGTTCTCCTTAGCACCTAGCACTTCCTCCAGGCCAGCGTTTGCCACACTGCCTGCCTTCTCCACTGGACTGTAAACTTTGTAAGGACAGATATGTGTCTGACTCATACCCCAATGCCCAGGACTATCACTAGGTCTATACTTAAGAAACAACTAATAAATAAATAGATGGTTGGATTAAATGGATGGATGAACCCACTATTGGGAGGCTAAATAGATTAGCATGCATAGAGAGATTGTCCCCACCTCACTTCTGTGCCCTGTTAACTGTAATTGGCAGATTTCCCCAGGCCTGGTGGAAATGTGAGAGTAACCAGCACATCCCACAGGGAACTTAGTAGTGAGATCTAAGGGTGGTGAGAAAACATGCCCAGAAAGATTGCTTTATTCAGCCGCTGTCCATCAAACAACACTGGATATAAAGGAAAGCAAGCGTAAGCAATTACATCTTAGTTTCACTGCTTAGCATAGCCAAAAATCCATATCTGATGTTGAAAGAAAAGTTTCAAATTTGACCTTGGCATACAAATGTACATTGATTTCTCATAAATAGATATGTGTTCACCTATACAGGACTGTGGACACCAAGTGAGAATCATTTCCAGAATCTAAGGACAGGGTTATTAAATGCCATTCCCTTGTCATAAATTGAATGAGATTTGCCAGCTCAGGCTAGATGAGGAAGAAGGGGAATTGGTTGATTCACACAACTAGGAAGAAGGGCTGGAATGGACCTCAGGCATGGCTGCATCCAGAGACTCAAATTATGTCATCACCATTCTTTGCCTCTTGAAGCTTGGCTCCTCTTCTACATTGGCTTCCCCCTCCTCCATGGTTTGGATGCCCACAGACAGCCCAGGCTTTCACCTTTCTGGCTTGGGAACCCTAGAAGAAAGAGCTCTTCTCTGTCTATAAACTCCTAGGAAGGATAGCATTTGGTGCTGCTGAGGTCTCATGCCCCACCCGTTGACTCAAGCACTGTGGTTAGAGGGTGGGTAGTATGAACAGACCTGGCCATGTGTCGAGCTGTGTTATACTAAGAAATGCATATTTGGTCTCTGCCCCCAGTTTGTGACACAGACTCCTAGAACTATTGTAATTTCTAAATTGATAAGAGTGAAAGGAGTACAATATTTGGTCTTAGTCCTGGTTCCTTAAATAAGACCCTTGAAATCTCCAGAGTGATGAGTATCTTTTTATATGTTAATGAGAAGACTGGTGGCTGGGGTCTCTAAGAGAGCTTCAGGTTGGGGATTGGTTGACAGAGGCACCAACCATGCAATTAAAGGATTGGAACTTTCAGTCTCACCCCCACCTCCAACTGCCAGGAATGGGAGAGATGCTGGAGGTTGAGTTCAATCACCAATAACCAATGATTTAATTAGTCATGTCTAGGTAACAGAACCTCCATAAAGCCCCTAAACAATGGGGTTCAGAGAGCTTTCAGCTTAATTAGTGTATCTATGTGTAGGGCAGGTGGCACAATCCAAACTCCATGGGAATAGATGCTCCTACACTTGGAACCCTCTGGGCTTACCCAATGTACCCCTTCAACTGCCTGTCCATTTGCACCCTTTATAATAAACTGGTAAGCATAAGGAAAGTGTTTTCCTCCATTCCATAAGCCATTATAGCAAATTATGGGGCAAATTGGGGTCCCCACTACCAAGTTTGTAGCCAAGTTAGAAGTATGAGTAACCTGGAGATCCACTACTCATGATTGGTGTCTGAAGAGGAGACAGTCTTGTAGGACTAAGCCCTTAATTTACAGGGTCAGTACTAACTCCAGGGACTTAGTGCCAGAACTGAATTGAATATTAAACATTCACTTGATGTCCACAGAGAATTGGAGAATTGCTTGGTACGGAAAACACACACACTGGTATCAAAAGTGTTGAGAGTTTAGGAGTAATTTAGCTTGTGGTCAGGGTAAGACAAGGTTCTGCAACTCACCAAAAGTACCTGGAAAGGAGTAGGGAGGAAGCAAGATGAGAAGGAAGAGATACGGGAATGATCTTGATTGTAGTAATAGTTAGACTTACAAATTTATTGAAACTCATCAAAACATATAAAGTGGATGCATTTTATTGTATGCAAATTATACCTCAAAAAAGTTTATTTAAAAAAATAAAGTCTTCCAGGGAGCCTTCCCTAAGTTCCCAAATAGATTAAGCACCAGCTCCACAGAACTTCCAGTGGTCCCTATGTCTCCATTATAGCATTAATCATATCTCTAAGGTTACCTGTTTAGCTGTTTGTCTTACACACTACTCTATGAGCCTCTGAAAGGCAAGAATTATTTTCTGTTTGACCACTGTATCCAGAAGAGCTGGTGCAGCGCTCAATATACAGTATACATTTTAGGTCTGATAAATTTATATGTCTGTTGTAACCATTACCACAATCGAGATAAAGATCATTTCCATCATCCCCAAAAGTCTCCTTACAGCTCTTGTAACCACTCCCAGCTCTAGACAAGCACTGACTTGTTTTCTGACACTATAAATTAGACTTGTCTTTTCTAGGGTTTCATATCTTGTATCTTTTGGAAATCAGGGAAGGTTGTTGAGTTTCAAGTGTGGGTCAATATCCATAAACTGGAAGTTTCAGGCACATGATTAGAACATAAATAAGCAGCATAAACTAAGGAGATGTATAAGCCAGAAGCTAGAGAAATAGTAACTTAATATCACAACTCACTTCTCTCCTACTCTCCCAAGAGTTGGCAAACATCTTGGGAATGGCTTTAGCTTCCTACAGGTCATGGAATGTAAGGATAAATTAACGTCACTTCGATTTTAAAGGGGTAAAGAGATTCCAGTAGACAGGTGGGTAATAAATTCAAATTTAATTCAAGGCAAAGGAGTAGAACCCAAAGAACTTTATATAAGGAAAAATGGAAAGCTTCTTGGAAGAGGCAATGTCTGACCTGGAATAAAATACCAGAACAGAGAGTAGTAAAGGGAATTCCAGGTATTAAGAATAGACAGCAAGTAAGTTAATTAAGTAAGTAATTTAAAAATGGTATAGTGTGAGTGGGAAACCCAGTTTGGTGGTGCTTGAATGTGAAATGCAAGGAGTGAAGTAGAAAATGAACGTGGGAAATTAGCACAAGGCCCTTGATGAAGTATGTGGAGCAGGTAAGAGTGTTGGAAATTCCTCAAGATTGCTGTTGCTCAACAATTTCTAGCTTTCTTTCCTTCTGATGGACAGAAACCTGGACCTGCTTTGGAGAACAGCCAGCAGCCCCCAGAGTCCCTTCCAACCACACAGCATCATCCTGGGTCCTCAGTGGTGTTCTCTAGCTGAATGCATCAGCCAGGGGCACCCCATGCCTTAGCTGATGGTCATTGTCCTATTGAGGGCCAGCTGGCCACCTGCCTTGAAACAGTTGAAGAGAAAGGCCTTTGGCTGGGTTTTATCATATTTCCATATTGCCAGACTGATTTTAAAATCTTTTTTTCTTTAAAAAAAGTAAAAAGTAAAAAGAAAAAAAGAGGAGCTTTATCCCAAATAAAATGTATCTAAAGCCATAATATACTGAAAAGATAAGGTTGTAGCAGTTCGGTTGAATCCAGGTGGAGGGGGGCCTTACTCCAGCCTCTCTTCTCCCAAAAGCTTACCACCCCTTGCCCTTTCTCCTCCACCTTCACAAGAGCTCCAGGGACACATCAAGGAAACTCTAGGGCCCCAAGAGGCACAGTCTGAAATCATCAAACAGAGGTAACCTCCTAGGACAAAAGGTCTATGTCTTCATGATCCCCAGGACCTGGAGCCAAGGGGATACTCAGTGAGGCTAAGATCCGTTGTGGTCTCTCTGGCTTCTCAGACCTCGTATTAGTTCCAATGCTTGTATACAACCCTTCTCTCTGGCCTCCCTTGTCCCTTTCTATGCACTGTAGTTACCTCCTTCCTTCCAAAATAAGTCTCGTCATGTTCAGTCTTTTTTTTTATTTTTATTTTTTTACTCAAGCTCCCTCCTGCATCCCCAGCTGTCCTCTGTCCACCCAGCAGGATTTAGCTTTCTTCCTGATACGTTATTATTTGAACCCACAGGCTCAGCCCGGGCGCTGAGGGCCTGAGCAGAGTGTGTTTGTGTCCTGAGGTCCTAGTGTAAATAAGGCGGACACTGGCAGGGAAGCCCAGCACTAGTGGGTGAGGGAGATTACCTCAAGTGAGCCTGCAGACTGGGACACATCAGTTCTACCCCACACACAGGGGACAGTTTAGACCTTAGCTTATTGCTCTAGTGAGAAACAAATCTGCTCCTCTGAGGCCCTGACTGCCTAAACCTGAGGCCCCAAGATCAGATATGAAAGAATGGGCCACATAGTTATTTTTTAGGGATTTGCCTTTTTTGTTTCTTTTTTGTATAAAACTCAAATTGAAATTTTATTCTTTCTTGGTGAAGTTCATCATTTCTGGATTTATTTGTGCCTCCTATACACACAGAAACACCATATATCAGAATAACTGATACGAGGATATGCATCTTACGCCACCCATTCAGGTGTGCAACATTTTCATATGTTTTATTCTCTTTAGACCGGAGTTCACTGTTCTCCTGCTCCCCAAACACTGGCAGGCAGGAAATTCAGGACTAGGCATGGCTGCTGTTCCTCTCCTGGTCTGGGGGTCTCAGGATCCACGGCACCTACCCCAGGCTGTGCTTCTGACCCATAGAAAAATGTTCCATTCCTTGACTCCAGTAAAGCTGCACTCCAAGGGTGCCTTAGGTCCCTCTTTCAGACTCCAGACATAGTTTCAATTATCTCTCTCCTCTATTATTATGGGGTGGTTCTTCCCAGATAACAGAAATAGAGACCATTTATTAAAAATTCTCCAAAGCCAGGTAATGTGCCATTCACTCAGTGCATCACCTCATTTACCTGGCAATGGCCCCAAGCTCTCCCAAAGTGGACAGTGGAGTGCTAGAGCAACATCTGCTTCATTGTATAGACACAGAAATGGAAGGAAGAAGCCACTTGCTCAAAGCCATGCTGAGCTGAGTTACATGGTCTTGCCTCTCATGACCGCCCATCAGCCTCACCTCTGCCCTTTGATTCAAGGCCACATCACCTCTTCCTCTCAAGGTCCCTCAGTGTCTGCGCCATTTCTCATGCTGCAGGTCAATCCAAGATACCTTCCCAGGATGCTGGAGCATTCTACTGGTATCCTCTCTACTTCACTCTCTTCCTTCCTTCTGTCCCTCCCCAATTGCTCTTCCTACTGAGTGCCTTCCCAGGCCCACCTCCCACTCACTCCCGGCCTGTGCCATCTGACTGTAATGCCAAGCCCTGCTCATTCTCCAAGACATTTCTCCACCACCATTCAAGTTGCACATTTTCTCCTTCCAGTAGTGCTTCCAAATCTGTCTGATGGAGCAGACAGCTTGCCCAGCTTGGCCAGGCTCTTCTACAAATGAACACCAAAACCCTAAGTTGTAGAGTTTAAGGAATATGTTAAATCAGGAATTCTAACCTTCCTGTTTTACAGAAAAGAAGACCAATGGAAGCTCAGAGAAGGAAAGCGATGTGCCCAAAGTCATTGAGTCAGGGCAGGTCAAGCAGGACAAAACCGACATCTGCACCCATGGGTAGACTCATGTCCATTCCTTCACACTGGCCCTGTGGGTGCAGGTGAGGCAGCCAATCTCCACTCCTGCTGGGAGCCAAGGAAATGAGGCCCAGGAGTGTCCTAGGACCTGGAAACTAGATAGCAAATTAGATACCCCACACCACTTTCACTTAACCATTAAACACCCTAGTAGCCAGAAATATAACTAAATATTGAGTTAGCTCAGTTGCCTCTGGATGACAATTGAGAGCCAAAAAAAGGCGGGGGAGGGGGAACTTTGTAACAAATCTGTAGAAGTTCCAAAATTGGAATTGGTACACAAAATCAAACTAATAACATTTCAACTAATCACAGAGACAAAATCAGCACAAATTCTAGATGAAGCTGCTAGAGGATTGACACACATATAATTTATTTGACAAGCACAGACTTTTTAAAAAGAGAAAACCACTATTAAATGTTACCAAAATCACTTTCGATTTAGAATATGACAGCCCACTCATCACTTGTGAGGTGCCAGCCACCCAGGGCCCAACACCACCAGCTGCAATCCCTCCCTCAGGCCTTACAGTTCTCCTGCCAGTTCTTCTCTGTCCACCACACCAAGAATGAGGGTGCACCCCATTTTCCCTGCTGAGATTCAGCAATCAGTAAAATTATAGTACTTAGCATTTATCATGTCCCTACAGAGTGCAGCATATGTATTATCTTATTTAATTCTCACAGCAATGCTATTGGAAGGTTCTGTTGTCATTTCATACAGGCATACCTTGGAGATATTATGGGTTCAGTTCCAGAGCACCACAATAAAGCAACTATCTTAATAAAGGGAATCAAATGAAGTATATATAAAAGTTATGTTTACACTATACCATAGTCTAGTAATTGTACAAGTGTTCTGTCTAAAAAAACTATATACTTTAATTAAAATACTTTATTATTAAATATAAAGACTAACCATTATCTGAGCTTTCAGCTAGCCGTGATCACTGATCACAGATTGTCATAACAAATAGAATAATAATGAAAAAGTTTGAAATATTGTGAGAATTACTGAAATGTGACATAGACACACAAAGTGAGCAAATGCTGTTGGAAAAATGATGCCAGTAGACTTGCTTGATCCAGAGTTGCCACAAACCTTCCATTTGTAAAAAACAGAAAACAAAAACACAGTATCTGTGAAGTGCAATACAATGAAGTATGTCTGCAAATGAGGAAACTGGAGTCCACAGAGGATACACACCTGACAAGGTTCCACATTGATTAGTAGAAGCCATCAGATTCATCAAATTAGTCATTTTGCCATAATACCTACTTCACATGGCTGGATGAGAAATGACTGCATGAGGTAATGCATATAAGAAGTCTGTCACATGCTGATATGTAATACATGTTAGTTCCCTTTCTGCTTCTGATCCGCTCTCTCTCTTTCCCACTATACTGTCCTTTTATTTCTCTATCAGAGATATATCGCTTTGCGTTTTTAAGGAAGGTGGTTTTGATGATGCCAGGGATGTGTGCTTTGAACATTATTGCTAATTTATCAAATATTTTGAAACAATTGCCAGAATTTAACTTCTCTCTTTGTCTATTGTCTAGTTTCCTCTGGTCACTATGAATACAAATGCAATCTATCTTATGAATACTTGCCTTCGATTCAGGGTCCAGGAGTATAAATGTTTATGAAGATGGGATTCCATGTGCAGGAAACAGTGTGTTCACTGTATTCACTGGGAAGGTTCTTGGCTGCTCATTCCCTGTGAGACTCTAAGAATCCCTGGGCCTTGCCAGGTAAAGCCTTTGAGTAAAGAGGAGGGTTAGGTGAGATTGGGTCATCATGAAAGTCTATTCAGCCACCTTTTCCATGGACCCATATGCACCAAAAGCCTAATGCTGCAACCCATGGGCTCTGGAGTGGAGTTGCCTCTGACATGGCAATCAGTGTCACCTGGACAAGCAACTTGACTTCTCCTGGTCTCAGCCTCCTTGTCTCTAAAACTGGGATGGTAATAACATCTATATTGCAAGATTGTTGCAAAAATGAAAAATAACATCTATATTGCAGGATTATTGTAAAAGTGGTTCATTTAAGCACTTAGCACAGTGACTAGTACACCATGCTCCACAAATGTCAGCTAAGGCTATTAGCAGTAGTAGTATAAATAGTTGTAATGGTCATGGTCCTAGTAAGAACATACTCAAGAACTGTCTCAACAACAAAAATAACTGGAACAATTCAGGTGGATCCTAAGCTATGATTTCAACTTGAATCAATCAGTTAGCTTTCTGATATACATTTTATTCATAATTTCACTCCAACTCACTCCTCAAAAGAATTTGAGACACTACGATGAGACACTTCCAAATTAGAAATAGAAAATTGGAAATCATGTTGAAGGAGGAGAGAGGAAACAAACTCCCAAGATTGAATCTCACCTTCAGTTCTGACCTTCCCAGCAGCTAGTACAAAAGGAAAGCCAGATGGGCTATGACATACTCATTATCTGATGTTTTGTGCATATCAGTCTAGTGTGAATCCAGATTAGCAAAGTTATTTTTCTTACAATTCACCATATAGCAACTGCTACTGACAGAAGGTGATTTCATCAGCTACCTTTTTCTCGAACATGTCTATTTTCCCTACTGTTCTGTAAATTCCTTGAGGAGGAACTGCAGTGTATTAATGTTTGTATCTCCTCAGCATACTTCCTGTCTTCAGTAGGTGCTTAAGGAAATATTAAATGAAATATATTTTATATAAATTGCTTCTTAGCCTTAAGCCTCATAACTTGATTTGTGTTTACACAAAGTCACAAGCAGAATTTGAGTCTAGGTCTTTCTTACCCTCAAACCCACATTCTTTTTAATCCTCTACTGTCCTAGGTATCAATTACTATTTTACAAACTATGCCAAACCTAGATCCTTCCAAATAACAGTTTAGTATCTTTCACAGCTCTGTGGATTACAGAGGCTCTGCTAAGCTATTCTTGCTCAGGATCTTTCTTGACGTTGTAGTCAGGTGTAGCTAGGGCTGAAGTTGTCTGAAGATTACTCCAATCACCTGTGTGGAGTCTGGGTGGAGATAGCTGGAGTAGCTGTAGCTTGTCAGACACCTCTTCTTGCTCATAGCCTCTGCATGGCTAGCTTGGGCTTGGTCACTGCAGGGTTGTCAGGACATTCAGATTGCTTACATGTTGCCTGGCTTAACCAGAGTGAGCATTTTCACTCAGGGACCAAGCCAAAAGCTGCAAGACTTCTGATCTTGTCTCAGAAGTTACACAGAAACACTTTTGCCATATGATATTTGTCAAAGTGGCTACAGGTACAAGAATTCAAGAGATGGAGAAATAGGCTCCACTTCTTAATGGAGGAGGACTTGCTTCTTTCTAAGATTAAAGCAACAATAATCTACACAGTAAACTGTTTTCAAGATAAATTGACAGTAACCAAGACAGACTTCTATTAGTATTATAATACACAGGAAAATCAGTAGAACAGAATACACAGTCCAGAAATAGACCCATATGTTTTCATTTGACTGACTTTTGACAGAAATGCAAGTATAGTCTTTTCAACATATGATACTGGAGCATCTGACTATTCAATCAGAAAAAATATTTTACATTGATTCATAAAAAATTTAATTTGTGTAATGCACAAAATTTAATCTTAGATCATGGACTTAAATATAAAAGCTAAAACTATAAAGCTTCTAAAGGAAAACATAGGACAATATTTTGTGATCTGGTTGTAGGTAGATTTCTTAGACAAGACTTAAAAGCAATACCATGAAAGAAAGGACAAATTTGACTTTCTCCTCCTGCTAATTAAAAATTTCAATAAAGAAAATTAAAGGTTCATTTCAGTAGATACAAAAACAGCATTTGACAAAATACGACATCCATTCATGATAAAACCCTCAACAAAGTAGTAAAGTTTAGAGGGAACATACCTCAACATAATAAAGCCATATAAGAAAAACCCACAGCTAACATACCCAATGGTTAAAAAAAGAGAGCGTTTCCCCTAAGGTCAGGAATAAGACAAGGATGTTGCCCCTCCCACCACTTTCATTCAACATAGTACTTGGAAGTCCTAGCTATAGTAATCAGACAAGAAGAGGAAATAAAAGACATCTAAATTGGTAATAAAAGGGAAAGCTTTCATTATTTGCAGATGACATTATACTATATATAAAAAACACTAAAGACTCCACAAAAAATATGAGATTACAAGATGCAAAATTTATATACAGAAATCCTGAGAAAGAAGAGGAAAATAATAAAGGAAGATAAATGGAAATTATACAAATTAATGGAATTGAAACAAACCTAAAATACAGAGGACAAACAGAACCAAAAGCTGGTTCTTTGAAAAGAGTTACATATTTAATAAATCCTGGACAAAGTTTTAAGAAAAAAAGAAAGTTACCAATGTCAGGAATAAACATGATGTCCTACATATCATATAAACATTAAAGAGAGGTTATGAGGATTAGTATGAATAGCTTTATGCCAAAAAAGCTTGAAAATCTGATGAAATGGAAAAATTCTAGGAGAAACACAACTTAAACAAAAATTGACACAAGAAAACAGTTGAGAATTACATAATTGTTTAAGAAATTAAAAATGTAATTGAAATTCTCCTGCAGAGAAAATGTTCCCAGACCCAAGTAGCTTCGATGGTGAATTTGCCAAATGTTTAATAAAGAAAAAATGCCAATGCTATACAGATTCTTCCAGAGAATAAAGAAAAGCAATGTTTCCTGGCTTGTTTTATGCAGACAACATAATTTTAATACCAACTTGATAAGAACATGAGAAAGGAAAACTATAGTCCACTACTACACTCAGAATATAGAAACAAAATCCCAAACAAAATATGAGCAGATGGAATCAGCAATGTATAAAAGAATAATGCATCAGAGCAAATTGGATTTATTCCAGGAAAGCAAGGTTAGTTTAACATTCAAACTTCAATCAACCTAATTCATATGAACAGAAGAATAGATTTGTATGATCATCTTGATAGATGAGTTGAAAGCTACAAAAGCATCCACTCATCATTAAAATAAATAAAATCACTCAGCAAAGTAGGAAAAGAAGAGAGCTTATTAGCCTGATAAAGTAAATCTACAAGCCAGTAAAAAAACCTGTGACTTAATGATGAAATGCTGAAAACTTTCCTTTAGATGTAGAGATTGAAAGATTTAAACAACACAATTAGCTGACCAACAGCACTCCTAGCCAATGTTGACTGGAGGTCCTTGCCAGAATAGTAAGGCAAGGGGAAAAAAAGGCATAGGAATTAGAAAGGCAAAAAATAAGTCTTCTTGTGTATCTAGAAAATCATAAGAACTTACAAATTCTTAGGTTTACAGATACAAGGTCAAAGCACAAAAATCAATTGATTTCTATCTAGCAAAAGGAAGTAGTTAGAAAATAAAATTTTTAAAAAAGATTCATATTTACAGATCATTTAAAAAAATCAAGTGTCTAGGAATAAACCTAACAAAAGTTATTTGAAACATTTATGCCAAGATCTTTGAAATATTATTAAAGGAAATGAAAGGAGGCCTAAATAATTAAAAGGGTGTGATCTACCATGCTCATTAACTGGAAGACTTAACTTTATAAAGATGTCCATTCCTTCCAAATTTATGTGAAGAATCAGGGGAATCTAGATCAAAATTCAAAGGATTTTTCTGGAGGATTTTGACAAGCTGGTTCTAAAATTTGTAAGAAATAGGAAAGATTAAGACATTTATAGAAAAAGAACAAGGTGGGAAGAATTGCTCTACGTTAAAGCAAGATTTATGGTAGCTATACTGCCGGTGAGTATAGCACAATGTTTGGAGAAGCTGAATCACTGTATTATACACCTGAAATTAATGTAATACTGTATGTCAACTATACTCAAATTTAAAAGTTAAATAAAAGACTTAAGAAACCATACTAGCTAATAGTGAGGAATTAATGCAAGGACAAACAAATAGACCCATGGAACAGGTTAGATCTCTAGCCCAAAACCCACAAATAGAGTGGCACTTCATTCACTTTTGACAAAAGTGCCATTGCAGAGGGAAAGTTTTTTCAAGAAATAATTTCCTATATTAATTGAATGTGAAAACAATTTAAACTTGATTCCCTACCTCACACTGTACATAAACACATCATTACCAAGTGGATGTGAAAGACACATACAGTACAGATGAAAATAAAACTATAGGGCTTCTTGAAGAAAATATAGGATATTTTCATGACTTTGTGTCTTACTAGAGCAAAACACAAAAAGGGCACTAAGAATAAAGGAAAAGATCGATGAATTGGACATTAAATTAAGAACTTCTGTTTAACAGAAGACATGATCAAGAAAGTGCGAAAGCAACCATACATGAGCAAAGACTCCACAACACACATAACTGACAAATGCCTTATCTACAGTGTAAAAAATACCTTACGAATTGGTAAGGACAAATAGACAAATCCTATTGGAAAATGGGCAAGGATCGCCAATAGGAACATGACAAAAAAAGGTATTAGATTGCCCACTGAATACACGAAGAGGGAGTTAACCTCATTAGTGATCAGTGAAATGGAAAAATAGGCCATTCGAAGTAAACAGAATACTGCCTAGAATGGCTCATATTTAAAGAAATGACCATAGTAAGTACTCACAAAGATGTGGACAAAGGGAACCCTTTGGGAGTGAAGGTGTTTATAATTTCTTGGGAGAACACTTTGGCATTTCTTCCAAAGCCAAGCATACATATACGCTATGACCCAGCAAGTCTGCAGGGACACCAAGAGGCGTGTCCAGTAACGGACAGTTGTGTTCGTAATAACTTCAAACTAGGAACAACCCAAATATCCACCAATAGTAGAATGGTTAACTAATTTGTGGTATTTTCATACAAAAAAAATTGATACCGCAATGAAAATAAATGAATGCTACAATATGTCTATCATAAACATAACATTAAACAAGCCTCATATAAATGTATATGGTAAGACTTCATTTGTCACTCTAAAAACTGTAGTTATCAAAAGATGTCTGATTAGGTGATAAAACTAAAGAAATGCAAATTATTACCATAAAAACCTTGTTAGTAGCTATCTCTGGGGGGACAAAAATTGTTCCATTTTTATTTGGATGGTGGTTCTGTGGATGTTTGCTTTGTGATAAATAATTAAGCTAGACGTTTTTAAGTCACTTTCTGTATATGTGTTGCATTCAGCAGTAAGTAGCTAGAAACCAAAAGAGAAATTGGATTGGCGACACAGACTCTAGGGATCTCAGGGAGATTGCTTTCTGGGTGGGCATCGATGATCCATTTGTTAGCGTTCTTTAGACTGAGTGGACCCCTCCCCCACAAAGGAAAACCCAAAAGGATTATAACAGGGAAATTTAGTGTCAGGATCCACCAAAGCAAAAGTGTAGAAGTGTAGTTTGCCACGCAAAGTGGATTTCAAACTAGCTGGGTCTGCTTCATTTCAGAGTTGCTGCCCTTGTGGTGAGTTAAACACAAACAATTATTTTGATGGCAGCTGCCTGAGAAGCCAGGATCAGAGTCGCACAGAAGGCTCTGATGGTTTGGAAGACTCAGCAGTAAGATGAGGCTGATTTCAATGGTGGTCTCTTTACAGCCCAGACCCAGACTCCAGCCCAGGGAGCTTCCCAGAAGCACAGTGACTGGAGGCTCCAGGAAAGGAGGAGGAGGAGGGGCTATGAAGCCCCTACAGAGACACTGGGAAGATAATGCCACCTCCTTCCACAGCTGAGGAGGGTGCCAATAAGAGGAGCCAGAGGGAGCTCTAGGAGGCGTCTGTGGCTCCTAATTTACCCAAAGCCCCCAGGGGGGATAGTTAATTCTGTGTGTCAGCTTGACTGGCTATGGGGTGCCCAGATTAAACACTATTTCTGAGTGTATCTGTGAGGATGTTTTTGTTGAGATGAGCATTGGTTAACAGTGGACTCGTAAAGCAGACAGCCCTCCCCAACGTGAATGGGCACCATCCAATCCATCAAAGGTCTGAACAGAACAAACAGTGGAGAAAGGAGGGACTTACTCCTCTTTTCTCTGCCTCACTACTTGAGCTGGGGCATCTAATCTCATCTTCTCTTGCCCTCAGCCTGGGACTGACATCAGCTCCCTTGGCTCTCAGACCTTCCAACTCAGACTGAGTTACACCACTGGCTTCCCTGGGTCTCCAGTGTGCAGATGGCAAGTCGTGGGACTTCTCAGCCTCATAATCACATGAGCCAATTCCTCATAATAAGTCTCCTTTTATAAATATCCCACTAGTTCTCTCTAAAGAACCCTGACTAATCCACCCCATCCCCAAGACATTCTGCTTGCCTTGTCATTGCTCTTCTCTCCCTCCTCTGTGTTCCTGGCTCCAAACCTTCTACCAGGGAAACCGTGCTCTGTTTAGTTAGAGCCTGGGCCCAGAGCATCCCCCACCATGCCTCTTTGCCACTCTGTGTGCTGAGGTGGCGGTAGTTGCAGGCCCTGTCTTACCTGGGACGAAAGTGGCCATTTGGCCCTGGTGAGGGAACTTCTGGATGAAATGAATATCCCAGCTTAGTCTGGTGAAAACGAAATTGCCTCTAAGGCTATCCTGACCTGGATTCGAAGCCTAGTTTGGCTACTTCCTGTCCATGAGCTATGTCACCTTGGCAAATTACTAGGAATGTGTGTTTTCAATAATATTGCATAGAAAACACCTAGCACAGTGCCTGGCCCACAGAAAGTTAGGGAAATGGTATTGTTTTATTATTTCTTACCATCATAAAAATTATTCTTAATTATTCTTATTAAATTACATAGTAATAAAAAATTATTATTGGAAACAGCCTATGGAGAAAGGAACTGCATACTCCTTGTGGAGTGATGGAAGCAAGCCCATTTAGGAAGAGGCATGAAGCTTCAGCCACTCTACACACTGGAGGTACGACAATGGATCTCTTGATCCCAGGTCCTGGGACTGTGAGGAGGCACATTTTTTCTTCTTGCCTGAGACTCTCCCGGGACAGGAAACAGAGGCTGAGTGTCAAGGAGTAAGGGGGAAAGAGTCCTTGGCCTAGCACTGTATATGTATACTTTTCCACAAGAGAAGGTCAAAGGTACACAGACAGGTACCACCTCTTGCAACCTTCTGTATGTGCCTGTATTTTCCATCACTGTCTCCAATTTCATACCATCATGATCTCAAGCACTGTCAGGTCAAAATATTTCCTTTAAAAATATGTTGGAAAAGCACCAGCTTGGAAGAATATACCTGGAAATAATGACCACCATTATTCTCAGCCTACACGATCATGAGAAACCACGGGGAGGAGGCAAATGCTGCTGGGAGGACCAAAGAACATAAACAGGAGGAATCACCAGTGGGACTGGGAAGATGGAGGCAGCCAAGGCCAGAGCTGGCAGCAGGTTATTCCAGGAAGCACTTGCTTGCAGGTCCATATGAAGGGGTAGAAACTGGAGCAAGAGAAGGTGGTAGATTGTTTGCAAAAATGTCTACCTACAATCCCTTCCATTTCCATATATGTGTGCTGCTCTTTCCATCAGGAAGTAGAATCTATTTTCTCTTCCCTTAAATCTAGGCTCATTCTGAGATTTCTCTGATCCACACAATGCAGCAGAAGTGATGCTGCATGACTTCTAATCCCAGGCCTTAAGATGCTTTGCAACTTCTATTTTCACCCCCCTGAGATGCAGCCAACATGTAGTGTAAGTCATGCTAAACCACCAAATGAAGAGAGGCCATATGGAGAGCAAGAATGGCCCCACTAGACCAAGCTGTTCCAGCCATCCCAGCTGAAGCACCAGGTGTGAGTGAAGCCACCAAGGATGTTCCAGCCCATCCCAGCTCCCAGTGGAAGGCAGCTGCATGAGTGGTCCTGGCCAACACCATGTGGAGTAGAACTGCCCAGCTGAGCCAGGCCTATCCACAGAATCATGGAGAAATAGTAAATCCTTGCTGTTTAAGCCATTAAATTTGGTCTAGTGTTTTACACAGCAATAGATAACTGAAACAATATTCTACTCAAGCTACTACTTAGACACCGAAAGGCTGCTCAGTTAACATCACTAATTCACTGGCTTCAGAACATAATGCTTATTGATCTCTTATGCTTTTAATAAAACTTCTGTTTTAAATATACACTGTGGCCAGCATGCTTGCAAGTGGGAAATTGGTGCCAATAACAGAGACTTCCCACATGTTTCTAATCAGAGATGAGCCAAGGAAAGAGTGTCATAAACAGTGATGGGTACTATCATTTATTGTGCGCCTCCCTTGGGATAGGCCCTAGATGAGATGCTTTACAGTTGTTATTTAATTTTGTCCTTTGGAGGTAGGAACTGTAAAATGTCTCATTTTACAGAGAAGAAAACTCAGAGGGTTATAAAGCAGAAGCATTTGCTGAGGGGCTAAACCATGAATGAGTAGCAGAGCCAGTGTTTGAACCCACAGCTTTGAGTACTTGACCTCCAAACTATACTGTCTTTCTTAAACCAGAATATCCTAATTGTTCTTTGGTTTCAGCTGCTTCTTCGGATTGTGGGCTTGGAGACTGGGAGCTCACAAAGATGGCTCATGGAGAATTTCTTTCCCTCTCTGGAAGAGGCTACTGGCCCAGGAGGGCTAGCATAGAAGCAGGGATAAATTTGTCTTTCAGGCCACTGGGGTACCTGGCATCGGAAGGCACAAGGCCTTTCCCTCCCCCCAGAAGCAGCACATTCAACATTATGCCGTTCCACATTCTGTGCTCTTTATTTCCAAGAATGGAGCTTTCCCTTTGAAAGCCACAAGTAGCCCCAGGCCACTCAGAGGAGAGCTCTGTGGAGTTTCCCCTTGTCCTAGAAGGAAAGAGCTTCATTTCTACCCTCTTTTAATCTTGGAAACCTTCCTGCGAGAGTTTAGCTTTGGAAGAAGTGAGGGAGGCAGCTGGATGAATGCTAAGTAGGACATTTTTAGTTTGAACAGCGACTCTTGAGACACTGCGGTGAAAATCTAAGTGAAGAAGGCAGAAATAGTTTGTGTTGTGTGCAGCAAATTACAATTCAGAATAATTTCAACGATGGGCCAAAACCAACATGATAACCTTTAACAGAAATAAATGTAAACTCCCAAATGTAGGTGCAAATGATCATTTATACAAGTTTAAGGGTGGAGAGGAGCTGACTTGAAAGCAATTCATGGGAAAACGAATTGGGGTTTGGTGGAACATACATGAACTCAGAATAAACCAACAGTGAGATGCAGATGCTAAAAGATCTAAGGCAATCTTGAGTTTACAAATATGTGTTTATTGTGCTACTACAGGTTAAGGAATGTGAAAATGACCAAATGGGAAGTCGGGTAACACTCCTCTAAATAGATGCAGAGTCTGGGCTCCCAAGGTGCCCCCAACCCCCGATCTGCTTTGGTCGGATTCAAAGGCACTGAATCATGTTTTAAAGGGTGAAATTTTCAGTGTGCTTGGGTGGCTCAGTTGGTTGAGCACTGACTCTTGATTTTGGCTCAGGTCATGATCTCAGGATCGTGATACTCTTCACAGCCAGGTAAAAGTTCTCTTTTTTTGCTCCTTTTCTCCAGCTGCTGTAGGTGGGGTTGGATCTGCCGTTTCTCCCATTGGAGGCTAAGGTCTGGGACTCAAGTAGGACCACTGAGAAGCCAGAGAGCCAGGTGGACTTCGGGACTCTGGCCAGGGCCTGGAAAAAGTAGTTTTCTTCTCTGCTGGAACAGGGCTCTCCTGAGCTCTGCGAGAGGCTGAGGGGAGACTCCTCTAGCTAATAACAACACTTTGCTTCATCTATGCAGACATTTTCTTTGGGAAACTGCTATGGATGGCGCTGTGGCCCCCTCAAATTTATGCTGAAGCCCTAATCATCTCCAATGTGATGGTATCAGAGATGGGGATTTTGGGGGTGATTAGATGAGGTCATGGAGGTAGGGTCCTCATGACTGGATTAGTGCCCTACATGAAGATATCTCTCTCTCTCCCTTCCACCATGTAAAGATACAGCGAGAAGACAGCTGTCTGTAACCCAGGAAAAGGGCCTTCCCCAGGAACTGAACTGGCTGGCACCTCAGTTTTGGACTTCTGATCTTCCAGAACAGTTAAATGTCTGTTGGTTAAGCCTCCCCAGCTATGTTATTTTGTTATGGCAGCCTGAGCAGACCACTAAAGAAACCTATTATAGCTCAACTGGAAAAAAAAAAAAAAGGAGGTACTTTATAAGAAAGAAACAAACCTATGAGGAGATGGTTTGAGCACTATGTCATCTGCCATAACAAGACTATCTCACAGCATCAGTACAGTCATTCTTGACACAGATGGGCTGGAGTGTGGCCAGAGGGAATCTGTTCCAGGAAGAATCCATGGCCATGGCAATATGAGAATCATTTGGGGGCTAGAGCTGCTAACCTCACCTGAGAGGAGGGCTGGGGCACCAAGAAAATCCCATCAGTAGAGCCATTCCTTAGGATGAAGGCTGGAAGTTAGCTGCCTGGAGAAGCAAACTACCCACCTGAGACTGGGGCACACCCAATGGCCACATCTCCCAAGGGTGAGGAGCTGAGAGGGAAAAGTTAGAAGAAGGGAAAGTATTGTAAGACAGTAAGCAGGAATGCTCAGGAAGGCTCCTGGGTACCATCTTGGCATGGGGAGCAGAGTCACAGGCCAGGGACCATTTGACACATAAGAAGATAGGATTCTACAGTGACACCATTTTTGGTTTCTTGGTCATCCCTGGCCAATAAAGCACAGTAACTCCTCCTTTCTTCTGCATTGCCAGGAGTGGGGAAGATACATTAAACACAACAGATGGAATTTGAGGGACTAGGTCTCCCTTTTTACCTGACTGCGTTTGGGATAAGACATGCCAGCTAGGGTGGGCAGAGGCCCCCTTGAAGGGGGGAGAACAGGCTGAGGCCTGGGGCCCGTGGGAAAGAAGAACAGTAATGACAAAGAAATGGGATAGTGTCCCTGGGGTAGAACAAACAATTGGCTGGGGTGCAGAAAGGCCCAATACCCATCTCCAGTATCTTCAGGGCCATCCTTAGAAGGTGGTCCTGAGTGGGGCTTTGGGGACCAATGAGTAAAGTCACAGGAAGACAATGCTGGATTCCACCTGGGCAAGACATGGTTACCCCCTAGGGCTTGCAGCACTGCAGGGTCTACCGATGGAAGAGCTGTGCGGCTAAGCAGGAGGGAGGGGCTGAGGGGCTGCGGTGATACTAAAAGCTCTCCAAGTCCTCCAGCAATGAGCAGGGAAACCCAATAGCCAATCTCAGCTCCCGGAGCAGGCATGAGAGAGGGACTATGTGCAGCTGCACAACAATGATTATAAATGCCAGAGAAATATTCAATGGGCTGTTTCTGATGATCCTCTTCTTTCCAACTCATCTGGAGTTGATATCACTTGGTAATTGGACACTCACATGTGGCCTGCTGTCTACCCAGCCTGCTCTGCCTGCCCGGTCTCTGTTGATCAGATGGACTCATCTGCAGGAGTTATAAACAGAAAAAAATCTGATATGGAATGAGGGGGACCATTTCATTCATTCACAAACATGCGGAGGGGCTTCTCTACTCTAGGCACTGTGCATGCACTAAGTGTGCAGAGAGGAAAGAAAGCCCCTGCCTTTAAGAAACTCAAAGACCAGGGGCACCTGGGTGGCTCAGCTGGTTAAGTGTCTTCCTTCAGCTCAGGTCATGATCTCAGGGTCCTGGGATGGAGCCCTGCATCAGGATCCCTGCTCAGCGAAGAACTGCCTGCCCCTCTGCCCCCTCCCCCACTCACGTATACACTCTCTCTCTCAAATAAATCCTTAAAAAAAAAAAAAAAAGCTTGCAGTCCATAGGTGAGGCAGTCATGTCAACAACAGACAAATGAAATTCAGTCATTCATTTGATGAATGTTTGCTGAGTATGGGCACTGGAGATTTAACAGCGACAAGAAAGACATGGCCTCTGCCCTTGGAGAACATTCCAGAACAATCCAGTGGAGGAATCAGATAATAGGCAAATCACACATAAAGAAGATCATGACCCATTGTGCAAAGTGCCATGGAGGAAATGTGAAAGGTGAGGGAACAGAGGAAGATGGGTGGGACCTGCTTTAGAGAGGGTGATGGGGGGAGGGCATCTCCCACAAAAGGACAATTAGATCCCACCTGAAGCTTGAGAAGTGGCCAGTCAAATGAAGAGTGTGCAGAGCATTCCAAGGGGACATTTACCACAAAGACAGGAAAGAGCATGATGTGGCAAAGCAGCAGAAAGGACACCCCTGTGCCCCAGTGTGGTAGGTGATAATAGGAGATGGGCTAGCAGGAAATGAGGTAGAAAAAAAAGGCAGGAGGAAGATCCTATAGGGCTTTGTGGGATTTGAAGGAGGATTTTATTATAAATTCAGCTCAAATCAGCATTCCCAGTTTTGGGGCCATAGGAGTGAGAATTTTATTTATTTATTTATTTATTTTTAAAGATTTTATTGATTTATTCATGAGAGAGAAAGGCAGAGACACAAGCAGAGGGAGAGGAAGGCTCCATGCAGGAAGACTGACACGGGACTCGAACCAAGGTCTCCAGGATCAGGCCCTGGGCCCAAGGTGGTGCTAAACCGCTGAGCCACCCGGGCTGCCAAGGAGTGAGAATTTTAAAAGAACAAATGTTGTCAGGACTCTGATGCCCTATTCAGAGTGTGGCCCGCCCCTCCTCTGTTTGGTCTCCTGGCTCTGGTGTGCCTTCATGAAGGAGCAAATGGTGGTGAACTATTCCAGGAGATGGAGGAACTTGAGTGTTTTGGAGCCAGCCAGGCAAGGGCTTTTGAAGGAATCAGGTGGCTCAGGAGACGGTAGAAAAAGAGGAGGGACTCATGGAGAGAAGATCCAGGACTCCACGTCACATGGTCCCATTCTCCTGACAGTCACTGATGAGGCAATTCTCTTTCTGTCTCTCTCCCCCACTACCTCTGGCCCTCCAATCACTGCAGAGGAGGGAGTGCCATAGAATTCCTCCAGGAAGGTTGCTTTCTTGGAAGGCCTGGGCTTTTCAGAGCCAGTGCTACTGCCGTAACATTTACCACATCAATTCTGGAAAGGAAGAAGTACGGGAAGCTGGGCCAGGCAGAAGGCAGGAAACTTGGGAGCTTCTCTGGTTTAATCTTTTCTTCTGTTTTATTTTTAAAAATCCACTTTGCAAAGATATATGGTCTCCAAGTTTCTGAAAAGGGAAGCAGCAAAGAAACTCCTTCTGGTGTGAATGAAAAGAATTACATAAACCACAGTAAATTTAGTATGAAATTACATTGCCAGCCCCAGAGGAGAAAGATGCTTTTTCCATCCTGCATTAGCCATGTTCAAAGATCCATTATCCTGAGTTCTCAGCCTGTCCACATTTGAAGGGACACAGTAGCACATAAGTCTCACTTGTCTCATAAGATGGAAGCTGCTGGAATATATTAATTATTTGACCTTCCTTACGGCATTGGGTTTTTACAGAAGTTCCTCTTTATATACTTGTGTCTTCTTTACTGTCTAAACTGGAAATTGAGCTCTTGCTGATTCTTGGGCTCCATTAGATCAGAGTTTTCTTGTTCTTTGGGTTTTTCAGTTTCAATGCTTCCTGAAGTCCTAAGAGCAAAAGGACGAAGCTTCTAGGCTGAAAGAAGAGAGCTCAGTGCTTCAGATACAGGTTTCAAGTCCAACCTCTGCTAGCTTTCAGCTGTGTGACCTTGGGCAAGTTACTTAACATCTGTTTCCACATCTATAAAATAATGATAATAGGGCACCTGGGTGGCTTAGTCAGTTAAGTGTCCAACTCTTGGTTTTGGCTCCAGTCATGATCCCAGGGTTGTGAGACTGAGCTCCATTTCAGGCTCAGCATTGGGCATGGAGCCTGGTTAAGATTCTCTCTTCCCTTGCCCCTCCTCATCCCCACTCATGCGCTCAACTCTCTAAACAAAATAAATAATTAAAAAAATAATAGTAATAACCCACCCACTTACTTCAAAATATTATTATGGAATTTTGTTGAAGAACTGTGTTTGCAATGCTCTTGGCTCACAGCAATTTTTCAACAGTAAGTATAGTCAACTCCTATTTCAATTATTCTAACAACATCTCCCCCTGAGATACTAATTTTCTCCGAAGGATGCTGAGTGTGTGGCTCTCATAGTGTGAAGTCCAGCTAAATATGCTTCATTCATTCAATAAAAATTTATTGAGTTCTTACTATATGCCCAGAGCTGAAATGGATTCTGCTAATAAAAAGAAAAGTAAGACACTGTCTCTTTCATGTAGGGGTTTAGTGACATCAAACAAGACAGACATGAAAGCCACCTTGCAGGCTGGAGCAGACCACAGCATAAGAAGCAGAAGTCCTAAAGCTGGGCTTTCCCTTGGTTCCTGTGTGGTGAAGCCAGGACTAGAAGTAGTCAGAGGGCCTCTGTGGAGTTTCTGATAGTAGGTCACCACAGAAATGGGAGAAAGCTATGGGTAAGCTCTCAGCAATGGGGGTGACAGCTTGACCTTGGGCATCCCATACAACCAACAAAGACTAAGTGAACTAAGTCCACCAGGGAAGGGGGAGAGACATTGGCTCTGACCCAATCCAAAGAAAGAGACTAGATCATGAATTACACAAGCTCAGACTTGGCTCACAATGCCAGGAGGAGAAAGGCATAGCTCTGGAGACCAAAGGAACCAGGGTGCCCTGCAACCTCCCCTCCATCATAAGGTTGCATAAAACCCCCTCCATCCTTTCTCCATCTTGGGGCAGGGGGTGGTGGGGTGGGAGACAGGTGCTAAATAGCCAATAGGAGACTGAACATCATTTGTGTTTGGAAGACTGCCATTTCCTAATAGGACTATTGCATTATTGAATGAGCTCAAGTTCTAAGTCATATTGGATATTTAACACTTTTTCCCACCCTTCCCATATTTTCTGGGAAAGATGACCAGATTAGTTATAGACAATAGAGCTCATTTTCTCTCTCATCTGAGTTACAATATGGCTAAATCTTGTGATCCCTTTTCCCTTATGGTAGGCTCAACACCTAGCTCAATGACTAGTACCAAAGTGACACTTGATAAATGCAGCTAGTCCACACAATATGAAGTCCTATCTGCCTCTGTGGATCTCATTTCCAAAAGGTATAACCAAGCCAATGTGCATTTTTTGTATCAAATACAGCCCTGGGCCCTTGCCCATTTTTCTGCATTCTTGATGCCTGGACCACACATAGGAGGTGTGGTCCTCACTGCTCTGGAGGTGGAGAGAAAGGCAATAGGTCTAGCTGGACCTGCTGCCAGCTGCATCTATTCTGTGGCCAGGAACTTAGTTTTTTTTTTGACTGAGTTCCCAATGATGAATCAACTCTGTGTCCCTAGAAGTCCTCACAGGTCCCCACCCTGGCCACACACATACACAAAGCCACATACCCCAAGCACACAGCTGAGTTGAGATGTCATGTGGATGTGGGAGTTTTCAGAGTGGAAGGGTCTTGGCTCTGGTTCCATGATGAAGAGGAGATGGGGGTGGGGTGAGAAGGCCCCACCTTTCTCCTGGGGAGAGGCTACACCAACATGCAGATTCAGAATGGATTGTCCCTTAGGGCAGAGGCAGATGGGGGAGATGGTGTCTGACCCTAACCAGAGAAAGATTTTATTTTTCTTGAGTCTCACGATTAACACTTCTCTTGGGTGTGTGAGATTGTCTGTGTCTCCTGCCTGGGGCAGGTGGGAACGTGGGGAGGGCAGGGTGCTGGGCTGTGTGGATGACATCATAGGAGGAGAGGGGAGTGCTGTGGTATCACAGACATGTGGGAACTTCCTGGGCGAGAAGTCTGGAGGAGGACGACAGAGTTCGGGATCCTATTTCTGGCTTTAATAACAGCCTTGGTGACAAGCAGCCACATGAGAGGGATGCAGGCAGGCGGGTCTGTCAGAGAACAGTGGCACCTTCTGTGTGGAATGAGGCTTTGCTATGAGGTCTTGGTGGCCTTTAATGCAGGGGTGGGGTGGGAAATGTGGGATGCATTTTTAGTCATGAGAAGGCACAGATGCATGAAAAAGAATGGTACAGTATGCAAAGCTGGTGCCACCACAGGGCTTCAAAGCAGTTGCTGAAACATGGCTGAGGCAATTGTGTGAGTACAGTGGATTAAGCAAGAGCAGACATGCTGCAAGCTCCTCCTCGCTTGTGACCTTGGGAGATTTTCTTAACTTCTCTGGGCCTCCATTGTCTCTTCTATAAAATAGGAATATGTAAGAATAGCACTTTCCTGGCAGGACTGTCAAGATTAAAGAAGTTAATACATATTTGTAAGGATTAGAATGATGCTTTGCATGTAGTATGTGCTCAAGAGAAGTTAATTTGTAAAGATTAGAATGGTGCGTTGTATGTAGAATGTGCTCAAAAAAAGGTAACAATTCTTATGGTGGAAAGAGCATTGGGGTGGGACTCAAAGGACAGGGATTTAGTGCTGACCACACTAAAGTGACCAAGTAATTGTCTCTTTGGGCCTCAGTTTCCTCATTTGCAAAAAGAAAAAAGGGATTAGGTAATATCAACCTTCTCTTCCAGCTCTACTGTTCTAAGACTTTGACTTGGTCATCTATGTAGAGTTAATACAAGTCCACTTAGTTCCAAATTATCCTGGGTATGCCAGTGTCTGCAATTCCACCGTTAAGATACAAGCCTTTGAATGAAGTCTGTTCTTTAATCTTCTCCCTTCTTCAGAGAAAATAGATCCTGTGGGTGGGTGGTGGGTATTTAACCAGTAATACCTGGGAATTAATTAATTCCTCCAAAAATAAATGGTTCCTGAGTAACAGCAGGCCATGTAATGTATCTCAGAAAGAAGAAAAAAAAGGAAGAATCATAAATCTACATTTTTAGTACACTATTTTTTCTAGGATAGTTGCTGCCCTAAGAGACTTTTATAAGAAAACAAAGACAAAAGCAATTGCATGAATAATCTATGGGGTATAAGTAAAAATCCAATTAATAGAATATGAGCAGAACAAAAGTCTTGAGTGGGAAAGTTAGGAAGGTTGAGACCAGGTGATGGACAAGAGGAGTTCTTGAGGTTCTTTCTGTAACTCTAAGGGGGTCCTAGATCATCTGTGCTTCTCTGGGAGTGCACATCTGAATGTCCCTGGTAGAGCCTGGCCTTCCTTTCTGGGCATGTTGGAAGTTCTATGGCTTCTGGAGTGAAAGCTTAATTGGTCTTCCACAAAAAGCTCAGGGAAGGAATATGCTACATAATAATTCAGTGCTGTCCTCCCTGCTGGGCATTGCAAATTGAGCTCAGAGAATGTCTGAAATGATCTACAGTCATCAGGCTGAAATTGGAGTGACTAAGACGATGGAATTCTTGTCATGCAAGTCAGAGGGTGAGTACTCAGCAACTGGTCCAGAGAGGAGATGGGAGTGGGCAGGAGGGAAGGGGAGAGGAATGTTGGAATTCCAATGGCTTTTTGCCTTGATGCCCCCTTTCCACAACTCCAGCTCAGAAAACGAGATCAGTGGTGGATCCTGGGGTCACTATTCAGAGGCAGGGTTAGGAAGAAGTCAAGGAAAAATGAGATTCCTTTAACCATTCTTGGTTTCCCCTCACTAAAAAGAAATCCAGGATAGCAAAACTGTTTTCCCCATCCTCCTGCTGTCCTTCCATAGTATGGTGCAGGCCACCATCCTGCTGACTTGTTCCACCCTGAGGAATGTCAGAAGAGAGTAATGTTGAGAACACATTTATATAATTATTCACTCATTCATTTGTTCCACATTTACTAAATTCTTCTATATGCCAGGTGCTTAGCACACACAGAGAAATTGGCTCCTACCCCAGCAGGTGATAGGCACAATAGAGTGTAGACTGGTGGGATAGAAGGAGGCTGGGAGCATCTGCCAGACCTGGGGCCTGGGTGAGACCATGCTGATCGAAATCATAGAGGGGAAGGGCAGTAACCACACGGGCAAGGCAGTTGTGAGAGGGCTTTCTAGACATAGGGAACATAAATGGGAAGGGGTAGGGATGTGGAAGATCACATGTGTATGAGGAACTGGCTATGCTGGGTGCAAGTGGAATGTGGAGAAGTGGAGCTGGAAAGGTCTTGGAGGGCTGTGTGCCACATAGGGGAGGAGGGTCTGGGCAGGAGAGGGGATGGTCAATGCTGTCCTTAGCTGCTGCTGCTGTGTGGGAAATGGATGGGAGAGGGGCAGCTGGAGGCCCAGACAGCTTATCCCTTAAAGGGCTGTTAGGAGGAGCTGACCCAGGGAGGTGGGAACAAAAAAGATGTCTTGAGATATGTGGGAATGCAGTCCACAGGACATGGGAGTCACAAGATATGTGGATTGAGGGTCAGGGACAGGGAGAAGGTAAGAGGCAAAAAGAGATGGTGAAGAGAGGGAAGGAAGTGAGTGGAGGTGTATGGAGGGGAGATCTTCCTCTTATTCTGGGAAAAATCTGCCTATCAATTCTCAGAATCATGGATCATAGCTGGGTTGGAAGAGACTTTCAAGGTGACCTCCTCTGACCTCCCTACAGCCATCTCCTCTATAATCCCTTCCTGGTGCTCAGCCATCCAGCTTCCTTATTCATTCAAGCACTGAACACTAGATTATTGCGCATGTACCATGTGCCTGGCACTGTACCAGGCCTTGGGGATATGATGGTGTGAAAAGGCCAATGGGTCAGGATGAAGAGTACACAGAAGAATGAAGACATTGGGAAGACAAGGCCAGCAAATGAAGGTTTAAATAACAAGGGTTATATGACGTGTGATGTCGTCACATGCATTACCTTAGAGCTGGGATGGCCTGTGATGTTATTCCAAGCTGGGATGAGGAGGCCAGGTGTTTATTAGCACTGCCCTCAGTCACTGGGCTCAAGTTGCCCTTGGAAGGAAATGTGACTTTGGCAAGATCATCCACAAAAGGCTGGGGCTGGTAGCACTCATAGTAGCTGGGGAATTGAGTCTTTTGTTACTAAGGAAGACCTGAGTGCTGCATTCCAGTGTCTACCACAGAAAGAGCAAGGATTTGAGTGTATCCTGATTGTGTTCATGTGTGTCCATTGGTCTGAGTGTATGTTTGTGTGTCTCTGTGTGCACGCTGGTATATCTGTTAGTGTGACTGTGTGTAGAGCTGCCCCCTCTTGGATCAGGGACCATGACAGCTCTGCAGGGGGCTGGGACTTAAGACTTGCCCTCTGCGACTTGCTTTGGTAGAGCCTCCAATTCTTTCCTGTGTCCTGTCCAATCTGGGCCTGGGAAAAGGTATGGAATGTGGGCTTTGGAGTGGAAGGTAACCAGTGGACTCTCTACTAAGAATCTTTATATTCTCACTGAGAGTAAGAGAGGGCTATCCTATACAACTCCCTTGTGCAAATTAGGTAAAGCACCCCTTGCTAGCAGACTGCACTTGAATGCATAGTCTGGCAAGTAGACTGGACAGATTCAGTCCCCACCAGACCCCTCTACTGGCCACCCCCAAGGACTGTCTTATCTGGACTATATTTCCTGAGCCATGATGGTATGAACAACAGGGCTTTGGGAGCCATGTCTTCCTGAGGCAGTCTTTGCCATGTCCAAGACAAGACCTGGACTTCCTATCATTGTCAGAAATCAGAATGACAGTACCTGCCATGAGTCCAGGCTCCTGGGGCAGACTTTTGCCCAAAGGCCCCTGGAAAGGTTGGCTTCCCAAATTCAGCACAGAGGACAGCCTAAGGATGGTCTTGGAGGGAGCTGGTGCAGATAAGAAATGGAGCATTTCCTGGAGTGCCTGCATCTGTCTCCTTCATCAAGGGACATGCATTTGCACACTGCATGTCCAGTGGCCAAAGGCACATAAGAAGAGAAATCAGCAGGAATGAGGACCCATGACCTGACTTTGTGGAGATGGGAAAACCAGATCACTGGATGCTCCAGGGAAGATTCTATCAATGATTCACCCAAACTTTGTAACTTGATGCTTCACCTACTAGTTTCTCAAAGAGCCTGCAATCACTTTCCTAGAAATAACATCCCTCTCTTTCTAAAGGTTTATATATTATATTCTTTTACACATGTAATTTTTGGCTATGGTAGACTGCAAAGTTCATAGGGCAGAGTGGCAGGAGGTTTCGTGTTAGTGAATTCTTGAGTGCTAGAGCTGTAAGAAGCTTGAGATCATCCCATGCCCTGCTCCAGCTTAGGGCCTGGGGCAGAATTTTGTCCATATTTTGTTGGATTCAACCCACAAAATGAACAATGAGAACATGTTGGTGCAGGGCATGCCCTCTTCTGCTTATCTCCCAAAGCTAGCCTATTACATCCTACCACTGGTCCAGAGGTCATGGGGTGCAGTAATTTGTCCAAAATACATAGCTGGTCAGACAGGATCAGGATCAATGCCCAGGGCTCTTAAGGCAGAGCTGTATTCTCTCAACCCTAGAAACCTCTGGTTCTCTTTTGATCTTCATGGATCGGAGGTATGAATAAACACTATGAACCTATTATCTTGATGAGGTAACAGATTATACAAGCCTCCTGTAGACCCTAGTACATATGGGTATGCACACGCACATATACACATATGCGTGTGCAAGCAGACCCATGAGCTCAGACTCCCAGACTGCAGAAAGGGTCTAGGTCTTATTTTATCATTTTGGTTTCTACCTAACTCAATGCCTGGCAAGATGTCACTTCTCAAGAAATGCTTGTTGAATGCATGAATGAATGATGAATATTAATGGATATTTATCTTCCCAAGATTCCTTTGGCCTTCACCATAACCTTGATTCAGAGGCCCAATTAGACCATTTCATGGGGAGGGAAGAAGAGAAACAATAAATTTATTAGTACTGTGCCAGGCACTTAAATGTATATCATCTCAGCTAATCTCATTTTAAAATAAGTAATCCCAAGTGAACAGACATCCCCCCATAAAGGAGTGACCCCACCATCCCCTGGTGCCCATACATAAGGGCAGCATACATAAGTACAGCAGGCTTATGGCGTCTGCATCAATTTCTGCTTCTACTTATCCCCAGAAGATCTGAAAAAGAAAACAACATCAGAACTTCTGAAGACCAAAAGCTCAGAATCCTAAGCTTGCAGCCTTCCCTTTTGTGAGACAGAGAAGCAGGAGAATATTAAGAGGAGTGAGTGCAGGAAGCTAAAAATATCTTCAAAGCTTATGTAAATTCGGCGCACATAGAGGCGCTGGCCTTTGGGCTCCAGCTGTTCTTAGGACTGACTTAGATGCCCTTGACATGGAGATCCAGACATTCTCAGAACCCGCCCACCATTTGTAACCTTTTAAAAATCTTCCTAATTGTGTTCCATGTTCTTTAAATTTATCACCCTTGGGGGTTGAGCTACAATATGCTAATGAGGCCATTGAAGAGGTCGAGACACCCCTCCTCTCCCAGCCTCTTGGGAGAACAGTAGGAGGTCAGAGACATCCATCCTTGGAATAACAGGCGCCTTTGAGAAGGGCTGTACCCCTAACCATTAGCATGTTAATAGGGAGGGAATCAAAAGATCACTCAATCAGCACCCAATGAGGGCATCATTTCAATCAATAGCGCAGCTCATAAAAGTCCCGATGCCACTGACACTGCATAAAAACAATTCCTAATTGAGAATTAAACAAACTTTTATCTGATGCAATTCTGAACTTCAGCCTTTAAAATAATGCCAAGTTCAGAAATACATTTGGCCTCATGATTCAGCCTGGCGGCTTGTATACATTTAGTGGGTATTTTTCCCTCACAGCTGACACTTTCTCTTCCTGGTTCACATAGGAAAATGAGACGGGTGTCACTTCCCCAAAGGCCACAGTGCTAAGTTAAGTGTTTCTGGGTACGAAGGGGGTTCTAAATGAGCAAATATTAACCTGAGGTGACCTACAGCAGGGCTGGGTCCTGGCTTTCCAGATTTGTAAGCAACATTTACTAAGTGTAATTCGGCTCCTAGGTACTCAGGATGCTGGCTGCCAGACTGGGAGACAAGTAGTTTTTAATGCACTGATGACACAGTCTCCCTGACATGAGAGGCATGGCCATGAACCAGGTGGCCAATTACTCTCAGAAAGAACAGCTCAATATCAACTGTGCTAAATTCAAATGGTCATATTCAGCAGAGGCTATTCAGGATCCAGATGGACCCGATTGAATATCTCCATTCAACAGGGCAATCCATTTCATTACTTGCAGAGTCCTTCCATAGCCAGCTCATCCTGATGGGCCCAGGGAGACCAGGTCCTGGCCAGAATTAAGTGTGTTCAGCAGGAATATTAAAGCAAATGCAGGAACTTGGAATCTTCCAAGTCAGTGCCATCTTACTATTACATTAGATGGTTGGTTAGAACTCTTCAAATTCCTGTTGAAAATCCGCTCAACCTTATGAACAAATATAAGCAGTCTCTTTGGAATGATCTCGACTCTGTTTAGAAGAAGCCTCTGCCACCTTGCAGAGCTGGGCTGACCTCCACGGGAGAAGATGACAGATCAACCCCCTTACTGCTCACACTGAACATCACCTTTGCCTCCTCTTCATATGGTAGTGAAGGTGTATGGTATTCCCCATCATCAACCCCAGCAAGCATTTGCACCTGCAACATTCATCTCAATCTCATTGCAAAATATGCTGACATATTGGGAGGTGTTACACAAGGGCGATACCAGCTACTGTTTCCTATATTTGAATATAGCAAATTGGTTGCCTGCCTATCAGCTGAATTCAGCCACAGATGTGTGTTCAGGGTCTCCTCTGCCCCAGCTCTCTCTCTCACACACACACCATATACACAAACACATATACGCTACACATACAAATGCACACACCAAACACACATACACAGCACATATACATATCACACACATACCAAATACATACCACAAACACCCATCTATACACATAAACACATTTACACCACATATACATACACCACATGCTCATATACATGCACCACATGCACACCACGTTCACACACACATAATGTGCATACATGTACACACATCCCACACACAGTATGTTTTTTAAAATGTAGCTTTGAATGGCTTTAGGCTAAGACCTTCACTTTCCACATCATCACAATCCCCACTAAGTCTCATGCCACACACATCTTTGGCTTCACTTATTTACCTTATCTGTCTGGATATTGAGAGTGTTTCAGTTTGTAAAACCTTGCTGGAGTCTACACATTTTAACCCATATTCTAAATTTTGGGTTTCTACAATGGAGTAACAGGTGGTTCCTTCCAGGTAACACACTAGGATTGTGTCTACAATGGAGTAACAGGTGTCTACAGTGGAGTAACAGGTGATTCCTTCCAGGTAACACACTAGGATTACAACCAGTAGGCCAATTAATAGCAACCCCAGGCAATCCAATTCTCTCCTTTGATTCAAAAGGTATGGGTGGAGTTGCAGAGGGGGAATCGAGGGTTACTTACACGTCTTACTTTTCTGTTGCTCTTTTCTGGCAATATAAATTGCTGCTGAATGCTCACTGCTTTCGTCTCCTGGGACTTCATGACAGACTACCACATACTAGTGGCATAAACAACAGAAATCTATTTCTCAGTTCTGGAGGCCATAAGTCCAAGCAAGATCAAGTTGCCAGGGTTTGGTTTCTAACAAGGCTGCTCTTTTCAGCATGTAGACTACCACCTTCTCGCTGTGCCTTCACATGTCTTTTCTCTGCATGTCTTATAAGGACACCAGTCCTATCGATTAATTACCTCCTTAAAGGCCCAATCTCTAAATACAGTCATATTGGAAGTTAGGGCTTCAACATATTCTGGGGGTGGGGGGTGGAGACACAATTAAGTTCATAGAAAGTACTAACTAGTCCATGTGCAATTGTTGCTAACACCCCTTTGCTATTGTACCAACATCAAGGATGACAAATATGCTAATGTTAATTATATCCATTAGTTGTATGTAAGTCCATTAATATATGAATATTATTATATTAAGTATAGGAATTAATTCTATTAATTAATTCTGATCCCACATCCCTGGCAGACATTTCTACTGGGTGTAGGAAACACAGTGTTGAGGCAGCCATTATCAACTGGACTTGGTACAGGACATAAGACATATATGGCACTTGAGCCCCAGAGGCAGGCCTCCTCCATCTTGAATTTAGGAACTGAATGAAAATCCAAGAGTGGCCGGAGCACACCCGTGTTGCAGAGCTGGGCTTTCCACAGTGCTTTCATGCTGGGCAGAGCGCCTGACCCACAGGGACTCTTGGCTGACAAAGCCTTGCTGGAAACACCCTTTCCTTGATTCTGCATCAAACAATTAATCCTCTCACAGCTTTTCCATTTTTTTCCTACAAACTCTAAGAAGCTCCAAGCCACAGATAACACTTGGAGCCATTGACCTTGCTTCCTGATTTGGGGAAGGGCTATAGTCTCAGAAATTGTTTCTTCCTAGAATGCTTTTACTCCACTTTTCCTGGAATTTTATTCTTATCCACTAATCTGTACTGTTCTCCAAGGACCTCTGTCCCTGGAGCCTAATTTCCCCATTTCTATCAGTTGACTGGCCTTTCTGCAGAGGATGCAAAAGAAAAGATTTGCAAGGGATAAATAATACTACATTGTTTCTCCATAGAAACGTCTTCAGAAAAATAGGATTTAGCATTATGAGGGTAGCTTCAATCAAAGAACAATATAAAGAATGATATTTGGTCTTTTATGAGATAGATTTTGAAAGTACCTTTCATATTACTGTTCCTTGAGTTCCTCCTTGAATTAAATGCCAGGGAAGCAGATCATCCCTCCTGATAAATGAAACAATCTGCTTCCCTAGTATTTAATTCAAGAAGGAACTCAAGGGATAATTAATAAACCCATCATGTTTTCCTCCTTTCCTTGGCTGCCAGTAAACTCACAGCTATGTTTTGTGCTCAGTGGTCATTATTATTCTTAGCTAAAGGTTTCTGATAAACCATTTTCTCCTTTCATTCATTGCTGGACTCTCTTATCCATCCTTAGCAAGTATGTGTCTTCTATCTGAGCCATCTCTTCCCTTAGGAAGTAACTGGGGTACTTTTAATAAATAATACTTCAGAAGCGGAGTCAGGGACAGATCACCAGGGGACTTGGCTTTTGGCCCAATTCAGTTCACCAATCATCTGCTGACCCCCATATTACTGGGCGGTCCTCAAGCCCTCTCTTGGTGCTCTCCAGGAAGAGATGCTGGATCTTTTCAAATGATGAAATGCTCCTCAGTTTTCGACTGTGCAAAGCCTTGTCAATAGTTGCCATACTCAATTTTGGCAATAACAAATCCCATGTCCTCAGACCTTCATAATTCAAAACATGAGACACCCATGATTTCAACTTTCCCTTCATCTACAACCTCTCTCCCAACCCTACGACCCATAGCTCCAATTACATCTTGGATATCTCTTTTCAAATATTCTAAACACACCACACACCTAGAAGGCACAAAACTGCTATCCCATCTTTCTAGAAACTTGTTTTTTCTCTACATCTTCTATTTCAATTAATAGAACCACTGTCCACTGAGTTTCCCAAGCTAGAAGCCTGATGACTTTACCCCTCATATTCAGTTGGTTTCCAGGTGTTTCCAAACAAGCTTGTGAATCTGCTGCCTTCCCTGAAACCATGCTGTCTCTGTCCTAGTGCAGGACTTGCTTTTCTCCCTCCTGAGCTATTGCAACAGCTTCCTGAGTCTTTCTGTCACCCAACCTTTCCCTCTACTCCCATATCGCCATCACTGTCATCCTGCTCACTTCCTGCTTAGAGTCCTTCGCTGGCTGCTCAATGCCTGTAACATAACATAAACACCAAATTGATAAAATGCTGCACAAGGTCCAGGACAGTCTAGCCCCAGCCTCCCTCAGCATCATCTCTCCCTTTCCACTAGAACTCCTCTGGTCCAGTCATACTGAATTTCTTGTTCTTTTTAAAACAAGCCATGCTCTTTCGCAACTCTGCTTTTACACTGTTATTCCTTCTGCCAACAACACTATTTATAGTGTCTACTTTTCTACCTGCAAAATAATTTTTATTTTTCATGAATTAACTCAGATATCAACAATACTCTGGCCATGTACCCTGCAATTAAATATTTTTGACCTTTCTACCTTCCCTTAGCTGCTTTCCACAAAGTCTTCCCTAGAATTTACCAAGGTATATTCAAATTGCTCATTAACAGGCTTTTATCTACCCATCACTCTGAGCTAATTTAGGCTAAGAACCATATTTTTCATAGACCCCAGTACCAAGCACAGTAAATGGCAGAAGGTTGGTGCTGATGAAATATTAATAAAGTGGGCAGTGAAATATGAAAGAGGAGTAGGGGGCAAATGTGGGGTGATGAAACATCTCTACTGAACTGATTTACTAATGCAGGACCCTTTATTCAATAGTTCTGGACTCCCTGAGGTACTGAATAATAAAGAAGGGAGTAAAGGTTGTTCTAGCTTGCTATCCTAGCCACTCTGGGGCTCATCTTGCCTCTACCTCTTGCCACATCCTTTAGTGTTCCTTCTATGCCTTCACCACCAGAACAACCCTATCTTACGAGAGGCATCCTTAGAAGATGCAGGAAGGACAAGCCCAATCATGCTATTTTTGCTCACAATTTGGAGTAGATTTCACTAATCTCATCCCATGATAGTGTCTTCTTGTGGGATTTTTGTGCCTTATGGCAAACCCCTCTTGTCCACAAGGATTGAAACTGTTATAGGTCATGTAGCTGATTATATTTTTCAAAGGTGGCTGCACCAGTGCCTCCTATCTCACTTGCTGTTCTATAGTGTGACTTTGCCTTATCCCCATAACTCTCTTCCCCTTGAATCTGGGAAGTCCTGTGATTGCTTTGCTCAATAGAGATAAAACAGCCTTGAGGAGCCATTGAGAAAAAGACCAAGACTGGGTGGAAGGGTGGAAAAAGATGACCCTTGTTATATAGTGGCAGAAAGTTTGGCAATGTTGTTTTTACAATGCAATTGTTTTTGTAATGACATGGAAAATAAAAATAAACTTAATGAACAGGTGGATTTGGCTAAGGCGATTTCCAAGCAGACTGCTAGAGTGATGCCTGAATTCTTTTACCCATATAAATGGAACCATTCAGTGCTAAAGAAAATTTAAAGGACATAGAAAGGATCTAGGATTTCTTGGGTTTGAAAATAAAACTATCATCTCCATTCTCTCACAGAAGAAAATTTTCAAAAGCAGAAATGGCCTTAGGGTGAAGATCAAATCCAGGGTGCTAAAATATGAAAACATCTCAGGGTAAATATCAAGCCAAGGCTGTGACTGTAAAATTCTTTCTGAGGACCTTAGAAAGATCAAAACTGATGTATCATAGGCTCTTTCAAATAGACAAAAGGACTTCTGAGTATCTTAAGGGCGCTCCTTGCAGTTCTTCTCTGTTAAACAACGGGGTTTCTAAGACTCAAGGATGTTGTCTGATAGCAGACTCAGACACGTCCCAAGGTAAAAAAAAAAAAAAAAAGTGCTCATCTCAAAGACATGTGTGAGTATGAGTTTTAACTGATGAAATACATTAATATACAATAAGTCCACAAAACTTTTAAAAGAATTCTAGCAGCTTAGACTGAGAGAGAAGGAGAAAGTACAAAATGAACAGAAGCTTTTGAATCCCTAAACTTTTGTGGGCATCAAGCAGACTAAGAAGCCTACTTTGCTGCAAACATGGAAGCTTCTGTATAGAAAAGGATGACACAGAGGATGGAACTAAGGGCCCAGAAGGCAAAGCCAATAGTCCTAGAGGATGACTCCAGGGAGTAGGACTGAGTCCTAGATAAGGAACTAACAATATGTGCTTGGCTTGAATTGTTATGAACCCATGCTTGCTATGTGCCTTTCACTTTTCCTCTTTTAGAATGAGACTGCAGTAGCTATTATCCTATACTTGTCTCACCTGGGTGTGGGGAGAGGAGACAGATAACTGTATTTATAATTCACAAATCCTTAAAGCAAGAAGAACTATACTAAAAGAATTGCAGCAGAGAAGCCCCCATTGTCACCTGGACCATACTTAATTGATAAGATTTTGGCCTTTGGACTAATGGCACAATGGGATGAAACTTTGAAGGTCTTGGGGCAAGGAATGCCTGAATGCATGTGAAGATGGATATAAATTTTTGTGGTCAGAGGCAGGCTACGTCAGATAATATTTTCCAAAGGTGACTGAAACAGTATCTCACATCTCACATCCACTTTTACAATGTAACCTTGCTGATATGCTATCAAGAGATGGAACCTAATTCCCTTCCCATGGATCTAGGTGGGCTTGTGACTCTTCTAGCCAATGGGATAAAACAGAAATAATAATTTGTGTTTTTCCAGGCTGGGTCATAAAAAGTAACACAGGGACCTTGTACACAGGGACACAGTGTAAGAAGTCCAACTACCCTGAGGCCATTCTGAGAAAGCCCAAACTATAGGGAGAAACCACATGTAGATGCTCCAGTTGACAGCCCCATTTGAATTTTGAGATGACAGGCAATATCAGCTGCTAAACATGTCAGTGAAGATGTCTCTAGATGTTTCTACCCCTCACCCACTGAGTCATAGCCAGCCACTGAGTCTTCTGAGCCCAGATGCTGGACATCATGAAAAACAGAAAAGCCAACTCCACTGTGCTCTGTATGAATTACTGACTCACATAATCTAAGAATATAATAAAATATCTTAAAAGCCATTTAGTTTTAAAATAGTATGTTAAAAAATAAATAAAATAAAATAGTATGTTAGAGAGTATCAAACTGGAGTATATGGACATGGGCTCTCTCAAAATTTTATCACTCAGTGTTGCTGAAGTCTACACCTTGTCCAAGATCCATAAAAAAAATTGAAAAATTATATGAATCCTATATACAAACTAAAAGAATGTAGAGGGCAAAGTTCTGTAAAAGAGTGAGAATGTGGATTATCATCTCTAGATAAATCTACTCATTACATAAGGACAATATTAGAAGACAGCAAAGTTATCCAGAGAAGCAAGAGGATGAAAATATTACCTAGACAGTGTTGACTCCCAAATACTGACACCTTGGATGTTATGATTTTTCCTATAGGTTTTCAACCCTTTTCCTGAAATTAAAAATCTGTAAAAAGACTTCCACTTCTGGTAAAAATGGAGTAAGAAACACCAGAATTAGCAAAATTATATGTAGACTATATATATTTCTGGTGTTGTCTAATAAATCTGAAAAGACTAAAAAGGAGGCAAGCATTTACAAGTAACTGAACTTTGTCCCAGAAAAACAATCAAGAATATTTATAAGAATACGTAAATAAATATCCAGCCAGCACTTAACAAGGTATAATTCACAATGTCTGGCATCAAAAACTAATAGACATTAGAAGAGGTAGGAAAATATGACCCACAATGAGTAGAAAAATCAATCAACCGAAACCAATCCAGAACAGACACAGATGTTAGACCAGCAGAAAATAACATTAAAACAGTTCTTATAAGTTACTTCCATATGTTCAAAAAGTTAAGTAGAAACATGGGAGATATTAAAAAGACTCAAATAAAACTTCTACAGATGAAAACTATGATGTTTGAGATATAAACTATCTGGATTAACAGAGTTTAGAAATTGCAGAAGAAAAGATTAGTAAACATAAAGATATAGAAATAGACACTACCCAAAATGAAACACATGGAGAAAAAATAATTTTACGAAGTGAGCTGCGAGATAATTTCCAATAGTCTATTGTACATTTAACTGGAGTCCCTGAAGGAGGGAGATAAAGGAAAAATATTTGGAAAAATAACAGCAATTTTTCTCCCAAATTTGATGAAAACTATAGATCCACAAACACAAACAGCTCAATAAACTGCAAGCACAGCAAATATAAGAAATGTACATCAGGGCACACTGTAATCAAATTGTTCAAAATCAGTGCTAAAGAGAAAGTCTTTAAAGTAACCTGGAGGTGGGGGTTAGGGAAACATTCTAGATACAAAGAAGCAAAGGTAAAAATGACAGATTTCTCATCAGAATCAACACAAGGGAGAAGAGAGTGGAGCATCTTGAAAACAATGAAAGAAAAAAACCTGTCACCTAGAATTCTATACCCAGTGAAACTGTCTTTCAAAACCAAAGGTCAAGTTAAGGGCTTTTTCAGAAATACAAAGCTAGAAGAATTTATCATCCACAGACTCACACTACAAGAAATGTTCAGGCAGAAATAAGGAAAATGATACCAGATAGAAATCTTGATTGATACAAAAGAAAGAGGAGCTTTGGAAATAGGTAAATATGCAAAATTTCTAATTATTTAAATCTAAAGGGTAACTGTTTTAATCCAAATCATAATAATGTTGTATATTTATAGCATAGATAAAAGTAAAATTTATGACAATAGCCCAAAGAATGGGAGGGAAGAAATAGAAGTATACTACTTTAAGGTTCTCATAAGTGATGTTTTATAATATCACTTGAAGCTAGATTACATTACCTGAAGATGCATATTCTGAACCCTAAGGCAAACACTAAAGTAACAAAACAATAACTTACAACTAATAAGCTAAAAATGAGATATAATGGAATTACAAAAAACATTCAGCCTAAAATAAGTTATAAAAAAGTGGAAAAAGGGAACAACAATAACAAAAACAGGTGGTACACAGAGAAAACATTAGCAAGAGGACAGATTTTTATTTTAATAATATCAATAATCACATTAAATACAGTGGTCTAAACTAAATAATATACTGGGTCAAAAAAGAAAAATTAAAATTATTTTGAACCGAATGAAAAAAACACAACATACTAAAATTTGTGGGGCACAGCTAGAGTAGTACTTGGGTGAAATTTATAGCACTGAATGGCTGTATTACAAAAAAGTAAAGGGCTCAAGTCAATGGCTTGAGATCACGTCTATCTTAAGAAAGTAGAAAAGGAGAGCAAATTACATTTATAGTAAGCAGAATAAAGGAAATATATAATATCAGAATAAAAATCAATGAATGAGAAAACAGAAACAGTAGGGAAAAAAATCAATAAAGCCTCCAGCCAAATTGATGAGGAAAAAAAAGATAATCAAATTAACAATATCAGGAATGAAACAAATAGCATCACTACAAATTCTACAGATAATAAAAGGAATATTAGGAACTCCTCTATTCCAATAAATGAAACTTAAATGAAAAGGACAGTTTTGAAAGACACAATCCACCAAAGTTTACTCAAGAAGCTATAACCTGAATTGCCCTATATCTATTAAAGAAATTAAATTTGCAACTAAAAACATTTCAATAAAGAAAATAAAGACCCAGATGACTTCACCTATGAATTGTACCAAATGTTTCCAGAAAATGGAGAGGAGGAAACACTCCAACTCATTCTGAGGTCAGCAGTACTCTGATAACAAAATTAAATAAAGACTTATGAAGAAAACTATAGACCAATATCCCTCATGAACATAAATGCAAAAAATTTAAATAAATTAGCAAACCATATCCAACAAGACTTAAAAAAAATTAATAGGGCATGATCAAGTGAGGTTTATCCCAGGAAGGCAAGTTTGGTTTAACATTTGAAATAAATTCACCATATTAAATAAATAAGGGGAAGAAAACCTTATATGATCATTTCAATGGATGAAGCAATTGAGAAAACCTAAAAAACTCTTAGCAAACTGGAAATAAAAGAAAATTCTTTGGTCCATAATGACACCATGAAAAACCAATAGCTAGTATCATACTTAACAGTAAAAGGCTGGATGCTTACTCCTTTGAGATCAGACAAGGATATTTACTCTTACTACTTCTATTCAACATTGTACTGGAAGCTCTAGCTATTGCAATAAGTAAAAGAGATAAAAAGCACCCAGACAAGAAAGGAGATAATACTGTCCTTTTTCGCAGATAATATGATTGTCTATGTAGAAAACAGTGGAATATGCCCCAAAAGAGCTTCTAGAATTAATTGAAATTTTTATATCATGTGCAATAGAATTAAAATAAATACATAGAAAGAACTCTAACAAAAGATATATAATACCCATACATAGAAAATAATAATATACCGTTAAGAGAAAATAAAGACCTAACTATATGGATAGATAATACTATGATTAGGGGTCAAACAACTCAATATTACTGTGATGTTAATTCTATCCAAATTGATTCATGCAATCCTGACAAAATCCCAGCAAGCTGGTTCTAAAATTCTTACGGAAATGCAAAGGACTTAAAATAGAACAACTTTGAAAAAAGAGAAACAAAGTGTGAGAACTAACACTACCTGATTTCAAGACAGTTAGGTATCGGTGCCAATATGAACAAATAGATCAATGAAACTGAAGGTACAACCCAGAAACAGACACATGTGTAAATAAACACCCGATTTTTGACAAAGGTAAAAAGATAATTCTGTGGAGAAAAGGTGGTCTTTTTAACAAATTTTTAACAAAATTACTAGATTAATTGCATATTTATATGCCCTCTATACCACCAAGAAAGAACTTCAGTACAGACTTTCCACTATTTAAAAAATTTTTAAGTCAAAATGCAATGTAAATTTCAATATAAACCTGAAACTACAGTATTTCTAGAACAGAATATAGGTGATAATATTTGCAATCCTTAGTTAGACAAAGATTTCTTAGATATGACATTGAAAACATGATCCAAAATGGGAAAAATTATTTGGACTTAATTCTAATTAAAAACGTTTGCTTTTCAAAAGATACTGTTAAGAAAATGAAAAGACAAACCACAGACTGGAAGAAAATATTTGCAAAACATATTATCTGATAAAGAGCCTATATCCAGAATATATAAAGATCTCTCAAACTAAGTAAGGGGGGGCCTGGGTGGTTCAGTCAACTGAGCATCCAACTCTTGATTTTGGCTCAGATCATGATCTCAGGAATGTGAGATTGAGTCCAAGTTGGGCTCCCTGCTGGGTGTGAAGCCTGCTTCAGATTTTGTCTCTCGCTCTCTCCCTACCCCTTCCCCAGTTTGCTCATGCTCTCCCTCTCTCTCTCCCAAAGAAATAAATGAATGAACGAATGTCAAAAGAGTTAAAAGACACTTCATCGATTAATACATATAAATATCAAACATGCCCACAAAACTATGCTTGATGTCATTGTATTTTAGAAAAATGCAAATTTATACCAGGGCAACATTCACCATCTATCCATTAAGATGACTAATATTAAAAAGACTAATCACACCAAGTGTTGGTGAAGATGTGTGAGAACTGAAACTCTCAATCACTGTGGGTAGGATTGTAAAGTGGTGAAGTCACGTTGGAAAACAGTTTGGTAATTTCTTTAAAAATTAAATGTACACCTTCCATTTGACCCAGCCATCCCACTCCTAGGTATTTATCCAATTTAAATGAATGTGTATATCCATACAAAGACTTGTACCTGAATATTCACAGCAATGTTATTTATAATACCCTGGAACTGGAAAGAACTAAAATATTCATCAATATATGATGAAATAAACAAGCTGTGGTATATTCATACTTTGGAATATTACTCTGCAATGAAAAGGAATGAACTCTTAACAGATACAGTGAACAGATAATTTCAAAATAATAATAAGAGTACAAAGGGGCATGGAAGTAACTTCTGGGGGTGATATATATGTTCATTATCTTGATTTGTGGCTATGGTTTCATGGATATATACATGTCAAAAGTTTTCAAACTATACACTTTAAATATGTGCAATTTATGTAATTTAAATATGTGTGAATGTCAATTACATCCCAACAAAACTGCTTTAAAAATTTAAATGTCAAATAAAAACTGTCAAAAAGTCTTTGCACCACTCTGTGGCCTATAACAGCACAGCTCTTGCGAAAAGGCAGCCTGCAAAAACACAACTTTCTTTCTACTAGATGAAGGCAGAAAACCTTGGTCTGTGAGGACACTGCTGAGAGCAGGGATGATGCCCAGTGTGTCAGGTATGTAGAAATTATCAATGCTTTTTCCTCTCTCCTGCTCAGGTCACTTGATTTAAACAGGGGCAATAGAGTCTCTTAGGAATAACAACTGGACCCCCATCTATGGAAGGCAAGAGATCATCAGATACCAAGGCATTGGGGGTTTCCCAACAAAAGTGAGAAAGAAGATGGGGCCCAGGAGAGAGGAGGCTGTCACTGTGAGCCAGACATAGCTCTAGGACTAAAGGAAGGAGGGGAATTGGTGGCTGCAGATGTATCTTGCAGCTGTTGTGGGAACTCAGCCCATCCCGGCCACCATGGTGCTGTGTGTGCCCTCCAGGAGAAAGGGGACAGTGTCTATGAACTGAAAGGACTGATTCACAGAATTCGGTAGCACTTCGGGATCCGAGCCACCAGCTGGGACATGCCATCTGTCTGGATCACAGCACTCTTCCTACTGAGTGTAACAGTCCACCTCCTGGTAGACTGTGGAGCTGCCATGGCGTTGACAGCACCAAGGGCATCCTCTGCCTTCTGTGGAGCTCCTGCAGGGCCACCCCAAGGTGGAGCAAAGGGGATTCAACCCAGCTCAAGGAGAGGGACAGCGCCGGCCCAGGCTGCACAAAAGTGAAAGGACTTGAGGCAGAGAACAGAGCTGGGCTGAGGAGCTCTAACAAGGGGACCCAAACAACAACCCATCAAAGCCCCCATTTGAGAAAAACATAGGAAGAAATAATATTACCCTCTTTCTTCTAAAAAAAAAAAGCATTATTGCCCAGGGTGACCCAGAGGTTAAACAGCTCTCAGGTGGCAGTGATATACTTACAGCTCTGTAGCACGAGGACTCCATTGATCTGGAATAAGAAGCCGTGGTGTGGACGATCAGAACAAGGCATTGCGGCTGTCACCAACGGTTTAGGAGTGCTAGGCAGGCTAGCTTGGCCAGTGAGGACCAGGGCTAATGTCTGACGCATTTAAGGTAACCTCTGGAGGATTCCCGGAGACACCCAGGAGCAAAAAACTACAAATCTACCCATGCATTTTAAATGCAATTATATAGTGACTATCAACAGTTAACTTTTAGTATTAATATGATGAATTTCTGCCCACAGGCTAGGAAATAACTGAGATTAACCTGAATTAGTACCCCAATCCACAGGAAAACATTTTCCTACTATCGGAGAAAAGGAAATACAACAACAAAACCCTCTCGACATGGTGGTCCATATTCAGAGATGTATGCTGGGAGATCAGAACAGATCCAGACTGAGCAACTCCAGTGAGAGGAGATCATTCTGCAAAATGATATAACATACCCCAGACCCTTTTATAACATAACATCCAGAAAAATCAAAGTACACAACAGGGTTTAAACGAAAGTATGGACTAAAATTCCTCAAGTATTCACTATGAGTTTTTCAAAAATGTTTATCTGTTGGGTCCTTACACTGCACTTCCCAGTGAGTAAAAGATCTACTGTGTGTGGTTATTGGTGTCCGAGGGAGCTCGCTCGCTTGCTCGCTGTCTCTCAATAACAGAGTACGAAGAAACAGAATAAAACTTAGGATTTAGATTAGGCAGCAAGAGAAACGTGATGGCAAGAGGCATAAAGCCCTGGAGTCGTTGTCTAAGCGACGTTTTAAACCCCCGTGCTTTTTGGGAGCACCTGTCTTTCGGAGACAGAACCATCTCCAAACATCCTGACAGTTCAAAGACACAAACAACAAAAACTGGCACTGCAATACATCATTCTTGTGCTTACTCTTTTATCTCTAAGACTAAATATTTTCGAATATCCATCTGATGTGCTAACTAATGAAGGCAGAGTCCATTCTTTCCATAAACAAACGGTTTTGTTAAAAATTCAAATCAGACATAGCAGAATCTTCCCATTTGCTGGTTGCTAACGTATCCCAACCACGACATATATTCTTACATGTTCCAATTCAGCAAAGTCTTTTTCTCTTATCTGGAGATGCCAGGTTTGGACGGCGTATGTTTAATCTAGCCAAGAGAACATATTTCCTCCCTGAAACACGGCCTTGACAGCAAGGCAAAGTGTGATTAAGTTGTGTCACAAATAGGTGTGGCTCAATCCATCTGGCACAAGGGAGTCTATGCTGCCTAATTAGAAAATTTAATGATCTGATCGGATCAAACATCCATTTACAGTTTTGATAAGTGAAATTACTCAATTATATTACTGTAAATGGTTGTGAGCTGGTGTCCTAACGAAACCCCCAGAGCCAGGAGTATGGACCTTGGGATGATGCGACTCGTACACATTTAGGTCAGCAATACATATCATAGCAAAGGAATGATGCACGACTTTCTGAAGCTTCTTGGCCAGTAACTTGTGAAATGCTGATCTGATTTGCTTGAAAATTTTTAAAATAATTGGCTCCTGCTGGCTGAGGCCCCATGCCAACACCGCATGGTAATTCATTCGTGACATTCCTAGAAGAGAGAATCTGCCGGAAGAGCTGCAGTAATATGTTTAGGGAATAATCATGCCACCTCCGAATAGGATGCATAAAAGGAAGCAAACAGCAGGAGGCCAGCAGAGAGGCCTCTGGGTTTCCAGGGAAAAGATTCTCAATTTAAATGGAAATTGTATGACTGTTCCTCCTTTCTCCCTTCTCAAACTCCAAGTAAGACAGTAGCTAGGACCATTTCAAGATCAAGTATACAATCCCAGAAATAATTATTTAGGTCTCCTGGATTTGGTATTTATTAACCAAAGCTCTGGAGACTCTGATGGTGACTTTGCAAAGAATCTGCTTGAGGCACCATGTTCTGGGTTTTTATAGATGTCACTTGATTCTTGGGAAGCTTTTCAAGAAATACGTGCACCCTTTGAGAAACAAACAAAACCACTAAGGTAATTGAACTTTTCTGGAAATAGCAAGGACTGTATTGTAGCTCAGAGCTAGAGTAAGGAAACTCAAAGAGAAACAGGAACCAAGATTATGAGAAAACAAACAGTGGGACTAGGGTTGATCACTTAAAAAATAAAAATTAAATAAGGAAGGGAGGGAGGAAGGGACAAAGCAAGTTTCAAGAAAAGATTCAGGGGACAAAATGTGAAGAGAGGCAGTATCAGAAACTGAGTGACAGGAGAATCCAAGAAGGAACAAGGATACAGGGAACTGTTCCACACCGAGTGCCAGGACACAGCTCCATCACTATTTGCCCCCAACCCCAAGTGGAGATGGTATTCTTCAGGAATTAACATGTTAGGAAAGCTATAAAGGACATAGCAGAGACATCTAGATCTGAACTTGGTCTGCATACCCTGTGATCTGAACAAGGCATTCACGCCAGTTGTTCTTAACAACCCACTGCTGGATGCTCATTTTCGAATTCCAACTCTTGGGTTTTCCCTATCTACAAGGATGAAGAAAGGGTAAGAAAAACAAGACAGAATCCCAACTCTAGGAAATGGCAACAAAAAGAGTCTGCACTGATAATGTCCCAGAATAAAGAACTTCAGCTCCAAGCACGCTGGAAGACCACTACAAGGGGAATAGAAGAAATAGCGAATGGAAATCTAGCAAAAGCTGGCAAGAGCTGAGGGTTGAATGGACTGACTAGGACCAGCCATGACCACCCAAGTGTGAGAGGATACAATAAACTCCATCGTCAGGTTCTAAGAAGTCCTGTCTGGTGGAACAGACAAGCACAGTGCCAGGCTTATAGGCAGGGACAATTCTTGGGAGAGGCAGTAAAGGTGACAGTAAAGGATTCTGAGTTAGGGTGGATACTAGACTCTCAAAACTAGAACACAGTAACCAGGGGACGAGGAGTCCCAAAATATTACGTGACTAAGGTTAATTAGGGTCCAGGATTACTGACCTGGGATTAGAGCCACCCTCCAAGACAAGGGTCCTGGGAGGAAACTGGCCCCATGCATAATAATGTGGAAAAGAGGAGGTTGAGATGGTTGCTTAGCTGGTGCCTAAAGGTCTGATCATTCCTTTTTGAAGACAGGTGGTCTAACCTGGAAAATAGAATGCTTCCCCTCACCCTCAAGGGAGGGGAGTTCTCAATACATCACAAAGCCTGGTTCTCAAGGCTCAAGGATTGGATAAGGCTGAGCACACAGGGGGCAGGTTATTATTGCTGGCAGATGGCTAGGCTGATTCAGGCAAGGAAACTCATAAGAAGCTACACACCAGGAGTCTCCAAATTTCCCCCCTTTAGAGATAGCTTCTTATAGAGATAAGGTTGAGATATATATACAGGAACAGTGGTCTAACAGAGATTTTATTTATTTAAGAATGCAATTATATGAGAAATATCACAAAAGCATAAAAATCAGATCATGTTCAATTATATTTAATGGATATAAGTGTAATGACAGAAAATCTATCCTATCCCAGAAAGTCCAAGATACAAGGAGGCAAAACTAATAGATCATCAGGAAAAGGATACCGTCAAATATCATTAATTAAGCAAAGAATATTTACTGCCCATAACTATGTGTTAAATGGTGTGCTAGGTAATGTGAAAATTTGAGAATAAATAAGATGTGGTTCCTACACTCAAGGGACTTTTAAACTAATAGCAAGGAGGTAGGGGTCTGGGGAGGAGCTAAAACATATTAAACACCGCAGGCTCTGCCTATGCCTGTTGGACCTTTTGTGCTTAGGCTGGGACCACAGAAGACTACTCTGCCCACGTGGGCAGCAGCCTAGCAGAGCTGAGGAATAACCCCCTGGGAGCAGACCTTAGCCAATGACTCTCAGGAGTTAATATATAAATACCTCAACTCCTTCACCCCTCAGGTGGGATAATCCTGAGACATGTGTTTTGTACTGCTTCCAAGAGTTTCCTCATGGGCTTAAGCTCCAGGCAACCACTGTGGTTGTGGCTTTAATAACAGCCTTTACCGTCTGCCTTCTTTCCTGCACTCCTCTACTGGTATCCTTGCATTTCCCGAATAAATGAATTGCACTTGAATCCTTGTTTCAAAGATAGCTTCTCAGGGGATCCAAACCAAGACAAGGACCTACTAGATGATTTACACTCATTAATTCATTTAGTCCCTTTAGCAATTGGATAAAGAGAAATATTTCATTATAGCACTTTACTGCTTGAGATTCTCCATTACTTCTCTATCACATTCAGGACTTAAAAAAAAAAAAAGTGTATCACAGCGTGGTAGACACAAACTGAGCAGCTTCCTGACCCCTAATCATTCTCCCAGTGGCTAGAACTATGCTATTAGCCCCTCCTTTGGGTACATGCATCTTACTCATCTCCAAAATGAGGCTTTAAAAGGGGCCACCAATCATAGAATTCTGCTTCTGTCACACATGGTGTGGGGATGTGACTCAAGCAGGAGAGTCAGTCTTTTTGGGATATTTTTACAGTTAGAACCAAGAAAAGCTGTACGCTCTCTCTGCCATGGTGACCTGATAAAAGGTGAGAGCCTAGGAACATTATGTCCACATCTATAGGCTCACTGAGAGAAAGTTCATCTTTGGTGGGGAGGACAGAACCAATAGAGCGCAAAGAAAGCAGAGGCAGCATACAGAGTTAAAGGAAGTTCTAGGGGCTATTTGCCTCTGAAGCCAGACTGACCCTTGCCCTTCTTTGGCATTCATTACAAGTCAATGATGTTTCTTTTTAAAATCAAAGTCAGATAAAGTTGGATTCTTGCCACTTGCAATAGAAAGATACTGGCCTAATGCACACAACATGGCAGAGACTATAGACTGGCTTGCTCAGCATTTATCCCAACATGGTATAGAAGGCAGAGGTTGGAAATAAAACCATAAATTTCCCAGGATCTCTTATAGGTGGAGCTCTGGGTAGAACTTAGATTCCACAAATCAGAACACCTCAAGTGAGCCTTTGTTTCAGAACTGAGGCGAGCAGAAAGAGACAGGCAGGGTGCAGAGCATCCAGTTGTGGGTGCTGATTAGACAGAGGTAAGGCTATACTGCAATCAATAGCTTTCTAATTTGGGAGGTGCTTCCTGATTTAACAGCTTTCTGAATTGGGGAGGCAGTTTTCCTAATCATGCCAGCAGCTGAGTGCTTCTAAGACTTGTTATTTCTCCCAATAATTTTGGAGCACCTAAAAGCCTATCTTAAAATCCTTACTGCTTGCACTAAATAGAGTAGATTCAATTATAGGTATGTGAGCTCTGGACTGATCATCTGGCATGGCATGTATGGCCCTTCATAACTTCTTACTGTCTACTCATTCTCTTGCCCTTCCTCCTCCTTCCCCTCTGCACGACGTCCCCCACCCACTCTTCCACGTTCCAGCCACACTGAAGGACTTGGTGCTGCACAAACATATGCTTGTGGTGATGCCCTTTGGATAATGAGAAATGTGGGTCCAGGTCTTAGAAGTGAATTCTAGACTCAACAGATTTAGCAATCAGCTACATGGAGTGATACATAAAATACCTGAAGTAGATGAACTTCAGAGACAGGATGAGATGGCTGAAAACCAAACTTCAGGGGAGGCCTGCATTTAAGGGAACAGAGACAACAGGAGAAGTTGAAGAAAGCCTGAGAGTGGTCAGAAGTGCTGGAAGAGAAGACACGGTCATAGAAGCCAATAGAGAGCAAGATCCGAGACATCACCACCACAGAGAGGGAAGTGAGGAAAGACATTCAGCACACAGATTTCTGATGTTTCTGATGGAGTGGTAGGAATGGAAGCTCAAATGTCCAAGGTAAAGGGATGGGTAGTGAGGAAGCAGAGGTAATGAGAAGAGCAAAGAGGGAAGAGAGATAGTATCATCATGGGTTTTACTATTTTATTAGGAACAGATGCCCTCCAAGCACCACTAGCCCTATGCCAGCCTCAGTGTGATATACCTGGTAGGGTCCCCACACTAATGGCATTAATATCTGTGAAATGTGTCCTTACCCCCAACAAAAAAGATGAAGGAGAAAAAGAGTAGCAAAAGACAAAAATTTTTAAGTAAATTTAAAAAATAAAGTTTAAAAAAATGTGTTTAATAAATAGAAAAATAAAGAGAGAGGGGAAAGGAAGTTTAGCCCATGCCCAATTCTATGTCCTAACCTCCAGGCTCAAGTTCTTTCTGACCCTGCCAGCATTCATCATCACAAAACGACCCAGAGCTCTAAAATGCCTCTCTCTCAGAAATGTCACAAGTAGTGTTGCTTTCCTGTGCGTTGGCAACTGAAAGACCACTGCTATATGGGTAGAAATGTCTCCCCTAGACAAGATAATTCTAGGGTCAACCACAGGAAAGAACCAGCAGGCACATGGCACATGACTTCAGTCTCTGTCTCAGCCACCAAGATCTGGGTTCCAGGAAATGAGGCCTGAACCTACACCTGTGCTCCTGGCAGGTACTGGCTGGAAGCAGCTTCTGCTCATGGGGCAAGAAGGCATCCAGCAGTGAACCAGACATTTAAGGTGAATCTGCTGTATCTGGAAGCAGGCCATCTCATGGTCTTCAGTCTGTCTCTCTTTGTTGCTCTACCTTGTCTCAGCCATGCAGTGAGGATCCACATTCTTGAGTTGCTATGAAAGGATTATGAATCTTCCCAGAGGACAGAGCAGAAGCCCCTGATCTCAGTGGACTTTCAGCCCTGGGACTGCCTCTTCTCACTCTTCCTCCAGGCACCTGATGTTACAGCATTACTCCTCCCCAGTGCCAGGTTTTATTTCACCCTCTCTCAAGGACCTGTTTGGGGAAAACCATTTCAATCATGCATACATGAGGTCAGAGTAACTCCATCTTCCATATATTCCATACATCCATTTCTTCACTCAATTATCCCTGCAATTTGTTTAACATGTTCTATGTTTGAGGCATTGTGCTAAACACTGAGATATAATGGCAACAAGGCATATTTCTTTCCTTAAGAAGTTTCCCTCGACTATAAAAAAAAAAAAAAAAAAAAAAGAAGTTTCCCTCGAATAAATTTCTCAGAATCTTATAATAGGGAGACTATGGTAGCCCCACCTATGCTTCAAAAACTTCTCTACAGAGTTGCTTTGAATGATGGGAGTGAGCAGGGCACCTGAGATTGGTGAGCAGTCAGTTGACCATGACCAGTTCCCACCTCCCTGGAGCATATGCACCTTGGATTTGTGGTCATTCAGGAATGACTCACTCCCCACCACAGGCCCTGCCACCCAGACAAGATGTGCTGCCAGGAGGGGTTCACTATGAAACACTATGAAAAGGTGTGTACAAAGCCCTGGAGCCAAACTGAGACTGTTCCTACTGGGGGAGGAAAGATAAGGAAAGGTAATCCAGAACAGGATGTTTACACACAAAGGGAAATTAAAACTAGTGTGCTTGCACACAGAGCAAACATTTTAAAATGTAAGCCAAGAAGGCGGTAACCACTGAGTGGAAAATCAGGCATGGGGGGAGGGGGGTCCCAGAGCCAAGCAGAATTCAAGCGTAATTTTGGAGAGAAGGAGGGATACATCTCCCCTAAGGACAAGAAAAAAAGAGGAAGAGGGAGGAAGATGATCCTGATGGATTCTGATTAGAAGAATAGACACTGGGAATTCAGATACAGAGGGGTAGTGAATTCTCCTTCATTTTTGCTATGCAAAGTCCAGTGATCTTTCCAGTTAGGGGGCTTCCCACAGTGTGTAGCGGTGGTTGAGACAGCGCCTCTCTAAAGAGGTAGAGGGGAAACAGCCTCACTTCACCTCACCCTACCCCACCAGGCCCTGAAAGCCAAGGTATGACCCATGACATATGTTCAATCAGAAGCTCCTTCTAGATCTTTCGATGAGGTGAATGTGACTTAAAAGTTAAGGGGAGGTATATTAGTTACCTATTGCTGCATAACAAATTAACCCAAAATTTAGTAGCTTAAAGCAACAAATATCTATTCTCTCGGTTTCTGTTAGTTGGGAATTCAGAAGTAGCTTAGCTGGATGGTTCTGGCTTAAGATCTCTCATGAGATTTTAGGCAAGATTTTGGCTGGGACGCATCACCTGAAGGCTTGACTGGGGTTTAGGATCTACTCCTACTCCTACAGCAGTTTCACCTTAAGGATCTACTCCCTACTCCTAGGGAATAACACATCCCACATCCCATAACTCACAGGACTATTAACAGGGAGCCATAGTTCCTCACTGATTATTAGCAGGAGGCCTCATTTCCTCTCTACAAGGACTGCTCCAAAGAGCTTCTTGAGTGACCTTATGGCATGGCAGTTGGTTTTCCCCAGAATAAATAATCCAAAAGAAAGGCAAAACCATGATGTCTCCGGGGATTCACACACTGTCATTTCCATTATATCCCACTGGAGACACAGGAGGGCCCTATCCAGTTAAGACAGGGATTGCCAGGGATCCCTGGGTGGCGCAGCGATTTAGCGCCCGCCTTTGGCCCAGGGCCCGATCCTGGAGACCCGAGATCGAATCCCACGTCGTGCTCCCGGTGCATGGAGACTGCTTCTCCCTCTGCCTATGTCTCTGCCTCTCTCTCTCTCTCTCTCTCTCTCTCTTTCTCTCTCTCTCTCTCTCTCTCTGTGACTATCATAAAAAAAAAAAAAAAAAAAAAAGACAGGGACTGCCAGCGGTGTGAGAACCAAGGGATGAAGATCATCAGGAGCCATTTGGGGAACTAGCTACCACAGTCCCTAATGGCTGATCAGCTGTCCAGCACTAGTGCCCTGCAGGGATGGCAATAATGTCAGAAGCAGCAGCCCTGGGAGCATCCAATCATATCCCTCCTGCAGCCAACCCTCTAGACCAGATTTGAGTTCTGATTATTTTCCGAGCTCGCTCCTCCATCCTCCTGTGGATTCTGTTGGTCTCCACATCCTTATAAATCTTTTGTCTTGCTAAAGACAAAATGGCCAGTTTCTGTTGTTTGCAATCAAAAGCCCTAACTGGAACAGATGATACTGACCTCCAGGAAGGTATAGATGAGCTCACGTGAGAATAAAGGAGAAGACAGAACAGAGGATAGAGTTGTGAGTTTAAGAAAGCTCACCAGGAGTAACACTAGGGGTTATCCAAGAGAAAAATATAAGAAAGGTTGAGCAGCCATGGGGACCAACAGGGATTTGTGTAAGACCCAACTTAGAAATCAATATAGAACAGATTGTTCTTTTTTGTTTTATTTAATTCAACAAATATTCTCATATTTTAATAGAGGTCCCCTTGGGTCATTGAGAACTATACAAACTGCAGAGCCCAAACTAACTTAGAAACTTAGCAGATTTCATATTTTTGCTCATTTATTTAATTTGGACCTCAGGTGGAGAAGATTGAGTAATTTGTACTTCTTATATTTTTCCATTAAACCCCCTCTCTTATTTTATGTATCTATTCTCTTCTATTCACATATTCACTTCCCCAATCCCATCCCTATAGTCAGTCATTCTAATGGTTCAATCTATATCAGTTTATTTGTATGTATTAATGCAAATGGGTACTGTTTTGTATGCATTCATTTTTAATTTGTGTAAATGTTGTGTTATAGATCTCATTCTCGTTCTTACTTTTCATGAGCTCTGTTTTTTAAGATTCATCTATGTTTTTATGTTCACATCTAATCAACGGCTTCTAACTGCTGCAGAGGCTTCCATGGCATACATCTACCACATGTTACCTTCCCATTCTCTCAGGAATGGATGCCCAAGATGCATTTAACTCCTGGCCATCACCACAAATAACTGTTGTGAGCATGCATGCCCCCTTTGCAATATATCTCTTGCACTGGAATGAATGGGTCAGAGGGTATGTGTATACTTAATTTGATGAAGCCATGCCTGATTGCTCCCCAGAATGCCTCCACAAGTCCACTCCCACTAGAGGTACATGAAGGTGAAAAGTTTAACTTAAAGATTCATGGCCAATATGCTGGCACCATAGAAGCAGCCTCTGGGTGTCTCCAATCTTGACTAAAAGTATCTTAGAGTTACATGTTCAATGTTTTTCTCTCATTACAACATTTTGCAGGTGCTCCCTCCTTTGCCATCTCTAAATAACACATCCCACAATAAGTTTCAGAATATAAAGGAAGAGGAAGAAGTCTAGTAGTGCGACCTTTTGCCTCCAGCTCAGCCCTGCCCACCCTTCTTGTGAGCTCTCAGGACCTTCAGATGTATGTGTGGACCATGCATGGACACTGAGAAGCTTTTTGATTAAGTAAGCTTTCCTCAACTTCTAACTTGGCACTGAGTATACTGCTTGACTCCTCCTCTTCATCTAGCATTGATAAATCAGATGGTCACCAAAATTATATGACCTCTATTATTTGTTCCCAGAATTATCTGGGGAGAGGCAAAAGAAAAATGAGGCAAAGGTCAAAGGAAGGTGAGTACAACAGACTTCCCAGTTAACTGGTAGGAAAATGCAAGGTTACTGGGAGAAAGTGGACTATTGGATCCCAGAAAACAAAAAAGATGAATTATCCAAGTCAGACTGGATTTCAAACTGTCACCCCACATAATCAGAGAGCCCAAAGAGCTTCTCCAATTATGATCGATGTCCACCAAGAATAAGCTAACATTAGATGGGGTTTTTATAGTTTACAGTATACTTTTACAAAATGACTTTATTGTTTCCCAATGTAGCCATGAGGAATTAGGACAGCCACACTGAAGGTCTCCAAGTTATGGTAGACAGAACTCAGGATCAAAGAGTTTTTAATGACTTGCCTATGATCACGTTGCTGGTCAGTTGTAGAGCTGAAAACCAAATGCAAACTCCAGTGTGGGATCTGGAAATGTGGCTGATAACAATGCAAAATTCCACTGTTGAAAGAGAATTTGGAGCCAGAGTGGAGTTCAGTATAATAGAATCCAATTCAAGTATAATATTTGTTGTTACAGGAAACTTCTAAAGTGGGATGATACATTATGTGGGATGCTTCCAATCTGGGTGTACTGTTTACTGGAGGAGCAGAGCAAGAGAGTTGTTGCTGAAGGAAAATCTACAGTTCCCTTCTTTTTTTACCTGTTTACAAGTCAAAAGATGAGGTAATCTCCCCTGAGACTATAAATCAACTCTCTGGTGTCCCCCTCAAGGAGATCAGAAGAGGCTGCTGCTCCCCACACTCTGCTGTGCACACACACATCCACATATGCAGCAGTTCTTGGAGCTACCCACAGGTGGGTGCAGCTTCCCTGGACCCCCAGTGTTCAGAGAGAGGCAGGGCAGGGCTTCCAGGCTGGGGATCTGCAGTCCATGCTGAGAAGAGAGAGATCAAAAACACAGTGGTTCTAGGATCCCAGGCAGAAGTAACAGACTTCAGAACAGCTGAAAAAAAAAAATTCTGTTTTATTGTAAAGACGGAAGAGACTGCCTGCTCCAAAGATGTGCAGTGTCTTGTCAAAATTCCTCCCTGAACCCTGTGGAGTAATTTCAGGTCCAAATCCTGCTGTCTGCGGTACTGCTCCACATGCTTCACTTTGGGGACTGGAAGAAAAGACCTTTCTCATGGTTCCCCCAGTCCCAGGGACCCCTATTGCTGACTTCTGACCTCTAACTTCTGGTCACTCTTTATCCACCTACTGGCAGGGTTTCTGTGGTAAGAAAGACCAGCTTAGGCATGAATAATCATGCCTAATCACCATTAGATATTTTCTCCAGGCTCCTATGGTTTTATTGATGAGAGAGAACCTGTGTGAGAGGTGATGCAGGTATGAGAGAAGACAAGTAAAAGTAAGCTTAAATTGGACATGAGAATCCTACTTGATCAGTGTCACCTCCCTGCCAATGACAAAGATTGCTGAGTAAGGGCCTTCTACACTATTCACTTTCTCTAGATGTCTATTATCATTGCTATTTGCATGGCTAGTATATTGGGTTTGCTGGGGCCACCATAACACAGTACCACAGGCTGGGGGGTCTTAAACAATAAAAATTTACTGTCCCACAGTTCTGGAGGCTGGAAGTCCAAGATCAAGGTGCCAGCAGGTAGGTTCCTCTGAGGGGAGAATCTGTTCCAGGCTTCTCTCTTACCTTTGGGTAGTTTGCCAGCAATCTTTAATGTTTCTTAGCCTAGAGAAGACAGCCTGATCACTGTCTTCATCTACTTAGGTCATTCTCCCTATGTGGATAGTCTGGGTTCAATTTCCCCCTTTTGTAAGGATGCAGCCAGGCATATTGGATTAAGGTACCCACCACACTCCAGGATGATCTCATATTAACTAATCACATCTTCAACACTATTTCCAAATAAGGGCCCATTCTAAGGGACGGGAGGTAAGAGCTTCAAGATATTAATTTTGAAGATATGCAATTCAACCCACAACAGGTGGCCCTTTCCCATCCTTCAAGGTTAGCAGAGCGTCATATACCCAGATAATCTTGTCTGAACCTTCACCACCACCAAATCCTACTTGTCTCACCGATTACAACTATCAACCTTTGATGTTTTCTTTTTTGTTTCTCTGTTCCACTAGGATTGGAAGTTCCACTAGTGAGGGGTTGGGGGTATGTTTGTCCTGTTTTCCATTGGACCTCTTGGTGCTAAGAGCCTTGAATGCTTATCTATATGCTTTGTTGTGCTGAACCCTATTGGAGCCTGAGGTGAAAAGGAAATCAATACTGTTCATGTCTTTGTTTAAATTTTGGATATTTTGTTCTTCGAGATATTTTGCATTGATTTTGATTTTTTAAAATCTCTATTAAAATATCATTTACCTTGATTACTGAATCTTTTGGTGCCCCTTATATTTTATGCTAGAGGCAAGAAATAGCACCTCAGCCTAGTACCAGTCCATCTGTAACAATGGAAAAGAAGACAAAATGCAGGGAGTTACTTTATTAGCAGAGATTGAGTATTTCTTCTTATTATGAAAAGCAGCAGAATGATAGGTTCCTCTTCAACAAAACTGGGTAGAAATGGACTTAAGGGAAACTGAGGCAAGAATTGGGTCCTGGACATACCATGTTCATGGATTGGAAGAATTAATATTGCTAAAATGTCCATACTACCCAAGGCAACCTAGATTCAGTGCAATTTCTATAAAAATATCAATGATATTTTTTTATAGAACTAGAACAAATAATCCTAAAATGTGTATGGAACTACAAAAGACACAGAATAGCCAAGCATTCTTGAGAAAGAACAACAAGGCTGGAGGTAGCACAATCCCAGGTTTCAAGATATACTGCAAAGCTATAGTAATCAAAACAGTATGGTACTGACACCAAAATAAATACATAGGTCAGTGGAACAGAATAGAGAGCCCAGAAATAAACCCACAATTATATGGTCAATTAATCTATGGTAAAGGAAGCAAGAATATACACTGGAGAAAAGATGGTCTCTTCAATAAATCATGCTGGGAAGACTAGAAAGCTAGATACAAAAGAAGGAAACTGGACCACTTCCTTACCCCAAACACACAAATAAACTCAAAATGGAATAAAGATCTCAATGTGACATCTGAAACCATAAAACTCCTAGAAGAAAACATAGGTAGTAATCTTTTTCACATCAGCCCTAGCAACATTTTTCTAGACATGTCTCCTCAGGCAAAGGAAACAAAAGCAAAAACAAACTATTGGGACAACCCAAATAAAAAGTTTTTGCACAGCGAAGGAAATCAACAACAAAATAAAAAGACAACTTACTGAATGGGAGAAGATATTTGTAAATGATAATCTGATAAAAGGTTAATATTATATATATAATATTATATATATATAATATATTGTGTAAGATAGATATATATATATCTTGAGGTGTGTGTGTATGTGTGTGTGTGTATATATATATATATATATATATATATATATATATATATATATCTTCCACAACTCAACACTCAAAAAACAAATAATCCAATTAAAAAATGGGCAGAGGACCTGAAGAGACATTTTTCCAAAGAACACATACAGATGGTCAGTAGACACATGAAAAGATGCTCATTATCACTAATTGTCGAGAAATGCAAATCAAAACTACAATGAGGTATCACCTAACACTTGTCAGAATGGCTAGTATCAAAAAGACAAAAAATAACAAGTGTTGGTGAGGATATACAGAAAGGGGAACCAAATCTCTTACACTGTTGGTGGAAATGTAAACTAATGCAGCCACTGTGGAAAATAGTATGGGGTTCCTCAAAGAATTGAAAATAGAAATATGACCCAGTAATTCCACTACTAGGTAGTTATCAAAAGAAAACTAAACACTAATTTTAAAAGATATATGCATCCCTTTGTTTACCACAGCACTAATTACAGTAGCCAAATTATGGAAGCAACCCAAGTATCTATCCATAGATGAACAGATAAAGAAGAAGATGTAGTATGCAATGGAATATTACTCAGACACAAAAAAGAGATCTTACCATATGTAACATGGGTGGACCTATAACTTATTATGCTAAGTGAAATAAGTCAGATATACAAATACCATTATAATTTCACTTTTATGTAGAATTTCAAAAAGAAAATGAATGGACAGAACAGAAACAAACCATAGATGGTTGCCAGAGAGGAGAGAGTGCGGGCGGGTAAAATGGGTGAAGGGGAGGGGTGCCTGTGTGGCTCAACCAGTTAAGCATGCGACTCTTAATTTTGCATCAGGTCATGATCTCAGAGTTATGAGATCGAGCCCTGTGTCAGGCTCTGCACTGAGCATGGAGCCTGCTTAAGATTCTCTTTCCTCCTTTCCCTCTGGCCCTCCTTGTCTGCTCACACACACACTCTTCTCTCAAAAAATAAAAATAGTGAAAAAAATCTTTAAATGGGTAAAGAGGGTGGCAAGGTACAGACTTCTAGTTATGGAATTAATAAATCACAAGGCTAAAAGGTACAGCATAGGGAATATAGTCAATGATATTGTAATAGCATTGCATGGTGACAGATGGCAGCTATACTTGTGGTGAGTATAACACCAAGTATAGAGTATGAACAACTATGTTGTACACCTGAAACTAATGTAACATTGTGTGTCAACTATACTTCAATTAAAAAAAAAAATTGGATCCTGGAAACCCTAAGGGGACACGCCAACCTTTTCAATCCCCTGTCTCTTGCAGCAACAAGGTTTTGTTTCTGTCCTAGACAATCACACTCTTCTCTTCCCTTGTGGCCTCAAGGCTAATCCAGGGCCCAGTGTAATATCACTGCATTTCTGCCCCAGCCTCAGCTCAAGAGAGTCATGCAGAAACCCAGGGCTCCTGGTACTATAAGATCTTGCTCCCCTATCTCCAGGACATCCAGGGTAGGGCCCGGGCTTCTGAAATACATAGATCACGGAGTGGCAGAGAACTCACCAGAAATACTTAGGGACCATTCAGCTTCTAAGTAAGAAGGAAGCTTGACACACCTTCCCAGGGCTCCAGCTCCTCACCTAGCATACACACACTGACAGTTTCTCTGCAGGGCCTCTTGCCATTCATTCAGGTTTTCCCCTTCCTGCCTCACCACCTCCCTGCCTCTCTCCCCCGCTCCTTGTCCCTCCCCTCCAGCCAGAATGAGACACGGCACCTTAGGGACAGGTTTATTCCTCCAGTTCCCCACAAGAGTCATTTCCACGTTAAACATCTCTCCATAACCCTGTTTCTGGGTGATAAATTACCTGGAAAGGGGAAAAGAGAGGAATAATATCTCCCTGGTGCTGAGTGGGGCTTCCATGCCAGTGGTTCTGGGAGCTTAGAGGAGGTATCTCTGCTAAATCTTTGGTCTGGAAGCCAGCTCTGGAATGCCTGAACACTTAATGTGAGAGATGGTCACATAGCAGCCTGGGACACTGGCGTGGGCTCAAGGCCTGCATGCAGAGGAGCTCAGTAGTTGCGGGGGGGGGGGGGGGGGGGGGGGGGAAGGAGGGGGACGCCACTGGTAGTGCAGCAGCTCTTTTAAGGGTATAGGATGAACTTTGTCTCCTTTCCCAGAACCCAGAGATTTCTTGAGCACTTACAGCTCCACAGCTGTTTGCAGTGGGCCTGATGGTTAGTCTCTCTGGCAGCAGGTCTTCTTAGATCAAGGTACCTGTCTCACTTAGAAGGAGTTGGGAATTTGAATTACTCTGCCCTTAAAGCCCATGCTATGTGGACACTAAAGGAGAGAGGCATCATGATGCCCTAGACCAGAGACTTGCTTTACCCCCATGAAAATCAGTTTCCTTGACTCTCAAATAATAACAGTTTCATGTCCTCTGAATGAATTGTTAAAAGGCTTAAATGTGTAATATATGCAACATGCCTAAACTGCACATGGCAGGAGTGCTGTGAATGCTACACACACCTAATCATCCCCCCCCCACAAGCACACACATGTAGACACAGATACACACATGCACACTCAGTATACATACACATCCTTCCAAGGGAAGCAATAGGGATGGTCACACCACAGAGACATGGCCTACCTGGAGCCTTCTACTCTCATGCCAGACCCAATTTCTCGGATGCCCAGGACTTTCTTCTTGTCACTTTTATTCCCTATATCCACATGGAAGGTCTATCCACTGGTTAGATACAAGACTGGAAAGATACCATATACCCCCTTCCTTATTTCTGGGCTGAGTCATTTTGGACGCTACCTTTCAGAGCTGAAGTTCTAAACATCTCTGATTAGGAACCATGCTGCTTTTGCTGGGCTTCCTAATCAAAGCCTTTGCTGGGCTTCCACCATGTTTGAAGCAATGACGTTTGGTGCCAAAATAGGACTGGGAGAGAAATATTTAATTTTCTCTTTTCATCTCCAGCTCCTATCAGCTTTTTTTTTTTTTTTTTTTAAGATTCTAGGTCCCAAAGGGCTCCTTCCATTGCCTAACTGGTCAAGGAAAGGTAGACAAGGTTGAAGGGATGACTTGGAGGCTCATGGACTGCCCAGCCTCCAGGAGGAAGCTGACTTTGACTTTAAAAGATCAAGGCACAAGACTAAAGGAAACAAGTGGAAAGGAGCTCTAGAAACCCCTCTTGAGCCAAGAGTAGCTACTGCCCATGTCCATGGAGCACAGGGGAGAGAGGCATAGAGTCAGGTTGGAGAGCACTTGGGAGTGAGCCAGTCAGCCGGCTGCCTCATCCAACGTAGAAAACCATTCGTCATTCAGTCATTTGTTCAACAAGCAACCGTTGCTTATCTAATATCTGCTTGCAGATTTGGTGAGAGAAAAGAAAGCTCACCATTTACCATGGCCTGATCTTCAAACACAAATGAGAGAATTTTGTTTTGTTTTTTTTTTTTTTTGAGAATTTTGGTTTATCAATGTTTTCAAAGATTTCCCCAGAGTATAAGCTCCATGAACTCTACTTTTATGCATGTTTTGTCCCCTGCTAGATTTCTTGCTCCTAACTCATCATTATCACTCAATAAATATTTAACAAATGAATGAATGGATGATTGAATGAAATACCCAAATGGCAGAAGAGAGCCAAGTCATACCTCCAGGGCTCTAGGAGAATACCTGGGGACTGAGAAGCAAGAAAAATAAAAAGCAGCAATAAAAAAAATTTTAAGTCCGAATAATTCTTTTCTTAACAATTCATGCAAAAATGACACTTTGCATTGAAATATATCCTTTTTCATTGTATTATATAAAGAGGTGTTTTAGATTATTTATCAGGGAATACAATGTATGTATACCTTGTGGTTTTGCTCTAGGCACAAAGCCACATGCGCCTAGTAGGTACACATAGCCTTGTTTGGAAGTCTGGTGGTGAGTGACTTCCTGATCCCACTCCTGTATCCTGTGGCTCGCATCCTGCATCTACCTTCCACCTCCCTGTCACCGCATCCCACATCCCACCCCTTGCTCTAATTTAGCCTATACCAGGCTTAGGTTCTATCCTCAGAAGAAGCAACCCAGGTGGCAGCAGGAGGTAGCAGTCCTCTTGCCATTTTGGCCTTTCATAAAACTCCAGGTGAGGTTATAAATAATTGGTTCTTTCTGGAGAGGAACTGACTATCTGTCTCTCTTGGAGCTATTACTGGGCTGGCCTGCCAAGTGGACAAGTGTTAAGAGGAGAATATGGGGCAGTGGCCAGGGTGAGGAGTGAGCCCAAGATAATGGAGTCGAGAGCTGCAGAAAGGTCCTCTCCTGGCAGCAGACTATGAATCATATCTGTCCTGGAGACACTTAAAATTCACAACCCTCCTGCCCTCCTGCTGCAGCTGGTCCACAGAGCTGGCTCAGCTCACTCTGGACTTGGGCACTCTGACTCCCACTGCTGAAGAGGCCTTGTCCCGTGGGTATGGCCATGCTACCACCCACCATGTGGAGCATGTGGAGGACACCAGATGTCCCAGGAAATAGTACCTGACATGTCAATCAGCAGGTGCTGTTGAGCTTCTTATGAACCCAGCACAGCACTGGGTCCTGAGGATGTAGCTCTTTCCCTCCACCGGCTCATAGCTGGAAAGGCCCACATCCCATCCCTGATCTGGCCACCTCAGAATCACTCCTATGGTCCAAGGCTCCCCATTATTAGTTCAGGACTCCATGAACTCCGTCCTTGTCAGTGCATAGCGCACAGAGTTTGCAGAATGCTTTTATGCTCATTATCTCCTGTAATCCTTAAAACCATCTTGTGAATTTATTTTAGAAATAGAAACTTAAATAAAATAGTCCTCCAAGTTCACAAGTCTAGGTAGTGATGGGCCTGCAGTTCAAACCCAGAATTTCCTAAGACAAGAGCCCTTTCCTCTTTCCTCTGCTCATGACTGTGGGAGAAGAGGCAAACTCTGGCATAATAAGATGGCAGGGGCTGTGGAACTGGACATGAAAAGGAGGGTTAGCTGGGTAGGACGTCACCATGGGTAGTTCTTTTTTTTTTTAAGATTATTTATTTATTTATACATGAGAGACACACACACAGAGAGAGAGAGAGAGAGGCAGAGACACAGGCAGAGGGAGAAGCAGGCTCCATGCAGGGAGCTCGACACAGGACTCCATCCCAGGTCTCCAGGATCAGGCCCTTTGCTGAAGGTGGCGCTAAACCGCTGAACCACCGGGGCTGCCCACGATGGGTAGTTCTGAGCAACCAGAGGACAGTCTGAGAACCTGTGAAGCCACTGGAAAGGTGGAAAAACCATCAGCTGCTCCTGGAACAGGTTTGTTCATATTTCTTCCTGGAAGACAAAATTCTAAGATGTGCATAAAGGCTCAGGCACCTGGGTAGTAATGACATAGAGGTTAATGAGATGTTTTGTTTTGTTTTTTAATCTTTGTTTCTCTGAATATGTATGCAGCCACATTGATTAAACTTCACTATACCAGTACAGGTTTCCACTACTCTCTGAAAGTAGAGTGTTCCTAGGAAAACGTTCATAAGCCAAAATGGCATGAAACAAAGATTATTCTCCACTTTCTGGAAGTTCCCATTAGGCCACTTTGCTTTTACAGAAGACCTACATTAATATGGCAATGGCGGCTTTTTTCTAAAAAGTGAAAATTGTCTTTGGAGTTCTTTTGGTTAGCAAAAGCAGGTACTGATGTAGGTCTCCTGCAAAAGTGAAGTGGCCTAAAACAAACCTTTAGAAAGCAGGGGATACCTATACTGTGTACTTCTGGTCTTTGGAAGCATGTGACTGGGAATCTGCCATGTGTCTTCCAAGAGTTCTCCTTCTTCCCCACTGGGAAGGGGCCAAGCACCTTCCTTTGTCTGTCCATTGTGATTAGAAAGGTAGGTGCCCTCAATACTCACCAACTAACCCTCTGACAAAGTAGGGGACCAATGAGTGTCCCATTTCCCTCAAGAAATAATAGAGGACCCAGAAGAAATGGTACCAACCTTTTTCAGGTACACTCTTTATTCATGTCATTCATATTTCCCAACATGTACTCTTTCTATGCCTTTTTCTTCTATACTTCAGGTCTCTCTTTTGGTTTGGTTTTCCTGGGCTGCACACCATGAAATTGCTACCCTCCTGATGACAAGGAAGGTGCTCTATTGTGACCTGCTCATGGTATGTATGTGTATGTGAGAGAGACTGAGAGAGAATGAGAGAGACCATGCCACTCCTATACTCTCAGGCTAAGATGTGAGAGCTTTCTCTGAGATCCTTAAAATCTCCAATGTGCATTCCTATGAGGTTCTTCAGACGGCCAAAGCAGACAAACATGCACGTGCACACATATGCAAACAGAGACACACACAAACACACACACACACACACACACACACACAGAATCCGCACAATGAATGCATGGCTATCCCAGCAGCACCAGGATTGGGTGTGGTGTTGGTTCTAAACTGCCGACAGTACTTCCTTTTCTCAGCCTATCTCTCATGGAGAAGACCTGAATTCTGTTTCCTTGACAACCCATCTCCCTCGCTCCCCTTATTTTTTAATGCTGTGGTGATAAGGTGTATTTAAACCCAGCAGCCATGTTCCCATGGTGATAGAAGACCCCCAGTAAGTTGCTATGGGAACAAGAGATGGCTTTGAAAGAGGATAAAAGTAAGTCGGCTTTGCAAGCGATGACAGAAAAGTTAGAAGCAGAGAGGCTGGAGAATATGGCTCAAGAAGGCATCAGGTCATGTGTAATGGTCCAGCCTATTCTACTTGAGGCTGGTGGGAGGTCAATGGGGAAGGGGGACAGAGAGGCAGGAGATGTGACTCCAAGCTTCCTGCTCTGTTCACAAGACAACTCTGACCAAAGCAATATGACTGCTGAAATTTAAAGACAAGTTCTCTTCGTTTGCTCTTATTTGCTATTTACTCCTTTGTTCTCTTCTCCTGAAAGGTTTTTAGGAAACAGGAATTGGGTGGAGCAGTTGCAATGTGTGTGAAGACCTGAATGATGAGGAGATTTGTTCTCCTTAGCTGATCCAGGACAGGAAAGAAATAGGGCCCCTCCTACAGCAAGCAGCATTATTCCTATTGTTTTTCCCCTCAACATTTAATTATTAGTATTTCCAAACACACAGCAAAATTGAAAGGATTTTGCAGTTAATACCTATATACCTACCACCTAGGTTGTACCATTAAAATTTTATTGTATTTGCTCTCCGCATATTTATCCGTCTGTCCATTAATCTCTCCTTTGACTGATTTCATACTGCTAGTGGGTGAAGCAGGATTCAAACAAGCTCAGTTCCTTGCCAAAGCCTCCTTCCTTTCCATTATATAACATTTAGGATAACCAACCATCCCACTTTGCCTGGAACTAGAGGGCTCCCAAGACATGAGACTTACAGTTTTAACATTAGTATAGCCCAGGGGAGTTGTTACCCTAATCCTTGCATGGTATGTTTTGAGGAATTTAAGGTGTGGCTAAGGCGGAAGGGGCCCCAGATAAGTAAGCATGCAGCAACTACATGTATAAACAACTGTAAGTTGTTTACAGACAGACAAACCCAAGTGCTACAGAGGGTATAGAGGGAATGCTGCTGGCAGGAGTGTCAGCTGTTACAACCACTTTGAAACACAGTTGAAAAAGTATCTACTAAAGCTAAACATACACATAACCTATGACTCAGTAATTCTACTCTTAGATAGCCAAAAGAAATAAGAGTACATGTTCACAAAAAAAAAAAAAAAAAAAAGGAAGAAGAAGAAAGAAAAAAGAAAGAAAACCATGTAAAAGAATGTTCAGAGCAGCTTTATCCATTTTAGCCCAAACTAGAAACAACCCAACTACTCATCAACAGGGGAATAGATAAATTCTATATATTTACATAATGGAGTACTACAGAACAGTAAAATAAGAAATCTACTGACACATGCAACACCATGAATGAATCTTAAAAACATAATGTTGAATGAAAAAAACAGACACAACAGAGTAGACTGGATGATTCGATTCAGGTAAAATCCTAGCATGGGCAAATATGACCTACAGCAATAGATGTGAAAGACCAGGTTACTTACACTTGTGTGGGGAGGGGCTGGTGTGGACCGGTGGGTGACGGTACTGGGTGGGTCCGACAATGTGATCTGGGTGGGGATTATGTAGATATTCCGATGTAAACATTCACTGAATTCTATGGGTAAATTAGTGTACACTTTACTGTTGTATCTCAATTTAAAAGCTTAAAAAAAGGCAGACATTAGAACTCCAAAATAAAAAATAAAAATAAAAAGAGAGAGAGAGAGAGAGCAGTAAATGCTGGAGCTCATAGAGAAAGCTGCAGTGTGGTTGCCAGTGAGCCCAGAAGGGGCTGGAGAACACTGAGCTTGTTACCAAATTACTCTTTTACTTTGGAAATTTTTTCCATGAGGCTGTCAGTACCAGGAATTTCACATCACACTACGAAGAGCCAGAGCTGGTAGTTTGCAATGGCAAGGTACTGTATTTTAAGAATACAAAAATCATCTTCTGTTCTTAAACAGGAAGGGACCAAAAGGTTCTCTCTCCTGTCTGAACTGAGGAGCTATTTTGGAAAAAACAACCAAACCAAACCAAACAAAAACAAAAACAAAACACAAAACAACCTAGTAATTACGCTTGGGGGCAGATTCTAGGAAATTGAAATCTGGAAACAAAGTCAAGGCTGCTTCTATCTTTCCCACCCCTAAGGAAGAAATCTAGTCTGGGAAATTTCCATCCCCCTAGCAGAGGAGAGGCATCTGCAACGAACAGGTACCTAAGACCTCTGTCTGAGTCACCTCTACCTCTGTGTGTCTGGAGCCAGCCCCGAGGGGGTAGGAGGGTGGGAATCACATCTGTGCCTTCAGTGTAGGCATGCCAACCTTCCACGGACTTCCAGGTGCCCTACAAAGTCAGAAACAGCCATGTGGAGGCTTGGCCATTGCACAGAGATTTCCTCCCCAGAATGAAAGGATGTGCCAACTCACTCTGCTTTTGGTAGCTTCTGGGTCCCGCAGCAACTGTCCCCTTCAAACAAAGCTTCTCCTCTCCCACAGAGAGCTGAGGAGGACAGGGCAGGAGGCAGGTTAGACACTTCCTGCCCTCTGGGCCTCTCCATCCCAGTTACTTCGGCTGCATCATTTCTTTTAGTCTGAATTAATTTTGCATTGCTGCATGATTCACTCTTCCTGTCTGGGTTCCAAAGCCCATAACTAGAGGATCCCTCCAGAGAGGAACACCAATTGTTAATACCTTTAACATGCCTGCTTCTGATGGTGAGAGCAGGAAAAATATATATTTTCATATTACATCTATATCCATCTATATATTTTTAACATGTCATTGTGCCACTTTGTACAGGATTGTCATTTTAAGTGGTGGTTTGGCCTCACTCCAGGGCTTGATGCATCAGGGTCAGGCGGTCTCAAAGGCAGCTGTAATTTTTATGCTGAGCTCCCAGAACACGATGGGCTAGCTTGGGGGAAATTTCACCACATTGCAGAGAGCTGGAGTAAGTGGCTCTCAATTGAAAGGGCACAGCTTTTAAAGAGAAGAAAAGTCTTGTCCTTTTTCCATCTTTCTTTTCTCTGGTAGGGAAGAATAAACTCCTGCCTGGACTGAGGGATTATTGCAAAAGAGAGTCAAGGAACTTGTGAAACACCTCCAACCTAAGATCCTGGAACACTAATTGGAGTCATAAGGCAAATGGAAACATAGCCTCTGAGCATTTATGCACCTCAAGGTGACTTAGAACTGAATCCAGGGGCTGTTTATGGGCCTCAGGGGTCTTCAGGGGTCTTAGCCCACAGTCAGGTAACTACCTGCCCTTCCTGCCATTAAGAAGGAATGCTCCCTGATGTCACAACAGGGGTATCAGGAGTCCTTGAGGTCTCCAATTTCCCTGTGGGGCCCAAGGGAATATATCCAAAAGCAATGAAGAAAGTAGGTAATGGATTGCCCAGACCATAGAATACTTGGCCTTTAAAACTAGGCACTCAAGAAAGCAGAATGGGGCTTGAAATTCTTCTGTATAGAGCCATCAGCAGAAACTCTCCTCTCTCCTCAGTAGGAACTTTGGGGACCAGAATCCAGCTCCAGCTTTTCTAGGCTCCCTTCTCTGCCCTTCTTCCAGACGGGGCTGGCTCCCCAGCTCCAGGGCAACTGTTCCTGGCCCCTGAGATCCTCTCCTATGGCAGAGCTCCCCTCCCTCCAAGTGGCTATTTAGAGCCAGGGAAATAAATGGAGAAAAAAAAATTCTTATTTAATATGTGTATTTCTGCTATTCCTTTTGGTGTGATAATCCCTAACAGACCACAGCTGCAGAAGACCAACTGAGCAAATGACGGAAGGATATAAATATCTAGAATTACTGTATCTCAAATTCAGTTTTCCTGTTGCAGCCCCAAAGAGCCAGATTTAATTTTCAAAAGAGACTTCAGAGAGAAAACCCAGGCCTCTGGCAAGGCCTTCAATGTACAATAAATAAAATAAAGCCTTAGGTTCACAGTTAGCAGCATTGCCCTGTTGATGGAGGAGAATGCTTGTATGTGCACGAATATGTCCATGTGTGTCTGGGTGTGTGCATGTGTGTGCGTGCAGGTGCCTGCGTGTGTGTATTGGCTGTCAGGAAGAAGGCTGGAGAGGCTGTAAGGATTAGTTTCAATCATCAAAGTTTCTGACTTCCACATCCCTGATATAGGACATTTGCTTACATGAGAAAGTGAGAAGGCAAATTAAACAATGATTTTCAAACCCTTCAAGAGCTATTATACAGCAAATGTCATCCAGCTGTTCTCTACCCCCTGTCCCAGTTCCCCATCTGCTGCCTGTTGTAGGTGGGGCTTACAGGACAAGACCACTCGCCATCTTTTGGTTGGCAAACTCGTGGGTAGTTTGGCATGTGGGTTTATACAGACCATCCCCTTGGAGATGGAGTTGGCAGGATCTGACCTTTCCAAGTGGACTGGAATCTGAGCCTATACCATCTGGGTGGTAGGCTCTGCACAGCGGGCACCTGGACCTCAGGCCAGTATGAGTAGTGCATTGGCTCTCTCAGGGCACAGGGTGACACTACTCATGCCAAATACCAGAATCACTCTCTGGCTCCCCTGAGAGCAGTTAAGAAAAGATCAAGACTGGTGATTTGGAAGAGTTCCCAGTAGGCATCTGGCCTCTAGCCATGGAAACCAAATCAAAACTTGAGGCTGGAAGAATATGGTACATGCATATGCAATTCATTCATCCATTCAGCAGATATTTATAGACCCCTATTAGGGGCAGGGTATCTATTCCAACTTTCTGGCCCGAACTATATTGTTGCCTATGTTACTTTCCTCTATAGTCCCCATAGGACAGGGTAGCATAGCCTTAGAGGTGTGAATAATTTTCCCTTTTGCTGCATATGAAAACATCCCATTACTGCCATTTCTTAGCTCCTCTGACAAAAACTCCCCACTCTCAAGTTTGCCTTCTGTTTTGTTGAGCCGAATGGTTTTCAAGAGAATGCCTGGCCTCCAGTGACCTAGGCGTTGAAGGCACTTGATGGGTGTGGCTCAGGAGGTGGATAGGTTTGGGCACAGGATCCTCCCTGGTTCCACTGCTGCCTTTGGCCAGGTGATTGAAATACACCTGGAAAGAAACCATTTTGAATGCTGGTATCAGAGCTGGATGCTCAGATGATCTGGAGACCCAAGGACCAAGAGAGACAATGTGTTTATTATCTCAAAGATCTCTCTGCAATGCCTTTTATTCTACTTCCTATTAATCATCTTGCAGCCATACCATGTCAGATCTCACCATTCCTTTTCTCTACCCTGCTCTGTATGTTGACTACACAGCCCAGAGACAGGAAGGGGTCCGCTCTTCATCTACATTCAGTATTGCTCTCTCTCCCTCTTTTAAGGGAGACTTGTTCCCTATGACATCCTTAATGGCTGCTTTGCCATTTCCCTGAGGTCTAGCACAGTGCTTTTCACCATAAGCTCAGTACATATTTGTCAAATGAGGGAAGGAATGAATGTGTTATAAAGTGATACAAATGATACCCTCACAGTGTTTTTGTTAAAAGGAAGTTGAGAGACTAGATTTGCAAAAAGAAAAAAAAAAGCTACCCTTCTATTCTCCTGGGATGAAGAGAGTATCCCTCATTCTGCATTCTGAGTCTTTCTAAGTGAGGAGGGAAGGCAGATACATTTGAACCTTATTTGCAAAGGTCTTTAAGCCATACTTCTGTAAACCAGCCCAAATAGAAAGCTTCTAAGGAACAGAAAGGCCAATTAGATGTCAATGGGCTCACTTTTTCCATGCCATGATGGGGACAAGTAACTGAGACATCTGTCAATGCTACTTAAGTCATTGTCTCTGGACCTGATCACACACTACTCATTGATCATAAATCCAACTCAACCCATCCCAATCCATGTGGTGAGTCACTCAGACTGAGTTTCTGAATTCCTATATTTCTATTCTTGTTTGGCTTCCCTACCTAGGCTGTCAGGACCATGTAGCCTCTTGAAGACCCCTACAGCATGGGAAATGGGATATTCCTAATCTAAGACAAAGAGCCCCGGGCCAGACAAATGCTCCTGAAAGACTGTCGAATCCCCTGCCATTTGCTTCTGTCACTTTACTCACTTTCCATTTTTCATATTCTCTGCTCACATTTCTCAGCTCCATCTCTGATGATAATACTTATAAAAAATGCACTCAGTGTTTACCATGCACCAGACACTGTGTTAGGAGCTTCACACACATGAACATCTCTCTCACCATAGCTTTAAGAGATAAGTGCAGTTATGATTCCCTTTCTATACATGAAGAAAGAGACAAAGGAAGGTTAAGCAACTCATTCAAGTCACACAGCTGATAAGTCTAAGATTCAGAGCTCAAACTGAGGTCCTTCTGACTTTAAAGGTCATTCTCCTAACCACAACACTGTTCTCTAACAATTTGCTCTGATCTTGGAGTACTCTGCTCTCTCTCTCTGGGAATTCTGCTCTGGTATTGTCTAAAAACTTGCCTCATGGAAAGACTAAGAGTCCCCATCACTGCTTCTCTAGCACTAGCCCTCTGCCAATTCCCACACTGCCCAGCATAGCTCTGGGCTCAGGCTAGCTCACCTCTGCATCACTAAAGGCATGGTGAGTGACAGTGTTGGACAAACAGAAGATGTCACAAATCCTTGTCCCGCTAATTGACTGGTTGCATTCTTGTCCTAGTTCTGAGGTCACTCCTTTGTATCCTGAAGAGTGGTTCTTGTTGTCCTTCTGATTCTCTACCTTTTACTTGGCAAGCTGTCATCTACCCACCCAAGGCCTTGCCCCACTTGCCGCTGCATAAGCACAGCATGCTTCACCCATTCTCTTTTCCACGTAAGCTATAAAAATCCACAGGACAGGGATCTCTGGGTGGCGCAGCGGTTTGGCGCCTGCCTTTGGCCCAGGGCGCGATCCTGGAGACCCGGGATCGAATCCCACGTCGGGCTCCCGGTGCATGGAGCCTGCTTCTCCCTCTGCCTGTGTCTCTGCCTCTCTCTCTCTCTCTGTGACTATCATAAATAAATAAAACTTAAAAAAAAATTAAAAAAAAATCCACAGGACAGAATCTGTGAGAATTATCCAAGTGGTTCCCCCTTGTGGGGCATTTCAGTGGCCAGCCCATATTGGAGCCCCTTTGAGTGATTAATTTCAGCAACCACTCCTCTAAAGAAAATGAAGAATTTTGCAAAGCATTTTCTTTTTCAGAGTAAATGCACCCAGGTTTGGCAGACTATACATCTCCAGCACCATGGCCTCCTAACAGCACAGAACCTTTCAAGAATCTAGAATTTGGAAAGGAGTCCCCCTCAGTAGAGTATGTAGCTGTACTTCCTTAGCATCATTTGACAGGCGCTTCTACCCTGGAGGCAGCTTCAGCCTCTGCTGTCCTGTAGCACTGTTTTCCACTAATATGCTCATATTTTATCTTCTTTAGCATTTTGCTTTCCCAAGCCTCTTAATCCCTCATAATTGAATATATTTTATGCTGATGAGCAATAGTGTTAATCATGCCTCTGGGCCATGCCTAAAGGGACATTTTATTTCATTCTTTCTTGGGCTTTATGCCAACTTGTACTTTTTTCCACCTCTAGGGAATAGGTTCTCTCCATGAGGATAGAGTGTGAGCTAGAGGTGAGGAAGGACTTCCTAATAGCCTTTGAGACCCTGGAACTAAGTCTCAAAGGGAATTAACTTAAAGAGAGATTTTTAAGAATGGAGATACTCTTTTCCCTTCATTGTCATCCAACCAACTAAACACTTCATCCTGGAGTCCCAGGGATGAACCAAACGATGTATGGATTCCTGTCCAAGGCTGAGAGTGCAAACTCTCCCATCCCAATGAGTTTCCATATGTTCTCAAGGGGGAGACAGAACAAGAGGGGTGAGTACAGAAGATTTACAACCTGATTAGAATTCATAAGAAGTACACATGAAGTCAGCTGGGAGCCCCCCAAAGACGAAGGGTGGGGATGATTCCCTGCAAAGCTTCCATTGATCCTTGCTCTGTAAAGGCTCTCCTGGTAGCCACCCTGAAGTGCCACGAGCATTGTTTCCCCAACTTCAAAGCTGGGATTTCGTTAAATTAAAAATGCATAAAGCCACAACCTTGTTTTCTTTCAATTTTAGTGCTCACAGAACTAGAAAGGATTGATATGCTAGTAATAGCAGACAAAAGGGAGAAGAATTTATGACCCCAGAAGTGCTGAGGCAAAGCAATAGAAAGAAGCATTTAAGTCTTTCTATTAAAGTAACTCATATTAAAAAGTAATAGAAGCTGGGGTGGTAGAGCCCTTACTTATTTCATCAGTGATGCCAACAGCCAGCAATTTGTCATGGCTGAAGAACAGGAAACAACCGTCTACCCCATGAATGAGCCAATGCTCAGCACAGCCTGTCAACAAAAAGCCGATCATAATCTGGGAACACTGGGACAGTTTAAAGACTCACATTTAAGAGAGATGGAGAGTATTGCTGCTTGGGGCTGCAGAATAGGGGAACTTGAATTTCTATCTTAGTCCATTTGGGCTGCTACAATAGAATACTAAAGACTGGGTGACTTAGACAACAAACATTCATTTATCATAGAGGCTGGAAAGTCCAAGATTATGGTGCTGGCAGATTCAGTTCTTGGTAAGGGCTTCCTGGCTTGTAGATGGCCACCTTCTCACCGTGTCCTCACATGGAAGAGAGAACTAGTTAGCTCTCTTGAGTCTCTTCTTCCAAGGGCACTAATCTCATCATGGGGGCTCCACCCTCATGATCTAATCACCTCCCAATGGCCCTATTTCCAAATGCCATCACACTGATCACACTGATTAGATTTTAACACAGAAATTGGGGAGGGAGTATAGTCCCTAATAATTTCACTGCCCTTGAAATTCCAAACTACAAAATTAGCCAAGAAGACAAGAATTCAGCAAAAATGTTAGAAAGCTGGGGTTTGTTTCTTCCCAAGTGATAGCTCCTCGGGGCACCTAGGTGGCTCAGTTGGTTGAGCGTCTGCTTTTAGCTCAGGTCATGATCTCAGGGTCCTGGGGTCTGCCCTTCCCCCCCCCCACTTAAATAAATAAATAAATAAATAAATAAATAAATAATCTAAGTGATAGCTCCTAGAAAGTCTGAACCACTGATCACAGGCTTAACTTCTTGTGTCTTCACATCCTTATTTACCAAGGGCAGGGGTGACTCAGAGTGAACACAGTGATGGTTCCTTAGTTCCTGCTTTCTTCCCTCACAGAGAGAGAATGGAGAACAAATAAGCACACATTTTCCTTAGCTTTAATTTAAACAAAGCAAAAAGCAACAAAAACCTTCATTAGATAAATGAGTCTCTTCAGTATTACTTCATTCTTCCTTTATAAACAAATAAGTTCCTCCACCCTGTGTGTGGTACACAATTATTGACCTAGTGTCTGCTCCATCCACACACTACCTGAATCCCTACTGTTAAGCATCACTTCTGCTTGAGCTTCTCCAGGCCACCAGTTCCAGGCCACCAGGCACCAAGTTCTAAGGCCCCTCAGCATTGTTTGGTGCTGCAGACGCTACCTTTGCTTCTTGAAATTCTCTGCTCCGCACTGACCGCAGAAACAATATCCTAGCTGTCCTTCACACTCTTTTTTTTTTTTTTCCCTTCACACTCTTTGACCAATTCCCATCTTTGTCCTCCTCACCTCTAAATGTGAGTTTCTCAAGGTCTAAACCTAAGTATTTAGCCTTTCCATCTCTATCTGCACTCTCTTCTTTAGAAATGTTGTCCACAATCACAGTATCAATAATTGCTCCCAATGGAGTGACCACCAAACCACACTGTGAACTGAGTGTCCTGGAAAACATTTTATCATTTTGCAGTGTGCCATTTCCCCTCCCATCTCCAGTCAACTTGTAATGCTGCCTGGTAGCCTTCCTACTTTAGCCTCTAAGTTCTCCTGCATTGCCTGGTCTCCCACCTACCCAGCTCAAACCCATCACCAGCCGTCACCCCACTGCTACACATACACAAATGCAAGCACGTACTCCTTTTTATTTCTTTTCACATGTTTATTATTTTTTTATAAATTCATTTTTATTGGTGTTCAATTTGCCAACATATAGAATAACAACCAGTGCTCATCCCATCAAGTGCCCACCTCAGTGCCCATCACCCAGTCACCCCCACCCCCCGCCCACCTCCCTTTCCACCACCCCTAGTTCGTTTCCCAGAGTTAGGAGTCTTTCATATTCTGTCTCCCTTTCTGATATTTCCCACTCATTTTTTCTCCTTTCCCCTTTATTCCCTTTCACTATTTTTTATATTCCCCAAATGAATGAGACCATATAATGTTTGTCCTTCTCCGATTGACTTATTTCACTCAGCATAATACCCTCCAGTTCCATCCACGTCGAAGCTAATGGTGGGTATTTGTCGTTTCTAATGGCTGAGTAATATTCCATTGTATACCCAGACCACAGCTTCTTTATCCATTCATCTTTCAATGGACACTGAGGCTCCTTCCACAGTTTGGCTATTGCCAAACTCCTAACACATGCTGATGTATCCACATTCTGAAGAGTTAGGGCTTAACTCTGTCTTCTCAGATCAGAGGAAGAGAAACAGGAATAAAACACATACACTGAAAATTGAAATAAAAAATAAAGAAATGGAAAGGCCACCAAGCAGTATATAAAGTTCCAGAATATTTTATGATTCGATGACCACCAAAGAGTGGGAAGGAGGAAAAAAACATCCTACTAACACTTGGGACCTCCAAACTGCTGTCCCCCTCTTGGAAGAAGAGAGCAAGAAGGATGGATTTGGTTGAGGAAAGTCTCAGAAAACCCAGAATATACCATTTAAATCCACAATGGGACCCTTTATCTCTACCATGTTTGTTGATGTTTTCTCTCACTTAGAAGTTTCAGCTAGAAAAATTGGAGTTGGGTCTGGGTTCCTAAGAAGGATGGGAGTTGAAGGATTCAGAGTAATAAAGTCAAGAAGAGCAAGATTAATTCACAAACCTGACATTTGTTTGTGGCTCAGTGCCTAATCACCGTATCAGGGGGTCTCCCTTGGGTTGTGATATGTATGTATATTTCTTTGATACAACTTGCATCTAGGGATGAATATGATGTCCTACCGGCTCATTATTGCTCTTAATGTAATTTCCCTTCATTTATTGATGACTTCAGTGCTTCAATCTCTCTCTACTATGACTATGACTACCGCTATTACTATTATTCTTGGAGACTTCAACATCCACATTGATGATCCATCTAATGCTCTGGCCTCTTAGTTCCTTAACCTTCTTATCTGTTATAATAATGTCCTGCCCACAAAGCCAAACCAAGATCTTAGCATCAACAAAAACTGCACCACCTTTGAAATCTCAGCTTCAAACATCATACTTGCTAACCTTCACAATCTCTCACCTTTCTAACATGCTCTACTACTCCTATTTCAAATTTCTAGAACCTCGCTGGGACCTCTAATTCATTGACCCTCATCATTGGTATTTTACTCATATTATTCTCCTCATGTCCTCACTGAGAGAAGATATTTAAATAGTTAAATTTTTAAGGGTAGGAGACTGCTAGATATAAGGAATGAAGGAAAAGAAGACTCTTGATAGCTGGTTTGAGTGACTAATCTCAACAGCTTAAATAGAGAATGTATGTTAAGGAAGAAAGGAGGAAATGATGAGTTTTGGTTTGGACAAGTTGAATCAAGTTTGTCTGGTTGGCTTCTAGCAGACAGTGGTTGTACATAAGAGTGAAGATGGAGAGTAGGAAATCATTAAGGTATAGGCCTTCACTGTCTTTCAGCTATATGACAGTAGCCGTCTCATTCATCTCCCTGCTTCCAGGCATGCCCCTTCCAATCCACGCTGCCTTCTAAAACACAAAATTCATCCTGTCACTAACCTACTTAAGACACTTTACCATTTCCTATTACCTTTAAATTAAAGGTTGAGATATACTGGGACTTTTAGGATCTAGCCTCTGGTACATTGCCAAGCCTAATCTTCCAACCATTCCTCATTTGCTTACAGTTCACTAAATATGAAATACCCTTTCCTGTATTTTCAGTCTAACAAACTCCTATTCATTCTTTAAAACTCAACTCAAATTCCACTTCATAGCAAACAAGAGTTCTTTAAAAAAAAAAAAAAGATTTTATTTATTTATTCATGATAGACAGAGAGAGAGAGAGAGAGAGAGAGAGAGAGGCAGAGACACAGGCAGAAGGAGAAGCAGGCTACATGCAGGGAGCCCGACATAGGACTCGATCCTAGGTCTCCAGGATCAGGCCCTGGGCTGAAGGCAGCACTAAACCACTGAGCCACCTAGATTGCCCACAAACAAGGGTTCTGCCTCTGTGTTTCCACTGTTAGTTGTCTTTACATCTTATAGCACTTGCTACACACTGGTTATATAATGTTTGCAAGCTCATTCCATTAAACAATTAACTCTGTGGAAAATGATTTTTCTTTATTTCTCACTTTTACCCCCAATGTCCAGCAGAGTATCTAGCACATTGTATGCAGGTTTGCCATTTATGTTGTTTGACTAAATGAGTGAGACTTAGCTGGTGCTTTGGGCCTTGACTCTATGGCTCTTTCCCTAGGGTTTCTTTACTAGAGAAATAAGAAGCAAATGAAAAATTGGTGGTAAAATAATCCCTAAGGATTCTGGGGGAAAAAAGAAGAGAAAATTCTATGTTCTTATTTCTTCTTCTCTCTCAACTTCTTAATGCAAACAAAATCCTAGCTTAGGTCAGACCCCTAAGTCTCTACTATTCCTACCTACACAACCAGAGATTTAAAAAAAAAGATAAACAAACAAACAAACAAATAAATAAATAAAGATGGAACAAATTCCTCTAGGAATTTGTTTCCTTGGACTTCTTTAGAATTTCAAGCAACTCAAGAGAACAACCACTAGTCTCTATAGCCTCTTGGGATACGAATAAGTGGTGGGAACCACTGAGACTTCTGACTTTGGGCATTTCTCCTCATAGTATGATCTACCTATGCTTTGAAAGAGATTTTGTGTTAAAGGATACAAAGGTTAATATAGTAGAAATCTTGAGTCTGTTCCTGTATAACCTAGGGCAAACAGTTTGTTGTCATTAGGACTAAGTCTCACATTTGTAAACACAGAAGTTTGAACTAAATAACCTCTAACACTTTTTTCAAATTTAAAAGCCTATGAGGACTCCAAGTTCCAGTAGGATAATAAATCCAAATCAATTCATACATCCTCAAAAAAAAAAAAATCAACACAAGAGTAAACAAAACCACTCATAATCCAAGACAAATAGGGAGCCAAGAATACTATGAAGTTAAAATTGTGCACATGTTAGGAAATAAACCTAACCAGCCAAGTCATCTGGAGAATGCATGCCAAAGAAGAGAGAGAATATTGGGTGGGGAAGGGAGGGGGCACAAGGATCAAAAAGATAAAGGAGCATCTAGAGTGGAGAAATGATGAGAATCTGTCATAGACTTGGTGGATCCAAGTGCTGGCCACTGGGGAATCAATCGGAAAAGACTTGAAAGTGCAAGAGGCCAAAAGGCGAAGGTCTTGAGTAGGGGCTACTCCCTAGGGAGAGAAAGAAGACTACAAAGAACCATCATTTGAGAGTTAGTAGCAAAGGGAAAGAAGGAATAGGAAGTGGAAATTAATGGCCCTGCAAAAGAGAATCAACAACTCAGAAGGCACCCCAACACCTCTTCTGTCTCAGGCACCATGCAGTAGAGAACTTGCATTTCATACCTTAACAAGATGGTACTTTAGAAATAAAAGAATTCTGGTAAGCCTCCTCCATTATTGTCTACATACAACTGTTACTGCTAGCCTGGGAAAATAAATATTTTAAGCAAAAAAAAAAGTTACCATAAAAAGTCAGAAATTTTTAAATAGTTCAGTCGGTTAAAATTCTCCCCCAAATCCAACCATGAAGCAGAACAAAACTGTACCACCACACCCCAACCTGGATTAAATATCCTTAAATGGATATTGTCACATATGAAAACAATTTAAATTAAAAACTCAAAAATTGGAAACAGGACAAAAAACAGAAATATATGAAATAGGAGTTGACCAAACTTAGGAAACAAACTGAAAAAAAAAAAAGGCAAAAATCATCTTAGAAGTGACAACTAAATTGCAAAGTGCCCAAAAGAGAATATAGTTAACTGAAAATATAATAAGAAACATTAAAGATACAATCAAGAAAACAAAAATGATGAAAAGGTGTTTAAAAAACAAATCAGAGAAAAAGTGATTAATATTGAAGATAGAAAAGATAATCCAACATACATAATTGGGAGTCTCTGAGAAGAAAAAGAATAGAACAGAAATAATATTCAAAGCTATGATCCATGAAAACTTTGTAGAAATGAAGGAAGCCCAGAATCTGCATGTTGAGATGCCCCACCATTTACCCAGGAAAATTGACTGGAATGCTTACATATGAGATCACACTTAAAACTTTCCTCTAACCTTCATGTTTGAAGCAAAGACTTGAAGTCAGACTTTCAACTTCTCCCAACAATGGAACAGTACTTTCAAAAAACTCAAGAAAAGAGTGTGAACAAAAGATTTTATATCCAATCAATTTGTCCATCAAATAGCAGGGCTAGAGGAAGAGATGTAAACATGCAAGAACAGTAGGAAATCTATACTCAGAAACCCTTTCTGAACAATTTTAAAAGTCAAACTTAACCAGGAGATATCTGGGAAACATCAAGAAAGGAGTTAGAGCAAGTACTGAATATGTTTAACTGTTGCTTTAGACTAAAACCACTGTGGGCTGAGGGTGTAAGACCATAATGCAAATGTTAAATGTCCTATAAGGTAAATGTAAAGCGAAGTTGAGTGGGGAAGTGAGAGAGAGACAAGAAACTAGAATAAACTCCTTAGCACATAGGTAGTAGAGAGGGGTCAAAGGTTCACATTTAAACTTGACAACCAAATAGCAAATGCCTAAGTAGGAGAAAAGGGGATTGTGGGTGTTATAAAATGTATAAAATACTAGAACAACCATATAAATTCTTAAATCCTGAAAGAACTACAAAAAAGAAAAACAGCAAATAACAGATAGTAGAAAACAGAGTAGTAAATACAACAATACTTATGGTAAATATAACACAAAGGTATGACATTAGTCATATTTGTCACATTAATATAAATATACTAATTTATCTATTAAAATAAGGAAATTTCCAAGTTGGTTCAAAGAGCAAAACCCAATTTTATGGTAAATACAAAAGACATATCTAAAATGAAGTGAATACAAAAGACATGTCAAAAAAATAAAGTGATTCTAAAAATAAATTGACGGGCAAGTTATATCAGGCAAATGAAAGCAATAAGAAAGGTTAGGATTCCAAAGTCAGACAAAAAAATTCAGACCTAGTAGTCTGGAATAGGAAGTAGACAGATAGCAAGTATATACAGAAGTCAGTGTATTAGACAGCTGATGTCTCAAATCAATGAAAAAAAATGGACTTTCTAACAAATGGAGTTAGAATTGAAGCACCTTTGAAAAAAATGATAAAAGTGGCTTCGTTCTTCCTATCATTAGAAGAATAACTCCAAATGCACAAAAGATCTTAATGTAAAGATGGAACCACACATATACTAGATATGAGAAAAGGCTTTTAACTATAATTAGAGATCCAGCAATAGTAAAAACAATTAACTGACCGATTACATTAAAAAAATCTTTTATATGACAAAAAAACCATTAGTACAATTTAAAGACAAATGGTAAATTGGGAGACAAAAAGTACAACATGTGTAACAGAAAAAGGACTGATATCCCTAAGGTATTAATACTTAGAATAAATTTTTGAAACAAATCAGATAGAAAAATTGTAAAAAGCTATAAACAGTTCACCAAAAAATATATATAATGTCCTTTAAATATATTAATAGATGTTCAATTTCACTCAGAATGAAGAAATATAAATTAAAACAAAGCTATATTCTCAACCAAGAAATCAGCAAAAATTTCAAAAGTTTGGCAGCCTCTCTCTTATAAAGCAGTAGGGGAAAAGTTATTCTCAGACACAACAGTGGGAATGAAAAAATGGCACCACTCCTATGGAAAGAAATAAGGTAATATCAAATACAGCTACCAATACGTTTGCCCTGTGACTCAGCAGTCTCATTTTCAAAGTTTACCCTGAAGATAATCCTTCAACAATTACAAAATGAAAACAAAACAAATGAAAAGGTTTTTCTTCGCTGCATCATTTGCAAGAAAAATATTTAGAAATTATCTAAATACTCATCGGCAGAAATATGATTAAATAACTGATAATATAAGCACATGATGGAGGACTGTACAATGATAACAAGTGAGGAGGATATCTATGAACAGATATTGAGTGACTGATGTATTGTAAACTGAACAAAATAGCAAGATGCACAGGCTTTTGTAATACACTTGCTTTTGTGTAAGAAATAAGGAGAAATAAGGAAAGATACGTATGTGTGTGTGTATATATATATATATATGTATGTATGTATGTATTTGTGTTTACAAAACAAAACACAAGAAGGTAAACTAGGAAATTGATTATATCTAAGATAGGGGGCTGGGAGGTTGAGAGGGTGGTGAGTTGGCATAAAGTAAAAAAGATTAGAGAAGGGAGAGAGAATTCTCTAAATATACTTTTCACATATTAAAAGACTAAGCTAAATCACCAAGAAGCTAATGATTTACATATTCAAAACAGAAACTAAATCAGGAAAGATATCTAACATTGAATACCAAAACAAAAACACCCCCAACAACAAACAGCTCTAATTGCATATCAAAGCGATAATATAACCATATGGAAAAAAGAAGTAATTCAAGTACCTTTTGAACACAATTCTTGGCTGAAGAACCTCAGTGAAATATATTCTAAGGACAAAAGGATCTGCAAAAAATCTTGAATTTTAATTTTAATCTTGTTTTTTGTCGTGTTATATTGAATTCTGATACTATTTTATTTTTATTGTAGGAGGCGGCAAATCCTATCAGCCAGGATTCAATGGAATTGGAATTCAGTATATCAGTATAAATGAACGATTATGTTTGATATATAGATGCATATTTTAGCCTTGATGTGCTCGCTAAAATGGTCCAGAAAAATAATGACATCTTTGTTTCAACACGTATACCCAGTATAGTGAGTTGAATTGTGTTCCCCACAAAGATATGTTGAAGTCCTAACCCTAACACTTGTGAATGTGACCTAATTTGGAAAGCGGGTCCTTGCAGATGTAATCAAGTTAAGATGAGAGCATACTGGATTAGGATGAGTCCTAAAGAGAGAGATAGCCATGAAGATACACAGGGGAAAGACAGATAAAGATACATGCAGATAGTGAAGTGAGGTAGCCACAAGCCAAGGAATACCAAGGACTGCTGGAAACTGCCAGAGGCTAGGAAAAGGCAGGGAAGGATTCTCTCTCAGAACTTCCAGAGAAAGCATGACTCTGCCAACACTGATCTTAGACTTCTAACCTCCAGAACAGTGAGACAATAAACCTCTGTTGTCTTAAGCTACCTAATTGTGGTGCTTTGCTATAGCAGCCCTAGGAAACTAATGCATCCAGCAACCACATCTTGGTTTCTATATACCATCTGACACAAAAAGAATAGGAGCATCTTGAAGAAATACCTGATCAAAAGGTCTGGGGTAGTTTTTTTTTTTTTTTTTTTTTTTTTTTAATTTTTTTATTTATTTATGATAGTCACACACAGAGAGAGAGAGAGAGGCAGAGACATAGGCAGAGGGAGAAGCAGGCTCCATGCACCGGGAGCCCGACGTGGGATTCGATCCCGGGTCTCCAGGATCGTGCCCTGGGCCAAAGGCAGGCGCCAAACCGCTGCGCCACCCAGGGATCCCCTGGGGTAGTTTACTGAAGCAAGGACATACTCAAACACATGGGAGTATGATTTAAAAAAAAAAAAAAAAAAGCCAGCTTAAAGAGGTTCTCCTTAGCCAAATTTGGAATAATTTGAGTATTAAAAGAATAAGGAAAAGTGATGTTTAGGGTGATTATAGGCATTAACTAGAAAAGGACACTAAATAGAAAGGGAAAACTTTCTGTGGTGATGGAACTGTTCTATACAGAGGAGTGAGTTATAGGAGTGTATATGCTTGTCAAAATTCATCTGTGTATTTAAGATCAGTACATTACACTGTATGTAATAATGATAGTAATAGATTATAACATATTAAATTTAATACTTCTTAAAAATCCCTGTGTCCAAAACAATATTAAAAAACAAAAATTGGCATTCTTTTTTAGAGAAGAATGCCAGCTAGCAAATGGAGAATTTCAACTACTAATGTAATAATTGCTTCAGGCAAAGATAATCAGTGGATGCTAACATATTAAGTAAATGATTTTAGAGACCAAAATATTCAAATAATCTCAAAGTACCATCCAATAGGTAAGGGAAAAGGTGCCTTTGTGACGAAGAAATCTGGCAGACACCAAGTTAACCAAAAAATCAAACCTAAGAGTGATAATGGGACAAACCAATCTCATTGCCTTCTGAGGTACTCTGACTGGGATGCAGACCACCTACACCTATATCAGCCCAAAACTGCAAACTTGAATCTAATCATGAAGAAGCATTCAGAAAAATCCAAATCATCAGGGATTCTTCAAAGCCAGTGGTCTAAATTCTTCAAAAGGTCAATATCATAAAAGAACAAGAGGAAGGGGAAATATTCTAAATTAAAGAAGATTAAAAAGACATAATAAACTAAATGCAATGCTGGACCATTGATTGCATATTGAAAAAAATAGCTATAAAGGACATTGTTTGAATATAGGTTATATATTAGATAATATTATGGTATCTTTGTTAAATATCCTGTGTGTGATCATTATAATGTGTCTGTATAGAAGAATTCCTTTATCTGAAAAAAGAAAGCAAGAATGGCAGTAATGATTATTATTATTGTTAATAACATAGCAATAATTATTAACAATAACCAGAGAATCTGTGATGAGAATATAGATATTTATTGTACTAATTTTTCCAATAGTTAGAATTTTTAAAAGTAAGATACTTTGCAAATGCTATTTTGAAGCATTTTAAAAATCTGTAATTTGTTTTGCTCGGTTTTTGCAAAATATCTTTTGCATCTGTCACTTTCTCATCTTACTGCCCCCACTCTCAACATAACTGGATAGGTTACCTCACAAGACTTCCCAAAATAATTTTTCTAAATAGAGCTTTTGTGAAGACACACCTCAACACAATATTTTTCTAAGGTCTAAGTTGTCCTGGGGCTAAATTCAACTCTTCAGTCTGGCAGTTTCATTAGTTCTGAATTTGTGTTTCAAATTATTGGCCTGACATCTTCACATGAAAACTGCAGTAGCCTCAAACTTTAACTCACCCAGTTCAGAGTTGTATACCTCCCCTTTCAAACTGTGTTTCCTATTTACTTTGTGGCATTATGATCCTTCAGTCACCCAGGCTGGCCTTCTCAGAACCAGTCTAGGTTCCTGCCCATTCTTCACACTCTACACGAGCCCTTTAGGTCTATGGAAAACATCCCTTGTCAATCTCTCTATGTGTTTTAACCATGTCTAAGTTCTAACCTATTCCCTGCCTACCAAATGGTCTCCTTGATGTTCCCTAATAAATGTTAAATAATTATCTATTGATGGAGGGCAATGAGGACTAATTATTGCCCTTTCCATCTCCCTCTTTCCCCCAAACAACATTATGATAAATGTCTCTCAGGAAGAAAGAACAGCAAAGTAATTATTGCCTAAAGTCTTAGAAGAAAAAGGTGCCACTGAATTCACTGCCTCTTCACCTAGAGCCTGGAATGCTCAGTATGACCAATGGGACAAAGAGATTAAAAACAAACAAAAAACTCAATCCTAATGTCTGTTGTCCTATTTCCCATTTCAGAAAGCAGGGGCAAAAACCCAGCTGGAACATTGCAGCTATCTGAAGAGTACAGGCTTTGCCTGCCTCTAAACCATGCTTGCTACAATATGCCTGGTATTCATGGTGCCTATGCAGGCAGAAGCAAGATGGAAATGTGTCCCATATGGCCACCCACTCCCAGCTATGGTGGTTAAAGACAGATGCTCTAAAGCAGGGATTGGCTAACTATGGCCTGCAGTTCAGATGTGCCCCATGCCCTGTTATTGACAGTCCACCAGCTAAAGATGGTTTTTACATTTTTAAGGAAATGTTAAGTGTGTGTGTGTATGTGTGTGTGTGAGAGAGAGAGAGAGACAGACAGAGAGAGAGAGAGAGAGAGATACAGACCATACATAGCCTGCAAAGCCTAAAATTTTTACTATCAGAGTCTTTATTTTAAAAAGTTTACTCATGAGTCTGAGTCTGAATTCCATCTCTGACCTTCAGTAGCATAAGCAATGATTGAACCTCTCTTAGCCCTGGTTTTCTCACCTGTTTTTGAACACCTGCATGGAGGATGTTGTAACTGACATTGGTAATCTACTTAATACAATTCTTGATACATAAGTACTCCATAAATGTTACTTCTAATTGTATTAGAGAAAAAATATTACTTAAAATATCACATCTGTCTTTTTAAAAAAGAAGACAATTCATATTAGAGAGGATATAAATCTCTATATAGCTCCCTTCTCTTGGCTGATATTAATGGGGGAGGATGAAGGCAAAGATGGAAATATCAAAGCTTCTGTCAATTATTCCAGGTTGCCAAAGAGGAGACTTAGAATATATAATCTATTGTTTAGTAGAGCACATCAATGAGTCTTTGCATATATAAACAGGGGTTCAGAGTTGAGCAGGGGCTGGGGAGGAAAGTTGATCTACACAATAAAGAGAAGAGAATTGAGTTTGAAAGGGGAAATCAAGCTTCCTGTCAGTTTGTGATGGCAGATTGAGCACAGGATGAGATCTCCCCCTTTACTGAACTCCGAGAAATAGGAGGAAATGTTAAAATAGTGGAAAAAATAAATACAGATTCCATGTTGCAAAGCAAGAAACAGTACTTTCAATAGAGTAGAAAATGGAAAGAAGTCCCTAAAAGGAAGAAAAACTCTTTAGCTTAATTCATACTCCATGGCAGGGAATACATGTGGCACTTCTGATATTTAAAAGCTCAAGTTTCCTACCAATAGGCTATTGGTATTTCATAGCTATAGATACTGATGCAGGCAAATGACCAGGTCACAAAAACATAAGTTTGACCTTTTACTCTTTGACTCGAGAATATGAATGGCTGAAAAAACTAAGCCGTTAGGGATGTGCTCATTCAGGACTTCTCCTGCATGGACAAGATAAAACATACAGAAAAAGAACACAGAGCTGGCAAAGTGGCACAGCTGGCTCTTGAAAGGCCAACCTACATCTCAGTGATGCTGACTGCTTGGAGGTAGTAGGCTAGATAGAAAATCTACCAAATGTCCTTCTTTCATATTCAAAGATTGGGCAGAAACATCAGCTGATGAATGGTGTAGTCACTGAAGATGGAAAAGGGAGCACTGTGAGATACCATGTTGTGAAATTCCAGATCTCTAATGGCAGAGTGGGGTGCCTTAACAACAAATACACTAGAAAGCAATGTCAAACCCAGAGTCAGAGTCACCCATGATCACTATAAATTTTTGCCCAGACCAAGAGTCCCATTTAGTCAACAGGCCAACATACTCAGCTAATGTAGTCATATAAAAGGGAATCTCAATGGGCCTATCCATAGTGCTAGCAGCTGGTACTAAAAACATTTTTTTTTTAAAAAAAAGCATTTGTATAATAGAAGAGTAGAATTCCCTAGTAATTACCACTGCCTACCTGTAGTAGACAGACAAGGGTGAGGACTAAGGATAAGACAACCTGAGTCATGGCAAAGACACTGGCAAGAGGAGTTCTTCTGGTGGTTATCATCATAATGGATTCTAATACTGACCCTATTTGATAGCCTTAATATCTCCCCAAATGTGTCTTTGCCAAAATAGTCTGGTCTTAATGAGATATTTCCCCACTGAGAGGACCAATAAATGAGGCCATTATCCACAGTCCAGGAGTCATTCATTAGGAGATAAAGGAAGTGGACAAGTGGGCAACCTTGATAAAGATCTTTTAGAGTCTCCAGCTCACCCTGAAAGAATGAAACACCAGAACCTTTCAGAAATCTCTCAGGGATGAATAACACATAGCTGCTCTTATACTCTACTCAACTATGAGTACCACATAGAACCATCCAGAAACCAAGGCAGATAGCCTTCCTTATCCATTCAAAAGTCATATCTAACTATAAAGTAAAGGACAGTTAAGAACCAGGAACCAATGAAGGTATCACACTTATGGCTAGGGGATTCCTCGCTACCACCACACAGAAATGGAAGTTATCCATTGAAGCATACCATGGCCCAGATAGACCACCCAGACAGACTACTACCTAAATACAGTCATCTTTGTCTTGGCCAACATTGTTCTAGTCCAGATAGGATATAACCCAACTAAAACACTAAAATGTGGGGGTATATATGGTTTGGATGTTTTTCTAAAGTAAATGGGCATGATGGCCATAATATAGGTGTTCAATTTTAGTGAGATCTCTATAAGCAGATAAAAGGGTTTTTCTTCCTTTTTTAAATACTTTATTTATTTATTCTTGAGAGACACAATGAGGCAGAGACATAGACAGAGGAGAAGTAGGCTTCCTGCATGGAGCCTGATGCCTGAGCCAAAGGCAGATGCTCAACCACTGAGCCACCCAGGTGCCCCAAAAGTTTGTTTTTTTTTTTTTTTAATTTTATTTATTTATGATAGGCACACAGTGAGAGAGAGAGAGAGAGGCAGAGACATAGGCAGAGGGAGAAGCAGGCTCCATGCACCGGGAGCCCGACGTGGGATTCGATCCCGGGTCTCCAGGATAGCGCCCTGGGCCAAAGGCAGGCGCCAAACCGCTGCGCCACCCAGGGATCCCCCAAAAGTTTGTTTTCTATAGAAAAGTATCTAAAGACTAATAGCAGGAGTTTGCTTTCATAGAATTTCAGAGACCATTTCTAGAGCCTTGAGGAACCTACCAGATGCTTAAGAAGGCATGTGTATCTAATGTAGGTGCAAAGGAAGGTGCTGTAGAAAAATATGAAGTCAGGGTAACAGAATATTAAAACAGGGCTCAATGTACCAGCCTCTACACCAACTCAAGATCTCTTGTTGTTTGGGTCCTCATTCAAAGGTAGACATCTATGAATCCTAGGAGACAGGTTTGTGTAAGAGGCTGAGATCAGGAGTGAAGATGCTCCATCAAACAACAGGAGTAGGTGCTGGACCTCGTACTTGGAAAAGAGCACTTTTGCCTAGAATCCTGAAAGTATTATGCCTAAGATCTGACAATTCCAGGCCCAGATAGTGATGTTGAGTTGATCGAACTAAATTTAGACTAAGAAGCCACCCACTGAGAAGCCATTCCCTATCCGTCACACAGGAGATGAACTCACTTTGATCAGCAAATGACCCCTGAATGACAATATGCTGTCTCAGAACAGGAGTTAGACCAAGAGAAGAAAGGTCTCGTTGTACTGGATGGTGACAGAGAGCCAGGCAGTAAACAGGTATTGCTGAGATTCACAAGTAAAGATATACTGTTGTTGCTGGTTGGGTTGGAAGGGAATAGAGAAGATATTCTTGGTTAGATCAATGACCATAAATCATTGGAGCAGACATGCTAAGATATGCTCAGTCATGGAGATGATATCATGGATCTAAGACAAGTGGGCAAATCCCTGTCTCCAGGAAACAATAAGGTTCCCAAAGCCACTGCTCTTTTAAATTAACCATACCAGGAACTGAAGGGTGATAATGTTAAGACTTTAAGTGAACCTCAGCTAAAGAGGCTCATTCCAGTCCCTTTCCTTTGTGTGGGCAAGGAAGATCCAAAAGAGGTATTGCATAAATGAAAATCTGATTTTATGCATATCCCAACCTGGTGATGCTAAGGATTTCTCATAATACAAGGGAAGAGCTCTAGTAGCCAAGACATGAAGAAATACCATATGCTACCATGAGATAGTCTGGGACAACCGGAAGATAGTTATAATGTATAAAATAGTTTTATTTTCTAATCCAGTCATAATAAATATTGGAAGACCCTAGCAAAGCCAGGCATAACTTGACTACAACATTTCTGAGTGTCTGGTCATAAAAAATCTGCACTAGTAGGGGTAAAACACTGCTCTTCTTGACAAAAGCCATCGCCAGAAGCTTTGGGGACAAATCAGGCATGAATTAATAATGATCTTTCTTCACACGCCACATAAAAGAGATACCATCTATTGGAAGCAAATTTAATCCCATAAATGGAAGTAAAACAGAAACAAACACACACGACAACATCATAACCAAAAGTGATGAGAAAATACCACCTTGAGTTGCCAAGATTTATGAGGCTGTTGCTTGCCTGGATGCAATGGCACTATGGTGCCTCATGTCTTGAGTTGAAAAAAATTCTAGATCCTGTTCAGTCACATTTCACATGCCCAGGGGACAAAGCAGCTTCTATAAGAAGCAGTCCCTGAGAACAAGTCATGGTAGAGCTAAGAGAGCACCTCCTCTTCTTGTTCTTCTGATGACCTGGAGCTCCTTCCAAGTCCCATAGGGTGTCTCTGTGAGAACATTTTCCAGAGTGCTCCTGTGGAGCAGTATGTGTCAGTCATGATGATCATGATGATCGTATGGTTGAAACTCATAAGTATTTCATTGTAGAAGCCAGCCTCTAGGTTGCTCCCAATAATCCTGGCTGCAAGGCTCCCTGGTATAGTCCCCTTTCAGCTGGGCAAGGCTATCCTATATAACCTATAGGATGCTGCAGGAATGATGGTATGTGACTGCCAAACTTAGTTCATAAAGACATTGTTCTCTCTTGGATTACTTGCTTGGGGAAGATAGCTGCCATGCCATGAGGAAACTCAAGCAGCCCAGTTGAGAAGTTTATATGGGGATAAACTGAGGACCCCTGTCATCAGCCAGCACCAACATGCCAGCCATGTCAATAACATCTTGGAAGTGGATCCTCCATCCCAGGTAACTCCTCACAGGGAGCCTAATGACTCAATCCCGGACCCAGGGTCACGCCATGAGCTGAAGGCAGATGCTCAAGTGTTGAGCCACTCAGGTGTCCCCCAGGTAAGCTTTTTAATTATTGTAGACCCAGCTGATATTTTGACTGTAATCTCAAGAAACACCCTGAGCCAGAACCACTCAGCCAAGATGCTCCCAAATTCCCAATTCACAAAAACCGTAAGGAATTTTTTAAAAAGTGTATTATTGTTTTAAGCAGCTAAATTTTAGGGTAATTTGCTACATAGCAATAGTTAACTACAGCTAGCATAGATAGAAAGCAAGTAAGTAGCTTCTGAGCTTGTGAGACGAATGCAGAATTCCTAAGATACACTAGTTACAGATAATGAAGTAGTAACCTGTAAGACATGCAAAAGATATATAGAATAAATGGAATTTATGATGAAACAAACAGGAATGTTACATATAGATAGAAAGAGATAGAATAAGTCATGATCGTGCCACCTCCAGGCTGACAGTTTTGTCACCCTTAAGTCAGCAACACACTGGCTGACATCCCTATGGTCTCATTTTGGCCCCATGTGCTCTGTACAAGAAATGCAAATAACACTCTTGGCTGCTCAGAAGGCTAACTGGCAGGCAATAGCTGTGGGCAAGCATTCTTGTTCTTGCCCCTGTGTTCCTCTCCTCAAAGAGCAAATGCAAGCTCTGGCCCCAGGCACCTTCTGTGGGGCCTTCTTGCTCAAATCTCAGTTCTGATCCTCATAACCAAACCATCAGCAGAGAAGGCTGATGCAGCAGAGGGTACTTTATAACCCGGGATTTAGGGAATATGGTCTTTCTACCTGGTTGTCCCCATCCTAAGTGAATTAACCCATTCCCTTCCACCCCCCTTGCCTCTTGCTTTCTGTTTTAAATAGATTTAGTAAGCTGCATGTTCTGAGCCCTTAATTCTGTCTGTGAGGCCTCAGAAATAATCTACCTGGTAGAGCATTTAGAGACCACCACTGCTTTAAAGGAATTTCCCATATTACAGGGACCGTGAGAAAGTCATTTTACCACTCCGAGCCTCGGTTTTCTTATTTAAAAAAAAAATTAGGTGAATGCTATATAGTGGGTGGTACTGTAAGAATAAGAAATATTCATGAGAACGCAGAGACATAAGGTAGATACTCACCAAAAAATAGTTGCTTCTGTCTTTGTGTGACCCTATACAGGCGGCCAACCTCAGCTTTGCCATCCGTTGAAAGGCTATCATACTTACCCCTCCGTAGACACTATGAGGATTAAGGTAACCTTTCTGAAAGCACCTAGCACAGGGCTTGACACACAGTAGGTGGTCAGCCCATTTTCAATGTGTCTTCCTTTCCTTACAGAAACAAAACAAACAAAACCCAGTGTAACAGCTGCTGCTATGGTATCATTTCAAAAATGTGGAAAATCTCTCCATCCTCACCACCAACTCAGATTACATCCCTCCTCTACTCTCCCTGCTTCCCATTCCTTTGAAGGGTTAGAGCTTTTGTTCCTTAATAGAGAGTTACAACTCATCCTGGAGGAAGAAGCCAAATGACTTAAATTCACCCAAAGACACAAATGACTAACAATAGATCCTTGCACAGAAAGGAAGATTTTATGGGGAGAGAGAGGAGGGAGTAAGACAGGGTTTAGAGAAAGGGCACTCAGAGGTGAAAGAGAAGAGAAAGGCCCAGAGAGAGGGCCTGGACACAAGGTCATAACATAGACACATTTATTGCTGTGAATCTGTCCAGAAAGGCCAGGGCCAGAGAGCTGCTCAAAGTCCCTGCCCTCAGACATCCCCTCCACCCCTTACAGCGCGCTCCCCTGACAGATCCCTTCCCTCACACAGGACCCCTTCCCCACGCAGCCCCTCCCCCACAGAGCCCCTCCTTCAGACAGATCCTTCCACATAGGCCTGTCCCTCAAGTGCCCTCCACCGTCCCCCCAACACACACAGCCCCCCCACGGCCCCTCCCACTTACAGGTCCTTCCCCAACAAGCTCTTCCTTCAGACAGCTCCTCCTACATAGGCCCCCCCTTAAGCACCCCTCCCAAAGCTCCTCAGCTCCTTCCACACAGGCCCATCTTAAACGTGCCCCCCATGTCCCCACAACATACACAGCCCCTCCCACACACAGCCCCTCAGACAACTCCTCTCACATATGGCCCCTTCCCCCCAGGCAGCCCTTCCTACACAGGCCCCTCCCTCACATGGCCCTCTGCTCCCAGGAGATGAGGATGTGCAACCCTCAAGGTAGCAGGACTCAGCAGGCCAAGAGCAAGAGCGGAAGGAGTGTCCCACTGAAAGGAGTTGCAGCAAGTTGAAATGTCCCACTTTTTGACCACAACCTCCTCCTCTCCTTAGGACAGGGAAGAGGACTGTGGGATTTGTGGCTCAGACCAGAAGTGGCCCTTGAAGAAAGAGGTTACATGCTACACTAATGGAGTCCCAGAGCAGTTTGGCAGCCAAGGAGGGAGGCAGTAGAGAGCAACGAAAAACACATTAAGCTTAGCGTCAGAAGTAGTGACGGCAAATTTCAGCCTCACACCTTCTGAGAGCCGCGCCCTGGCACAAGTCATGTAATGTTGCAGTCCGAGTCACTAAGTAGGGATTCTCCCATACCTGCAGAGCAGACTCACCTGGGAGCTGGCAAAGCAAAGCCCCTGGCCCCTTCCCTTCATGCCTCCCCCACCCCCAACCTGAATGCAGAGTATTCCTGGGGGAAGGGAGAAGCCAAACTGCCAGTGTGAAGCATTCATATGTAAGCATTTCCGGTAAAATGCCTAAAGAGATCTCAGAAGAAAGAGACCTAGATTCCAAATTAATGGTCATTTTGTGTGTGGGTGATTCAGCTTTTGGCTTGTTATAAATTAATATTCATTTTTGTATCTGTATTATTTTTCTTAAGGCCTCCTCCCCCTAAATTGTACTTCAGATCTCAGGAAACCTGGATCTACCCCTAAAGACATCAGAGAGTTGTTAAATCAAGAGGCCATAGAAAAAATGACTACCTCACAAAAAGCTGGAAATATATGCTTATTAAATAAGATTCTGAGGTCCCTAACTCAGTACCTTTCTACCCAGGTGAGGTAGGGGTAAAAGGAGAAAGTTCAGCCCAAGAATCCTTCCCCAGGTTGAGAAACAGCCTGTAGAGCTGGCGAGAAGCCTGCCAGGGCCCCTCTGGTCTGACAGGGACAGATGATGTAGTGACTTGATTCAGTGGGTAAACATCCAATGCAGCTTGCTGGAGGCCCCCAGCCTCGTATTACTGTTGACACAAGGCAGATTCCCTTTCTCTAAACCGCTGTTTATATTTTAGCCAAGTATCCTACATAAATCTTCTATCGAACCACCAGACTCTGGCTGCTACAGAAGTGACCAACTAGAAAATGGCCTAATAAGGAGTTTGCTGCAGAAACTGAGGATATCTCCATATGAAAAGCTGCCTTGGGGGCACTGACCAGGAAATCCTGATGTTAGACTTCCCATAATGGGGGGCCAGAACAGGGTTGAAGGCAGTTTCAGCTAAAATAAAAGTTCTTTTAAAGAACTGAGTCTCAACCAGGGGACCTGGTCCATGAAATATAGATTCAGTTCAGCTCAGGGTTCAAAGAACATTCTAAAGTCCCAATTCAGTAGTTCTAAGAAATATGTAGGCTTGATTCCAGTTCAAACTCATCCTTCAATAGGGGGTTTTCAGAGGAAAAATAGAACACAACTTTGTAATCGCTTTGTGGTTCCATAAATTAATATTAGGGCTTGGTTCAGAGCTCAGCACAGTTGTGTGGTAAGCTGTGGTTTGGGGTTCATGGTCTGGCGGAGGTCCCTGATGGAAGGGCCTCAATGCCTGGAGAGCTGTGGCTTGAAAAGAGCAAAGGGAAGATCTTTTCCTTGCAGTAGGAGCTAACAGCTGAATCCAGTTCATCTTGACTCAGCAACAGGGCCATTTAAAAACTGCTTCCCCCAGCTAAAGCTTTGGGGAGTGGCCTCTATTTCTTTTCTTCCGTAGTCCTGCGTGTATCATAAATAGCTGCTCAGGACTACCTGAGTAGCTGTTATTTCAAATAATAATTAAAAAGAGTGAGAGTAATCTTCAGGGACTAGAGGAGGGTAGAGGGTGCCTTATATTTAGATATTCTGGACTTGATTATAAATCCTAGAGCTTGGCTGCTCTGTGGGGATCTTGCTTCTCTAGGCGGTCCCCTCTCCACATGATTAACTGACTACTGCCATCTAGTGGATGTGGAGGCCTTTGATGATTCAGCTCCTAATGGACATGATGTTGGGGATTGATCTTGTGAGATGCTGTGCTTAATTCGGGCGGCAGATCTCAGGGTGGCCTGTAGGTAGGATTACAAGTCAATTACCCTGGGAGATCTCCATATGCACTTTCTCTTCGTTGACACAGGTTAACAGAGAGAAAGGAAAAAGTTTAAAAATTCAGTGCCTATGGGTCATCAATGTTCTGGAGTTTAGTCGGCAACTGAATCAAAAAAAGTGTCCTTCAGAGCCTTACAAAGAGCCAGTGCTAAGGCTGTGGGTAATCACCTTGCTGCTCTATCCTGAGCTCTCTGTGCAGGTGGCAGTGGCCACACTGGACCACAGGCATGGCTGGTGATGGGAGGAAGCCCTCTGTATGGAACAGAAATTTGGGTCCCTGGCAGCCACTCTTGATAGGGCTGGGCTATCCTGTTCAGGTAGCTCCCTGGGCTCAGCCTCTAGGTGATGCCTTTAACTGAAGAAATAAGAAAAAAGGGGGCCAGGCAGGGACTGTAGAACTTCCCTCTGTGGAAGCTTCTGTTTACCTGGAGTGGTTGTTCTGAGGACAGACACGTAGATGTTCAGGGACAGAGTAGATCAAGGAATTGCTGACCTGGAGTTTTCAGAGATCTTAAGAAAGGAATCAGATTAACTACATGAGGAATCAGCAAATGTGCATAAGTTAGTCTTCAAAATGGACAAGAAACTTGGTATGACTCAAGACATTTGCATCTCTGCCTCAAGAACCACATAAGGATGCAAAGCAAATCTGCACAAAACATTTGGATGAGGTCTGCAAAGATTTCCTTTTCAGTTATTGTAGCTTCATGTTCTGGATTATAACCCTCTTCTCCTGCCCTGGTTGGCTATGAGGTTTCTGTCTAAAGCTGGGAATGAACCCAAAGCACTCTCCACTCCCCCCACCATAGACTTCAGGCTCCTTGTCTAGAAAATGAAGGGGTGGGTTTGATTATCCCCCGCTCAGATCTCTCCCAGCAGAATTTGAATTCTTCAAGTTTAAATTTTCCTTTGCACAGTTTCCTCTAATTTCACCTAGAGTGTGCTCAAGGTCTGGGGCAGACTGAACTAGGGGTCTTTACTATCACCTGGAATGTTCATCTAGAACAATATGCTCTTTAGGCTAGAACATGAACTTGAGTGACCATCAGGTGGGTGTGATAAAACAATTTTTGTAAAACAGCCCTGATGTTAAGACAATTGGGATTCCAGCTTGCTTCTGACTCACTGTGTGACCTTGGGAAGTCATTCATTCCCTTAGACTTTGCTTTTCACATCTAAAAAATAACAATCCGCTATCCTATTTCCCTCTCAGAATTGTTGAGAGGAAACAAACAAACAAGCAAAACGACATAAACACACACAAGAAGTGCTTCCTTAAAAAGCTCAATGTGAATTTTAAATGCCATTTTTCTGTTTAGATTAGGTTAAATATATTTAATATAAATGTCTTGCAGAGGATGCCCATCAAACAAACAGTCAAACAATCCCTGTCTGATAAATCACACTTTGCTCTTGAGAGAAAAGGCTGAGCTAAGACAGAAAAATCAGTGCCTCTAACCAACAGGAAAACTCTGACCTTTCTTCGGACCTATTCCTTCAATTCCTGGGACCTCACTGTGGAACGGGAGCTAGAATGTAGACATAGAAGATGGCCTGAAACCCACTGGCCTATCGCTTTCAGGGGATGGTAATTAGGAGAGCTGGAATTTACATTTTTACCTGGAAGATCCGAGACTGCTTCCCCTCCTCCACTGTAAACCTCTTCATGAAAGAGCAGAGAACCAGAAAACTGCAAGATATGATTTGTAATTGTCAATAACATTTGTGTCATTTTGATGCTCTAACTCTATTATGTTAATTGCTTTCCTCTCTACACTTTAAGGTGAACATTAATTGATTCCCAACTGTAATCACAATTATGGTGAGTTATTCTGATTAATGGAAGATATGATTAATAGGTAGGAAGGTGCAACTGTTTCTCCTTCGCAGGGAAGAGATGATATATGCTATTATAGCTCTGCTGTAGGCTGCGTTTTCACCAAGAATTCAAAGCTAATGCACAGCTATCAATCACCAACTTCCATTGTTCTGCCCGGTTGACTAGACACAACTCCCTTCAGCGTGGCCTGTTTCTCCTTGCCCACTGACTCTCAGGCTTCCTGGGGGAACTCTCCTATTCCAACCCACCAGTGTTCCAGAGATAGGAGAGTTTCCAGTATGTCGATCTGAAACCTGAAGTCATGACTCCTGATGCACTTAGCCTGGGCAGCGTGATGCGTGTGTACCCCTAGGCCCAGACCCAGAAAAGACACTGCAGCAGGTAGAAGTGGGAGACAGTTGTTCACGTGTGTTCTCCAAAGCCTGGCACCACAGCCAGCACGTCGGAACTCTTTACCACACCATATTTGAAAAGGAGAGTGGACAAATTCAGTTTCCCTTCCTCTCCTGTGTCCCTTTGCTATCCCAGCTCCCTGTCTACGAGCTGTCCTGTGGTAATTCTGGACTTCCCTCAGCCTCCCCACCCAGCCGTGTCCTCCTACTAAAGAATTGCTTCTCTAAACCTCTCTCCCTACAACCTAGCTCACCTGTCCTGTGTTCTGCCCTATGAGTCCCTTGCCAGGAGACAGGGAAGCTCATCAGATGGATGGATTGATTTGATAGCTAATGCTGAGATAATTAATCCTGTAACAGTAATCCTGTGACAGGAATCTTAAATACTTTTCTTTATGACTCCCTTACATTGGATATACTTCCCCCGACCCTCATCTCCAGGCAGCAGCCCCTCCCATCCAGCCCTTTCACATACCGGGCATAGATGTTTGGTAATTTTGTCACCTACTGGTCCAGTGCCATTTTCTGTGTAGAAGCTTCAGGCTGTGTGAGAGGAGAACTACAGGACTTGCTTTGAAGCTGCCATGCTGACAGGCATGGAGGTTTCTCTCATAGTATTTGTTTATTTACGAGGGTTAAGGAGGGCCTCTCGTGGAGAAGTCTTGTGGGGAGCTCATGTCTGCAGTTCACAGTGCTATCAGCCGCTGACAGTATCCAAAATTCATACTTCTGTACCTTTCCCCAGGAGCAGGTAGGTCCTTTGCTCTGTCATCTGGTGAAATTCTGCTCATTCCCCAGCATTTAGCTTAAACGTAAGATCTTTCCAACTGGGGTGTCCTGGCCAGGCCAGACTGCACCCCTATCCTCTGGGCTTGGAGGCACCCTGGCCACACCTCTGCACAGTCCACACAGCACACCACCACCTGGTAACTCAGCTGTCTGCCGCCACTCTTGTGCCAGACATCTGGGCCCCTGCAGACCTCAATGCAGCTTGTACCTGACTGAAGACAGCCAGCAGAGGGGGTGAGTGGGGGCAGAAGTCCAGCCCTCACTCCATTTGCCAAGCTGTGGTCCCTGGCCTGTGACTAAATCTGCCTGTGTGAAGGGAGCCTTTTGCTTTCTCTAAAGGTTCAGCCTTCAGCTGCCCAAGCCATGCCTTGGTTGACTCAGCCCAGAGGTGTGTTTCCTGCAGAGCCCAGAGATACTGTTGAGCCCTCAGCAGTCCTGCTCTGACTCTGTGGGCACAACCCTTGGGCATAACCTCAGCTCCTTCACTGTTTTTCACAAAAAATCAGTCACACTCAGTATTGTGCAGCTTTGATGTAGACTTCACAGGGAACCACAAGGGGAAGAAGCAGCTGTGCATCTGACACAGTGGTACACATCTCACTCATCTGTCTGGCATACAGTATTCTCCCTGCAAATGACCTGTTGTACTAACAGCAGAGCCATGCTCCTCCTCCTGGCCCAGCCACCTGTAGCAGAAACCCCTGTCTACTGGGTGCCCTCTCCTCCCTGTATCCATCTTATGACCCTGGGCCACCCTACCTCCTACTCCAAACATGCAAACTCTCCATCACAACCCAATCAATAAACTTCGGCTTCCAGGATGTACCATTTCCTCATTTAACCACTTCCTCCCATGCCCCGTCCCCAAACTAATAATAATAAGTTAAAAAACAGAAAAACCCCTTCTGCTATAATTTGGGAGTTAATCTACCTATTAAAATGTGATTTCCGTGAGGGCAAAGACTGTGCATTATTTGTCCTTGTCTACCTGGTCTGACTTCGATTCAAACTTAGATCCTTCACATACTTGGTGGTGTAACTTTGGGTCACTTTAGCCTCAGTCTCCCCACCCATAATATAGAGGCAATTATCAGGCCTATTTCAGAGGGTTCAATAACCTTCTCATTCAATGATAAGGACTGAATGGGATGAGGTACATAAGGGCTTGGCATACACGTGCTTGATAGATGTTAGGTATTAGTGTATTACTAGTTTCTGGGGTTATTAAATATTAGTGGAATGATAACTGAACAAGACTGTACTATCCCCAGCATAGTTAGAAGTTGCCAACGCACAGGGTGTGATGTTAGTTCCACCTATCCTCCAACCACAACCTCCATCAATAGTACCCAAACGCCTCTTCACAAAAGATCGTGCCAGATATGCACTTATATGCAGGAGCTGCTTTTTCCAAATCATGACCTCAGATCTTGCCTACATGTGTTAGTTTGGCCCCAAGATTGTACATTTTAGGGATCTGTAGTTGCCTGGGTCTTCCCTCAGCCTCAGGGCCTTGCTGCTCTTAATTGGTTTGGTTTCAAAATAGCTCAACCCTTCCAGGCATAGGGAGCTGTAGGCTAAATCCTGATGGACAGTTAATAGATGTGTGTGGGCATGTGTATATGTAAATATTTAACCACCTCAGAAGAACTGAGATGCAGAGCTATGGACATGTGCTTGAAAGATTATGTTACAGTTGGGGCCCTTCAGTGAGAGACTTGCTCAGAAGCTGTCAGAGATTGCTGGCTCAATTTGGTTCTGTTCAACAGATTTTTATCCAACATCTACTAAGTGCCCAGCACTGTAACAGACAGTCTGACAAATAGCCCCCATGTTATTACAATACTACTGCAGAACAACAACAACAAAAACCAAACCATAACACTTAAGGTTTCTTTCTCACTCATCTGGGGTCAGAGGGTCTAAGGTGAGCTTAGCTGCAGGTCTATGGGTCAGCTGGAGACCATGTGTCTCTTGTTCTCCTGTACCCAATGACTACCCAAGGAATGTTCTTCTCTGTGGCCTTGGTAGAGGGAAAAGCCCAAGCACAACAATGCAAGCCTGCATTTTGTCATATCTACTAATATTCCACTGGCCAAAGCAGATACATGGCCAAGTCCCAGGTTAAAGGGCCAGATGGTATTATCTACTGTGAGGCCAAAGCAAGTACCCAGCCAAATCTAAGACTCATGGAGTAGAAAAATATACCATCATCACTGAGGTGGTGGTGAAGAGTGAATATCTCTGCATAATAATCCAATTTATAGCATGCCCCCATTGTGATTTAGTAGAAAAGAAAGCTTCATCTGAACCCAAAAGTGAGTTTAGGCTTTAACAAAAAGAAGGTGATTGTACAATGTTATTTTTGTTGCTGTTTGCTTATATTTGCTTGTTGGGCAAGCAGATCAAGGAAGAAACAGGACTAGTCCTCAGAGCTGGTATTCTGATTCATTCTTTGGATCTCTAGAAGTATCCCAACTGCAATACTTAGGTTATAGTTTTAAGTCCTTAAGGAATGAGGTGCTGCTTGAAGCTTCAGTTTCTCATTGAGAGTGCTTATCTTTTCCAATTTGGAAATCATTCTCTTTGATTAACTTAATGAAGGCTTTTGGGCCTGGGGCTCCTGAAAGTGTAAGGAGAATGCTGTTCATAGGGTCCATAGTTTCATCAGATTGTCCATAGGCCAGTAACTGGAACAGGGTGGCCTTCCATAAAATGGGCAACAGGCAACTTCACAACAAAAGCTCAAGGTTGAATCCTTAAGTCCAGACTGATCATTAAGGAGATGGTTCCTGAATCTTTGTAAAGTGGTAATCACATTCAAAATTACCCAAGCCAAATTTACTTGTTTCCTTTTGGGAAGTCTGCAGATTTCAGTAAGAAATTTGGCAAAGGCTCCTACAATACTCTTGTAGTCAAGCTAGAAATATGGGCAATATAGTAATACAGTTAGGTGAAATCTTAGTTATTTAGAGTGCTACTTGGAAAATGTTGATTAAGGTTACCCTGAAGGCCAGCTTCTGGCAGGGTGCCTCAGGACTCTGGCCTTGGCCATCCTCTGACAGTTCTATCAATTACTTGAATGAAAAAAAAAGATCAGAAAGCATGCTAATGAAGTTTGTGGGTGACACAATGCTGGGACAGTGAAGTGAAACAAGTACAAACCCACACTCTGTGTAACAGACTACTGTAATAGAGAGCACTGAATAAAGATAATCACAAAACACAAATTTAGGCCCTGAAGCAGTGCATGCTGTGAAAGTTATCTGCCTTGACAAGAGTTTAAATAGAAAACATCTGGGGATTCCAGAGAGGCCTCAAGCTCAGTGTGAATCAGAAGGGTGATAGAACTGCCCAGAGAGCTAATAAAATTTGAAAGTCCACTTTCATAGCAATTATGTTCCAGATCAGAGAAAATCATAGTCCCACTGTACACAAAGTTGATTCAGGCACTTTTGTCACCCCAGAAATGACCAAGGATAATTTGATTTTCTGGCCAGCTAGAAAGACCTCCTCCTTTCATCCTCTCATTTTTGTCTGATTTTCCTTCCCGAAGCTCTACCTTTAGGCATAGAGGGTTTAACTTCTGATTTAGCCAATAAGCATTTCATGCATTCAACAAATATTTATATAGAACCTGTCATACGTATTCACTATACTGAATCCCTCTTCTAGTGCTAGGGGTGGGATGAAAAACAAGATAAACACAGAGTGGGGAAAATGCACAAACATACACATTACAGCGTGCAAAGCGCTAAAATGATGGTATTTGCAAAATGCTAACACTGGTTTCCCCCCAGGCAACAAGTATATTGTTGGGCTACAGCAGGCAGTTTGTTGTTTTAAGGAAGTCAACATAGAGGTCATTTCACTCCAGGGCCAACCACAGAGCCTTGCACATAGTATTTAATAAGTAATTGATTGATGGAGGGCTGGAAAAGAAGACTGGCTGGCAGATCTGAAGGTGAGTCCCAACTCTTCAGCTTCACACTGGGCAAGGTGAATCAACTCACTGAGCCTTAGTGTTTTTATAAATAAAATGGGGATGATTTAATGAAATAGAAGGGGCTAACAGACAAAGTCTACAAAGGTATATGGGACCTGGTAAGAATAAGCTGTGGTATCCACTGTGCCTCTGACCCATGTGCCAGTGAGACTGAATTTGGATTATTCTGGTTGTTGTGTTCTAAGAAAGGCATCTACAGATCACAGTCTGTTCAGAGAAGAAACCAAAATGGAGAGAGGGTCAGAAAGCAGGAGCCACTGAGGGGCCAAGGAGGTGAAGATGATTTAAGAGCTTTCCTCAGTGAAAGGAAGCTGCCTTATCCTGCAAAGCCCCAGAAGACAACACTGAAAGGGGGGGTACTGGAGAGTTGCATTCTGGGTAGGAAGAATGTTCCAACAACTACAGCTGACAAGAATACCTGCGAGCGGCCCTGTCAAGCATGGGGCATCTCATTGCTGGGACCTTAAAGATTGCCAGGCTGTTCATACGGTTATGTATTCAACAGAATATTTCTTGAGTGCCTACTACGTGCTCCCATCTTGTTTTAGGGACGTCTGGATTAAAGGGGGGGAAAAGGGGAAAAAAACAGCCTCTGCATCTAAGGTGCTCACCAAATAGCAAACAATTCTGTGCATGATGCTATCAGCTGCTGTGGGGGCACAAAGGGTTTAGTAGGAGGGATTTTACATGTGGTTGGGAGGTGGGATGAGATGACCTCTAAAGTCTCCTGGTTCCTATTACTCTGTGATTCTATGTAAGTCATAATCTCTGTCTGCAAAGAATTTACTCATCTAATCCAAAGACTTCCTTCAGATTTAAACCTTGGAGACCCAGGCCCCTAATGCTCATATGGTAAGAATCCATGAAAACAATAATAATGATGCCTTTTATCAGTAATACCCTTTCCCTTCTAATCTGCTAGAAGAAGTTTTATATTATAATATCTGAAAATCACATCTAGCCTATACCTGAGACCACATATAAATTGATAAGGAAATGAAGCAACAGAAACAGCAAAGGAGACTGGCCTAAAATTAACCAGCTCATTCAGAGGAGAGCTGGGGAGCACTCAGGTCTCCTGAGCCTCCTTTACTGTTCTTGCCAAGAGACCATAATGTGTTTAGCTTTCTCCTTTGGTGGATTTTGTCCCAGAAAGTTTCTCTTTTCTTTTGCCTTCTCCCCTCCTCCCTACTCTGTTATTGCAAGCACAGAATCTGGCAGATGAATGACCCGGCTGATCTCCCAAGTCTCCCTCTGAAACGTAGAACCCGACATCCCTTACATTTGGAATTCCAAACACAGACATTGCTGTGTCAGAAAAATATTAACTGTTTGAGCAGTGGACCTTGCCACTAGCCCAGGAGAATGATAAGCACAGGCAGAGAGGGAAAGTGCCTCACTACTTTTGTTCAGCTCTAAGGGAAGATGCATGACCTAGTTCCAGTGGTGATGCTGCTTTTTAAAAATAAAATATAGGGATTCAGAGGCCTGTGATAAGACCATTGGATCTATGGGGAAATGGCCTTCTCTGGGAGACCAATAAATGTGTGCTTTGGCTTATTTATTTGGCTTCCATTTGAGGCTGAAGTAGAAACCAATGGGCAGGTCCCAAGGCCAGGACTTCTGCAAACATTGGGCCACAGGATGCTGGCAGTTCTGTTGTCATCTTTTATTTCTTTGAGTGAGTCACTCTGATAGCCTGACCAGGCCATTGAGAGACAGCGTGAGACCCTTGTTTTGACACTGTCCCATCAGACTGAGTAGCATGCTGTGTCCTTCTGGGCAGGAGTCAGACAGGAGGAAGACAGATGAAGGATGTCTGGCCAGTGGCCCTATGGGTACCACCTGAGCCACTCTCAAGCCTCGATTGGAATTCTCCAACTTGATCAGTCAGGTGACTCGTGTGATCAGCTTCTAGAAACACCAGAGAGAAAATACAGGAAAATCTCTAGACTTTCATTCATGAACCACTGGGCTTTCAAAGAAATTCCCGAAAAGGAATTTAATATTTTTGGCAATGGCAGGATGATTGGAAGATATCCCACACCTATACACACCTAAATACAGCTCACACAGACACACACTTATGTGCATCACCACTTCCTAATCCTCTTATCTTGCTTTATTTTTCCCATAGCATAAATTTTTTGGAGTCATTTATTTGTATATTTTCTGTCTCCCCCAACCTGAGAATTGTAGCTCCATGAGGGCAAGGATTTTGTTGTTTATTGCTGCTGCCCCAGTCCATAAAACAGAGACAGGCCATAGCTAGTTCTCATTAAATAACTGTTTCTTCCCTTGTGGCCCAAAGCCCTATTCTTGGAGATTTATTAACTTAGTTTTCAAAGGCTTCAAAGTTATTAAAATGCAAACATCCCTAGAATAGCACTTTAAGTCTTAATAATAGTTCTCAGCTAATAAATTTTGAGGACAGGAGCCTCTGCCGTGACATTATGGAGCATAGATACTTCCCACGATGATGCCTGAAAGGAAAGCATACAAGTGAGAAGGATCTAACTCAGGAAGTGAGAAACAAGGAGGAGGTAGTGAGTTAGGCCCTGAAGTATGGCCTCTTGCCTGGAAGTCATGTTTGACTCTCTGGCCTCCTCCAATCCAACATCAGCTCCTATCAAATCCTATGTCAGCTCTGGTGGAATGACTCTTTCCTCTCTGTCCTCACTATTGATACCACAATGCATGACCTTACTGCCTCTCCCTGGGGATGTCAATGACTCACCCAGTCCGCTGCCTCCTGCCTCCTCATATTAGCCATGCATACCACTTCCAGGCCAACTTTCTCAGACACCACTTCCATCTTACTCTCATGTGATTGTCATTAAGACTATTTATCAATATTTATGATTCTCCTTTTATACGCATACAGTAAATGAGTGATTAGTTCTGTTCAGTGAATTGGGAGAAGTGGTGGACCTTGCATTTGGGCTTGAGCATCTCACTGTTGTGACATCTTCCTAGTCCCTTTCTCCATGGCACAGCAATCATCATTATTTGAGATTAGCCTGGGTCCCTGAGTAACTAGGATGAACAGACACTCCTGCTAACCAACCAAGGACATGGAGCAAAAAAGTAACATTTGTCTTTTGAGGCCCCAATAATTGGAGATTCTTTATTGCTGCAGCACACAGTGCATACTGATGGATGCTATTACCCACTTGAAAACCTACAATGTTTTGTAGGAAACATTGTAGGAAATTACCCATGACTGCACTTGATATAGCATACAGGCTGTGGTTAAACAGACCTACACCTAAAACCCGGTTCTACTACTTACCATAAGTTAAGGATAAGCTACATTATCTCTTAAGTCTCTCCATTTGTGAAATTGGAGTAATAACTGGATTGGGTAATCTTCCCAGAATCAAGTTCCCAAATGTCAGAGTATCAAGAATACAGAAAATAAAAACAATATGGACAATCCAGATGCCTGGGTGGCTCGGCAGTTGAGCATCTGCCTTCAGCTTAGGGCGTGATCCTGAAGCCCCGGGATCGAATCCCACATTGGGCTCCTTACATGGAGCCTGCTTCTCCCTCTGTCTGTGTCTCTGCCTCTCTCTCTCTCTCTCTCTCTCTCATATAAATAAATAAATAAATAAATAAATAAATAAATAAATAAATAATAACGTCTTTAAAAATATATATAGACAATCAGTGTGTGATGGTAAACTGTAGTGAAAACAACCAGGAAGAATAAAAGGTGATTTCATCCTACAAATCAAGCCACAAAGGACAGAGACTTGGCTTCGAGGTAAGAGTCTGAAAATGTCTGCAATGAAGCTAGGAAAGCACTGACACCTCCTCTGGGCCCATCAGCAGAAAGGAAGCAGCATCCTTAGAGAAAAACAGTTTTGGTTAAGGCCTGGGTTTACAGGAAAGAGGTCTAGAAATGTAGGGAGTTCAGGCTGAGCAACAGCTCCAAGAGAACAATGGAAAAAGAAGGCAAGAGATCAGGAGTGGAAGAGAGAACATAGGAGCTTAGAGAGAAGGCATGAGACAGTGACTGCCCCTTGTGGGGGCAGAAGAAAAAGGACTAGGGGTCATGGCTGGACAGACTGCTCTGGATCGTGGACCTGCCCAGGCTGAGGTCCTAAGTAGTTTAAGAACACTAAACCAGCAGTGTCCATTAGATTGATAATATGTGGCTAAGAAGCTCTTGATTTTTTTTTTTTTAATGAGAACTCTGCACAAGCCCCTGCGACAGGACTTCTTGGCCTCTGAATGTCCTATTCCCAATAAAATAACCAAAGCTCAGGGTAGCTTGGAGATTTAAGGCTTCACCTATATAAATAGATAAGCTTGCAATATTTGGGGGGAACTGCCTTTGACTTCTCCCCGCAGAAACAGGAAGGGGATGAAATGAATCCCTGGTGCCTCCTAGTGGAGTCCCTGTGGCCCATATTTCTCAGGGTCTTTGTTTTTTTATCTGTTGCTATTCCAACAGACAATGTTGGGCACTCAGGATATCAAGATACAGGAGACAGAGAAAGTGGACATAAAAAGTAGTTGATCTGAGATCACTTCTAAGACCTCTAGGTTCAAAACCCAAGGAGCTCCAGGTTGTCATGCCATGCCATGGAGGGACTGTTTTCAAACATCCTTCTTTTGACCAAAGGAATTAGTCATTGCCCAGTTTTTCCTGTCCAGCTGTTTGGAAAGCCTGAAGCATCAATTCTTCCAATGCTTCTCTCAATGCCTTCCTCTCAAAGGTTCTTGCAGTCCATGTTGCATGACCCCTTGCTAGTGATATTATTATTCTGACTTTTCCTCCCTATCTCACCACACTTCATACTTGCTCCACATGGCTGCTTATTAATGTTTGTTTCCTCATTCCTCAAATATTAAGCATCTATCATATATTGGGCACCATAGTACATGATTTCCATCGTACATGCCAGTCTTCCAACAACCCAGATTCACAAAGATCTCCTATATGGAACACAGGCCCAGGGTAGGTACAGGGGTATGCTACCAGAAGGAAGATGTGCTTGATTCAGTCCCTGACTAGCTGGAGCTTATAGTCTGTGGAAGACACACGACCTACACAAAACTTCCTTCTGCAAGACAAGCTGAGCAATGAATGGGACACTGCTATGAGGTGTGTTTTCAATTATGAGGAAAGCAGAGTTAAAATCCCAGACTCTTCCATTTAAGTCACTGATCTTGGCTGAGTTTCTTATTCCTCTGGGAACTTCAGTTCGTCAGGCTGTAAAATGAGTATAATAATCATCTACCCTCAACATTGTTGTGAAGATCAAATGATTTGATGCCAGTGGAAACGTTTTACAAACTGTAAAGGGAGGTGCAGATTATTATTATCTACAAATTAAAAAACAATTGTGCCCTCAAACCTCACTCTCAAAGGATAAACTGTAGTAGTGGTCATGTTCCCCCATGTTATCCAAATCTCAAAACCAAATATGCTGACTTCTGAAAGCTCTGTAAACATATCCCTCGGGGAGATACTGTTAACCACAACCCCTTCCAAGTTTCTACTATAAATTCCAGTAGTTCCCAGAGAGCCATGGGATGCTCACACCTAATCAGGGCCTCTGAACTTTTAGGAAATTCTGTCTACAGAAAGCATCCAGTCCTAGACAGCAGAACTGAATGCCCATTCGGATAATGAGTTGCACAGCTGTGCAGCATCAAATACTTCCCCAATTATGGTGGCATTAGAGAAAGTTATTGGAAAAGACTTTCTCCCACCATTGAGTAGTAAATGCTTTGCTAATTTGCCTGATGATACATTTATGATGGTTGCTTGCTGATCCTCTTTCCCAATCCACCTTTAATGGTCTGTTAGGAGAGGCCAGTCTTCTCCAATGAACCAACTTTATTTCATTATGGTTTATTATTGTATTTTATTCAGGGAGTGCCCACAAAATGAGAAAGCGGCCTACAAAAACTCTCTCATCTCAGGCATAATTACTGCCTCAGTGCTTAGGAAGAAAGAAAAACAAATAGTAATCTTTGCTAATTGAAACAGTAAAATATGTGCAGCTCAGAACTATTCTGTGTAGAATTTTAAGAGGAAAAAACCTTACCGCCCCCGCCCCCGCCACATACACACACACACTTACACAAAATGGAGTGCTGCCCCTGAAACTATGAATCATAAATAAGCAGGACCCTCTCTCCTCTTTCTTGCTCCCTCAGCTGTCTTCCACTACCACCCCTTACTCTGTGAGTGTTTGAAACATAGTATGCTGGTATTAATTATTTTTCAGATTTTTTTTTTTGGCAGGATTGTTCTATAATTAAATCCATTTCCCTATGGGGGGATTTACTTGGCTTGTTTGCATTTCTTGTGCTCCTTTCACAGAATAAAATGTAAAAAGAAAGTTTTGTTTGCATTTGGTTCTACAATTCCTCTACTCCCTCTTCTTTCTTTCTTCTTTTTTTTTTTTCCTCAGGATGTTCCAGCCTCTGGCCATAGCCATAAAACATAAGCAATTCAACAACTGGAAAGGACAATTTTGTGTAGCTTGTGTGTGTGTGTGTGTGTGTGTGTGTGTGTGTGTGTGTTGAGTGGTGGGAGGATAGGGGGTTGTCATCCATAGGAGAAGCCAATTGTTGGGTAAGTGAGCAAATCATGTAATTAATTTGTTTCTACTGTAAAGATAAACTAACTGCTGGCCTCTGCTGGTTCTGCCTCCTTAAATGAGTCAGAAACACAGTGTGCAAAGGTAGATAACCTTCTGGCCAATTTGGTAGTCGTGAATTTATAAAAGCATAAAGAGGGCAGCCCAGTGGCTCAGTGGTTTAGCACAGCCTTCAGCCCAGGGCCTGATCCAGGAGACCTAGGATCGAGTCCCATGTCAGGTTCCCTGCATGGGGTCTGCTTCTCCCTCTGCCTGTGTCTCTGCTTTTCTTTCTCTCTATGTCTTCTCTCATGAATGAATAAATAAAATCTTAAAAAAATAAAAGCATAAGGATCAGAGATGGTGTAATATATTTTAAAAAATGGAAGTTTTGTGGTCAATTGTGCATTCAAACCCTACCCCTATTGTAAGGACATCCCAAGATGGAACAAGCCCTGTAAAGCCTCTCTTTCACACACCAATTACAGCAAAATGACTCCGGGAAAAAAAAAAAAAAAAAGCAACTTTCTGAGGACTGGGAAAGGAAACCAAAGCAAGCAAACTGTGAAGAGGAATTAACACCCGGAGATACAAACAATATAGGATGACTTCCTGCAGCTTTCTTTCCCTTCCCTCACATAGCATTGCCCTAGGATGGCTCATACACATGGCTCCATGTGTCAGCCATGCCCCATTGCTGGCACTTACAGCTAAAACTCTAAAAATGAAACATTTTTTCTGGCCAGTGGAATTGAGAAAGGGGATCTTGGAGGTGGACAGAGTGAGGGAAATAATAGGAGGGAGTTGAAGAAGAAAATATCTTAGTTCTGTGTAGGAACCCACACAAGTCCCAGGGTCACCTCTAAGCTGTGGATGCATGGTACAGGATAGCAAGGGCTCTGCGAAATGAGCTTTGAATCACCACCCACAGAGAGGAAGAAAAAATTGACAGTCTGATCCTGACTAAGCTAGATGAAAACAAAATTTAAAAATCAACATTCTCTAGAGGATTTTAATAGGATGCAAGTGGGGCACAACATAGCATTTATACAATCCAGGATGCAATCTAAAATCACTTGACAGACAAAGAAGCAGGAAAATGTGACCAAATCTCAAGAGAAAAGACAATCATCAGATGCTAACCAAGAACTGATCCAGATATTGGAATTATCAGACAGATACTTTAAAGACTTTAAAGTAGCTATTAGAACTCTATTGCATGAGGTGGATGTAAAGGTAAACACACCTGAAAAGAGTGGAAAGTTCTCTGCAGAGAAACAGAAATCATAACAAAGGAGCAACTGGAAATTTTAGATCTGAAAAGTAAAACATTTGAAAATTTTTAAAATGTTTATTGAATGGCCTCAAAAGAACTTGAATGCAAATCAATAGAAATTTTGCAATCTGAGAAACAAAGAAAAATGAAACCAAACCAGCAAACAAACAGAGCCTTGGGGACTTAAGATGACATGAAAATGTACCATGAGGAAAAGAAAAAGTATCTTTGAAGAAACAATGACTAAATAAATTCCAAATTTAGTGAAAGACCTAAATTTACAGGTGAAAGAAGCTCAGCAAGCCTGTATTTAGCAAAAATATTCTTTATAAATGAAGGTAAAATAAAAATATTCTCAGATGAAAGAAAACTAAGAAAATTCATACCAGCAGATCTGCTATAAAAGAAATGTCAAACTAAGGAAGTTCTAAAGAAAATGTTAACCGAGAAAACCTCAAATCTTCAGGAAACAAGGAAAAGCAACTGAAATGGTAAATATCTAGATAAATATAAAAGACCATTTTTATCCTTTTGAGAACTTTAATATAGGTGTGTCAGTTGAAAGTAAAAATTATAACATTGTTTGGTGGGTTTTCCAATGCACGTAGAAGTGATATATATACAACTATCACATAAAGGGGGAGGATAAAGAGACCTATATGATTCTAGTGTTTCTCCATTCTACTTGAAGTGGTAAAATATTAACTTCAACTAGACTATGAATAGCCAAGTACATATACTGTAATCCTTGAACCAACTACTAAAAAAATAACACAAAGAAAACAGTCAAAAAACTGGTAAGTCAAAATTGAATACTAAAAAAAAAAAAAAAAAAAAAAATCAAGTAACTCAAAAGTAATTAAACAGGTAATGAGGAAACCAAAAATAGAAGGGACAGAGAGAAAATAAATAACAGTAGACCTAAATCCAATCATATCAACAACTATATTAAGTGTAAGTAGTCTAAACACACCAGTTAAAAGACAGAGATTGTCAGGCTGGATTTTTTTAACCTATCTACTACTAACTATACAATTCATAAAATAACTAAATTTTATGATCCATAATTTCTTTATCAGTTACAGGAGAATAATATCTATGATGTAGGGACTATTATGCAGATAAAATGATGTGGTGTCAGTTAAATGCCTAGTGAATAATAAGTACCCAGCAAATTATATCAACTATCAACTATCTTCTAGTGATCATTAACAGTGACCTAGTACTAACAACTGCTAAATTCATTAACAGGTTCAAGGCCACTATTCATTTAACCCTATATTCTTTTGTCTCTGAGAAAAGCACCAACAGAAAGGCCTGACCACAAAAGATTAAGAATGTATCTTCCTGAATAAAAGATGAGTTTCTTTTATTCTACTCTGAATCTGACACAAAATTACTACATATATAAATATATATATTTATATTAATTGTATCACTTATATTTATTTATAATTGTATCACTTCATATAATTTTAATGTCTTTAGCATTAAAATTGGCAAATTTTATAGATTGAGGCCCTATTTACACATCTTCCATCAACTCTAAACATTTATTTATTGGAATTAACCCCTTCTGCCCTCACTGAAATAATTTCTGCTAATAAGTAATAATTTCATTCCCATAAATATATTTTAATTTTACAATACTGAATGTCATAGTAAGGACCCAGGCCCCTCAATTATCTTCTTTTACTGATTTATATCATTAAGGCATCCACAAATGAGCACACATCCTCCACAGGAAGGTACAGACAGCACTGATGCATTCTCCTTACTGAGAAGGTAGACTCCTGGGATTCCAGCCAGACAAGAGACAGGGACATTGAGACTGGCTGTACATTTAAGAAGCCAGAGTTGCCAGGGTGGGCACAGACCTTGAGATCCACTAGTGGTTGTCAAATTTCCAGGGGTAAAAATACAGAGTATTTCATCTCAACAATTGCATATTAAATGCTACCATGTGCAGGGCACAGAGCTAGGGGCCAGGAACAGAAATGAATCAGTGAGGTGAATCAGTATGACTGTTACCCTTGGATGGCTGAAGATCTGCTGGGGGAGACAGCAGGTCAACCAATCATTTTAGTCAAACATGGTCATCGCCTCATTCATACCTATTGGACCTGCCTTCTAAAGGCTTGGATACCCAGGTACCAGGTTCCCCCAAATCCTGGATATCCCAGAGATCAGTCTGAAGAATCCACACTCTGGGAACTGGTTTTCTTCAGTCAACATCATACACACAGGGAGGTCTGGGAGTGTGTATTTCCTGGTAGTGTTTGCAGTGTCATTTACCATTTTTGTCACCTGTCATAGGAGCCATTATAATATTTGCTTAAGTATCTAAATCAAGTCCTTTTACTTCAAGCCAGTGGTTGCTGAGCTTTAATTAAAGCATATTTGCATACATTAATATCACCCAGCTTCTCTACATTTTAACTGTATTTTCGCATTCAAAACATGACATTTCAATAACAATAGTTGTCAGTGCCTGGGTGCTTATTTATGCCACAATTACAGGTCCTGTTAATTACAGCCCTGGCTGGCTTCTCCAGCTCCTTCTGACAGAGCCTGTGTGCAGCCGCAGCTTCGACTCTGAGTGTGTGCATCTCACCACTTACAGAGCAGCTCCACTGTGCTGCAAGGGGTTTAAAGATGTCAGGCTCCCTTCATCTCCAGCCCTGCTGACTTCCCACACCTTTGGGGGTCAAGAGCACAGACAGACTTATATCAGAGACTATTGGTCCTGGCAGCTCTGGCTTTTGTCCTAGTCTTTACTGAGGATAGACAGATAGGGAAGTTCCCACCTCATGAGTATTGCTGAATGTTACTGGGGTCTAGAAACAGTGAGAGTGGAGAGCTGCTTCTTACTGAGAATCAGTAATGACCTGAGTGCTCAGCATCAGAGAGGGTGTGGTCACCTACTGAATTCCTGCTCCTACCTGAGGATATGGTCATGATCATCTACCTCTCCCCTGTGCTCTCAAGAAAAGTTGTACTAGCTCTGTTAGAGCATTGACATCACTATTTTTCTATTTCTCTTCCCGACTGAACTATGAATTCCTAAGGGAAAGGACCATATTTCGTTTATCTCCCCATTATCTCCCCACATATGGGCTCCTAATAAACATTCTTGGAGGAAAAAATGAGTAAGAAACCACAGTACCAAAATTCTGAGCTAAAGCCCCAAATGAGGAAAGGACACTAGGTGTGGGACACACCAAGACAAAAGGCCACAGGCACCCTTGACAGAGGGCAAGGCTGTTCCCTCTAATGGACAAGCTGGCCACCCAGACCAGATGCTGCCAGGGCATATGGGGCACCCATGGCCTGCATTTTGCCCCCAACAGCCTTGTCAATTAGACACTGAACCTCCCCTCTAGATGGTCCCGTGGAAATGGTCAGAAACCAGAAACACAGATGACTGTGGTATTCCAAAACTGCAGAGACAGCCAGAGAGAGGAAGCTCTTTCAAAACCTCCTCTGTGGGCACAGTGCCTTTCTGAACCCTGTGGTAAAGCCAGGGGAGTGAAAAGTCAGCTTGAGCCTGACATTTCCAAACACTGAGACTAGAACAATAAACATTGAGCTCAGCAGGCAGAGAGAGACAAGCCTAATCTGGGTTTCTCATGTTTCTCTCCAAATACTCTCCTGCAAGCCCCAGCCCACAGACAGTCTGTTTGTCTACTGCAGGGCCCTTAGCTGTCACGACCTCGGAGAGTCAAGCAGAGCTTCCTGGGCCTGACAACAAGGTGACAGTAAATATCTCTGCAGCACAGGGAACAACAGAAGGACTCTGTGAGCCAGAGACTGCTCTAAGCCAAATTGGAACCCTATGGGGATGGGAGGTGGGAGGGCTGCTGAAGGAGAGAACGCATACTTGTCTTTGAGCTCATTGCACTAGACAGGGAGGCCTGGTCTGTCTCATTTTAGCAGCCACCTTTAAACCCCTGTCTGTATACTGCCTTCTCTGCAAGCTTTGTGTCTCCTTGCATCTTAGTTCATGTCAACAAAAATATTTCAAACACAAATTATGTGCCAAGTACTGTGCTGATTCTGGAGATACAAACAATGAGATTCAGATTCTGTCTTAAGATAGCTTGCCATCTAACTGAAGAAACAAGTAGTTAATATTTCTAGAGAGTAGAGTGTGGTGATTTGGGGGTATACAAGGTGCCACAGGAATAAAGAAAGGGATCACTAGGCTGAGCCTGGGCATCCAGGAAGGTTTCTTGGAGGAGGAAACATCTGAACTGAATTCAGAAAATAAAATAAATTGCATCTAGATGAAGAAAGATGGAAAAGGTATTTTAGGCAGCACAACCAAAATGAGCAAAGGCACAAATGTGTGAAATCGTGTGGTGTGTGCTGGAAGCTAGAGGTAGTTTAAGGGGACTAGATGTATTGTGCAAGGGAGAACAAGTAGAGGTCAGGCTGAGGGACTGGCAGGGGTCAGGTTATGGAGGACTTTTGTAGGGTCCTTTATGCTAAGGGCAGCAGCTTGGATTTTCTCCTGAGAAAAACAAGGGAGTCTCTGAGCAAGGTTTAGGTAGGTATGTGGCATAAAGACATCTGCTTTTCAGAAAGCTCACTGGAGCTGCAATGTAGGAAATGGGCAATTAGAGGACACTCCTGGAGGTGAAGAGGCCTGTTAGGGAGCTCAGCTCATGGTAGAGTATGGAGAGCACTGGACAAACTTGAGAGAAACTGAGAGGACAAGCTTAACCAGACTTGACTATGAGGCTTTCAGGAAGAGACAGAGGCATTAAGATCAACTTCAACATTCTGAACTGAAGAGCTATGGAAAGGGTAGTGCTGTTGGTTGAGATAACAATGGTAATTCTATTAACAGCTCACTATATGCCAGAGAGTAATGTGTCTTTCATGGGATATTTCATTTAACATTTCCAACAACCCTATGAGATAGAACTATTACTTTATTTTAGAAATGAGGAATACAAGACAGAGTGTTACATAACTTGCCTAAAGTCACACAACTACTACATGGTGGCCTTGAGACTTTGAACCCTGGGCAATCAGGCTCCAGAGGCTATGACCCTGACCAGTGCTCTGTGTGGCCCCCAGGACACAGTGGGTCCCACAGGTGCCTCCCACAGTGTCGGGTGCTCCATCTTGGGAGTCTATCTTGGTTTGAGTTACTCTAGCAAGCATTTATTCACGAGGCTATGATATAATAAAAATATATATATTTGGTCTCTGCCCTCAGTTCTTGACAAAGAGTTCCTAAAACCTTGTAATGTCCTGAGTAATAGAAGTGATATGAAAATCTTACAGACAAAGCTCCTAAATGCCTTGGAATTTTCTAGAAGACAGAAGCAGCTTTTACTCTAATGAGGGACTCTTGGTGGGCTCCTTGGGTAGCCTCAGGATGAGGGCTGGTCACCAGAAAAACCAAAAAACCAAGTCATGATTATTATAAGCTTAGAACTTTCAGTCCCACCCCTCATCCTCTGGGAAGGGGAGAGGAGATAGAGACTGAGTTAATAATTGATATTGCCTATAGGATGAAGTCTGCATAGAAATCCCTCAGCTATGGGGTTCAGAGACCTCTCAATTTGATGAATACACTCATGTGCCAAGAAGTGGGCATACCCCAGCTCCATGGGGACAGACATTCCTGTGCTCAGAACCCTTCTGGACTTTGCCCTGTGCACCTCTTCATTTGGCTATTCATCTGTATCATTAACCTTATCATATACTTTATAACAAATAGATAAATGTAAATAAATGTTTCCATGAGTTTTGTGAACCATTCTAGCAAATTATTTTTTTAAAAGATTTTATTTATTCATTCATGAGAGACACAGAGAGAGAAAGAGAGAGGCAGAGACATAGGCAGAGGGAGAAGCAAGCTCCATGCAGAGAGCCTGACATGGGACTTGATCCCGGGACTCCAGGATCCCGCCCTGGGCCAAAGGCAGGAGCCAAACCGCTGAGCCACCCAGGGATCCCCCATTCTAGCAAATTATTAAACTGAGGGTAGGGCACCTGACTTCATAGCCCAGAAGTGTGAGTGTTCTGGGGACCCATTATTTGCAACTAGCATCTGAAGTAAGGGCAGTCTCAGGGGATTGAGCCCTTAAACCTGTGGAGCCTGACACTCACTCCTGAATTAAATTAAATCATAGGACACTCAGTTGGGTGTCCAGAGAGTTGGAAAATTTGTTGGTGAGGGGAAGAAATCTCCCATATACTTGGTGGAGTGGGGAGTAGATAGCTGAAGTGTGGGGAGTAGTTTTTCTTTAGAAGTGATCCCATGGGGCAGCCCCAGTGGCTCAGCGGTTTAGTGCCACCTTCAGCCCAGGGCCTGATCCTGGAGACCCAGGATCGAGTCCCACGTCGGGCACCTTGCATGGAGCCTGCGTCTCCCTCTGCCTCTCTCTCTGCCTCTCTCTCTCTCTCTCTCTCTCATGAAAAAATGAATACAATCTTAAAAAAAAAAAAAAAAGAAGTGATCCCATGGAACATTAAAGTAGGGAAGGAGGGAAGTGAGATGAGAGAGGTAAGAAAGCAAGTAAGGGTAAAGTGATGTACAGGCTCTAACACTCGGGGCTCAGTCTCCTGGGGACCTCTGCAATCAGTATAGAGTATGTGTCTCAGAGCTGTCCTATGGGAGGGATGAGGAAGCTGGGGTCTATGCTCATTCCCAGATACTTCCAGTCAGCTGTGATAGCAGGCAGATAGGCTCTGGTGGCCAGAAAAGCCTACAGGTAAAATGTCCTAAGTGCTGGCAGTAGAAGTCTGGCCAGAATGCAGGTGAGAGTCAGGAGACATGGGTGTCAAAACCCAGTAAAGTGCCTTTGAAAAGCGTAACATTTCAGAATGCCTAATAAATGACTACTTCCACATATTTAGCTAAGGAGGACAGATACATTATAAGAGACTATCAGCAGATACCTAGAACCTCCTTAAAATAGCATCAGGAAACCTGCAGGATGGAAGGACTCTAGATAAAGTTCCTCTCTGAAAAGAGAGGGAGTGGGAGTAGGAGGGAAAAAAGAGAGAGAAACAGAAGCCTCTGGAGGCTTTTTCACCTCTTCCTCCTTATCCCAAAACTATGGATGAAGGGAATGAAGAACCAGGCCTGCCAGAGGATCCTCTAAACAGAAGCACTGCCAGTGGCCCATGTCTCCACACATACAAGGTCAAGTGTGAGTGTGTGTGTTGGGGTGGGGAATGCCTCCTCTGCATATCTGCAGACCATATTCCCTTCGGTAAGGTCTTCTCAAAGGACCTCACTCTGATCTCGTTCCCAGTTCCAACTACCTCTAGGTCTTAATTTCCACTCACTTCTCTGAAGTAGAAAAGCAGACATTTCTGCAGTCCAAGGTCAAGAAAGTGACCATGCAGCCACATTTCTGAAGTTTGGTGCAGGTGTAATGTGTAATGGAAAGATTGCACTTGAGTTAAATGTTAATTACAGTCTTAAAAGTAATTAAGGCTTAAAGGATTAGAGGTGCTTTATAACCAGATCTGCCCATTAGAATAAAATGTGCAGGGACGCCTGGGTGGCTCAGTGGTTGAGCATCTGCCTTTGGCTCAGGACATGATCCTGGAGTCCCAGGATTTAGTCCCATATCGGGCTTCTTGCATGGAACCTGCTTCTCCCTCTGCCTATGTTTCTGCCTCTCTCTCTCTCCCTCTCTCTCTGTGTGTCTCATGAATAAAGAAATAAAATCTTTTAAAAAAGAATAAAATGTGCAGATCAAGACTTGGACTCTGGGTTCAAAACCTGCAAAATTGTTTTCTAAAGAGAGAGAGTTGTTGAGGATAGGTTGACTAGATACAGAAAAATCAGAGATACCCCTTGCAGATACAGAGATAAGAATTAAACTTCACCAAAGATGTCACTTTGGTCACTATGCTGTCAGGCAAACTGTTTATAGGGTGACTCACTTCAGATACCAGAATTTGAAACAATACCAATATTTCCACTCCAATCTCCAACAGATTTTTTAATAAAGGCAAAGACAAGTGTTGGCTGAGAATGATCCAACCTCTACAATGAAATGTGCTACATACAGTAAGTAGTGAAGAGGAAGTTCAAACTAGGTGGGTCACACACCCAAGTTCATTGCTTTTCAACTATATTCTCCCCATATCCAGGATGAACCATAAAATACAGGGATAGCCATTGTCTGGAGAATGACTAAAGAAGGTGAGGATGAGTTATGAGACAAGAGAAGAGAGCCCTGACGCTATGGGTAGGTGAAAATTTCAGAAGCCTATGCCAAGGGCAACCCTACACATCTGTTGGCGTCTCTGCTCTGCTACTGGGAAGCTTCCAGTTGGAAGGGTCTCTTCAGATGTATCATAGCTCTTCTCCTTAACTTTCCATTACCACCACCCAAGTGCTTGAAGGTGAATGGTGCTCACCTTCAAGCACCACTCCTTTATGATTCTCATATTGGTCACTTTCTCTTGTCTTGTTTCCCTCTCTGTTATGGATTGAACTGTATCTTCCCCCAAATTCTCATGTTGAAGTCCTAAACCCCAGTACCTCAGACAATATGACTATAATGGAGACAGGGCCTATAAGTAGGCAATTAAGATCAAGTGAGGTCATAAGTATGGGCCTTAATCTAGTAAGAATGATATCTTTTTAAGAAAAGACAGAAAGGAGCCTGGGTGGCTCAGAAGGTTAAGTCTGACTCTTGATCTCAGCTCAGGTCTTGATCTCAGGGTCGTGAGTTCAAGCCCCATCTTGGGCTCCATGCCCAGTATAGAGCCAACCTAAAGAAAAAAGAAAGAAAAGACAAGACACAAGGGACTTACATACAGAGAGAAAAGAGTGTGGGAAGACACCATGAGAAGGCAGCCATCTGCAAGCCAAGGAGAGAGTCTCACCAGAAACCAACCCTGCTGGCACCTTGATCTCGGGCCTTCCAGCCTCCAGAACTGTGAAACAGTAAATTTCTGTTGTTTAGACAACCCAGTCCGTGGTACTGTGTTATGGTGGCCCCAGCAAATTAATACACTCCTTCTGCTCCTCCCCCTACATGTGCCTCCCAGGGAGCATAGCGCCAGCACACAAGGTCAGCTGCATCCTGCTTCCCTCATCTCCAAAAGGAGGGGCTGCAGTTGGCCCTCCCTAAGTCATATCTAGCTCTGTCACTTTGTCCACCTGTAACATGTATTATTCCACTAGGGTGAGAATGAAGAACATTACTCTCTCCCACCATACGTACCTCGATAGATTCTGCTGACTTCAAAAGCACTGCTTAATTGCTTCCAGGAATTTACTTTTCATCCACTTTATATGTACTTAGCACCCATTAGGTGCTACAAGTAATACCGCGCTGCTGACCTCTCTGTTGCCATGACTTCCTGTTTTACCAAGTGACATGTTCTTATAAACTTTGATTCATATGCTCATCTTTTTCTCTTACTCTTCTTCTCACTTCCCTCCTTCCCCCTCCATGGCCAGCTACCATGTCATGAAGACTCTCAAGCAGCCTGATGGAGAAGCCCACGTAGGGAGGACTGAGACCTCATGCTAATAACCAGCAAGAAACCGAGGTCTACTAGCAACTCCATGAGCAACATATTAGAAAATGAAGTTTCAGAACTGACTTTTCTGATGCTAAACCATAAACTTTCTCTCCATCTTAAATGTGGATTCTCCAGCCCCAGTTATGCCTTTAGATAACTGCAGACAAGCTAACATCTTCATTGCAGACTGTGAGACCCTGAACCACAACTTACTTGTCAAACAGCAACTGGATTCCCACCAGCACAGACTGTGTGAGATAGTAAAATGTGTACTGTTTTGAGTCATTGATTTTTAGGGTTGCACCATAAATAACTAATAAACTCCTAAGGGCCATTTTGTGCACCTTTCACAATGCCTTACCCAGGGCTGGTCTCCTAGGAAGTGTAGGTTTAGTATTGGTCACTCAACTGTTCTGACCAGGAAAGACTTCCTGCTCCCCTCAGGGGATGGGAAGGTTTAGGGAAAGCTATAATTTGGACATTTAGGGCAACAAAGAGAATATAAAGTGGTGAACAAAAGACATGACATGATAAAGTGCTTTATTCATTTCCTATGGCTGCAGTAACAAATTATAACAAACTTAGTGGTTCAAAACAATGCAAATTTATTTTCTTCTAACTCTGGAGGTCAGAAGCCAAAAATCAGTTTCGTTGGCCTATAGTCCAGGTGTCAGCAGGTCTGCTTTCTCCTAGAAGCTCTAGGGGAGAATCTATTTTCTAGCTTTGTAAACTTCTAAAGTTTCATTTCTTGCATTACTTGGCTCATAGCTACTTCCTCCATCTTTAAAGCCAGGGGCTTTAAAGCCAGCATCTTCAAATCTCCCTGTGCTATCATTTTCATATCACCTTCTCTCTATAAGGACCCTTGTGATTAAATCTGTCCCACCCGGATAATCTAGAATAATTTCCCCACATTAAGATCTATAATTTAATCATATCTGCAAAGTCCCTTTTTGCCATATAAGGTAATATAAGGTTCTTGTGATGAGGATGTGCACATATTTGGGGGCCATTATTCAGCCTACCACAGGAGAAAAATCTCACCTCTAGGGTCAGACAGGTCCAAATGCCAGTCTTCTGATTAACAATTAACTGTGTGAGGTTGAGCAGATAACAAGTAAGCTTAGGTTTTCTCACTTTCATAACACTGCCTCCCATAAGATAAAACTTATTAAATGAATACAGTATGTAAACGTATCTGGCACTTAGTGCTTTCTAAATAAGAGCCAGCTTTTTTCTTCCTTCCTTTTACTGAGTAGCTAGAAGACAAGGACCTGGATCAAGAAGGAAGAGGACTCTGAGGTTGTGGCCTTGTAACTAATTTTGTATGGCACTTAGTGTTTACAAGGCAGTTTTATGTCTATTATTCCATTTGACTATTATTCTCATTTTACCAAATGAGGAAAACAGAGGCACCAAGGAATTAAGTGATTTTCCCAGCATCTCCCAGCTAGTAAGTGTCATAATTGGGTTTTCTGATGCTTAATTCTAAGCTCTTTCCTTTACATGCCATGCACTTAGGTAGGGCTTGTAAAAATCAGCTACCAAACTAACTAAATGAAATGAGAAAAAAAGGACAGCAGAATAGGATATTATCATGAATGCTTGGAGGGAGAGTGCAGGAAAACTTTCAGAGGACAGAAAGGAAAAGTGATGGTTGACAGTGTTCTCCAAAGTAGGCCCAGGCCAGCTCCTGGAAAACAGGAAGAAATGAGATGTGCCTTCACCCCACACCATCCATTCTCATTCCTTTCCTCTCACAAGGACTATCTCAGACCTTTGGTAATAAGTAGCTTTCAGATGTGGCTCATCAGCTTGGCATATCTGATAAGACACCAGCTCAGGAGTCAGAGGCCCATCCAGGAGATGATTCCATGATTCCACGAGGGAATTACAAGGGATTGCACTGTGGCAGGGCCTGCCTGGCTCCTGAGCTTGGAGCTAAACCCAAAATGGGAGAACTGGTCTGCTGGGGGGCAAGGTTCATGGACTCACACAGTGGGGAGAGGGCTCTCTGTTCCCTCTATAAAATCATAACAAAAACAAATCACACCCCACCCTGAACATCTTCAAAGCACTCTAGGCTACATTTTCTCACTTGCCCTGGTAAAATCATAAGAAAGAAATGGATACATAGAAAGTGATACTGGCTATTGAATGCTTAATATTGGTTAACACTGGAACAAAAAGCCTTATTAAGCAAATGTAATCATCTCAAGTTCTCCATGAGGTAGGTCTTGTCATCTCCAGATGAAGGACCGGAAGCTCAGAAAGGTTATGTGGCTTGTATAAGAAGCCCACAGCTACTATGTGATCAAATCGGCACTGAAACATAGGAGGTCAAGGTGCTAGCAGTCTCCTTCCAGCCGATGGACAGAGCTCCTAGGTGGGCATTGGGGCCTTTCCCTCTGGAGGAGGAGTCAGAAGGCCCACTTCAGCAATGGCAGGGCGGGGGGGGGGGGGTGCAGGTCACAAGGGGGCCTCGGAATGATACGAGCTAGCTTGGCTATATATCCCAGAGTCTGGCCACCATGTGCATATGAAAACATATCTTCAATAAAACATGAAAAAATAAGTCAGGCTTCCAAAGGTTTCCTGAGAGTTGGTAGCCAAGGCCTCTATGGCAGCTAACTTAATTTTTCCCTTAGATTTGCATGTTCCTGAAGCAGGTGGACAGGCCCAGCCAGACTTCAAATGGCTCCACATGGGAAACAGGATTAGAATAGCCCCCTGAGGACCTCTTCTGACATTATTTCACCCCTCCTGGCTAATTTTCTATTTCAATGTTAAAGAGAGATCTTTTGTCCCTCTAGGCTGCTCTCCTATTCAGTTTAATTTAGAAAAGAAGCCTTTGCAATATTGAATTGAAAATTATTTTCATGGTCCAGGAAAGAAGCCCCAGCTGTATGTGTAGGGGGGATGGGGAGTGCATAGGAACGAGGACTAACAAGGACTGGAGTTCAGCCACCTGCATCTCCCTGCAGGCCAGGTTAGGAAGCCCCCAGAGAGGGAAGTCTCAGCCCCAGCAGGGTCCCTGGCCTGAAGCCAAGGTGCGGAGAAGGAAAGCACAGGTTGACATGGCAGGTGGAGTGGGGCTAGGGGACTAGGCAGGGGCAGCGTGGTGGGCACAGAGCCAAGCATTTAGGGGCTGTGGGGTGGTCAGCTGGTAAGCACATGCTCAGGTAAACTGGAGGGAGACCTGGAACTAACCCAAGGCAGGACTGAGCCCCAAGCTTTCCCCAAACACTTGGAGTAGACAGTTCTAAGCATGAGGGTCAGAGTGATCCCAAAGACGTCTTTCTGCTTTGCTTCTCCAGAGAAAGAGCAAATTCTTAGGCTGCTGCTTAAGGACCCGCACCTACCTCCATCTCCTTCAACAAGGAATCCCACCTCCTGAGGGATGACCCCTTAGACCCCATCCCTGGATCTTCCCCAGGACAAAGAGCAGAAATGTTAATTCAATGATGGCAGATGGGGTCAGAAGGGGCGGGCTTTGGAGCAGAGATAATCAAATCCATGCCCCCCCCCCCACTCACTGGCTGAGTGGCTGTGGACAAATGACTTAATTCCTTTATGCTTCCCTTCATTTCTCATAAAGTGAAGATAATGACATCTACCTCAAAGGGGTTTTGTGAGGGCCAGTAGAGTTTATGAGTACACAGAGAATAGCCAGTGGAGGGCCCAGCCACCTGGGTGCACAATAAACGTCTTTGTCCACTTTCCCTTTCCTTTGAGCAGGGGCCTAGACCAAAGGTGGGGACCCTGACCTCACAGCATTTGCTGCCAGCCCTATGTCACCTGATGCACTGTGGCTGAGCCTCCCACTTGAGGGGGCATGAACCACAAGGGGACAGGACAGAACATCAAACCCTGAGACAAGAAGACTCTGGACAATGCTGGACATCTTCTGGGTTCTCACTCACTCAGCACAGAGCCCCTGGAAGTCACTCAGGAAAGCACCCATAGCTACCCACATTTGCAAAGCATATTATAAACCTCATAGTACCTTTGCCTACATCATCAGCATTATCTTAACATCAGATATAGTGCTAGGCAGATCGAGTAGGTATGTCTTTTTTGTAGGTTATAAATGAGAAACCCAAAGTTTCAACAGTTTATATAAATTTTCCAAGGTCCTGTAGCTAATGAGATGCAGAGTTGGGGCTCACACCCACTGTGTATGGCCCCCTATACCACACCCTTTCAGCTGAAGCTGTACCTGAGGCTGAGGAGGAGGTAGGAATCTATCCAAGGTTAACCATAGACTCTAAAGTAGAAGGCTGGGGTGGGGGCTGACCCCTCCAGAGTGGCTTGTTAATTTAGTGCTAGCTTGACCCCTTCAATTAGCTGCTGGACAGAGCCAGGCCCAGGGGAGATGGACAGCAGGGCTTAATGGAAATGGGGATGCTGGTGACGATATGAACAATCTGAATTATGGTCTCAATTTGCACAGAGTCTGATGGATTTGCAATAATTCCAAACCAGGTCAAGTGTCTGTGTCTCCTCTTTTGCTGATCTCACACAAAGTCTCTCCATTTGTCAGGCTCTGACTTGCTCTGAGTGGCTGCCCGCCCCCTTCCTCTCTCCATTAGCTATGCTCTCCCTGAAGTGCTCTGACCCCAGGGCACCTCTGCAGCTGTGCCCAGAGGGACCGGGGCTGCTACTAGCAGGGCTCACGGACCTAGGAGCTTTAAGGCCATGCACAGAGATAAATTGCACTCTGTGGGGAAGAAAGGGACAGGTCTCCATTGACCAGGGATCTCAGTCTATGTTTTTAAGACAAATGGACAGAATGATTTGGTATCTTAGGGATTCACTGTGTGGGTGTAACACTGTTAGAATGAACAGATTCTGGAAAGTCAAGTCCTGGTAGAGAAAACAAGGACAGCAGAGGGCTGGAGCAGATGCCAGAATCTCTTCCAGGCCCAGCCCGAATAACTGATATGTCATAATTCATGAGCATTCTTGAAAACTTGGAAGATCTTAAGATAAGTCCCATCTTCTCAGATTCCTGCAGCTGGGGCCTTTGAATATGGGAAGGGTTGGTTTCACAATGGGGGTATGTGGTGTTGAGTGAAAGATAGTGGCAGGCTCTGGAACAGCTGCTACTCTCCAACCCACGTGTCCAGTACTAGCCTGGCTAAAGTGGCTGAGGAAACCTTGGCCAACAACCTGCCTGGCTTGCAAATTCTATCCACAATTTCCCTAGCAAGTGGCCATCTGGCCTCACTTGAGTGCCTTCTGTACTAGGGAACTAGAGACTTTATGGAGTAACAACCCATGCTGGCTTCAGGTTGCTTTAATTTTCAAACATTTTTCCTTCTATTAAGAAAAACATCTATTTCCCTGCAACTTCCACACATTCTTACCTATACCAAGAGCCAAACAATGTCTAATAAAGTAGTTATTAATTTTATTTTGATGTGCTTGGCTTGGGGATAATAGGATAGCCTCCTGCCTTTCTTCTCCCAGGAGGGCCTCCATGGTCTATTTCACAGCATGGAGAGAGGGAAAGAGCCCTAGGCTACCACTCAGGAGACCCACACACTGACCCCAGCTAAACTATGTGTACAGTCTGGCGAGTCTGTTCATAGGTCTGTCCTTTACACCTCTCTTTGCTTTGCTATGAATTCATCTGTGGATGAGCCACAATTGCTCATTGTGGATGAGCACCTATAATACACTTGTCTCTTAACATATGTGTTGTAGAATAAAGGACTTTAAAAACTAATAACCATTATTATTATTACTATACTTTTCTGAACATTTATTATATGCTGGGCATTTTGCTAAACACACCACATACATTATTATTGCTTCCTTTCTCATGTTTCCACCTTAACTGATAAGGTCTATTATTATCCCCATTCCATAGATGAAGACATAGCAGCCCAGAGAAGTTAAGTAACGAGCTAAACATAACTGATAAGTAGTAGAGGTGCAATTTGAGCTCAGGTTTGTTAGTATGCTCTTAATCACTATGGCAAAGATACCATCCCAGCCTCAGGGAACCTAAAATCTAGCAGGGGAGAAAAAACTGAAGTACAAGAAACACTAAGACATATACAAGTATCATATCATTATGTTGTACACCTGAAACTAGTATGTTACACATCAACTATACTTCAATTTAAAATGTTTTTTTTTAATTTAAAAAAAAACACTAAAGACAATAAAAGGTAATGAAAGGGGAAAGTAGAACTGGAGTCTAAATTTCAGTCTAATAAAAGTGCTGTGCTAAAAACAGTGGCAAATATGTATTTGTTGAATGAATGACTCTTCAGGAAGAGCGAGGCAGAAACATCCCAAAGAAAACACAGGATGAGGAAATTGCAGGGTACTATTTCCAGGGGATTAAAAGGAACTGAAATGGGGAAATTCTGTGCAAAAAAAAAAAAAAAGCACATTAAAGAAAAGATGCTTTTACTACCCATTCACTTATTCACTTACTCAACACATGTTTTTTTAGCATCTCTATGGGACAGGCATTGTATTAGTAGTATTATAACATTCAGTCTTGGCCCTTTGAGGAACTAACCTAGGGGCAGTCAGGTATTCAGAGTAGTGTAGTAAATAACTAAAATAAGGACCAGGATAATGATGCAACAAGGAAAGAAGAGGTAACTCTGTGCCATGCAAATGATAAATGCCAGGAGGGACAAGAGAGAGCAGCATGGTCCAAGTGAAGGTAGGAAGGCTCACTAGAGCAGGCCTAACAATGGAAAGAGTGAGGCAGGGAAAGAAGGTGCATTTAGTGAACAGTGAGCCAAAACTGAGGGACTTAGACAAAGTCCTGACTTTGCCAGGACTTAGCTGTGGGCAAAAGGCGTAGAGAGGATATTTGGAGCCACATTGTGAAGGATTTGAACGCTGGGGCAAGGGAAGTAAAATAGATCTCTTGGGCAATGTGGGGGAAGAGCTTTCCAGCAGAAGAAAGCCTAGAGGCATGACTGCATGATGATGAGTGCAGCAAAGAGCTCTGGCCCCACCTGAATGACAGAGACTCCTGGACCCTCAACACTTGCACTGAGCATCGACTGCAGTATAGTCTGTGAGATGATGTGGAATCTCCATGAATAAGGAGAGTCATTAAAACTACCTTTCTGGGTGACGGAAGTTTAGGAGACAGGACAGAAGGCAGAAAGGCATGGTGCAAGCCATGCTCTAAGCCCTGGGAAGGCTGGAGACATGGCCAGGTGAGATCACCAGAAGCACCATGGGAGCCAAATGCTCCCAAGTTGGGGAGGTTCAGGGAACTGTTTTGTAAAGCAATGTGCCCAGCTTATTCCCGAGCTGTGAGCATTGGGCAGGTGTTCTGTAAGAACTAAGGCTCTCCAGGGATCCCTGGGTGGTGCAGCGGTTTAGCGCCTGCCTTTGGCCCAGGGCACGATCCTGGAGACCAGGGATCAAATCCCACGTCGGGCTCCCGGTGCATGGAGCCTGCTTCTCCCTCTGCCTGTGTCTCTGCCTCTCTCTTTCTCTCTCTGTGTGACTATCATAAATAATAAAAAAAAAATGTTTAAGAACTAAGGCTCTCCATCCATGGGATCTAAGATCATAATAGCCAAGCCTACAGAAGTGTCTGTGCAGAAACTGCAGAAGGCAAGGCTGGCTCCAGTTCCCTTCCAGCAGGACTAAGGGTGGCAGAGGTGTGCTGAGCAGCAAGTATAGGGCTACTCCAGACTATCAGCCTTGTTGGACTCAAACAGAAAATATCACCTACTGGTTCCAGAGCATGGTTCTATCCCAATGACCAGTGAGCCCCCAAGTTCTATATGTCCTGCCAGGCAGAAACTGTGCATTATGGAGCAGAAACAACTAACAAGTTTGTTCACCACAAAAAAAGGGGCAAGGAGGGCCTGTGAGGTGGCAGTGGTAAGAGACCATAGGACTTCAGAGAAGCCCCAGCCCAGCAGAAGTCAAGCACTGTGTAAAGACATTCTGTCGATCATTACTCAGAGGATCTGAAAGTCACTGTTTACTTCCTGACCAGAGCTCCATGAAACTCCTCGAAATCATTTGTTCAGAGCTTTACAATTTACAAAGGTTTTTCACTTATGTTATCCCACTTAATTACCACCACAGCCCTTTAAAGTAGATTAAATAGAGATTACTCTACATTTTACAATAAGAAAGTGGGAGAGCCAGAAAGGGCTGTCTTGCTCAAGGTTACACACTCATGAGTGGCAGTGCTGGGATTCAATCAACACCTCCCCCTTTCACTGTCCTGGTTCTCTATTAAACCATGTTCTCTACTCTTTGGTGACTATTGGATTGAGGTAGCAAGACAAATCCTAAAACATAAGAACACCAATTCATTGCTTTTGGTCTCCCAATAATCTTCCATGAGAAATAGTTTATGCAGTTTCAGGCTCACCAACTTAATATCCCAGAAAGGAAGAGCCTCAGATGGAAAGTGGAGCTAAGATCCACAAACTGTATTGAAGGGGCTGGATGCTGTGTGTATCTTTATTTAACATCCATTATCCATGAATCCATTCAACCTAGACATGTTTCTGAAGGTCAGGCACTTTTCCAGGCATAGGGGACATGATGAGAAACATAGGAGACATAGCTCCTGCCCTCAGAATTTAAATTCTAATAAAGATTATAGAAAATAAACAACCAAAAAAACCCTTCTGCTAAGTGCAGTGAACACAGAAATAAAGACTAAGGTAGATAATAAGGGAGAAGGTGGGTAAATTCTTTAGCTACAAAGGTTAAAAAAGACCTGTGTGAGGAGGTCTCACTGGAAAGATGAAAAGAAACCAGCTCTGTAAGGAAACCATAGAAGATCACTTCAGGCTCACAGCCTGGAGCAGATGTCCATACCCAAGGAGGGAGACACTGTGGCATGTTTAAATGAAGCCAGACTTGCTAGAATGAACAGAATGGGAGTGTGGGTACCTTCTGAAGGGTGAGTAAGGGCAGATTGCACAGGGTTGTGTTAGCCAACGAAGAGTTTGGACCTAGTCTCAGCACAGTGTACTAAAGGATGTTACACAGGTGGATGGCATGACCTACTATATACCTTATAAAGGTCATCCTTGTTGCTGTTTGGAGAATAAAGAGAATAAAGTTGAAACAGGAAACCTCATTAGAAGGGTAATTCAATAGTTCCATGGGGAAATGATAGTGGTATGGATTGGGGAAAGCAGTAGGAAAAAAGGCAAATGAATGTAGAATGTATCTTGGAGGCAATATTGACAATTTCTCATTGGATTGGATAGGTGGGAGTTAAAAGAATCATGAACAATTTCTAGAATTCTACTTTAGGTAACTGGATGGGTGGCAGTGACATTTATTGAGATGGAGCCGTCATGTTGAGGGCAGGTTTGAAGAGGCAAAAGTGAAGAGTTCTCTTTTAGACGTGATAATTAGGAGGTGTCAGTGGGACATTTGGGAGAAGACATGAGGCGGGTATTTGGATACACAAGTCTGGCATTCAGATGATAGGGCTGGAGACAGAAACTTGATCATTGTCAGAATATACATGGTATTTTAACATCACAGGAATGAGAAACAGAATGTGGAGAGGGAAAAGAGGGGTTCATGATCCAGCCTCAAGAAAGTCCAACATTTAGAAGTTCAGCAAAAAAGATGAATCCAGCAAGGAAAATTAAGAGTGGACAGGAAACGAGGAGCCAAGAAATCACAGAATCCACCAAGGGCTGCATGTTTCAGAAAGGAGTTGTCATCCATGGTTTCAAATTCTGAGAAGTGAAGGTGAGGTTTCATTTGGCCACCTGAAAGCCACTGGTGACTTTGAGGAGAACTGTTTCCATACTGTATAATCAAAAGGCATATGAGAATGGGCTGAGTAGTAAATGTGAGGTGTGAGACTAAAACAACAACTTCTCCAGCAAAACAAAACCAACCAAAAAACAAACAAAATCAACAGATTGGTAGGATCAATGGAAGGTTATTATTGTTTTTGATATTTTGTAAGGTGGGAGATGCTAGAGCATTGTTTGTCTAATGTGAATGATTTGGTAGAGTAGGAGAAATTAATGATGGAATAGTGACAGGGTAGCCAAAGAAATACAATCCTTGAAAAACAGAAAGAAGACAGAAACCAGAGAATCTGAGGAAGAATTGGCCTTTCATAGGGAAGGGATACTTTCTCCATTGTAGTAGGAGGAAAGAAGAGATTGTTTCTGATGCAGGTAGATTTGAAGGTTCAATACAGAGTTAGCATCCAATAGTTTCTATTTCCTCAATAAAGATTGAGGTCATCAACAGAGAAAGTATAGGAGTGGGGAGTCTGAAGAGAAAAGGAATGAAATTATCTTGGGAAATAGACAGTAAGTCCACCAGAAGGACAGCATAGGGTCACCAGACAATGATGAGGGCCCAGCTGAAATGCATCATCATGAATTTAATTTTAAAAGGTTTGTTTTTTTACTTTCTCCATTAGTGTTCAGCTGCTGCTCAGGAGCAGGCACAGAGAAGGACAGTATCTATAAGTCCAACAGAGGAATTTTACAAGTCAAATTCAATGCAGAGAAAGAGGAGGGAAGGAGCTGGAAGTACCTGGGAAGGAATTGTGATGACAGACTATGGATTCTAGGCTGGGCAGGGAAGAAAGTAAAGTTAGGCAGGCACTGATAGAAAATGGGAAACAAATGGGGTCAAGGGATTAAGGGTCTCCATGAAGTCAAAAATTTGTGATAGAGGAGGTACCAGTGCAAGAAACGGAGAACAAGAGGAGGCAGGCTGGAAAATAATAGATTTAAAATTGAGATCTGGGAAGTGATTCTGTTGATTGCAAGGTGCACAGTATGGTCACAGGAGTGAGGGAGGAGGCTAGGGAAGAAAAGAAGAAAACGTGGGTGGATGTGAGAAGGTCAAGGAACAGACCCAACGTGTTGAACGGCTCATCCATCTGCTGAAGTTTCTTATGTTTTGTGTAGAGGTAAACAGAAGATGTTTAGAAATACAAACACCTTGAAATGGACCCACCATCTTTCCAAGATGTAAATGCCCCACTTGAGGTAAGAAGCATATGTATGATCTATTCCAGTGTTAATCAAACTTGTCCTTTATTGCTATACAACTATCAGTTGCAGTGCTCTTTACGGAACATCATGAAATATGGATATATTAAACTTAAAATAGCTCAACATAAAAATTTTTGCAGTATCAGGTACCGTCTAACACTAGATTCTCGTTTAGATAAGTGGAGTAGCTGTTGTCAAAGGCTTAAGAGAATGAAATTTAATGTAGAGGAAATTCCATCCATTAACTTAATGTTTTCCAAATACTGGGGAAAGATACCCATCCCCCATTGCTCATTTTTAACTTGAGAATGGCATACATCTGATGCTCTGCCCAAATTGGTCTCCAGTACTTGGAGGGGAAAGGGAGTCCTGGCCCAGTGGAGAGGAGAGCTAAGAAGCTCAACCCAAAGAGTTAGTAAGAAAATGAGATAGAGCATCTCCCTCTTGTCTTCCTTGGAAGAAGCCTGAGGAAGCGCTCTGAAAAACAACTGACAGCACCAGTTTACATTTCTATATGGATCAAAGAATAACAGGTCTTCAGAAAATCCGCTGAATCTCTATACCTGGCATGTGCTTGTTGGTTTTATCCCCTAACTTCTTTTTTTCTATTAAATAGTGGCTTAAGGTCCCTTAAAGTGAGAGACACTGTGTATATGCTTCACAACAGTAAGGAAATACAGCAGTAATCTTGAGGGTGTGGAGGATGACTTCAGTGGGCGAACTTCAATCATTTATAGTCTATTTCTATTCTCCTTGGTCCACTCATATGGCTTATCTGAGTCAAACACTCTGTAACATGAGGCAATTAAAAATAGAAAAGAAGCCTATTTATTGCATGTGTGAACAAAAGGAAAAGACAGAAGAGGTACCTGCCTCCCAGCCCCCTTATCTATTCTGAGCCCCTGGTAAATAAAACACACCCACAGATCTATGCTTACAACAGACCTGGGGGAAAAGGCAGATGAGAGCCAGAGAGAGATGCACTGAATCTCAAGTCCCCATCCTGAGAGGACAGGTCTAATGCCACCCACAGCAGCCAAAGACATGACCAGCCCAGACTCTTCTCTATGTTCCTTCCCCAAACCCCAACTATCACTTGACTTCCGGGGCTGTTCAATGAACCAAAACATTCTTCTGCTGAATCATGTAGACCACAGAAAATTGTTTTGAGCTCATGATACCTTTGGAGCCACTATGTGAACCTTGGACAACTGAATGGCCTTGACTTCTGTCTTTTCTCAAGGGGGAAAAAGGACATCTACCAAGATCCCATGCACGGTGTGCACAAAATGAAACTTCTTTACCTTCTTCCTCTTAACCCCCAAGGTAAGGTAATCATAACAATAATTAGAATCCTAAAAGATATCTTCTCCTGAGAAAGGAAACCTCAAGAGGTAGAATAGGTTGTGGCAACTACAAAAAGGGACAGAAAAATCCTAGAGTCTTCAAGAGGAAAGGGAAGGAAGCCAGTCTAAAACAGCGTAACCAGCAGGATGCTTCTTGAAGCTCTCCTGACAATAGGATGATAATTTGTGGAAAGTCTGTATCTGAGACTTGGGGAAATAGCAGGTAGCAAATTTGAAAAGAAATGCCTTTCTCAATCCCTGACAAAAGAGGATATTATTATCACTTGACTATTTTCATGGTCTAAAATCCTCCTTTGGGGGAGCCAAAGGAACTGAGTATCTAAAACTCTAAGAGAAGGGTAGAAATTGATAAAAAAAACAAACAAACAAACAAACAAACAAACTCAGAAAGTGATGAAAGTTGGAATAAATGGGGAAGGGGCCCTTTGTCTACCCCCAAGTCAATCAGAACTGACTGGTGCCCTGACAGAGGGAGACAAATGGGATCAACTTGTCTCCTTTGTAGTTACTCCCTCTGGGTTCTGGGATTCTTGCTTCAAACTCTGTCTCAGTTCACCCTCCATGCTGTTTCTGGTATGCCAGTACAGGCTGGACATTAATGGTGTGGCTTATTTTACTGGAAGATAAGAATATTACAGTCATGTTCAGGTTATAATGGGTTCACATGTATTCATATCATGTTCTGCTCTGGCTACCACTGGTTCAGGTTTTAAATTAACACTGAGACTCACACACATTGTAGGAGTATAAGCCAGGTCAGGCTTTTTTGAGGGTAACTTAGAACCAGCAAGCCCTGTTCTCAGAACTTAATCTATTAAGGAAACAGACAACAGGCCCCAAATGGAGTTCCTTGGGCTATGCACCATGCCAGCAAACCAAGACTTTTATACCTAAGCTACCTGAAAGCTTCAATATCTTCCAGGACTGTAACCTTTAACCAATCATTCTGGAATTACCTGGTCAGTGTCAGTAGGGTAAACTGCCTAACAGACCCTTTCTGTTCCCCTTAGGGGGTCGACTTTGTCTGAAACAATGCATTCTCTGCTAGTAAGTTCCTCTTTTGGCCTCCTTCTCTACAGTTCAACAGAGCTCCCTTCCAGAGCTCAATAGGATGCTGCCAGATTCATGACCTGCTGGAAAAAGCCAATTTTATCCTTAAATTTATTCAGTTAAGTTTTTGTTGATTAGACATTTGCAAAAAAATTTCATTGCAAGGTTGTTCACATCAGCACCATTTCTAATTGTGAAAGCCTGTTAATAGACTAAATATCCAGCAATAGGGGATTGGTCAAACAAATTATTCTAATTCAAAAGATGGAATGTTAGGCAACTACTGAAAATAATAATGAAGGGAAATATTTATTAATTTAGAATTTGATTCACTATGTATGTTAAATGGAAGAAACATATCACAAAATTTTATTCACAGAATGTACCATTTTGGTAATCTTCACAGAGATGAATAGAAAAGATAAACACTAAAATATTAACAGAATTACTGCTGGGTAGTGAGATTAAGAAAGTTTATAGTTTGTTTCCTGCTTTATCTGCATTTCCTAACTTTTCTACAGTGAGTACAACTATTGCTTTTATAAGAAAAAATATTTATCTTAATGGTTTTCATTAAAAGTTTAAAAACATTTCTAAGGTACATCTCCCTTCCTCTCTCCTTCTCATTCCCATGTCCCCTCACCAGAAGCAATGTATATTCATTAGTTTCTTGGATTACTTTTCAATGATACTCTGTGTACAGACAAGCACAAGCAGGAAAAAAATATTTTTTCAAAACCACACTAAATGCAACCTTAACTCAAAGAGTCGGGGAGGGCTGGCTGCTGAGGAAGGATATCTCAGGTTACTCTTCAACTCTGACAAGCAGGGCTGGTACCAGGGTGAAGACAGTGAGCACTTGCCTCAGGCACAAAATCTAAGAGTACCAAATACTCAGCAATCAAGATAAAGAATATGCTAATATAGTATTTTAAAAGTCAAAACCCATGCAAGAAATCCATGAAGAACAGAATAAAGACAAGACCAGTATTATTGTCTTTTCCTTCTGCCTCAGGCTCTAATATAGCTCCATCTGGCACTGTTTCTACCAGTGAGAAGGAGAAGAAAAGGAACAGAACAGAATGCCAGGAGCAAGGGGATTGGGGAAAGGTGGGAAAGAGACCTGACCTACTCTGAGTTTTCACTCTGTGTCAGACACTGTGGCTGGCACTTTCTGTCCATTATTATAGTGGATGGAACACATCTATCTCACTCATGAGGACTCCCTCTGGATGAAAGAAGCTTCCCCAGGTAGCCCCGCTCTTCTCTCCTGATGGGAGTATTGGGGGAGAGGGTAAGGGAGAAGAGAGAGAGAGATTTTAAGGAAGTGGCTCAGGCAACATGACTGGTTGGATGGATTGGAGGTGGGGGGCTGCAAAGTCCAAAATTCAAAGACCTGGTGGGTCCTACCTAGAGATTCAGGTAAGAGCTGTTGTAGCTCAAGTCCAAACCTTTCAGGACTGCAGGAAGGAAACTCAGGCAGGGTTCCTATGTTGTAGTCAGAGGCCCAATAGTTTCAATTTCCAGAAACCTCAGTCTTTGCTCTTAAGGCCTTCAGCTGATTAAATGAGGCCCACCCACACTAGAGAGGGATAATCTGCTTTACTCAAAGTCTACTGATTCAAGGATCAATCATTCAAGAAACTATTGTCACAGTGACATCTAGACTGGTATTGATTAGAGCACCATAGCCTAACCAAGTTGACATGAGAGGAGGCAAAATTTTTATTTTACCATTTTAGGTTCTTTGGCTGGTCTATTAATTGACATAGACAGATTAACAGAAGAAAAACAAATTTAATTACGGACAGACAGAAGCCCCATAAAAAAAAAAAATTGAGACCCAAGGGGAAGTCAGTCAGTTGAAGCTTATTGTGCTATCCTGAGCTAAGAAATAGGAGCTAAGAACAGGTGACTCAGTCAGTTAAGCATCTAACTCTTGATTTCAGCTCAGGTCATGATCTCAGGATCGTGAGATCAAGCCCTGCGTTGTGCTCTGCACTGGGCATGTAGCTTGCTTAAAATTCTCTGTCTCCCTCTAACCACTCTTCCCTCTGCTTACATGCTCTCAAAAAAAAAAAAAAAAAAAAAAAAAGGACAGGGGCTTTGGGCATCACAAGGGAAGTGGATAATTCACAGGACCATAAGAATAGATGTTAGTTATTAGATGTTTGGCCTACCATACAGATAGGTCTTCCAGATAAGTTATCCCTGGTATAAGGTCTCTCTCTCTCTGAGCCAAGCCCCCTATCTAAGTTCTTTCAGGTAGTTAAGGGAGAGGTAAAAGTATTTTTTAAGTCTGCTTGTCTTAATTGCCTTCAGCTCAAAATAATCCACATGTCAAAGGGCCATATTCTAGGGTATTGTATTTTGCTCCCCTCAACATATTAACTTAACCATGACAGAGGGGTTTCTAGCTCAAAGCCCTTCTGCCCTTTGGCTCTTGTAGTAAAATGGGATTTTCCACCCCAAGATTTAGAAGGTATTTGGAAACAACTCTCTTAAATATTAAATATAAAAGAGCTTTGTAATTTAGTCTCACATTGGAAGGTAAATTTTTTTCCAAGAAATAGAGATGAAATTAAACTGCTAAAAAGAAATGAGGGCTATTGAAAGGAAATCAATCTCTATTGTTGGGAGATATGTTTAAAGACATTAGGAGGAAACAAGCCATTGCTCTAAATGGGCCTTATGCCCAGTCCCTACCACCACATTTTTCCCCATTCATGAACCAGAATTTACTCTTGCATTCCTCCAACCCCCCTTGAGGCAGCAGCTATTGAGGTGACAGTCCATCCCTCCCCATAGACAGCCATCAGAAAGTAAGGTAAATAGAATGGCTATCAAGCTACATGGACACCCAAGACTGGAATCCAGCTAGCGAAAGAAAGTGCTAAATTCACATGGGCTTTGCTTTTCTGCAGGAAGGGGAAATGTCTAGGTGGAGAAAAGAGGGAGCTGGGATATCAGATGAAGAAAGGATTAAAAGAAAATAAGAAGGAGGAAGGAATACTGTGGTCCAAGCTGGAATTCCACCTCTGGCCCAGGAATGTCCACATGGAAGGAAGATGGTGTTGGAGTGCACAGTGGCAAGGCTTTACCTCAAGTGTGGAGGGAGGGAGCTGGGCAACTAGACAAAGATTACAACACTTGATTCCTGAGTAAAAAATATGCCCAACAGTGATATTCTTTTGGAATGACAGAAGAGGGAATATTTGAAACAGGCAAAAGAAAGATGGCACCCTCCTTACCGGCAGAGCAGCAGGACCCTGGGCAGAGAGAAGCACCAAACTGTGGCAAACAGCTCAGCTGGAGAAAATGTAAAGCTCATCACTCCATTATCCCTCTGCAGAGGTGGGGGCCAAGCACAGACAGGAGGGACAGAGATGAATGGAAACCACCATATGAATTACAAATGAAGCTAGCCAGTGTCCATGGCCAAGAAAGTCTCTTTAGCAGTCACAAAGCACACTCAAATCAGGATGACTCAAGGAGGATTTAACAAAAGACTTCACAAAATGCAGGCATGGCCCAGGGGAGAGCAAGAACCTTAACCTAGAGGGATAAGGAAAGGCACAAAGACCAGAACCCAGAAGGAATGAACCAGCAGAAGGCTGCCTTGAGAGGGGTAGTGATTAAAAAACGTGGCCAGCCCAAGGCACCCCTACAGAAAAGAGACCAGAGGATAAATGCCCTGACTTTATACTCCTCTTTCCCTCCCATCACCTACTGGGTCTCCCTATTGGCCGAACTCAACAGAGAGCTAGAGGACAAGGAACACACTATTGTAGTCCATCAGGTCAGTCAGTCCCTAGTGAGAGCAGGGTAGAAAGAGCTGGAGAGTAAATCTAGCAGAGTAAACAGCAGGTACCTGACCCAGTCACCAACATCCAGGAGAGGCTCCTGTGTGTTAGGGATCCTGCAAGGGGCAAACAATGTATAATAACAGATAACTGGTCTGCATTCCTTTCTGCCTCCTCCTGATCTAGAAATGCACATGTAAGCATGGCACATGCACACACATACACATAGATATACACATGTGCACACAAACACACACGTGCACATTCCACACATTCACAGTCTACAGAGGCTCCTCCAGCTCAGTTAAAAATTACAGGAGATAAAACCAACAGAATTTAAATTAAGGCAAGAAAAAAAAATGATGGGCAGACTTCTGTAATCATTACTATTTTTAGAAACCAGACAGTAAATGGCAGATATGAGAACATGCCTCCTAAGAAAAGGAAAGCTGACCAAAGAGGTTGTTCTGTTACTGGAAATGAAAAGAAAAGAAGCTGAGGAGGATGACCGGAAATTGGGACCAGGGAGGCAACCCTTCCCTTCCTTCCCCCTCTCCCACCTCAGGAACTAAACATTGGCCAGAAAGAAAGACAAGACCAGAACAAGAAAGTTGACCTGGTTTTCTATTCTGGCCATTTGACTTTCTAGATGTGTGACTTTGAACGTACTCCTGAGGGCCAGCTCCAGATTAGGGTGTCTTTGTGCAAATCATAAAGTGGGGATATATCTGCTAAAAAAGGGAAAGCCAATGCAAGAAACAAAATACAAAGTAAGAACCAAGGACTCCGAGTAATTCAAGGCCTATTGTCAGGGTAGAACAGCCTTCCTCAGGAATCCCTGGGTGGCTCAGCGGTTTAGTGCCTGCCTTCATGCCCAGGGTGTGATCCTGGAGACCTGGGATCGAGTCCCATGTCGGGCTCCCTGCATGGAGCCTGCTTGTCCCTCTGCCTGTGTCTCTGCCTCTCTCTCTGTGTGTCTCTCATGAATAAATAAAATCTTAAAAAAAAAAAACAAAACTAGGAAGTGTAGGGAATTCTCTGCCATATGACAGAGGACAGTGAAGGCCACATTCTTAGAAATCTGAAAGGAGGGATCCCTGGGTGGCCCAGCGGTTTGGCGCCTGCCTTTGGCCCAGGGCGCGATCATGGAAACCCGGGATCGAATCCCACGTCGGGCTCCCGGTGCATGGATCCTGCTTCTCCCTCTGCCTGTGTCTCTGCCTCTCTCTCTCTCTCTCTCTCTCTCTCTCTCTCTCTCTCTGTGACTATCATAAATAAATAAAAATTAAAAAAAAAAAAGAAATCTGAAAGGAGGGAGTTGCTAGATTTAGTAATATTCCAGTGACTGAATTCCATTTTATATCATCATCATCAGCTTCTTGGTATAGAAGTGGACCAGCTCCCACTACTTCTTAATCAATGTGGGGGTGAAGGCCAGGGGCTCTGGGGCTCCAGCCCTGCCAGTTACTCATTGATTTGGGGTAACTCTACCACTGTCTCCTCATCTGTAGAATCGGGTAAATAGAGTATCTTTTTCCACAGAGAATTTTAAGAATAAAGTGAAAGAATGTACATGAAAGTATTTTGTAACTCACATAACATTATGAGGCTCCTTGTTGTTGATGACAAAATGATATTTCTCATGACCCCTGGGTTTTCATCCAGCCTCCACCTGGGTCTCTTGCTCAATTTTTTTAGGCTCTTCACCATTAGCTTAGGAAGTGGGTTTCCAGTCTGCCCCAGAGATGATGGAGGAAAGAGAAGTCTTGTGTTCCAGCAGTAACACTGTAGATTAGACTTCAGGAAGGGCTTTCTCACATTGCAGCAGGTAAATAAATGAGAAAGTGGACTTTCATTCTGGGAGAGAGGAGAAAGGGGTCTTTTGAAGCAGAAGTGAGACCCCCATCTGCTGAGGAAAGTGATTTAGAAGCATGTTTGGAATTACTCCTGGGATATTCTGAGCCTGGGAGATAAGAGCCATACTTATGAGCCCCTTCTAGCCTCCTCTCCAGGCTCCAGAGGTTAATGTTTCCATTTAAATGGAAATTGAGTGCAAAATTATTAGCAACTGTTCAAAAAGAACCAAATTACAAGGGGCTGTTCTTTGTACAGTACAAACAGAACTGCCATGGATGTTCTGCACCTAAAATATTAAGGTGAGCCCCATTGAAGGTCACTCCTCTAACCGCTAAGGAACTGAACCCAGGAAATATTTTATTTGGAACACAGACTCTGTGCAACCAGAAAACTCCCCAAGATCCTGGTGAGCCAAGAAGGTTGGTCAAATGCAGACCTTCTAAGAACATCTGCAAAATATGGGTCATACCCAACCTCGCCTCCCAGGACAGTGCCTGGCACATCCAACTAATCCTCACTCTTCACAGTTTTAGTATTTGCAAATTTGTCTACTTGCTGCACTTATTTGCAAGCCCCAGATTAATGTTCTTCCACTGTCATTTACAGACATGCACAGAGCAGTGAAAAATTGGTGACCTGACGCACATATTTCTAGCTGAGATTGAACAAGGCCATACTCTGCCTTCTTGTATCAGCTCACATATCGTAAACAAGCAACCTTTTCATGGTCTATTCCGTGCTGTTTTTCATATTTCTCTGCATTTGCGCGTGTGTGTTGTGTGTGTATGTGTGTGTGTGTGTGTGAGAGAGAGAGAGACAGACAGACAGACAGACAGAGACAGAGACTTCACTGTTTAAAGGGGCTCCAAACCTGGTGCTTCAGTGCTGTCTGTAGTCCCCTCAAGCAAGAAGACCAAACATATGGAGAAATCTCAAATGTTAGATGAGCTTCATTTAGGTACAAGTTATAGCGCTGCGGGCTGTGAGTTTGATGTTAGTGAATCAACAATATATATTAAATAAGGTGTCTTTAGACAGAAACACATATAAAAGAAGAGTATATATCAAATGGTTGACAACAATCCTATGTCCAGAGGCTCAGAAAAACCTAACCCTGTATTTCCCTTAGGAGCAACAGTTCATTATTCAATAATCCAGCATCGAGGAGACTTTATAAAACTCCTACAAAGAACAGAATCGACAGGAGTAGGTGTTCAATCAGTTAATTATAACTTCACAGGGTTGTGTCTGGGCTCAAACATAGAGGTACTGTTTTCAATAAAAGGTTATCTCTTGCCAGTGGATTTAAAAGATCTTCCTGCCTATAAAAATGCCTTGTTTCTCAGCCCACATTTTTCCCATGCTCAGATCTGTATAATCCAGTAAGTATGCAGTGTAAGGCCCAAAGGGATCCACAGTGGGTTATATCTTGAAGGCTTTGGACACACAGTCCCCTCCTTGTATGCACAGGGGTGTCCAAGAGACTGAGGGAGAAGGAGTTTCATGAATGATAGCTAGGACAGAGTCCTCTCATCTGAGGTTACATGAGCTTCCTCCAAAACCCAGAGCTGTTACAGCATCACACCATGCAGAATCTAAAGTTTAAAACCCCAGGAAAGGTAGGTGTCACCAAAATAAAAATTGCTGGAGGATGAAGTTCAACTCAGTGAGTAGCACCCAGAGCCAGGACTGAGCCTGTGCAAATGAGGACAGGAGCTGGGAAGTAGCCTACAAGTGATGAGAGGCTGGGGAGAGGGCAGAGAACAGGCTGGTATTGAATTTGCCTTTATAAGCCCTACACTGAGGGCTGGCAGAGACAAAGTGTCTTGAAGCGTGTGGGAGAACAGGAGTTAGCCTTTGCAATAAAAGCAATGTGTTTCTATAAATGCCATCAGAGAAGGATTGCTGTGACAAAGCAACCCAAGGCTCTAGGGGAGAGCCAAACTTCAGATGAAGAGAGGCAAAATATTGCCATCTCTCAACCTCCCTGAGCAATTTGCCCCAGCATCAAACACATGTACCATTACCATTAAAACATGAGCCCCATGTTAATTAAACCTCTCTTCCTTAAAAGCCAATTTGTTGATCAAGCTCACCCCTTGGGCTCTCACCCTTCACCAACTGGTTTATCAAAGCATTCCTCATGAGTTCATGGAATATTCTTCTTGAAGGCAGTGTTCTCCATCTTACCACACTGTTGGTGATGTTTTCATGTTCTTTAGGATTGTGGTCCAGGGAATGTTCTAGCTAGCCTAGTCTCTTTCTGAGTCTGTCAATGGAGCCCACAGAGCTGAGCAGAGAGGCTGGACTGCTTGCTCAAAAAGCCCAGTCCACATCAGTATCTAGATTCATCCATGCATTTGCATTGTCAGGCTTGGTACCAGATGTCCACTCCAGATAAAGATGTATTAGTGTGGGAGTGTATTTCCCACTTAGGACAGTCATCTAGAAGATTCTTCAGTGGCTTACTAACTAATCAGAATCACAGGGACCGAAGCCCAGGACTTGGCTCCTGAAAGAGCTGGTTGGGTGGCCTGCAACTATCTGTTCCTCATGTCTGTAAGGCCATTCCAGCCCAGGCACTCTGCAGGGCAGCCCTGTACCCAGAAGTACTTGGATTAGCTCTGGCTCTGGGATAATGGCTTTTCCACACAGAGTTCCAGGAACTAGAAAGCTCATTAGAAGCACGAATCTTCTTTGAGTTTTTTTAAAGGAAAAAAACTCTCTGTAACCATTCCTACTTAAACCTAATATTGGTAAAATCAGGACCCTGAGAGAGTCCAGCCCATTTAGTCTGTAGTGGACCTGTGAATAGAGTAGGGAATGATGAGCCATATTCCCTCTTTTCCTCCTTCCCTCTCCTTATTTTTTGTCTCTCTCTTTTTCCCTCCTTGCCCAGAGGAAAGAAAATGTAAAACTGTGGGGTGTACAGCTGGCTAATCATGACCATCCTCATCCTCCCTCCCTCAACTGTAGACTAGGTGGCCACAGGTGCCTTCTAAAAGCCCTGATGTCATCCCCTTCATTCAGGAAATTCTCCTGGTTCCACTTTCCATCTTTCACCTTAAAACTTTCTTGTTTTCATGTAATTTCCTATTTTCTGCCCAAGTGCCTTGCATCTGGATTTGCCCTCCAAGCTCCTTTTGCTTCATGCCTCTCAGCTGGGTGAATTTGGCTCCAATTTGTTTCTGTCTAGCTAGGTCTTCCTGGGTCACTTTTCCTCATCTCTACTCCACTTGGATCTAAAGCTGTGTTGCAGTACAGGCATCAAGAGAGTGTGCTATAGGAAAGCACAAATGCAAAGGTGTCCTGAATACTCAAGCCTTGTGAGGTTGGTTGCACACACAGAAGACCAGGGATTGAAGAGGAAGGTTTAGGGATGCCTGGGTGGCTCAGCGGTTGAACACCTGCCTTTGGCTCAAGGCATGATCCAGGGATTGAGTCCCACATCGGGCTCCCTGCATGGAGCCTGCTTCTCCCTCTGCCTGTGTCTCTGCCTCTCTCTGTGTGTCTCTCATGAATAAATAAATAAATAAAATCTTAAAAAGAGAGAGAGAGAGAGAGAAAGGTTTACCAGACTCTGTATTAACACTGTTTTCTTTTTTTTAATTTGTTCCTTGTATTAACACTGTTTTAAGTGGACTCAGTGCACTGTTCATCAGATCTATACAGCACTGATTAGGAGAGAGGTGTAAGAAGAGAGGCAGAAAGGAAACCAAGTGAGTTGAACCAGATGAACATTTCGGGATTTGGGGCATCAGGCAGTAGTAGGGGTAAGACAATTAGACAATTACGGAAAACAGGGATCTTTTGAGAAGTGTTACTGTGGCTTGGAAATGGATCCTTCTTAGCATTCTTTAAGAGACCTAAGTAAAGATTTATTTTTTTAAATTTATTTATTCATGAGAGACACAGAGAGAAGGCAGAGACATAGGGAAAGGGAGAAGCAGGCTCCTCGCAGGCAGCCTGATGTGGGACTTGATCCCAGAACTCTGGGATCATGCCCTGAGCCAAAGGCAGACACTCAACCACTGAGCCACCCAGGAGTCACTAAGTAAAGATTTAAATTGTTATTTGGTGATTAGAGTGCCCTTCTCAAAATGCAAACCTTTATAGACACTAAGCTACATGGGATTGGTTTTCTGACAATATCAAAACAGAGTCTAAACTCCTTAACGTTGCTAATTAGGTCTTACACTTGACTCTCCTGGTCATCTGTCACATTGTTCCGGTCATAGTTCATATCCAGCCAGATGGAACTCATTTCAGATACATTAACAAGCTGGCTTTTTTTCTCCTTGTATCTACAACCATCGTCCCCTGGCCAATCCCTACTCAAGGCTTTAGCTTACATACCACTTTCAATTCCCCAAGCCTGGGCTCTGTCTTCCTTAGTATCCTATACCACTCCCCTAGGGTGTTCTCAGACTCCACCAGAATTGTGGATTAACTGCCTTCTCCACCTGGTTATAAATACCAGGAAGGAAGAGACTGTCTCTCTCACCACTCAATCCTTTGTGGTTAGCTGTGTCTGATCCATCTCCTCAGTAAACATCTCCTGAATGAATGACTCTAACTGGGAAATCACAAGATACCATGTTGACTTCGGACATTCTACAATTCCCCACCCCCTTGCTACTTGTCTCTTTTTCTGACAGTTTCCAGCCTCTAGAGCATAGAACTCACCCACCTCCTCCTGCTGGAACAGCAAGAATGGAAACATCTTGTTCCTGGCTGTCACCCAGGGGATCCATCAGCATGAGTAACCTCAATGGAATGAGAGAGGGCTGCATGGTGCAGTATCCTCCAACAGGCAGGTCACTCACCAGCCAGGTGTTCACCCCTCTAGAACTGCCTCTACCAGACTGGATATTGAACATAGCTTCAAAGAGGATTTTTTTTTTTTAATTTCTTTTCTCAGGTTGGATCTTTCTCTAGTTCCTCCAAATCCTTGCTGTCCTGAGGGTAGGACTTACTCATTCATTATAAAACAAACACAAAAACATATATTGAGCACTTAGTGCATGCCAAACCCTTTGTCTTGAGAAATCTGCAGTCAGTAGGGGAGGGGAGGCAACCATCTAAAGACATAATCAGAAAACATATGGAAAGTAAAGGCTCCAGAGGAAAAGCTGAATACAGCATGGACTTTGGCTCCTTAAGATTTTCCTGGGTGATCCTTATTTTGTTCTTTCCGAACAAACAAGCCTCTTTTCTCCGTTCATCTCCTCTTCAGGGATTCTTCTCTTTTCCTTCTGCACCAGACACCTAAATCCTTCTGCTCATCTAGGCAGTTTCCTGGTCCCCCTCTAAATAGAGAGAGCCTCAAATACATGAATGTCCTCCCAGGACGTTCTGCCTTCAACTTCAACTCCTCTATACCCTGGTCATCCTTGGCTCATAAGTGAGTGACTTAGTCAAGCTCCAGATCTAAGCATCTGAAGATGATGGGTAGTGTGATCCAGGAAGGGGACGCCACTTTGGATTTTCAATGTGTATGCAGGATTTAACACAGATATCCCTACCTAGTAGACCTTTTTCTAATCTTGACTTCGACTGAACCCTAGAAAAGGAGACTTCAAGGCTCATGTTTGGGGAGTCAAAGCACCTTCTTGGGCAAGATCCTGGAGAGGGAATTTAGCAGCGTGGGCTTTGAGATGAGGCTGTTAAGGTTCAAATCTGAGCCCCACTACTGACTGGCTAACTATCAGCTGAGCTATTTATCCTCTATAAGCCTGAGTTTCCTCAACTGTAAAACAGGGGTAATAACAGCTCATACTTCATGGTGTTTCTAGGAGGATTAACTCAGATAATTTATGTAAAGCCCTCCATACAATGCCTAACACGTGACATTCGATAAATGCCGGCTTTATTTTTGGGAAACTATTTCAGGTATTGGATAGCAGTCCCCAAGCAAGACTCTGTAGGAGCTACATCTTGCTGGGAGAGCTAAAAAGAAGGTATTTTAAAAAGAGGTGACATTGATGGATTAAGTTCCACTTTTGGACTCCCCGTGATGCCTTCCTCCTTTAAATTTTTCTAGGTGAATCCTAGATAGCCACCTAGCATTTTATATCAAACAGCTCTAGGGAGGACACACTGGAAAGTTGGCTATCCTGGCCTAGCAATCCAAAGCTGAAAGGCAAGGACCCACTGGAATAAACTATGGGAACCCCATTATCTGTGTCTGGAGATACTGTAGACATCACTGCAACACCTCTACAGGCTCCTGTCCTCCCATCACTGCCACCAGGAGCAATTTCCTGCTTCTGTGTTTCCTGCTCCTGACTTGGCCACAGAGGCCTTACCTCCTTCACCAACCCCACCAGCCACCCCAAAGACGTGGTCACTACTTCAAGCCCCTCATGCAACACCCTGAAGTGAAATGAAAACTGCTTTCTCACAGAGGTAAGGGAGCACACTTCATCCAGATGCTGTAGTAGGCACTTGTCAAGTTTTCTGGCTGCCCAACACCCTGTTAATGTCTTTCTCAGATTTAAGGAATTCCCTACCCTGTGGATCCTGCTTCCCAAAGGTATGAACAGGAGCAGTCACTTCCCCAACCTCCTTTGCAGCTAAGACACAAGCAAGGGACTGCAAGGCAGCAGGGATGGCCTCGGTCACATTCCTGGGCCAGATGTGGTGCTGACCCTGGAGGCAGGGGTGGAGATAATCAGCTTCCTGGCAGTGATGCAAATTGTAGCATCCAGTTGGCAGCAGTGGTGGTTAACAGCAGTTTTCTCATTAGGCCGGTTCTGCAACGTGTAATGGAACATTATTCTGGATGTGTAGCCTCAAGCCTGGTTCTCTAGGCTCCAGTGATTTTGTAAGACACTCAACATCCTTTTACCAAACCTTTCTTGCTTAATCAGCCAGAATTGGCTCCTATTGCTTACAGCTAAGAATCCTGATTCTTACAGGTGAGAATCACAGGGATGCATGGTGACAATTTAGAAACTGAGTCTGATATCTCTCTTGCTTAATAAATCTGCTCAGTTCCTTTAAATTCCTTATGCCTCTGGCCGTGCCCTCAAGGGAAAACTCAGACTCAAATGAATTTTAGGCAAATAGAATAGGCTGAGAAGGGATGAACAGCATCTGAGCATGTGTCAAAATAGCTTCCTCCAGAGCAGAGGTCCATTGCATCTTTGTTGGGATGATTCCAAATGCAGCCTCTAGGGGCTCAGCTACAGGCTTAAACCAAAGCCCTCTCACCCGCAGCTGACACACACCAAACAAAGGGACTAAGTTTGTAGCTCAGTCCAGAGCTTGAGGGGTCTGAGACATCAGGCCAAGGGAAGGCAGGAAGAGTGATGGGAAAGACTGAGAAGCTCGAGCCAGCTCAGCAAGATGTGTTTCCAATTCCTTGGCTGCAACTCCTCCTGTCCAAAACTGGGGAGCAGCCACCACTTTAAGCCCTTAAAGAGCCCTTGCATTGCTAACAAAAATGCTGGCAAGCTGTCTGGTTGAGTATAAATAAATTAACCTTCTCAGACTCCTGGGTAGCTGAAAAGGAAGCACAGGGCAAGCCCTGAGAACCATACTGGGACATGTCTACAAGCTCCCTGCTAAGTGTCTTCCTGTTTCTCAAAGATCTCTGATCAGGACAATTGTCTAGGAGATAGCTGGCCTCTAGGCTCAACAACAGAGGAGAGATGAAGACACAGGGTAGCTGAAATGTGAGTGTGGGTATGAATCCCCCCTGAACCATTCTCCTGGGAAACCACCTGACTAATGTGCAAAAAGAATCAAAATCAACCTGGGGGTGGAGGCAGGGGATGATAGCCCCAGTGGCAAAGTGCAAGGCTGTGTACCTCTGTGCCAGATCTTTTTCTATTTTCAGGAGCCACGATGGGTCCTCTTCTGCTCAAGCTAGTTTGAAGCAGCTTTTGTCACTTGCAACCAAAAGAGACCAGACTGTCACAAGTTCCTAAGACAGAGTCTTATGCATGTTTCATGTCCTCTATATGCTCACCATTGATGTCAGTGGGGATGAACCATCATTTCATAGAAGACAAGCCACTGTGATTCTTCTGGCTAGAGAAACATCTCTTATTCATGCTTTACCAATCAGCATCTCAAAACAGAACCAACATAATCCAAACACGTACAAAACCATCAGCCTACAGTCATGACTGACTCACAGCCTATTGGAGAAATTTCAGCATAAGTCTGCATAAAACATTAGTCTTTAATTCTGTATAGACTTAGAGAAAATATCCAGGCCTCTTCTTTTCCTCTGGCCCATACCCTTGCCTCTGGAAACCTCAGATTGCCAGACTAGTCTCAGAAGACACAGGGAACTGGCTGACTGCCCCTACAAGTCCAGCACTGCAGGAGTCAAATAAAACAAGGCCCCCACCATTATATTTCACTGGCCCCCTCCTACATTGCACTGGCCATATTCAGAGCTCAGCTCCAAACTAGGGCCACACTCCCTGCATTCTTTCCTTGGGATGCTGGCACAGAGCTTCAGGCTTTAGCCCAGCAACAACCATGGCTTTGTTACCCTGGGACATGGAAAATTTTCTCCCTGACAGCCTAATTCATTTGACTCTTATTAAGACACAGACCCCCACAGTGCTGTGTTCTCTACTCTGGTCTTTGACAAGCTCCTGGAGTATACCCCCTGACTCCCCAAGCTCACAGGGTCAGAAGAGTGGTTGTTGAGTCCAACCTCCCACTCAGGACCTGCCGTCCACAACCCCAAAAGCTCCCAGACTAGTGATGGAGTGGCTTCCCCAGAAGCAGCCATTCCATTGCAGGCATTTCAGTTGTTAGAAAGTTCTTTCTCCATCATGAGCTAAAATTGACCTTCCTTCCATACTATTTTTTCTCTATCTTATCATAGATGTAATTCACTCTCCTATCTATAGGACAGCCCTGAATTTATTTGAAAACAGATCATTTTGTCCTTAAAAAAAAGTATCCTTCAGCTAAACAATCCATTTCCTCTCCTAATTCTTATGGTTTCCAGACTCAAAGACATTCTATCCACTCTTGCCTGGATAGTTTCCATCATATAAATAATAAAATTATATTGTAGCATCAGTTGCAAGGCCTACTCCAAATGAGACATTAAAAAAAAAGCACATCAGACTTCCAGGGAAGATGGCAGAGTACAAAGATCCTAAGCTCACTTCATCCCATGGATAGAACTACATAACACTCACATCTGTGTAAAGAACCCAGAAAATGACCCAAAGACTGGTAGAACAGACTTTCCACAGCTAAATGTAGAGAAGAGGCCACGCTGAAGAAGGTACAAAGGGTGGAGATACAGCTGAGAGCCAAATGGACCCACAAGACTGAGGGAGAGAGGGACAATGTGGGCAAAGAGAAGGTAGAGAAACAGACCCACATACCAGAAACCTCAGGCACAAGGAACCCATGCAGGGAAGACAAATCTCCATATCACTTTGTTTTGAAAATTAGAGGGTCTATAATTTTGTGAGTTCTTAAAATTAGTGGAGCTTAACACCTGGAACTTTAAAAATGAGTATGCTCAGCTCTGGGAGAGGTGAGTGAGAGGAAACTGAGTTCCCACCCTTAAAGAGATAGCACAATAGCCCCTCAGAGACACAGCACAGAAGCAGCAATTTGAAAAATTCCTGGGGTAAATGGAAGTGAGATTTGCTTACTAATCTCAGAGCATGTACTGGAGGAACAAGGATCATTGGGGGACTTCTCCAAAAACAAAGGAAATGGCAAGTGCCATTTGTTTTCCCATCTCCCAACCTATACAAACAGACACTTGCAGGGACTGGCATACCAACCACACTCTCCACCTAACTTGCTAACAATGCAGACTCCACCCCTGCTGTTCTGAAGTTCAACACCTTAAACCCAGCCTTGGCAGGAATTGTCTAGGGCAGCTGTAGATTCACTCCCTACAGCAGACTGCATGGATCTTGCCAACATTATGCACTCCCTTGTTCTCCTGCAGATATGCTCCTTCCAGTACACTGTTGGCCAGAGCCCATCCAAAACAGATCCAACATCCAAACCTGGCAGTGTGCAAGTAGCCTTGACAGGGGCCAACACCTCTCCAAAGTGACTCCTGCCTTGGGGAGACAGGAAGATAACTACACATCAGTCCAGTGGCTGCCCTATCAGTGACCTGGGGAAATACTGGTCTGACTGTAGACCTTGCCCACCAGTGAAAGTTTCTCAGGGCACAACACAGGGAAAGTGCCTTGCAGTTCAGTGCTATGCATCTTTGGCAAATGCCAGCCTCAGAATGACCCACTAACAACACAAGGATAAAACCCTGTCTAGAACAAGCAAAGAGAGCCATCACAGATGACTGGACTAAAGGCAAAAGTGGCTCAGCCACAAAAGTAGAGCACACACAATATGCAAAGGAGACACCTCTGAAGCACCAGTTTTTGGGGAATGAGGTACTACAGGACCTCTTCTTAAATAAGACCACTACTTTCAAGAAAGAAGGATATAGCAGACCCTCCTAACAGAAATAGAGAGTTAGACAAAATTAGGAAACAGAGGAATATGTCCCAAATGAAAAAACAGGACAAAGTAACAGGAGAAAGCTAAATGAAACAGAAATAATATGCCTTATTAAGAATATAAAGTAAGTAATAATCATAAAGATACTCACTGGGCTTGAGAAAATACTGCAAAGACTTCCGTGAGACCCTTAACAAAGAGATAGAAAACAATCAACAAGAGATGAAGAACTCAATAAATGAAATTAAAAATACACTCGATGGGATAAGCAGAAGACTACAGGAAGCAGAAGAACAGAACAGTTACCTGGAGGACAGAGTAAAAGAAAGCAATAAAGCTGAATAGAAAGAACAAAAAATAATAATAAATGAAAACAGACTTAGAGAACTCAATGACACCATCAAATGTAATAATTTTTTTATAAATTTATTTTTTATTGGCATTCAATTTGCCAACATATAGAATAACACCCGGTGCTCATATTTGCATCATAGGGATCCCAGAAGGAGAAGAGAGAGAAAAGAGGGAAGAAAATATATTAGAAGAAATAATAGCTCAGGACACCTGGGTGGCTCAGTGGTTGGGTGTCTGCCTTTGACTTGGGTCATGATCCCAGGATCCTGGGATCGGGTCCTGTGTCAGGCTTCCCACAGGATCCAGCTTCTCCCTTTGCTTATGTCTCTGCCTCTCTTTCTGTGTCTCTCATGAATAGATAAACAAGATCTTTTTTAAAAAAGATATAATAGCCCCATATACCCCAAGTTTGAGGAAGGAAACAAAAAAAAATCCAGATCCAGAAAGGACAGAGAGTCCCCAACAAAATTAACCCAGAGTTCTACACCAAGACATAGGGTAATTAAAATGGCAAAAAGTAGCAATAAAGACAGAATTTTAAAAGCAACAAGAGAAAATTAAATAGCTATATACAAGAGAAACCTCATAGGCTGTGAGCTGATTTTTCAGCAAAATCTCTGCAGCCAAAAGGAAGTCACAGGATATATTCAAAGTGCTAAAAGAAAAGAAAAAAACATGCAGCCAAGAATATTCTATCCAGTAAGGTTATCATTCAGAATAGAAGGAGAAATAAAGAGTTTCCCAAACAAACAAAATGTAAAGGAATTCATTACCACTAAACCAGCCCTAAAAGAAATATTAAAAGGGGCTCTTTGCAGGGAAAGGAAAGACCATAAGTAGTTATAAGAAAAGTAGGAAGTACAAGGCAGTAGAACTAAACCTATCTACAAAAATTGGTCAAGGGATTCACAGAATAAAAGCATGTAAAAGTATGACACCATATACCTAAACGTGGTGGGGGGAAGGAGTAGGAATGAGTTCAAACTTAAATGACCATCAACTTAATATAGACTGCTACATACATAAGATGTTATGCACAAATCTAATGGTAACCACCACTAGGTAACCATCAAAAAGCAGTAACATATATGCAAAAAATAGAAAGAAATCCAAGTATATCCTAAGAAAGCCAGTAAACTGTGAGAGAAGAGCATAACAGAAGAGACAGAAAAGAACTACAAAAACAACCATAAAACAAGTAACAAAATGGCAATAAGTACATACCTATCAATAACTACTATGTATGTAAAAGGACTAAATCCTCCAATCAAAAAGACACAGGGTGAGAGAATAGTTAAAAAAAAAAAAAGGCAAGATCCATCTATATGCTACCTACAAGAGACTCCTTTCAGACCTAAAGACACATGAATATTGCAAATGAAGCGATGAACAAGCATTTATTATGAAGTGGAAGTGAAAAGAAAGGCAGGGTAGCAATGCTTATATCAGACAAAACAGACTTCCAAAGATCATAATAAGAGACAAAGAAAGACACTATATAATCATGAAAAGAGCAATCCAACAAGAATATTTAACAATTATAAATATTTATGCACTCAACATGGGAGCACTGAACCATAAAGGACCTAATACCAAACATAAAGGAAGTAATTGATAGTAACACAATAGTAGGGGACTTACACACTCCACTTATATCAATGGATAGATCAATCAGACAGAAAATCAACACAAAATAGGATGACACATTGAAAAAGATGGGTCTTACAGATATATTCAGAAAATTCCATCCTAAAATAGCAGAATACACATGCTTTTCAAGTATACATGGAAGATTCTCCAGAACAGATCACGTATTAGGTCATCAAACAAGTCTCAAAAATTCAAAATGACTGAAGTCATATCATGCATCTTTTCCCACCTCACTATGAAACTAGAAATCAAACATAAGAAAAAAATCTGGAAAGAATGCAAATACATGAAGGTTAAATAACATGCTACTAAACAATGAATGGATCAGCCAACACATAAAAGAGGAAATAAAAAAATACATGGAGACAAATGAAACAAAAACTTAACTGTCTAAAGCCTTTGGGATGCAGCAAAAGCTGTTCTAAAAGGGAAGTCTATAGCAATACAAACAAGCCTACCTCAAGAAGCAAGAAAAATCTCAAACAACCTAAACTTACACCCAAAGGAGCTATAAAGAAGAACAAACAAAAACCAAAGCCAGTAGAAGGAAGGAAACAATAAAGATGACACCAGAAATAAATGAAATCAAAACTAAAAAAATAATAGAACAGGTTAATGAAACCAGGAGATGATTCCTTGAAAAGCTTAACAAAATTAATAAACTTTTAACCAAACCCATCAAAAAAGAGAGAAAAGACTCAATTAAAATTAGAAATGAGAGAGGAGAAATAACAACCAACACCAACAGAAATACAAAGGATTATAAGAGAATATGAAAAATTATACACCAACAATTTGGACAACCTAGAAGAAATGGGTACATTCCTAGAAACATGTAACCTCCCAAAACTGAGTCAGAAACAGAAAATTTGAACAAATTACTAGTAATGAAATTGAATCAGTAATCAGAAGCTCCCAACAAACAAAAGTTTCCAGGAGCAGACTGCTTCATAGGTGAATTCCACCAAGCATTTAAAGAAGAGTTAAAGCTTATTCTTCTCAAACTATTTCGAAAAATAAAAGAGAAAGGAAAGCTTCCAAATTTATTGTATGGGGCCAGCATTACCCTTATATCAAAACCACATAAAAGACACTGCAAAAAAAACCGAGAGAATTATGTCCAATGGCCAATGTCTCTGATTAATACAAATGCAAAAACCCTCAACAAACTATTAGGAAACAGAATCCAACAATACATTAAAAAAAACCACTCAGCATGATCAGTTGGGATTTATTACTGGGATACAAGGGTATTTCAATATTCACAAATCAATCAATATGATATATCACATCAACAAGAGAAAAGATTAAAAAACCCAATGATCATTTCAATAGATACAGAAAATGTATTTCACAAAGTACAATATCCATTTATGATAAAAACCCTCAACAAAGTAGGTTTAAAGGGAACATACCTCAACATAATCAAGGCCATTATATGAAAAATCTACAGCTAACATACTGAATGGTCAAAAACAGAGAGCTTTTCCCCTAAGGTCAGGAACAAGACAAAGATGTCCACTCTTACCACTTTCATTCAACATAGTCCTGGAAATCCTACCCACAGCAATCTTACAAGAAAAGGAAATAAAAGGCATCCAGACTGGTAAGAAGGAAAACTTTCACTATTTGCAGATGACGTGATCCTATACGTAGAAAACCAACAAGACTCCACCAGAAAAATACAAAAACCGATAAATGAATGCAGTAAGTTCACAGGATAAAAATGCAATGCACTTCCATATACTAATGATGAAGTAACAGAAAGAGAAATTAAGAAAACAACCCATTTACAATTGCACCAAAACCAACAAAATACATAGAAATAAACTTAACCAAGAAGGTGAAAGAACTATACTCTGAAAATTATCAAACATTAATGAACAAAATTGAAGACAACACAAATGGAAAGATACTTCATGCTCCTAGACTGGAAGAATAAATATCGTCAAAATATCCATACTACCCAAAGCAATCTCCAGATTTAATTAAATCCCTAGCAAAACACCAACAGCATTTTTTCACAGAACTAGAACAAACAATCTGAAAATTTGTATGGCACCACCGAAGGCCCCAACTAGTCAAAGCACTCTTGAAAAAACAGTAAAGCTGGAGACATCACAATCCCAGATTTCAAAATATACTACAGGGAGGAGGGGCAAGACGGTGGAGGAGTAGGGTCCCCAGGTCACCTGTCCCCACCAAATTACCTACATAACCTTCAAATCATCCTGAAAATCTGCGAATTCGGCCTGAGATTAAAGAGCTGGAACGCTCCAGTGAGAAGAGTTCGCGCTTCTATCAAGGTAGGAAGACGGGGAAAAAAAGAAATAAAGAAACAAAAGGCCTCCAAGGGGGAGGGGCCCCGCGAGGAGCCGGGCTGAGGCTGAGGCTGAGGCCGGGGCGAGTGTCCCCAGGACAGGAGAGCCCCGTCCCGGAGAAGCAGGAGCTGCACCAACCTTCCCCGCGGAAAGGGGCTTGGGGAGTTAGAGCAGGACCCAGGAGGGCGGGGATGCCCTCAGGCTCCCTGGGACACTAACAGGCACCTGTGCCCCCGGGAGAGTGCGCCGAGCTCCCTAAGGGCTGCAGCGCGCACAGCGGGACCCGGAGCAGCTCAGAGGGGCTCGGGCGGCGGCTCCGCGGAGGGGGCTGCGGGGCAGGAGCGCGAATCCAACAGTGCAGGCCCCGGAGCACAGGGCGCCGGGACACAGCCAAGGATCCGGCCTCCCCCAGGGCCAGGCAGAGGCCGGGAGGGCCCAGGACCCCAAGGATGCTCCTGCCCCGAGCTGAGCAGATCAGTGGCCCCGCCCGGAGCCTCCAGGCCCTGCAGATGGAGAGCCCTGGAGTGACTGCGGGAGCTGATTCAGGGCTCCAGAGCTGGCCCCCGCCACTGCGGTTGTTCCTCCTGGGGCCTCACGGGGTAAACAGCCCCCACTGAGCCCTGCACCAGGCAGGGGGCAGAGCAGCTCCCCCAAGTGCTAACACCTGAAAATCAGCACAACAGGCCCCTCCCCCAGAAGACCAGCTAGACGGACCAGTTCCAGGGGAAGTCCAGGGACTTAAAGTATACAGAATCAGAAGATACTCCCCGGTGTTTTGTTTGTTTGTTTGTTTGTTTTTTCTTTTTGATTTGTTTGCTTCCCCGCTCTTTTTTTCCCTTTTTTTCTTTTTCTTTCTCTTTTTCTTCTCTTTTTTCTTCCTTTTTTCTTTTTTCTTTTTCTCTTTTCTTTCCTTCTTTCTCTCCTCTCTTTTTCTCCTTTTCCCAATACAACTTGTTTTTGGCCACTCTGCACTAAGCAAAATGACTAGAAGGTAAACCTCACCTCAAAAGAAAGAATCAGAAACAGTCCTCTCTCCCACAGAGTTACAAAATCTGGATTAAAATTCAATGTCAGAAAGCCAATTCAGAAGTACTATTATACAGCTACTGGTGGCTCTAGAAAAAAGCATAAAGGACACTAGAGACTTCATGACTGCAGAATTTAGATCCAATCAGGCAGACATTAAAAACCAATTGAATGAGATGCAATCCAAACTAGAAGTCCTCACGACGAGGGTTAACGAGGTGGAAGAACAAGTGAGTGACATAGAAGACAAGTTGATCGCAAAGAAGGAAACGGAGGAAAAAAGAGACAAACAATTAAAAGACCATGAATATAGATTAAGGGAAATAAACAACAGCCTGAGGAAGAAAAACCTATGTTTAATTGGAGTTCCTGAGGGCGCCGAAAGGGCCAGAGGGCCAGAATATGTATTTGAACAAATCATAGCTGAAAACTTTCCTAATCTGGGAAGGGAAACAAGCATTCAGATCCAGGAAATAGAGAGATTCCCCCCCCCCCAAAATCAATAAAAACCGTTCAACACCTCGACATCTAATAGTTAAGCTTGCAAATTCCAAAGATAAAGAGAAGATCCTTAAAGCAGCAAGAGACAAGAAATCCCTGACTTTTATGGGGAGGAGTATTAGGGTAACAGCAGACCTCTCCACAGAGGCCTGGCAGGCCAGTAAGGGCTGGCAGGATATATTCAGGGTCCTAAACGGGAAGAACATGCAACCAAGAATACTTTATCCAGCAAGGCTCTCATTCAAAATGGAAGGAGAGATAAAGAGCTTCCAACAGGCAGGAACTGAAAGAATATGTGACCTCCAAACCAGCTCTGCAAGAAATTTTAAGGGGGACTCTTAAAATTCCCCTTTAAGAAAAAGTTCTGTGGAACAATCCACAAAAACAAGGACTGAATAGATATCATGATGAGACTAAACTCATACCTTTCGATAGTAACTCTGAACGTGAATGGGCTTAATGACCCCATCAAAAGGCGCAGGGTGTCAGACTGGATAAAAAAGCAGGACCCATCTATTTGCTTTCTACAAGAGACTCATTTTAGACATAAGGACACCTACAGCCTGAAAATAAAAGGTTGGAGAACCATTTACCATTCAAATGGTCCTCAAAAGAAAGCAGGGGTAGCCATCCTTATATCAGATAAACTAAAATTTACCCCGAAGACTGTAGTGAGAGATGAAGAGGGACACTATCTCATACTCAAAGGATCTATCCAACAAGAGGACTTAACAATCCTCAATATATATGCCCCGAATGTGGGAGCTGCCAAATATTTAAACCAATTAATAACCAAACTGAAGAAATACTTTGATAATAATACACTTATACCTGGTGACTTCAATCTAGCTCTTTCTATACTCGATAGGTCTTCTAAGCACAACATCTCCAAAGAAACGAGAGCTTTAAATGATACACTGGACCAGATGGATTTCACAGATATCTACAGAACTTTACATCCAAACTCAACTGAATATACATTCTTCTAAAGTGCACATGGAACTTTCTCCAGAATAGACCACATACCGGGTCACAAATCGGGTCTGAACTAATACCAAAAGATTAGGATCGTCCCCTGCGTATTCTCAGACCATAATGCCTTGAAATTAGAACTAAATCACAACAAGAAGTTTGGAAGGACCTCAAACACGTGGAGGTTAAGGACCATCCTGCTAAAAGATGAAAGGGTCAACCCGGAAATTAAGGAAGAATTAAAAAGATTCATGGAAACTAATGAGAATGAAGATACAACCGTTCAAAATCTTTGGGATGCAGCAAAAGCAGTCTTAAGGGGGAAATACATCGCAATACAAGCATCCATTCAAAAACTGGAAAGAACTCAAATTCAAAAGCTCACCTTACACATAAAGGAACTAGAGAAAAAAACAGCAAATAGATCCTACACCCAGCAGAAGAAGAGAATTAATAAAGATTCGAGCAGAACTCAACGAAATCGAGACCAGAAGAACTGTGGAACAGATCAACAGAACCAGGAATTGGTTCTTTGAAAGAATTAATAAGATAGATTCATTAGCCAGCCTTATTAAAAAGAAGAGAGAGAAGACTCAAATTAATAAAATCATGAATGAGAAAGGAGAGATCACTACCAACACCAAGGAAATACAAACGATTTTAAAAACATATTATGAACAGCTGTACGCCAATAAATTAGGAAATCTAGAAGAAATGGACGCATTCCTGGAAAGGCACAAATTACCAAAACTGAAACAGGAAGAAATAGAAAACCTGAACAGGCCAAAAACCAGGGAGGAAATTAAAGCAGTCATCAAAAACCTCCCAAGACACAAAAGTCCAGGGCCAGATGGCTTCCCAGGGGAATTCTATCAAACGTTTAAAGAAGAAACCATACCTATTCTACTAAAGCTGTTTGGAAAGATAGAAAGAGATGGAGTACTTCCAAATTCGTTCTATGAGGCCAGCATCACCTTAATTCCGAAACCAGACAAAGACCCCACCAAAAAGGAGAATTACAGACCAATATCCCTGATAAACTTGGATGCAAATATTCTCAACAAGATACTAGCCAATAGGATCCAATAGTAGATTAAGAAAATTATTCACCATGACCAAGTAAGATTTATTCCCGGGACACAAGGCTGGTTCAACACTCGTAAAACCATCAATGCGATTCATCATATCAGCAAGAGAAAAACCAAGAACCATATGATACTCTCATTAGATGCAGAGAAAGCATTTGACAAAATACAGCATCCATTCCTGATCAAAACTCTTCAGAGTGTAGGGATAGAGGGAACATTCCTCAACATCTTAAAAGACATCTACGAAAAGCCCTCAGCAAATGTCATTCTCAATGGGGAAGCACTGGGAGCCTTTCCCCTAAGATCAGGAACAAGACAGGGATGTCCACTCTCACCACTGCTATTCAACGTAGTACTGGAAGTCCTCGCCTCAGCAATCAGACAACAAAAAGACATTAAAGGCATCCACATTGGCAAAGAAGAAGTCAAACTCTCCCTCTTCGCCAATGACATGATACTCTGCATAGAAAACCCAAAAGCCTCCACCCCAAGATTGCTAGAACTCATACAGCAATTTGGTAGCGTGGCAGGATACAAAATCAATGCCCATAAATCAGTGGTATTTCTATACACTAACCATGAGACTGAAGAAAGAGAGATTAAGGAGTCAATCCCATTTACAATTGCACCCAAAATCATAAGATACCTAGGAATAAACCTAACCAAAGAGGTAAAGGATCTATACCCTAAAAACTATAGAACACTTCTGAAAGAAATTGAGGAAGACACAAAGAGATGGAAAAATATTCCATGCTCATGGATTGGCAGAATTAATATAGTGAAGATGTCAATGTTACCCAGGGCAATTTACACGTTTAATGCAATCCCTATCAAAATACCATGGTCTTTCTTCAGAGAGTTAGAACAAATTATTTTAAGATTTGTGTGGAATCAGAAAAGACCCCGAATAGCCAGGGGAATTTTAAAAAAGAAAACCATATCTGGGGGCTTCGCAATGCCAGATTTCAGGTTGTACTACAAAGCTGTGGTCATCAAGACAGTGTGGTACTGGCACAAAAACAGACACACAGATCAATGAAACAGAATAGAGAACCCAGAAGTGGACCCTGATCTTTATGGTCATCTAATATTCGATAAAGGAGGAAAGACTATCCATTGGAAGAAAGACCGTCTCTTCAATAAATGGTGCTGGGAAAACTGGACATCCACATGCAGAAGAATGAAACTGGACCACTCTCTTTCACCATACACAAAGATAAACTCAAAATGGATGAAAGATCTAAATGTGAGACAAGATTCCATCAAAATCCTAGAGGAGAACACAGGCAACACCCATTTTGAACTCAGCCACAGTAACTTCTTGCAAGATACATCCACGAAGGCAAAAGAAACAAAAGCAAAAATGAACTATTGGGACTTCATCAAGATAAGAAGCTTTTGCACAGCAAAGGATACAGTCAACAAAACTAAAAGACAACCTACAGAATGGGAGAATATATTTGCAAATGACGTATCAGATAAAGGGCTAGTTTCCAAGACCTATAAAGAACTTATTAAACTCAACACCAAAGAAACAAACAATCCAATCAGGAAATGGGCAAAAGACATGAAGAGAAATCTCACAGAGGAAGACATAGACATGGCCAACACGCACATGAGAAAATGCTCTGCATCACTTGCCATCAGGGAAATACAAATCAAAACCACAATGAGATACCACCTCACACCAGTGAGAATGGGGAAAATTAACAAGGCAGGAAACCACAAATGTTGGAGAGGATGTGGAGAAAAGGGAACCCTCTTACACTGTTGAAATGTGCAGCCACTCTGGAAAACTGTGTGGAGGTTCCTCAAAGAGTTAAAAATAGACCTGCCCTACGACCCAGCAATTGCACTGCTGGGGATTTACCCCAAAGGTACAGATGCAATGAAATGCTGGGACACTTGCTCCCCAATGTTTCTAGCAGCAATGTCCACAATAGCCAAACTGTGGAAGGAGCTTCGGTGTCCATCGAAAGATGAATGGATAAAGAAGATGTGGTTTATGTATACAATGGAATATTCCTCAGCCATTAGAAATGACAAATACCCACCATTTGCTTCAACGTGGATGGAACTGGATGGAGGGTATTATGCTGAGTGAAGTAAGTCAATCGGAGAAGGACAAATATTATATGGTCTTATTCATTTGGGGAATATAAATAATAGTGAAAGGGAACAGAAGGGAAGGGAGAAGAAATGGGTAGGAAATATCAGAAAGGGAGACAGAACATAAAGACTCCTAACTCTGGGAAACGAACTAGGGGTGGTGGAAGGGGCGGTGGGCGGGGGGTGGGGGTGAATGGGTGACAGGCACTGAGGGGGGCACTTGACGGGATGAGCACTGGGTGTTTTTCTGTATGTTGGTAAATTGAACACCAATAAAAATTAATTTATTTAAAAAATAAAATAAAATAAAAATATACTACAAAGCTATTATATTCAAAACAGTATAGTACTGCCACAAAAATAGACCCAAAGATCAATGGAATAGAACAAAGAACCCAGAAATAAACCCATGATTATATGATTGATCAATTAATTTTCAACAAAGGAGGCAAAAGCATGCAATGGGACAAACTCTCTTCAACAAATGGTGTTGGGAAAACTGGACAGCTGCATTCAAAAGAATGAAACTGGATCACTTTCTTCTATCATACACAAAAATAATTCCAAAATGTATAAACACCTAAATGTGAGACCTGAAATCATAAATATCCTAGAATAGAGCACAGGCAGTAATCTCTGACATCACCCATAGCAATATTTTTCTAAATATGTCTCCTTAGGCAAACAAAACAAAAAATAAACTACTAGAACTACATCAAAATAAAAAGCTTTTACAGAGAAAATGAAACCACCAAAACATCTACAAGACAACCTCCTGAATGGGAGAAGATATTTGCAAATAACACATCCAATTAAGGGTTAGTATCCAAATATATAAAGACCTTATACAACTTAGCACTAAAAAAAACAAATAATCCAATTTAAAAATGAGCAGAAGACATGAACAGACATTGTTCCAAAGAAGACATACAGATAATCAGCAGACACATAAAAAGGTGCCCATCATTCATCATCACAGAAATGCAAATCAAAACCACAACGAGATATCACCTCACATCTGTCAGAATGGCTAAAATAAATACTACAAGAAACAACAAATGTTGGTGAGAATGTGGAGAAAAAGGAACACTCTTGCACTGCAGGTGGAAATGTAAACTGGTGCAGCCACTATGGAAAACCATATGCGGGTTCCCCAAAAAATTAAAAACAGAATTACTATAAGATCCAGTAATTCCACTACTGGGTGTTTGCCCAAAGAATACAAAAACGCTAACTCAAAAGATATATGTACTCACATGTTTATAGCAGCATTACTTAAAATAGCCAAATTATGGAAGCAGCCCAAGTGTCCATTGATAAATGGATAAAGAAGATATAGTATGTATATTACATATACATACACATATATACAATGGAATGTTACTCAGCCAAATCTTGCCATTTGCAACAACATGGTTGGAGCTAGAGAATACAGTGTTAAGTGAAATAAGCCAGTCAGACAAAAACCATATGATTTCAGTCACATGTAGAATTTAAGAAACAAAACAAAGAAAAAAAAGAGACAAACTAAAGAATAGACTCTTAGAGAACAAGTTAGTGGTTACCAAAGGGGAGGTAGGTGGTAGAGGATGGGTGAACTAAGAAAGGAAGGGAATTAAGAGTACATTTATCATGATGAGCACTGAGTAATGTACAGAATTGTTAAATCACTATATTGTACACCTGAAACTAATATAACACTGTATGTTAACTAGACTAGAATTAAAATTTAATTATAATGTAAAAAAAATGAACAATGGTTATTTAAAATGGATCCCTCTCTTTCCCCCTCAGTGGCAGGACTCTAGAATTTGAATAGTCAATGAGGCAGAAATGGCTAGTTGCCTCCAAATATTTTTCCCCTTATTTTTCTTTAAAAAAATTTTAATAATAAATTTATTTTTTATTGGTGTTCAATTTTCCAACATACAGAATAACACCCAGCGCTCATCCCGTCAAGTGCCCCCCTCAGTGCCCATCACCCATTCACCCCCACCCCCCGCCCTCCTCCCCTTCCACCACCCCTAGTTCGTTTCCCAGAGTTAGGAGTCTTTATGTTCTGTCTCCCTTTCTGATATTTCCTACCCATTTCTTCTCCCTTCCCTTCTGTTCCCTTTCACTATTATTTATATTCCCCAAATGAATGAGAACATACAATATTTGTCTTTCTCCGATTTTTTTTCGGGCAGCCTGGGTGGCTCAGCGGTTCAGCGCCACCTTCAGTCCACAGCATGATCCTGGAGACCCGGGATCAAGTCCCACGTTGGGCTCCCTTCATGGAGCCTGCTTCTTTGTCTCTGTGTGTGTGTGTGTGTCTCTCATGAGTAAATAAATAAAATCTTAAAAAAATTTTTTTTCTTAGCTGACCATATTGTAACCTAGTTAAAATATTTCAGTTCCAATAATACACTGAAGATGTGTGACCATGGAACTAATGCAAAAAGAGTAAATAGAAATGTGTGAGAAGCTTCCTTAAAAACCTACCAGGAAGGAGAAAGTGGCCCTTCTTTCTAACCCTCTTCTCCATCTGGATACAACTCAGATATGATGCCTGGAACTCTAGCGGTCATCTTGGACCATGAGGACAAGGATCGTACGCTGGAGCAATTAGACAGAAGGAGCCTGGGCTCCTAAAAATGCTATCGAGCTGCTACAACCAATTTGGGACTGCCTGACTAGATTTATGAAAGAAATAAACTCTTATTTAATAATAAACTTCTCTCTTGTTCAGTATTTGAGGGTTCTCTTAAATACACATTCAGACTTAATCCTAATTTTATCACCCTGAAAGCACTATAATGGGTTATATATTTACCCCAAAGGACCTTGCAACCACATAATTCTGAGGACAAGATACTTCAGCTCTCATCATTAATTCTTTTTTTAAATTTTATCCTTTTTCTTAACCCTTAAAACTGCTGCATAGTCGGGGATAACGGAGACTATAACACAGAAAGTCTTAAACCTGATATTATCATTTCCTAAAACAAGAGAAGTGTATCCTCACACAGCTCTGGAGGCCAGAAGTCAAAAATCAGCATCATTGAGCTGAAATCAAGGTGTCAGTAGGACCTTGCTCCCTCCAGAGGGCTGGAGGGGAAGGAAAATCTGCTCTGAGCCTTTCTCAGCGTCTTGTAGATGCCATCATTCCTTGGCTGTGGCCATGTCACCTCAAAACTCTGCCTTTTTGGTAATATTGCTTTCTCCTCTTCTGGGTCAAATTTCCCTCTGCTTTTCTCTTACAAGGAAATATGACTGCACAGAGGGCTCACCCAGATAATACAGGATAATCTCTTCATCTCAAGATCCTTAATTACATATGCAAACGTGCTTTTTACCCTGTCAATTAACACTCACAGGTGGTAGGGATTGGGACATGGATATATTTTGGTGACTACATTTTAGCCTTCCACACCCAGATATTAGGCATCTTAACACCGAAGACCACAGTGGTGTCTACCACCAGCTACAGTGCAGCAGGGACAAGCTGCACTGAGTATCCTGGCCAGGGTATCGAGTCCCAACTCTTCCAGGAGCAAAGAGAAGAATCGGTTTCCCATGCTTGCCTCTGCCACCTGCCTTCATACTCCACTGCTAAGTCAAAGCCCACCTGGCCCACTGTCATCTCCTGTACCAACTGGCCTCTTCTTTGGATGATTGACAGTGGGATTGCCCAAAGGGACGTGATCTAGTTCTAAGGCTCTAAATGCAAACCAGTCACCCCCCAGAACATAGTGCTGCAAAATTCACCTAGTCATTTACTTGCAGAAAGGCAAGGTGGTACAATGGCAAGCCCAGCCTGGAAGTGAGAGAATATAGGCTCGAGCTGTAATTCTGTAACCTCTTGTTTGCCTCATCTGTAACAGGGAGATAGAAAAGCAAATACACATCTTGCAGGGTTGTGTTGTGAGAATTAAAAATAAGAACAAAAATGTGTGTGAAACATGTAGCCCCATACCTGGCTCCCAAGAAAAGCTCAAAACGCGGAGGCTATGCCTCATCTATTCTGTTTTCTCTCCAACAGCTACTTGAAATCCTACTACTGTTGGAGCTGTGGTCATGACCCAGACAGCACTGCCCTGCAGGCGCTCACACACTCCTACCCCACCTCCACCTAGTCCTGTCCAAGTCACCTGTAGTGGCATGAGTGTTCCATTGCAGATTTGAACAAAGTAGTGGGGGAGGAAGCCATTTGCTCTTGAGGCTCTTGGCTTGGAGCTTTCTCAAAATGGGGCAACAGAGAAAAATTTACAGATAAAAGTGCATTTGTGTGCGGGGCCCTGCAATGTGGAGAGGATGGCTGGCCGCTGTTACAAGAGATGCCCAACTTTCATAGGATGGGCCCAGGCACTGTACATTGTGCTGACCCTCTGCTCACTACTCATATGAAGAAAGCAGATTCCAATTTAGGATTTTTAGTTAAATGCTAAAAACTGGAGGTAAATTAATTAAGATATAACTTAAACAACACCAGCCTTCCCTCATCAACAGTTCCTAAGACAGGATAGGCAGCATTAATTGCTGCAATTAATTAGGCATTAAACTGATAATGGGTACAGCTGCTAACAATTAACTGCTAATTATGTCAAGCACTTTAACCATTTCACAAAAGAAATGGAAATTGGAGGGAAGAGAGAGAGAGAAAGAGAAAAAGCAGTTACCTTATAAGCAAATGAGATGCAGTTAGCTCCAAATGCAGCTGGATCCTGCTTTAGAAAGATGACAGGAAAAGTGAATACCAGCCCTGTCCCCAGTGAGGCTGAGCCGCATGGAACCCACAGGATTCTGAATTTGAACAGAGGAGACCTGGATCAAATTGACCTGAAGAGTGAGCACGGTCAACATGTGCCTGGTGGACACTAACCCATGCTAGTTACTATTATCATTCCCATTTTATGTATGAGAATCTGAGACACAAAGAGGTTACAGGACTTGCGAGGTCACACATTTGTAAGTGTCAGACCTGGGCTCACATGCAGGCACAGTGACTCTAGGAGAACCACACTAACAAACCACACTAATTTGCTGAACTTTTCATCAAACTTTTCATCAAACCAAGATAGCAATGTTTACAGAACCATGAGCTCAACCAATTAATTTTAAGAGAAAAAGCATGTTCTAGATAATTCAAACTGGAACTGGACGTTTTTTGAAGTGATAAAGATGACAAGAATTCATAAATCCAAATCACTCTCCATTCAAACTGGTATTCCATGTGTGCTCCTAAATGTAAGGGCCTACCTCCCTCTTCTCCAGAGGAACCTACTATCCTGCTGGGACCAACCCAGCAGCTTCCTGGGGAGCCTCAAGATGCTCCCCACCCAGACTTTGCAGTAAACATCACTGGTTGTTTTTTCCTTTAGTTTCCAACAAGCTTTATCATCTCATGGGAGAGGGAAGGGGATAGAAGAATCAGGCCCAATTAGCCACCCACCAATGTCCATACTCATGCGCGTGTATACACACCTTATTCAGAGGACCCACTGAAGAAGAGAGGGTTTGTAGCAGAAAGGATCAAGCCTACATCTCCAAGCCTCTCATCTCCAAGCCCAGAGAGATAAAGTGCCTTATCTGGTGTCTAGGGCATGGCAGGTAAAGTTAGGACTAAAAGCTTACATCCCATGCTATATTAGTACATCTCAAATTTGAGCATGCATAAGGGTTACCTGGAGAATTTGTTCAAACACAGATTCTTGGGTCTCTATCTCAGAGATTCTGATTCTGATTTGATTTGATTGGAGCCCAAGAAATTGCATTTCTGATGTCAATTGGTCCTGGATGTCAATCTTCTGGTCCATAGACCATACTTTGAGAGCTACTGCTTTAATTTACCCCATTTCTGGCCACTAGTCCTTGCCCAGAGCATCAGACCTCACTTAAGGTCCCCTTACTGTCCCCAGAGCAAGCTCCTTTGCTCAAACTAACCCAGTGTACAAGTGTCTGTGTTGGTCCCATTGATTTGGAAATTCAAGTTGTGGTAGGTACTTGGTTACCCTTGACTAGGACCAGTTTCTAAATGGAATCCAGGAAAAATGGCTAAACAGGCCTTCTGTTCCCACTGCCTGCACCAACTCCTATCCCACCTTGCTTGAAGGTGGGGGAATTCTCTGTTCGCTAGGAGTAAAAATTAAACTGTGCCACATTCAAGCAGTACTGGGAAGACTTGAATCCACGGGTGCCCCACATTTGCTGATAAGGTCCTAGTCTCCCTTACCAGGACTCCCAAGGAGCTGAGACTTGTCTTCTCTTGTCCTGAGGCAAGCCCTTCAGGCCCATCCCTACCCTTAGGGTCTCCTCTGTGGTTATCAACCCCTACTTTTTCCTGGAGCTGGGACTCAGAGCTACCAGAGTCCTGACACTAAAATGAGACCTATAGGGCCCACTTCCAGGCCAGGGCTAGTCTGTCTGAAACGAAGTATGGACAGAAGGCCAATGGAGTGTTTCATCACTGCAGGGAGCACCTTTGTGTGACTGGCTTCAGGCTGCATTTTGGGGTCATGGAGGATGAGATGCCCAAAAACACTAGGTCCAGCTGAGGTAAAAATCACCAGGCTTCTGCACTCTCTTCCTCAAAGGGGCTCAGAACTCCAGTCTTGGTATGATAAAGGGAAGTTACTGATAATAACTCAGACATTCAACATTGGGGACGGCATGTGTGATTTTTGCTAGGGTTATTTAAGAAGATTATAGGGGCATTAAGCACACAATAGAATACGAAAAAAAATCAGGAATAATTACTAATGATATAATTTCAAGTGACCTGAATAGGCCATGATTAATATTTTGGAGTAGAACCTTCCTTTTGTTTCTGAAACCTATTCCCATATAATAACCTTAGAAGGATAATTGTAAATACACAGATGAATTTTTTTTAATCTGTATGCACATGTGCAGACAGGCCAATGCACCAGTGCAAGAAAACACATCTTCAGTACATAATATACATATTCATTGGTCCCTACACCCTTTCCATCCCCCACTCAGGCAACAAAGATTTTTTTTCTCCATAAAGTCTCCTAGCAGCCAAACACAGGCACTGCTAATGAATATTAATTGACCTAACATCTTGTGGTGATGAAACTGTGCACATTTCTCTGTCTCATTTGGTTGCTAGGGAACCATGTGAGACAGCGATGGGGCCCTGGGACCTAGGCCTGTTAAGTGCAGGGCAGGGTTAAACCACAAATCAGAAATACTCCGCCTGATTAATTGTGTATGCCAGCAGCTATGTGTATGTATCTGCTCCTGTCAAATAAACAAGAAACAAATAAATGTCAATAAGCAGTTTGGCAGTGGGCAGGCAGGCTGCTGGAGATGGGGGGAGACTCACTCTCCTCAAGGATCACCTGGACCATCCTTCTGTCTTGACTCCCCTTCCTAGGGTTCCACCAGCACCACCATTCCCTCTTCATCATTCCTCTAGGTCTGGAGTAGACCCATGGGGGTTGTTCTGGGGGCCACACCTGGGAAGGGGGAAGGATAGAATGTGGTAGGTGGATGTAATCACCCTGAAACTGCAGGCATCATTTCCATCCAGCCAGTGTTCATCTGAGATGCAGACAAGTTGATGAGTAAACCTGGCCTGCCTGCAATTTTCGTTCTGCACCTGCCTTAAACTCTTCTTTCCACCTCCTATCCCTTTTCAATCCTGCCTACTCAAGTAATAGAGAACCCCTCCTCACTAGCATTGACCCCTGTTCTGGCAGCCTCACCCCCCTCATACTGCACAAAGCACTTGATTGCTCAGGTTTCTGGAAGACACCTCATGAACTCTCCTACTTCCCTTTTTTTCGTTTAGTCTTATCCCTATAAGCCCTTATTTTGCACCAAGTTTCCTGATCATTCTCCCTTTATTTTTTGGACTAGACAACCTCCCTACAAAATGGAAGTCATTCTCGTCGTTGGGTCTCTTCCTGTGATATGCCAACTGGTGGATCAAAGCCTGTCTTTATTCTGTTTGGCAAGCTCCCTAAAGGGGAGGGTTGGGCTCTGGTCTTGGCACCTATAGACTTGACTGGGAAGTGGAAGGGTGAGTTTTGGTCCCTTGGAAGTGAAAGGGAATGAGGCTGGGGATGGTGGGTGCTCTCAAGTGGGCTTCATCTGGTTTTTCCTCAGGTACCTGAAAATCAAGTGCAACCATGAGGATAATTTCCTTCCAAAGACTGTTCTGCAGTCCATTATAAATTGGTATTTATTTAAAACATGTACATATTTAAAAACTCATGTTTTTATTTTATTTCTATCCATTTATTCATTTAACAAATATTAATCAAGCACTTACTCTATGTCCAGAATTTTCACTGGGCTCTGTGTGAATTCAATGGTGAATCCAAACTGACACAGTCCCTGGTGTAATGGAGCTTAAAATATCATGAGGAATAAAAATAATAACTCACATATAAAAATTAAATCATCACCATGGTTAAGTGTGATAAGGAGATGTAAATGGAAATATGGGACAAGGAGCTGCTCACCTAATCTTGGGACTCAGGAAAGGCTTTCCTGAGGACACTATGTCTTGAGAAATACTAACCTTGCCTTCTCCACCCTCCCTGACCTCATTGCATTTCTTCTGGGTGCAGAGGGGGTTGTGGATGCAAAACGCTCTAGGCATGTCTAAATGGAAAATAAAGGTGAACTCGTTTTCTTTCTCTCTTCTCTGACTCTGAAAATGTCGAATTATCACAAAGATTCCAAAGCAACTTTTGTCATTAAACACATAGACTATCTTCCATAGCATGGGTGCTAGAGACTGTAGGCTTCTTTATTGCTTTAGGATGTGTGTGGGAGCAGAGATGGGGCTGCACGTGCACAGGACTAGACAAACCAGAAAGTCCCATGGCTCCTCCCAGGAAAGAAGGGTGGAGAAACACCCTGAGAAAAGAAGAGAGGAAGGATCCCAGAGTGAGAACATAGGAAAAGACACAGAGACAGAGACACAGACCAAAGGCCTGATGCTGGTGGCCACCAATAAGACCAGGGAGACATCAAAGGGGAACTTGGGAGACAGAACAGCTGCTTCCTTCTCCAGTTTCTACTACAAAATCTTAAGTATGATCTATATTTCCCAAATACCTTGTGGAGTAAATTTATGAGGAAGAGTTAAGGTTACTTTAATGGTCATTTAGAAAAATAGAAGTTGCACACAGCTGCTGCTGGCAGACTAGGGTGAGAATTGAAGGGACCCAAAGTGGTCACTTAGCCCTCCCACAGGAATATCCTCCCCTGGTTCTTCAGAGAGACAACTGGCTGTTTGAACACAAAGTATCTGGGAGATCACCCTTTCCTAAGGCATCGGTCCTAACGCTAAGTATTTCCTTGCACTGAGAGCAAATCTGCCTACAACAACTATCCAATGCCACAGATGAGATTGGCTACTTACTGTTTGAGAGCCCATTAGGTACATGAAAACCTGCTTTATGGCACTGTCCTCAATCATTCGTGTGTTCGTTCCCTCTCCAAATGCTAACTACAAGCCTGCTCTGGTCCAGTGATTGGACCTTGGCAAAAGAAGCTAGCCTTGGAGGCGCCTGGGAGGCTCAGTCAGTTAAGCATCTGACTCTTGATTTCAGCTCAGGTCATGATCTCAGGGTCATGAGATGAAGTCCTGCATCAGGCTCCGTACTCAGCATTCAGTGTGGAGTCTGCTTGAGATTCTCTCTCCCTCCTTCTCCTCCTCCCTGCCACTCCCACTTTCTAAAAAATAAAATCTTTTTTTTTTTTTTAAATAAGAAAGCCAGCCTTGCCCTCAGCAGCCCAAAATTTTCTGTAAGAATTGCAGAGTAGATGGACAGTTTCCAATCAGGGAGGTCAGAAACTGAGAGGAGAGCCTAGGCTTCTATAGAATTTTAAGAACCCACAAAATAAAATTAGCTGTATTTTTAGGGAGATATTTTTTTCATGTACAAGATTCTAATTGTAGATTTTCCAGCCCAAGCCATGATCCTGAGAGACCTTAGTAAATGTGAGTGAGGGTGTCTGGCTGATTGGAATGAGAAGCACCAAGCTGCTGGGTAGACTCTACCTCTCAGATGCAGCCTTCCCACACACAGCCGGTAAGAGACAATTCTTTGTATTTAAAAGAAACCTGAGCTATTACCTCAGGAGATTTACTCCATCAAAGTTGGAAAGAAGTGGTGGAAAATAGCTCCCTGGCCCTCTGGCCAAGTCAAGAAGGCGAAGGGCATCTGCTCAGTGTGTATGTCCTGAATTCTCTAGTCCCTCAGAGCCTTGGATTCTTTACCACAGAAACATCCCATTAAGCTCCATGAAGCACAACACAAGAGCTGGGCTTTTTCTACACTGGAGACCCTTTGGATTTTGAACTGGTTCTCTCTCAGGTCTACCTCCAGACTTTGAGGTACACGTTTCTTGGCTGGCTGGGAAGCAGAGATGGGTGTTAGATTAGAGATAAGAAATTAGCCTGGAAACTGAATTTGATTAGACATAGGCTTACTAAACTCTTCTAAAGTGGTTCAAACCTTCCTCAGTTTGTCCCATGGGCAGTGTTCTAAGGGCCCCCAGCCTTCAACCTTGTGGAGGCAGCATGTGGGTGATACAGGCAGAAGGGCCAAGCATGGACCATTCTGGCTGTAGTGCAGAGATGCATTGCCCAGGGAGCCTAGACTACGGCCCACAACCACTGCCACTCTTTGGCATCTTGGAGGTTGGAATCTAAAATACCAAAACACTCAAATATTATAGTTAACTCCACTATTTGTTCTGGTATTGAGAATCAGCCATTGAATCAGAGTTGGGGGACCAAAAATAGTTTTGAGATAGTATCTTGTCTTTCCTCCACCTCCCTACTAAACTGTCTTAAACAAGGGAATATCTGTCCTCTGCTAGCATAAAAACAAACATAAGAATGTAAAATGGTGCAGCCATTTGGAGAACCTTTTGGCAGTTCCTCACAATGACAAACACACAGTTTTGACCCATCAATGATACTCCTAGATATCAACACTAGAGAAATGAAATATATTCACACAAAAACGTAGACATGACTGTTCATAGCAACATTACTCATAACAGCCAAAAATGGAAACAACCCAAATATCCATCATCTGATAAATGGATAAACAAAATGTGGTATACCTATCTAAACAATGGAATATTATTCATTTATAAAAGGAATGAAGTACTGATGCATGCTATAACCTTGATAAATTTTGGAAAGATGCTAAGCAAAAGAAGCTGGTGACAAAAGGCCACATACTGTATGATTTCATTTATGTGAAATGCCCAGAAAAGACAAACTATAAAGAAAGAAAATAGATTGCCTATGGCTGGGGACAAGGAGAGTAAGGGTGAGGTAGGGGGTAGGTTCTACTGGATATAAGAGTTCATTGGGGAATAAAATATTCTAAAATTGGATTATGGTAAGGATTATAAAACCCTGTAAACTAAAAACCATTGAACTTTATACTTTAAATAGGTTAACTTTATGATATGTAAATTATATATCAAGAAAACTTTTAGAGGAAGGAGAAGGAGGAGAAGAGGCATATTATAGAGCCACAGAGGATAGTTTTCTGGTGCCAAGAGTAACATGCTCTGGTTCCCCAGATAGTGCATACTTGTGTGTGTGTGTGTGTGTGTGTGTGTGTGTGTGTGTATGTATACTTCCTAAGTTCAATTGGGAAGACTCCTAGTAAAGAATTATTTTGGTGGCCACCAGTAAGCTATGCTTCCCTGTAATCATATCCTTTTTACATAGTCCTCTCTCATAGTGACGCTGGGCATGGCCATTGACTTGCTTTGGTCACTGTGACATTACAAAGCTTGACTCAAACACACTAGATTAGTGCTTGCACTTGCACTGAGGTTTTTCCTCTTGGAATGCTCTCTCTCATGTTCATAAAGCACTATGACAAAAGGCCCAGCAACATGGAAAGAGGGAAAAAGAGGGAGAATGTCCCGGCCATCCCAGCTGAGGCAGAAGCCATGGAGCGACTCCATCATGTTCTGGCTCCAGCTGCCATTCATGGCACAAAAGAACCGCCCAGCTGAACCTCACCCCAAGTGCAGAATCATGAAAAATAAAATGTCACTATTGGTTAAGCCATGAAATTTTGCAGCAGCCTGTCATGCAGTACATACTGAAACCCCTCTGAAAGGCCTGGCAGCTTCCCCCCTGTCACTCACTGACCTGAGGATGGACTTTACTCTGATTCCCTTGAGTTCTAAGAGGGATCTAGGAAGAAACATGATTTTAATGTGTGTATAACATGCCATTTGTCAATGTTGTTTGGTGCAATTTAACACAATATTTATCTGATTGGCATATCAGTTAGCTCACTTCACTTGGAGCTGCTATATTCTGTGCTTGGCAATGAGAAGATTGATTATGGTTATTATACTAACGCTGGAAAAATGAATTTCATCAGGAAAGTTGTTTTGAAGCTGCAGTGACAGGCTTGTGTGTTGACTCATGGACATCATAGTGCATACAGAGTGCCAGTCCTAGGGCACCCCAGCAGTGAGATGTTGGAGCTGGCAGGACACACCCCATACCCAAAAAAGTACCACCAAGAGACACAAACACTATTTATTTAAATGTTTCCCCTAGAGTTGTATTGCTTTTCCCATTGACTGGGTCATCCTCCACAGGCAAAGTGTTTTGGAAAAAAATTCATGTATCTCTACTAATGGGCTGATCCACCCTTAGAAGATGACACGGGTGGGAACTTTCAGGAACACTTGACTTTACTAATGGCTCTGAAGCATCTGCTTGCATGTCCTCTGGTTGCTGCAGTGAGTATTCTGTTTCAACAATATTAGCAGTACACGTGTTTTCTTGTGTAATGAAACATTTTGACAGCTAAGATTACGTCAAATAAAGGGTTTTGTGTGGAGTCTATGTGAAGGGTTGGAATTTAGTTGTGTGTTTTAAAAGATAAACCTGAAAATCTGGAGGTTAAAAACAATGGTTTCTCTCTCTGTAGCAGGTCCTCACGAATTCAATTAATCGTCTTGTTTTCCCACTTTGTCTCATCACAGTTACAGGTTTGTACCTGAAGCACAGGGTCCTGGCAGAAGGGAAATCATCCTTTGACTCACGGAAGGCTTGTTTGAAATTCCTGACAGCAGTCAGAGGGACTGTGCACAACCACTGGTCTCCTCTCTGGACCCAGCTTCTCAATGCCCTCATTAGACTCACAGGGACCTCCCCAGACCTTTACCACCCGAGAGAGAAAACGAGATTTGCCAGATGGTTTTTAGCAAGGGGCTGAGCTCTCACAATAACACAGCATTAATGAAATTCACCTTCTGAACCCTCTAATTGCTTCTAGTAGCACTTCACTTACAATCAGCATTCTTCTGTCCCTACTGCAATTTTCTTGTTTTGAAAAATAATCGTGTGACACACGCTGTGATTAGAAGACACAGGACTGGCCACACTCCTTAGCACCCAGTGGATTGGCCCCACCTGAAAATGCTCACCAACCAGTGGTAAACAAATGGAAAGGACATAAAAGTTGAGAGGGAGTCTCTGTAATTGAGCTGCATAATGAGAGGAAACAGAAGAAGAGCTTCTATTAATAATGACACAGTAATTGGAGGTCACCCAAAGAGAGCCCTGGTACACTCAACATTCACATTAGCTTCACACAAAAACCATTGTAGATCTTTCTAAAGGACTAATGTGGGCAACAGTGAGGTTGTTTATCAGATTTATCTGGTACCAGCAGAACGTTCTTCCACCTAGGGAGAATTGGGCCAGCCTAAAGCACTTCACGGAGAGAGAAAAAAAATTTGACTAGAGTCAGGGAGCAATTAATGTGAAGTTCAGCTGAACACCAGAACAGACCCCATGAAGTCTAGAGCCATTTTATCCTATACAAATTATGTGATTTCTTCCTAAGGAACAGGGGACATCATATATGTGCCAAGGGCAGAACTGATGGGCGCTGGGAGTTGGTTGGAGCCAGGTGGCAGATTGCAGGGAGTGTATCCAATCGGATGTTTGAGTCTCATCAATTCTATTTGAAAAACTAATTCCCAGCTCTTTCCTTCTGCCTACCCCCACCCTCTGGGCTAGAGTGAGGGAAATTCATTATTGTATGATGAGTCAATATCAAATTCTAATAAAGAGGTAATTTTTAAAAATCCCATTGTGTGGATGGCTCATTATAACATCCAGATAACTCTTGGGTATATTAAAATTTTTCATTGCTGTAAATTATAATGGTATCAAAATAGATTTCCTTTGTAAAGGGACTTCCATTAGTCTGATTTCTATAACTACCCAAAAAATGACATTTGTACAGGGATAATCTGGAAGTTATGAACACCTTGTCTGGGTCAGATTTTAAAGCGCCTTTAAGCATCTAAGGTAAGAAGACATCATTCCAGCTAAGGGTTTGCTACAGGTGGGGCTCTGCCCACTGTAGGTGTGTTCCCTGAGCTCCTTGGCTCCACCACTCAAATTTCCTCCCTTATGTGCCTGTCTAAACTCCATAAATATGGAAGACAAGTGGATTCTTGACTTACTCTCACCTCCCCCCCAAAAAACTGAAATTCATACATAGCCACACGAGAGACCGCAAGGAGCTTAATTAAGGTCAAGGGCGGTGTCTATTCATCTTTATGCCACCCCTCCCCCCAGTGCCAACTACAGCTTCAGCATGTAAGTTGTGGACAAACTTTCTAAAATAAGCTAAGGAAATAGATGAAAATATAAGATCTATAGTTCTACTTGCATTAAACCAATAGGTGAGAGGCACTAAGTCAGGGACTGCTGACATGTCCTCCGCCTGCTCTCCAAATCCATGCCTAACTATAACCTGTGACTAGGGTCTCTGCAGTGTAACAAAGTCAAGAGAAAGCCAAACTGGTTGAGAGTAAGCCCTAACTCCAATATGCCTGGTGTCCTTATTAAAAAGAGGGATATTTGGACACAGACTCAGGTGAAAAAGCCAGAAAATAAAAGCAGAGGTTGGAGTGCTGCACCTACAACCCAAGGAATGCCAAGGATTGCCAGCCGCCAGAAGCTGGAAGAGGCAAGGAAGAATGCTTACCTGAAGTCTTCAGAGGAAGCAAGGCCCTACCTATCAACATCCTGATTTGGGACTTCTAGAATCCAAAATTCTAAGAGAATAAGTTTCTGTTGTTTGAAGGCATCTAATTTTTGGTACCTTGTTACAGTAGCCCTAGCAAACTAATAAAGGACTGTGGGGGGAAGACCTCAGGGTCTATAGGCAATCCCACTGAGAACTCAGTGAGAAAGTAGAGACAAGTTTAGAGCACCTTCTAAGACACTTGGGTATGAAGAAGGATCAATGTTAGTACCATCTGCTGGTTCTGCCCTCATCTCTTTTCTTCCTATCAAAAGAAAGGCAGAGGCACAAATCATGCATGGTGATTCACCACTCTTGCTTTGCAGAGTTTGACCTCATAATCCCTATAATCTTTATCTCCAGATCACACCAGCCTTTCACACCCTAGCTCCATGCTTCCCACCCAAAAATCTTAAAGCCCAATACCAGGGTTTCGTCCTCCATCTGTAACCCTGATAGCCATCTTCTCCAGTAACCACAGGTATTCAGTCATTTGTTCAATTCATCAACCCAGAATCATGCCCTGAAACAATTCAAATATGACTTGGCATCCCAAATTTATCCCTTCTAAAGTCAACCTCTAAGTGAGCTGCTATGTGTTCTTCTAAGGGTCATGAGCAATGCTGTCCATACTACTCTCTGTAAGGATGAAAATGTTCTCTATCTGTGCTGTCCAATACTATAGCCACTAGTCAATGTGACTAAGAAACTGAATTTTTAATTGTATTTAATTTTAACTTTAATTAATTTAAATTTAAATAGTAATATGTGGCCCATGGCTACTGTACTAGATAGTTCAAGCCTAGAAGCATTTTTTTAATCAAACATAAAGAGCCTCAAAGACATCTCTCTCTCTCTCTCTCACTCTCTCTCTCTCTCTCTCTCACACACACACACACACACACGCACACACACACACCTCCCAAGGATGAGAATTCAGAGCATAAGGAGGAAAAGAAACCTTACCTATTCCATAATTGGCAAGTCCATCTTAGCTCACAATGGAGTTAATAGCCTACATCACTATGCAAATCAGTATTAGTTTAATTTCTCTCTCCCAAACCCCTTTCAAATTGTACCCCTTTGGGCCACTGAGAATAAAAAATGGGCCCATTACTGAACCTCCCACTCCTTAATGGCTGTTCCTCTAGCTACATAAAGACCCTGCTGGTGATTTGAAATCACCACTTACAAGAGCTTGATTAAGTAAATTCTTAAGCAAGGTACCATTCTTTTTCTCAGTCTGGGGGAGAGAGAATTGTAGGCAGGAGACTGTTCTTCCAGTTACTGTTATTCCATCAATAAGCCCTTGGCTCTATCTCCAGTTCTGCCAGAACTCCCCACCCCCACTTACCCCGACAACATAAAGTGGTCAGTTTAGAGCTCACCTCTGCTATTTGCCCAGATCTAATTCCAACCCTTATTTCTTACAAGTGTGTGACCTTGCATACATTCTAAGAGCATTTATAACATGGGTCAAATTCATAACTATCTATGCAGGGTATATGCAGTAAGGAATAGAAAATGCCTACTGCATATCCCTATTTCTCTCCTTTTCTAAACAGGCCTTTAAAAAAAAGAAACCTACATATTCCTTATGAACAGATATTGAGAAGTTGGAAGACATTGTCTTTAAAAGACATGCAGGAACAATAGCCCTATGCTGGCTCAGTGAGGATTCTGTCTACACAGTGCCAAACACCTAAATATTGACAACCATCCAAATGACTGAAGTTTTTCCATGTTAACCCAGATATTGCTGAAAAAGAACACATGGTCTGGGAAGTATATGTATGGTTTGCTCTGATCATCATAATGGCAGCATTACAGTGTGGGATTGTAGCTATGGAGCTCCTGACCTAGGGCAGTCAGATATAAGGGATTTTTTTCAGGATCTATCTTGACACAGGCAGGCCTCTGGTTCTGAAATAAGTACAGGGCTTGTTTCTCTGACTTGAATCATAGCAGTCTGAGTTAGCTGAGAAAGCTTTTTAAGATTTTTCTCATCTCAGGGTGGCTCTCAGTAGAGCCCTGTTTGATCAATAATAAAATAGCTATCCAGCCACTTTGGCTGAGCACAAAATGAAGTTTGATTTTGGCAGGGACACCAATGTGGAGGACAACTCCCAAGGGCACTGTGCATTGTGCAGATTCAGGGCTAAGATCTGGCCTGATGAGACCTCAGCTGAGTCCCCTAATGGAGGCACACGTGTCTGAGGCAATGGAAATGTCCATGTTGCCTGATGGTGATTGCACCCTTTGTGTGGTTTATCAGCTCCTGCCAAGAATGGCAGGAGTCTTCATACCTTCTGCATGTGCACAGGGCAAAGTTGGAGTGTCAGGACATACAAGGCTGCGTTCAGTGGTGCCCCCTTCCATCCCCCACCACCCTCAGCCTCCCTTGCTCCCTTCCCCTAACCCAAGAGAATATTAGTGTTAAAAAAAACCCACAAACTATTTCATTTTCAATGCATATAAAAACTAAATAACAAAAAGGCCAGACTATGTCTCCTTTTTAAAATGCTTATTAGTTTATTCAATAAACATTTATTGAGTTTACTAAATGCCAGAATCTGTACCTGACCCGAGGATACAAGGAGGGAGATAAACATCAAAACAAGTCTTTGCAACAAGTGTTAAAATAGCTGCCTGATAGTTGAGTGTGATCTTCGGGGTCAGACAGACATGGGTGTGAATGTCAGCACTCCAGGACACCAGTCCGCAGGGCTCCCTTCCTATCTTACTAGCTGTTCTTTTTTTGGTATTTTGTGCTAGTTCCTCATCATCTTCCTCACCCTGAAGCAGAGAAGGATGCTGCCTTCTCTTTTCCATCTATACTCACCCTCTGGGTGATACCTAGGGCTTTAGATATTTTCTCTATGCTGTGACTCTCATTTGTTCCTTGAGCCTTGAGAAATTTATTTCTCAAGCCCTGGGCTATTCTCAAAACCCATACTCATTTATCCTACTGCCTGTCTTCCATCTCCCCTTTAAGTCTATGAGAGATCTCACACTTAGCTGCCCCCAAACTGAATCCTGATCTTCCCTAAGCCCAATCCCTCCAGCCTTCCAATCTCAGTTGAGAGCAACTACATCCCTCTAATGGCTTGGGCCAAGACCCATGGAGTCATCCTGGACTCCTGCCCTGTTCTGAAATCCACATCCAATCCATCAGTGAATCCTTTTAGGTCTACCCTCAACATTCTTCCCTATGGCAGGAGTCATTTTAGTCCCAATCTCCCCCCCATTCTTGCCCCTCTAGCCCTGCTGTACATTTTCAAAACTGGTTCCAGGTGCTCTCCCAAAACAGACCTGTACAAACCTTGCTAACACTGTGCTCCCTGTCCCTATGTTCTTCTATGGACCTGCTATCCCCACTAGGTCCCTGGCCAAAGCCCATTCAAAGTGGTGGCACAAGACTGGCATTGTGCACACAGCCCTGACCAGGAGCTAGCATCAGTCCAAAATGACTCCTACCCTGGGGAAGAGTGGAAGATAAACACACGTAACAGTTCAACTGTGACCAGAAGAGAGGGCTGGAAAAGACATCTGGTCTGACTACAAGCCATGTCTACCCATGAAAGCTTCTTAGAAGATGACACAGGAAGATCACCCTGTAGTGCTACTGAAGCTCTAGTGAATGCCTGGTCTGACTCAACTCAACCCCAACGCAGCCCCATACTGGCCTACTAGTAACACAGAGGTAAAATCCTGCCCACAATAGGCAAAGAGAGCCATCACAGATGACTGGACTGGAGGCAAAAGTGGCTTAGCCATGACAATATGGTTACATGTGCAACATACACCTGAAATGCCAGGTTCTATGAACAGGGGACAATGAACTTCAGAGCTCTACAAGACCTCTTAAGAAGGCCAGTACTTTCAAGACTAGGAGAGGGAGCCGACTTATTTAACATATACAGACAGACAAAGAGACAAAATGAGGAGACAGAGGAAAATGCCCCAAAGTACAAAATTATAGTAAGAGAATTAAATGAAACAGATATAAGTAATATGCCTGATAAAGAACTTAAAGTAATGGTCAAAAAGATACCACTGAACTTGAGCAAAGAGTGAAAGGCATCACTGAGACTCTCAACAAAGAGCGAGAAAACATAAAAAGAACCAATCAGAGATGAAGAACTCAATAACTGAAATTTAAAATAAACGAGATGGGATAAATAGAAGACTACAAAAAGCAGAAGAATGGATCTGTTATCTATAGGACAGAGTAATGGAAAGCAATAAAGCTGATAGGAGAGAGAAAAAATAATAATAAAAAATGAAAATAGACTTAGGGAACTCAGAGACACCATCAAATGTAATAACATTTGCATTATAGGGAAACTGGAAGGATAAGAGAGATAAAAGAGGGAAGAAAATGTATTTGAAGAAATAAAGCTCAAAATAACCCAAATCTGGGAAAGGAAACAAAAATTTAGATCCAAGAGGCACAGAGTCCCCAACAAAATCAACCCAAAGACGTCCATACCAAGTTCCATACCATTCCATACATGGTAATTAAAATGGCAAAAAGTAGCAATAAAGACAGAATTTTAAAAGCAACAAGAGAAAAGAAAAATAGCTATATACAAGAGAAACCTCATAGGCTGTGAGCTGATTTTTCAGCAAAAACTCTGCAGCCAAAAGGAAGTCACAGGATATATTCAAAGTGCTAAAGGAAAAGAAAAAAAAGCATGCAGCCAAGAATATTCTATCCAGTAAGGCTATCATTCAGAATAGAAAGAGAAATAAAGAGTTTCCCAAACAAAATATGAAGGAACTCATTACCACTAAACCAGCCCTAAAAGGAATATTAAAAGGGGCCCTTTGAAGGGAAAGGAAAGATCATAAGTAGATACAAAAAAAGTAGGAAGTACAAGGCAGTAAAACTAAGCCTATCTATAAAAATCGGTCAAGGGATTCACAGAATAAAAGCATGTAAAAGTATGACACCATATACCTAAACGTGGTGGGGGGAGGAGTAGGAATGGGTTCAAACTTAAATGACCATCAACTTAATATAGACTGCTATATGCATAAGATGTTATACACAAACCTAATGGTAACCACAAATCAAAAAGAAGTAACACAGTAACAGATATGCAAAAAATAGAGAGAAATCCAAGTACATCACTAAAGAAATCCAGCAAATTGTGAGAGAAGAGCACAAGAGAAAAAAGAGACAGAAAAGAACTACAAAAACAACCATAAAACAAGTAACAAAATGGTAATAAATGCATACCTATTAATAATTACTATGTATGTAAATGGACTGAACACTCCAAAAGACCCAGGTGACAGAATGGATAAAAAAGAAAGACCCATATATATGTTGCCTACAAGAGATTTATTTCAGATGTAAAGACACATGAAGATTAAAAGTGAAGGGATGGTGGAAGGGGAGGAGGATGGGTGTTGGAGGGGAATGGGTGACGGGCACTGAGGTGGACACTTGACGGGATGAGCACTGGGTGTTTTTCTGTATGTTGGTAAATTGAACACCAATAAAAGTTAATTAAAAAAAATAAAATAAAATAAAAGTGAAGGGATGAAAAAGCAGTTATCATGCAAATAGAAATGAAAAGAGCACCTACGTAGCAATATTTATATATGATAAAATATACTTTCAAACAAAGACCATAATAAGAGACAAAGAAAGACACTATATAATCATGAAAGGAACAATCCAATAAGAATGTTTAACAATTGTAAATATTTATACACTCAGTGGGAGCACCCAAATACATAAATCAGCTAATATCAAACATAAAGTGATTGATAGTAATACAATAATAGTAGGGGACTTAACACCTTACTTGTATCAATGGATCAATCATCCAGAAGAAACTCAACAAGGAATCATTGGCTTTGAATGACACGTTGAACAAGAAGGATCTAACAGATATATTCAGAACATTTCATCCTAAAATAGCAAAATACACATGCTTTTCAAGTACACATGGAACATTCTCCAGAACAGGCCACATGTTAGGCCACAAAACAAGTCTCAACAAACTTAAAAAAACTGAAGTCACACCATGCATCTTTTCTGACTACAATATATGAAACTAGAAATTGACTATACGAAAAAATCTGGAAAGAACACAAATACGGGGATCCCTGGGTGGCGCAGCGGTTTGGCGCCTGCCTTTGGCCCAGGGCGCGATCCTGGAGACCCGGGATCGAATCCCACGTCGGGCTCCCGGTGCATGGAGCCTGCTTCTCCCTCTGCCTGTGTCTCTGCCTCTCTCTCTCTCTCTCTGTATGACTATCAAAAATAAATAATTTAAAAAAAAAAAGAACACAAATACGCGGTGGTTAACTAACATGATACTAAACAATGAATGGGTCAGCCAATACATGAAAAAGAAAAATTCTTAAATACATGAAGACAGATTATTATGAAAACAAAACAGTCCAAAACCTTTGGGATGCAGCAAAAGCTCTTCTAAGAGGGAAGTTCATTGCAATAGGGGCCTATGTCAAAAAGCAAGAAATATCTCAAGTATATAACCTAACCTTACACCTAAAGGAGCTATAAAAAGAAAAACAAAACCCAAAGCCAGTAGGAGGAAGTAAAGAATGAAGATGACACCAGAAATGAATGAAATAGAAAAAAAAGAACAGATTAATGAAACCATGAGCTGATTTCTTGAAAAGATCAGCAAAATGAATAAAACATTAGACTCATTACAAAAAAAAGAGAGGACTTAAAATCAGAAAGGAAAGAGAAGTAACAACCTACATCACAGAAATACAGAGTGATAAGAATATTATGAAAAATTATATTCCAACAAATAAGACAACCTAGAAGAAAGGATACATTTCTCCAAACATACAACTTCCCAAAATTGAATCATAAAGAAATAGAAAATCTTAACAGATCAATTGCCAGCAATAGAATTTAATCAGTAATCAAAGACTTCTGAACAAACAAAAGTCCAGGATCTAATGGCTTCACAGGTGAATTCTAACATTTAAAGAAGAGTTAATAGTTATTCTTCTCAAACTATTCCAAAAAATAGTCAAAGAAAACTTTCCAATTCATTGCAAAATGTCCATCAATAGATGAACGGACAAGGAAGAAATGGTATATATACAATGGAATATTAGTCATAAAAAGAATGAAATCTTACCATTTGCAACAACAAAGAGCCAGAGAGTATTATGCTAAGTGAAAGAGAAAAACAAATACCACATGATTTCATCCATATGTGGAATTTAAGAAACAAATGAGGGGCACTTGGTTGGCTCAGTGGGTTAAGCTTCTGCCTTTGGCTCAGGTCATGATTTCAGAGTTCTGGGATCGAGCTCTGCATGGGGCTCTCTGCTTAGCAGGGAGCCTGCTCTCCCCCTTCCTCTGCCCTCCCCTCCCCACCCCCATAACTCCTGCTCACTCTCTCACATGCTCTGTCTCAAATAAATATTTTTTAAAAATAAATGAACAAAGGAGGAAAAAAGAGAGAGAAACCAAAACACAGACTCTTAACTATAGAGAACAAAATGATGGTCGCCAGAAGGGAGTTGGGTGGGGAGATGGGTGAAATAGGTGAACAGTATTAAGGGTACATTTACCTTGAGGGGCACTGGTAGTCATGTATAGAATTTTGAAATCACTATATTGTACCCCTGAAACTAATATAACACTATAAGTTAACTATACTGGAATAAAATTGAAAAATAAGATTCATACTTAACAGATAAATGCTATGTATGTTCTGACAACTCCACCAATCAGCTGTTTTCTCATCTCTCTCCCTCTTCTCATGCTTCCCTATTCCTGATAGACAATATTGAAATTAGGACAATTAATAACCCCTACAATGGCATCTAAGTCTTCAAGTTAAAGTAACTTGTCATAAGTCTCTCACTCTAAATCAGAAGCTAGAAATCATTAAGCTTAGTGAGGAGGGCATGTGGAAAGCTGGGATAGGCTGAAAACTAGGTCTCTTGCTGCCTTGTTTTGTGGCCTAACATGCAAAACATGTAGCCTGTTCTGGAGAATGTTCCATGTGTACTTGAAAAGCATGTGTATTTTTCTGTTTTTGGATGAAATGTTTTGAATATATCTGTTAGATCCTTCTTGTTCGACGTGTCATTCAAAGCCAATGACTCCTTGTTGAGTTTCCTCTGATGATGGATCCACTGATATAAGTGGGGTGTTAAGTCCCCTACTAGCCAAGTTTTGAATGCAAAAGAAAACTTCTCGAAGGAATTGTAAATTGCTATTCCGGTGAGCACAAAAATTATAAGAAAACAAAATAGTCTTATTGCTGATGTGAAGAAAGTTTCAGTGGTCCAGATAGAAAATTGAACCAACCACAACATTTCCTTAAACCAGAGCTTAATGCAGAATGGCCCTAACATTCTTCAATTCTATGAAAGCTGAGGGAGGTGAAGAAGCTGCAGAAGAAATGTCTGAAGCTGGCAGATGTGGGTTCATGAGGTTTAAGGAAATAAGTCATCTCTATAACATAAAAGTACAAGGCAAAGCAGCAAGTCTGATGTAGAGGCTACAGCAAGTTATCCAGAAAATCTAGCTAAGATAATTTAATGCAAGCACCTAAGCTAAAAAAAGATTTTTGAGGTAAATGAAATAGCCTTATATTGGAAGATGCTATCTAGGACTTTCATAGCTACAGATGATAAGTCAGTGCCTGACCTCAAAACTTCAAAGGATAGGCTGACTCTCTCATCAAGGGCTAATTCAGCTGGTGACTTTAAGTGGAAGTCAATGTTCATTTACCATTCCAAAAGTCCTACGGCCTTTAAGAATCAGAATTATGCTAAACCTACTCTGCCTGTGCTCTATAAATGGAACAGCAAAGCCTGGATGACAGCACATCTGGTTTACTGAATGTTTTAAAGGCCACCGTCTAGATTTACTGCTCAGAAAAAAAATCCTTTCAAAATACTACTTCTCATTAAAAATGCACCTGACCACCCAAGAGCTCTGATAGAGATAAGTAATGAGATTAATATCATTTTTCATGCCTGCTGACCGAACAACATTCATTCTGCAGCCTATGAATCAAAGAGTAATTTCGACTTTCAAGTCTCATTATTTAAGAAATATATTTTGTGATTCCTCTGATGGATCTAGGAAAAGTAAATTGAAAATCTCCTGGAAAGGATCTACCATTCTAGATGCCATTAACAGCACTGTGATTCATAAGAAAAGGTCAAAATATCAGCTTTGACAAGAGTTTGGAAGAAGTTGATTGCAACCCTGAGGGATGACTTTGAAGGCTTCAGGACTTCAATAGAGGAAATATCTGCAGATGTGGTGGAGACAGGAGGAGAACTAGAATCAGAAATGGAGCCTGAAGATGGGACTGAATTGCTGCAATCTTGTGATAAAACTTGAATTGATGAGGAGTTGCTTCCTACAGATGAGCAAAGAAAGTGGTTTACTGAGATGGAATCTACTCCTGGTGAAGACGCTGTGAAGATGGTTGAAATGACAACAAAGAATATTACTTAAACTCAGTTGATAAAGCAGTGGCAGGGTTTGAGAGGACTGACTTTAATTTTGAATGAAGTTCTATGGAAGGTAAAATACTATTAAACAGCAACACATACTAAAGAGAAATCATTTGTGAAAGGAAAATTCAATTAATGCAGCAAACTTCATTACTGTCTTAAGTAACTGCCACAGCCACCCCAGCCTTCAGCAACCACCACCCTGATCTGCAGCCATTAGCACCAAGGCAGGACTTTCCACTAGCAAAAAGATTGACTCACTGAAAGCCCAGGTGATGGTTAGCATTTTTTAGCCAGAGTACTTTCTAGTTAAAGTATATATATATTTTTAAATATAATGCTATTTCTGACTAGAGTGTAAACATAACTTTTTATGCAATAGGAAACCAAAAAATTCATTTGACTTGCTTTGTTGCAGTATCTACTTTATTGCAGTGGTCTGGAGTCAAACCTGCAAATCTATCTCTAAGGTGCATCTGTAGTTGGTTCAATAAGCAGATCTGGCCTTTCAGGTGATTGGATGTTTCCTATCTAGCAGGCCCATGTCCCTGAGTCAGGTCTGGCCTCCCTTCTCCACCTGAAACTGAGAAGATAGACTGTGGGGTTGGAGAAAAGGCAAGGAGATGGAAACCTCACTGAACTCTCCCACCTGAAGCCACATTTTCCAAGGCAATTTTTACCATTGTGTGTAGACAAAGTGATGCTTAATAAAAATAGTGCTTTGTTTTCCATTGGGCTCTTTTTCCTTCTAGTTGATCCTCTCAACAGGGAGTAGGAGGTGGAGAAGTAATCAATGTGTTGGATTCAGGCACCAAAACCCCATCTGCAAACCCAAACAGATTTCTGACTTAAAACACACACAATTTAGCAAGAAGATAAGGTTGAAAGAAGGTTCCATTCTGTGTGTTGTCTTAAATGACCCAAGGGTGTCCTCTGAGGTAGGTTGTAGAGAAGGGAGAAGTAGACATAGCCCAGGCAGAAAATAGAAAGCAGGATCCACGGGTTTTGAAGTTATAAGTGAAGAGCAGCCCAAGGAGGGGGAAAAGCTGAGACAGGGGAAGGACATCATAAGCTTTGAAGGAATAAGCTGCTGAAAAGAATGCAGAAGCCAAACCATAGGAAAAAGGGTGACTGAGTGGCTGCTGTTTCTGGACAGCATCCTCAGTCTGCAGGAGGACTGCCTATAGCATTTTCTGTACTTCCTCACTTGTAATATGTCACCATCAGCTGAGGCACCCTGAATGTGCCCCTATTATTTACCACCCAGAATGGTTTACTCCTCCTTTTCCCCACAAACTTGTATATGACTCCTATATTCCTTGACATCATTCTATTCCCAAATATCTCAGCTATTCAGGAAAATAGCCTTCCAGAGCCCCACTCTCTCCTTGTCTTCAAAATATATGGACAGGCCGGAATGCTAGAGATGGACACACTTTCAGGCTGAGAACCTGTTTCAAATACTGGTAAGTATAGGGATAGAAATGAACAGCAAAAAACCCAACTCTGGCCTGTTGAGATTGCTCCACACTGCTTCCTTATTGCCCAACAGGATCCTGGACCAGGTCTCTCAGACTCCACTGCCAGGTAGTGTCCTTCATAGTCAATTAATTAGCAGCACTTGGCTCCTCAGACAGATCTCACTCTGCAAAACTCACTATGGAACACTCATTAAGCATTTGTTTCTTAAAGTTTTGTACTAGGTGCTGTAACAGGTTGTTATGTGGATGTGGTTCTTTGCCCTCTGGGAGCTTGAAATTTTACTGTGAAGAGAAAGTAAGAACATTCTATGTGGGAAGGAGGAGATAACATCATTCCCCATGGTTTAGACTTTGGTCTTGGAGGGCCTCTGTTGTATTTTCATCCTAACACCATAACTGCTGCCATTAGAGTACACTCTATATTGCCAACACTTTCCTTGTGGATAATCTGTACTAAGCCATCCTTTAAAGTTCTCTCTGCCATTATCACCTTCTCTACTTAATTAATTCCTTCAACACCCATGCAGTATTATCAACATGCTTAGTTCTATTCCCAAATGCAGAAAGGGTTAGAGAAAAAGAAAATAAAACACCTAATTGTCTTTAAAGAGTTTTTCAGTTTCTTCTTCAGCACTTCAAGCCCCTTCTACCTCTTTATCACCTTCACCCGAGCACTCACTCTCTGATAAAGAGAAGAAAAAGATCTCCACAGGAAGGCAGCTCTCTTCTGTTCACAATATGGCCTATGTGAGACCTATGTCATCCATTCCCATGCCAGAGGCAAAGGGCAATAGTAAGAGGTGAGCAGTAATAGTGGAAGTATGCCAAGAAGGGGGATCCAGATATTTGGCTACCACAAGTTGAGGACTCACCAGGTCTTATTTTGTTTTTCAGAATTTTTCAAATGTTGATACAAAATAAAAGTAATGAAAAGCAAAAAGTACTTTTAAGATTCTAGTTTCTATTTTCATGCTTCAGTTTCTACCTCCACTCCATATCACTATCATTAATGAATGGATGTAATATGCTCTAATGTGACCCTGCTCTTTGCTATAGCCAGAGCAAGGAGAGAATAATATTTTAGGGAACCTCCTAGTTTATCCAAGTGTACTGTGAAAGTCTTTAAAAATCTATGCCAATCGGAGAAGGACAAACATTATATGGTCTCATTCATTTGGGGAATATAAAAAAAAGTGAAAGGGAATAAAGGGGAAAGGAGAAAAAATGAGTGGGAAATATCAGAAAGGGAGACAGAACATGAAAGACTCCTAACTCTGGGAAACGAACTAGGGGTGGTGGAAGGGGAGGTGGGCGGGGGTGGGGGTGACTGGATGACAGGCACTGAGGTGGGCATTTGACGGAATGAGCACTGAGTGTTATTCTATATGTTGGCAAATTGAACACCAATAAAATATAAATTTATAAAAAAAAATCTATGTCCAATCCATTTTAGTGATTTTGTTACAAAATTATCCACCTCTCAGTTCTTTTTGGAGAACAGAGAGTGATGGGAATTCTGAAATCAGCAAACAATAGCCATGCTGCTAGACTCAGTCTGGTGGCAAACACAATAATCATGATGATGATAATAATATGTGCTAGAATGTGTTCAGCTGCTCAAAACAGAGATCAGACCATGGTGGCTTGACATCTAAGAGTTTATTCATGTCAAAGAAATATGGAAGCTGGTATGGTGCCTCCTTCCTTATCAAAGACCCAGAATCGTTTTATCTTTCTCCTCAATCATCTTTGCTTCATGGCTTCCATTCTCAAAGTCCCAAGATGCTTACTGGAGCACCAACCATATGTCTATATTCTAAAGAGGAAGAAGGAAGGGGAAAGGGGCAAAAAAATGCACTTGTCAGCCATACATACCATCTCCAAGGAGCTGTTCCAAATGTATTGCTTTATTTGTCTCCCTGCATCCACCCACCAAGTCATTTCTCATCCCATCTACCTTATACAGGCGCTGAAATTTCTAGTATATTCATCTTAACCATAAAAGTCCCCATAGAGACTAAGGTTGTCTTTGTTGTTGGCTGTCCAACATCCGGTCTCCTTTTGGATACCTTCTTTTTTATGTCTCATCCTATGGGGAATAGGCCCCTGCTTCCCAATACAAAACTCAAAAGGATAATATCCTTTCCTCCCTGCCTTCTGGAAGTTGTGAAAACAGCGCACCCATCCAATCAGCCGTGATAATCAGAAACTACTCTGGCTTCAGTCCTTCAGAGATGACACATGAAAAAGGAATCAAGACAATTACACTGACAAAGCAGCAGCATCTAGCAGTGGAGTCCAGTGGTGGTGGTGGTAAAGTATCCAGCAACAAGACTAGAAGTGTTGTAGTCAGAGTCCCTCTAAAAAGTAGGGGATCCCTGGGTGGCGCAGCGGTTTGGCGCCTGCCTTTGGCCCAGGGCGCGATCCTGGAGACCCGGGATCGAATCCCACATCAGGCTCCCGGTGCATAAAGCCTGCTTCTCCCTCTGCCTGTGTCTCTGCCTCTCTCTATCTCTCTGTGACTATCATAAATAAATAAAAAAAAATTTAAAAAAAAATTTAAAAAAAAAAATAAAAAGTAGTTGTGGAGCTTAGTATTTAGAAATACTAAGCATTTGGTTCTCCAATGCTAATCAGTTCCTGTCTGTTTTATGTTCCTGATTCTCTAGTCACTTGGCAGTTCTGGGCTCTGTTTGTCTTTTCATTATGTCTCTTTTTGCTTGTGATAGCTAGAGGTAGTTTCATCTACCTTAACCACACAGTTAAGGAGATATATATTATTATCCTAGTCCATGCTCTTTATTACCAGAAATAGAAGCCCACACTACTCACCTCAGGTATAGATGCAAGACTTAAACTTGCAGACACAAGGACTGACTAAAACCCTGTAGGAGACGATGTTGGGGAAACTGCTGGAAAGAAGGAGCCTCAGTGTCCATCGACAGATGAATGGATAAAGAAGGTGTGGTCTATGTATACATAGTAATGGAATATTACTCAGCCATTAGAAACGACAAATACCCACCATTTGCTTCAACGTGAATAGAACTGGAGGGTATTATGCTGAGTGAAGTAAGTCAATCAGAGAAGGACAAACATGATATGGTCTCATTCATTTGGGGAATATAAAAAATAGTGAAAAGGAATAAAGGGGAAAGGAGAGAAAATGAGTGGGAAATATCAGTGAGGGTGACAGAACATGGGAGACTCCTAACTCTGGGAAACGAACAAGGGGTAGTGGAAGGGGAGGTAGGTGGGGGGTTGGGGTGACTAGGTGACGGGCACTGAGGGGGGCACTTGACAGGAAGAGTACTGGGTGTTATATGTTGGCAAATCGAACTCCACTAAAAAAAAATACAAAAAAAAAAAAAAAAGAAAGAAAAGCTGACCCTTTGAGGCCACAAGGATTCTCTGTCTCTCCATAAATTACTTTCTTATCTCTGCTTTACTAATCAACTTCCTTTGATTACTTAGTTTCTTCACCTCCATAACTTTTACTTCCTCTTCATGGACACTTACATAGAATCTACATGACCTTTCTATAGATATGATATTATCAAAACATTTCAAGCTCCATATATCTTAATTAAAAATCTTGATAAATGAAATGATTAGTGACTACATGAGGGATACACCCCAATTAAATCAGCTATAATAACAGATGGGGCTCATGGCCAGGCATATGCCTTCAGCAGGAGTGCCCAGATTAGGGATCTTTGGAAAAGACAAGCAGAACCTTTCTAATTCAGGGATGCAATGCAATGTAACATAAAACTGTGATATGAAGTGATATGGAGGCCAGGTATGGCACAATTTTTGAACAGCACACCTGAGATAGTCAATCTCATATATTTTGAATACCTACCATGTGCCAGGTAAGGGGATAGGAGCTGAGATTATAATGATGATAATGTGTATCTTTCTGCAGGACTTTACAATACACATACACAAATGTTAAGTTAACATATACCTGGTTAATGATTAAACCTGTATTTTCCACAAACTGATAGAAGAATTCAAAAGAAGGAAAGACCATGTTGAACTACAGTGATCAAAGAAACCTGTACAGGAAGAGGGATTTTGTTATCTTGAGGAAAAAATAAGAGGTAGAGTGATATTAAGGTTGGACAAGAGGTAGAATGATATTAAAAGTCAGAATCCCAAGTTGATACCAGAGGTGGTACAGAGGTGGAGCATCTGAATCAAAGGATGAACACTGAGGTGCTGAGAGACAAAATTTGAAGAAGTCAGACCCATAAAATAAAGATCCATTTAAAAATGTTTACTTGTTACAATCATAATGCTACAGCAACCTGCAGTTTTATTAATGTAAACAAGGGGGAAAGGGAATGATATGTACATTTGAACTTGGGTAATGGAGATGGAAGATTTAAGATTCTGATAATGGCAAACTACATCATTAGACCAAACATGGTACTGAAAATCTGGACAATATATAAGGACCTCTGTATGAAACATGAGAATGATACCAAAATAGGGGGAAATTACCACTCCATGACTGAGAAATAACGGAACCCTTGGAAAGTGAGCCTGGCATTTAGGGCTGCTTTTCCCATGGGGATGTTTACTAATTCCTGTGGAGGTGAACTAAAAGCTGATAAATTCCTCTGACAATCTTATGGGACAAAGATGAGAGACAGAGAATTAATTGTAGTCCAGAAACTGACAGGAAAAAGCCTAATGAATTGTTGTGGGTTGTTCCTTAGAAGTATGCAGGCCATCTTAGGGCCTATGGCTTAACGCCAAGCAATTTCATACCCTAAAATTCAATTAAAATGATCTCAAATCGTTAGTATCTCCAAGCATCTAGCAATAACAAATATAAATCTTCTCTGGAAGGAGATAGTATTTTGAACCTTAAAGAAGTCCTACAAGCAGCACTGCAAATGCAATATCTAGCATACATTCAAAAATAAGGCACAAGAGGAAATAAAACTACATGGCAACATCAGCAAGAAAATCAAGCAATAAGATCAGGCCCACATGGGCTCCAGATACTAGTTGTATCACACTTAACCTTAAAACAACTTTGTTTCCCATGTTCAAGAATATAAAAAAGAAGGAACGCCTGGGTGGCTCAGCGGTTAAGCATCTGCCTTCGGTTCAGGGCATGATCCTGGAGTCATAGGATTGAGTCTCATATCAGGCTTCCTGCGAGGAGCCTGCTTCTCCCTCTGCCTATGTCTCTGCCTCTCTCTCTCTCTCATGAGTATCTCTCATGAATAATATCATGAATTATATCTCTCATGAATAAAAAAAATAAAATCTTTTAAAAAAAGAATATAAAAAAGAAGCCGAAAATACTGCAAAGAACTAAATATTTAACATGGAATTTATGAAAGTAAATACTATAATAATTGAAAGTTAAAATTGAAAAGGTGGGTTAAACAATGCTAGCAAAGATAATGAATAATAATGAAAATTTACAGAAAGGAATAGAGACAAAGGGTTAAAAAGTACAAAAGAGGGGATAAGAGATATAGAGAATGAGAAGGTCTAATATGAACTTAAAGTCTCAAAAGAAGACAGAAAATAGGATAAAAGCAATAAGGGAGACAGAACATGGAATACTCCTAACTCTGGGAAACGAACTAGGGGTGGTGGAAGGGGAGGTGGGTGGGGGGTGGGGGTGACTGGTTGGCGGGCACTGACGGGGGCACTTGACGGGATGAGCACTGGGTGTTACTCTGTATGTTGGCAAATTGAACACCAATAAAAAATAAATTTATTATTTTAAAAAAGCAATAGTTGAAAAGAAAATGACTAAGAATTTTCCCAAACTAATGAAGATATCAAATCATGGATTTAAAATTCACATTAGGGGATCCCTGGGTGGCTCAGCAGTTTAACACCTGCCTTTGGCCCAGGGCGTGATCCTGGAGTGCTAGGATCAAGTCCCACATCGGGCTCCCTGCATGGAGCCTGCTTCTCCTTCTGCCTGTGTCTCTGTCTCTGTCTCTCTCTCTCATGAATAAATAAATAAAATCTTAAAAAAATAAATAAAATAAATAAAATTCACATTAAGGATTAAGGAAAAGATACAACTAGGAATGCCATTATCAAACTGTTGAAAACTAAACACACAAAAAAATCTTAATACCAGCCAGAGAAAATATCAAGTTACTCCCAAAGAGTCTCTTACTCTTAATATCTGAAGAATATCTACACATCAGAAAATGCCTGGCTGGCCCAGTCATAAGAGCATATGACTCTTGATCAGCAATGTGAGTTTGAGCCCCACAATGGGTGTAGAGATTACTTGAATAAAAATCTAATAAGTAAAAGTTCATTGCACTGTACATAAGAATATCTACAAATCAACTGAAATTTAAAAGTAAAAAAAACTCAATACAAGACAAAAAGTTCTTACAAGCAATTTATAAAACAGTATCTTCAAATGACCATAAATTACAAAACATGCTCAATTTTACTAATAATCGAGAAAATATGAATTGGTAGAGACAAAGAAGGCTATTACATAATGATAAAGGGAACAATTCAACAAGAAGATGTAATAATTCTAAATATCTATGCACCAAGTATAGGAGCACTTAAATATAACAAGCAAATATTAATATACACAATGGTAGAGACTGACAATAATGTAAAAATAGTAGGGGACTTTAAAACTTCACTTACATCAATGGGTATAATATAGACAAAAAAGTCAATTAGGAAACAGTGGCCTTAAACAACACCTTAGACCAGATGGACTGAATACTATATATAGAACATCCATCCAACAGCAAAATACATATTCCTTAAGCATACGTGGAACATTCTCCAGGATAGATCACATGTTTGGACACAGTACAAGCCTCAATAAATTTAAGAAGATTGAACCCATGTCAAAGCATGTTTTCTAACCACAATGTCTTAAACTAGAACTCAATTACAAGGGGAAAAAATGAAAAAGAAAAACACAAAAACATGGAAGCCAAACAACATACTACTAAACAACTAGTGGGTCAATGAAGGGATTAAAGAAGAATTTTTTTAAAAAACCTCAAGATAAATGAAACTGAAAATGAAATGTTCCAAAATCTATGGGATATCTCAAAAGCAAATCTAAGAGGGAAATTCACAGTGATACAAGCCTACATCAAGAAACAAGAAAAATCTTCAATAAACAATCTAGCCTTATTCCTAAAGGAACTAGAAGAAGAGCAATGCCCCAAATTAGAATAAAGATCAGAGCACAAATAAATGTGAGACTTAAAAAAAACACCTAAAATTTGGTTCTTTGAAAGGATAAACAAAATTGATAAATCTTTAGCCAGACTTAAGAGAGAAGACCCAAATAAAATCAGAAATAAGCAAGAAGTTATAACCAATGCCACAGAAATGCAAAGGCTTATGAGACACTATTACAAGAATTACATGCCAGCAAATGTGATAATCTCAAAGAAATGGATAAGTTTCTAGAAATATACAATCTTCCAAGCCTGAATCAGAAAGAAAAAGCTTAATAGACCAATTACAAGTAATGAAATTAAATCTGTAATCCAAAAATTTCCTAGAGGGAAATTTATACCATTAAGTGCATTTATTAAAAAAAAAAAAAAAAAAAAGATCTAAAACCAGTTACCTATGCTTTCACCTTAGGAAACTACGAAAAAAACAAAAAGAGCAAATGGAGCCTAAAGCAAGAAGAATTGAAATTATAAAATTTAGAGTAGAAGTCAATAAAATTGAAAAAAATGTAGTTCTTTCAAAAGATTCTTAAATCAGTAAGCCTCTAGTCAGATTAATAAGAGGGGAGAAAGAGTACACAAATTGCCATGATCAGAAATGAAAAGAAAAAAAAAAGAATACTAAGAACAATTCTATGCCCACAGATTTAATGACTTAAATGAAATGCATCAGTTCTTTAGCGGATCCAAACTACCAAACTCATAGAAGAAGAGAAAACCTGAATAGATCTATTATCTATTAAAGAAATCAAATCACTATTTAATAACCTTACAAAAAGAATTAGGGTCACCTGGGTGGCTCAGCGGTTAAGCATCTACCTTCAGTCCAGGGCATGATCCTGGAGTCCCAGGATCAGGTCCCACATTGGGCTCTCTGCATGGAGCCCGCTTCTCTCTCTGCCTATGTCTTTGCCTCTATCTCCCTGTGTCTCCCATGAATAAATAAATTAATTTTTAAAAAAAGAATTAAAAAGCACCAGGCCCAGGCTGTTTCACTGGTTAATCCCATTAGACATTTCAAAAAGAAATAATATCAATTCTCCACAATCTTTTCCAGCAAAGAGAAGCAAAGGGAACACTTTCCTACTTGTTTTATGAGATCAGTATTACTCTAACACTAAAACCAGTTTAAAGACATTAAAAGAAAATTACAGCCCAATGTCTCTAATTAACATAGATGCAAAAAACCTCAACGAAATAGTAGCAAATTGAATTCCAGACCAAAGAATTATAATTCCAGACCAAAGAGCATCTATTTCATGCATGCAAGGCTAGCTCAACATTTAAAAATCAATCAGTGTTGGGATGCTGGGTGGCTCAGTCAGTTAAGTGTCTGCCTTCAGTTTAGGTCATGATCCCAGGGTCCTGGGATAGAACCTCACATTGGGCTCGCTGCTCAGCAGGGAGTCTGCTTCTCCCTCTCCTCCCAGCTTGTGCTCTCTGTCACTATCTCTGCCTCTATCTCTCTCAAATAAATAAATAAAATCTTTAAAAAAATAAAAAATAAAAATCAATCAATGTAATCCAGTACATCAACAGGCTGAAGAAGAAAACTCATATCATCACATCAATTGATGTAGACAAAGCGCTGGACAAAATCCAACACCCAAAAATAAAAAATCTCTTCGCAAACTGGAATTAGGGCAAATTTCCTCAACTTGATAGAAAACATCTATAAAAACCTAGAGTTACCACCATACTTAACGGTAAAAGGCTAGATGTGTCCCCTCTAAGATGAGCAACAAGTCACGGATGTCCTTTGCTACCATTCCTGTTCAATATCATACTGGAAATCCTGGCCAATGCAGTAAGATAAAAAAAGGAAACATAAGGTATAGAGATGTGGAAGGAAGGAAAGAAAAAAAAGCAAATTATCTTTATTTACTGACATGACTATGCTGTAAATACCAGATAACCTAAAATAAATAAGTAAATAATTCCTAGAACTTGTGAGCACAGCAAAGTCTTAGAACACAAGTTCAATATGTAAAACTCACATGCTTTCCTATATACTAGCAATGAACTACTGGAATTTCAAATTTTTTAAAAGATCATAAGAGCAGCAAAAATAAAAAAAGAAGAAAAAAAGTACCTAAATATAAATCTAACAAGACACATACAGGATCTATATGTGGACTACAAAACACTAATGAAATAAATGAAAGATCCAAATAAATGGAGAAATAGTATTGTTAAGATATCAATTCTTTCCAACTTGACCTATAGATTCACTGAATTCCAGTCAAAATCCCAGCAAGCTATTCTGTATATCAACAAACTATAAAATTTATGTGATGCTGTGAACCATACTGAGTCCCTAACAAAACTCATCTGTCACGACCTTAACCCCAGTGTGGCTATATGTGAAGATAAGACCTTTATGGACGTAATTAAGGTTAAATAAGGTCTTACATAAGAGTAGGGCCCTGGTCCAAAAGGACTAGTGTCCTTATAAGGAGAGACAACTGGGAACTTGCTTTCTCTCTGCCATCTGAAGACACAGTGAGAAGGCAGCTGTCTGTAAACCAGGAAGAGTGCTCTCACCAGATCCCAATCATGCTGGCACACCAATCTTGGACTCCCAGCCTCCAGAGCTGTGATAAGATAAATTTCTGTGTTTAAGCCACCAGGTTTATGGTATTTTGTTATGGTAACCCAAGCTGATGAATAAATATGGAGAGGCAAACACAAAAGCAAAAAAAACTCTAAAATAACAAATATAATCCTGAAAAAAAAGTTGGGAGAACTCACTCTACCTGATTTTAAGACTTACCATAAATCTACAGTAATCAACACAGCATAATAATGATGAAAGAACATATCAGTGGAACAAAAGCAAGAGCCCAGAAATAAAGCCACACAATTAGAGTCAACTGTTTCTTCACAAAGTTGCAAAGGAATTCAAATGGAGAAAGAGAGCGAAATATACATCTAGACACAGATCTTACACCTTACCCATAAATTAACTCAAAATGAATCATAAACCGAAATGGAATATGCAAAATTATAAAACTTGGGTTTGATGAGTATTTAGACACATCAAAAGCACAATCTATGAAAGAAAAAAACTGGTAAGCTGGACTTGCTTAAAATAAAAACTACTCTATGAAGGACACTATTCAGAAAATGAAAAAACAAGCCATACACCTGGAAAAATATTTGCAAAACAAATCTGATAAATGACTTATGTCCAAAATAGACAAAGAACTCTTCAAACTCAACGATAAGAAAACAAACAACCTAATTAAAACTAAAGCAAAAAGCCCAATAACAAAAGCTGGAATAATTTGAGCAGAAAAATAAATAATGTAGCATTGGATTATAACCTAAAATAAAATATCCATGAGTCCACACCGATATAAAGAAATAGGAAGAAAAGATAAATCCTAGTGCAGAAGAATCTCAAATAATTTATATAGATATATGGGAACTTTGCCCTCAAGGAGGTGAAGCTAACTCTCTGATTCTTTAGTGTAGGTTACACACAGTGACTTCCTTCCCAAGAGCTCAGTAGGGAAAGGGAGCAAAGAGTATGATACAACTTCTTTCCACAGAAGCAACCTAGCATTAGTCAAGTAATCAAAGTCAACATCAACCGTGATTGGTCAGGGTAATAGTATGTACCCTTGCTATGACATGACGAAAATGTCATTTCATCTCTCTGGTCCTCCTCCCCAAACAACCCCAAACTAATCATGAGTAAAACACCAGACAAATCTCAACTGAGGAACACTCCACAAAATACCTCACCAGTCATCAAAAACAAAAACAAACCTGAACAACTATCACAGACAAGAAGAGATACAACTAAGTAAAATACAGGATCGGAAATATAAATGGAAAAAGGAACTTAGATAAAAACTAAAGAAATCTAAAGTATATCCCTGTCTTGTTCCTGATCTTAGGGGAAAGGCTCCCAGTGCTTCCCCATTGAGAATGATATTTGCTGTGGGGTTTTCGTAGATGGCTTTTAAGATGTTGAGGAATGTTCCCTCTATCCCTACACTCTGAAGAGTTTTGATCAGGAATGGATACTGTATTTTGTCAAATGCTTTCTTTGCATCTATTGAGAGGATCATATGGTTATTGTTTTTTCTCTTGCTATGAAAGACTCCTAACTCTGGGAAATGAACTAGGGGTGGTGGAAGGGGAGGTGGGTGGGGGGTGGGGGTGACTGGTTGGCGGGCACTGAGGGGGGCACTTGACAGGATGAGCACTGGGTGTTATTCTATATGTTGGCAAATTGAACACCAATAAAAAATAAATTTATTAAAAAACAAAACAAAAAAAGGCAGAAAAAAAGAAATCTAAAGTATGAGTTATAGCTAATAATATATCACTATTGGTTCACTGATGACAAATGTATCATATCAGATGTTAAGAGGAAAAACTGGGTGTTCAGATATATGGGAACTCTCTGTTCTACCTTACCAACTTTTCTGTAAACCGAAATCCATCCGAACATAAAAAGTTTGTTTTTAAAACCCTGGACATGGTTTTTATTATTTTCCTCATTTTAAGATCAGGAAATAGACTCTGAAAATTTGAGTGACCGACTAAAGCCCACAGGGCTACCAAGATGGGCCTGGAAGCCAGCCAGGGCTCCAGATCTATGGTTTACTTCTCCCTTGGCTACCAAAAGTTTCTTATGTAACCATAACCAAAATAAAGCAGTGCTGGAGAGTGCACAGGGCTTGAAGGTTACTAAAATAATTCCCCAGGGGGAAATGGTGCTGTCTCACCTCTTCTACAACAGGTGACCAGTCCTGCAGCTATGTCCCAGCTGTGCTAGGGAGTCCCGACACACACACCTGCCAGGAACCACCTGCGTCGCCTCCAACTTGTGCTGTGTAGGGGCTACGACCAGGGGCGGGGCGGACTTGGTCAGTTGGGTCCTGGGTGTCTTCCCCTGGTGGCCCCCTCAGAGACCCGCTGCATACCCACGTGCTGGCTGCTGCCTCGGCCTCGCCAGTGAGGTGCAGGGGCGCCTGCCGTTATCTCCAGCTGCGTCGGCTCCCTTTTGTCCTCCCCTAGCAGCGGGACCGCACAATAGGCTGTGTTTAAATCTCTGCGCAGGCTGATTGCTCTGTAATTGCGTCTTCCCTGGATAGCTTGTCAGAGCTCTTCTAATTTGCCGACCTTTTTTTTTTTTTCTATAAACTTAAAAAACTGCTCCCTCCCTTTCTGGCTCCCTTTTTGAGGTTTATCCAAGGTGTCTAAATGAAAACATTTCATGATCTCATGCTGACGTACCTACCAATTTCCCCATGCACCTCCCAGGGGCTAACTCTGGGCCTGAAAGCTGGTCTCCTGGACCATCTACAGGGCTGGCGGCCCCTGTGGCCACACAGACTCTGCTTCACCACCTGGAGCCACTCTACTGCTCCAGGGTGGGGGAACATAATGGGTTTGCTTGAGACCAGGCTGCCACTGGGCTTTCTTTGAAAAGTTGAAGTGGGTTTGCTGGCCCTTTTCACCACCTCCTGAGGTGACTCTGGGCTGACACCTGCACTGCCTTTTCTTGCTGCTGTCTGGAATGCTGACCAGTCTCTACTTTTGGCCTGAGAGACACCTTTCTATTCTTCAAGTCAGCTCTCTTGTCCTCTTCCCTGAGCAGCCTTCACTGCCCTGGCACCTTTATAGCTTCCCACATCACAGGGTTTATTCCAAGGATGTGTGAGTAACCCAGTGTATCTCCCACAACCACGCAGGAAGATCACAAAGCAGCCTTTGTGGCTCATTATCCATGTGCCTGCATAAGATCACAAAATCTTGAGTTTACTCCCATCCAGTTGTGTGTGTGTTTGGATGGGCAGGGGTAGGGGACAGGATACAACACTACCAGTGGTTGGGAGGGAGTCGTGGAGCCTCCCAGACTGATTTCTAGTGTTTTCCATCTTCCACCAGCCTGCTCTGCCTGGCTGCGGTGATGTCTCTTGTGGATGGCAATATCCCCCAAGGCCACCCGTACTCTGTAAAACACCAGCACCTGTCATCCTCCCACACTTCTTCTCTGGTCCAGCCTGTTGCCTTCCCCATCAGGCAGGGGCCACACGGATGCAGGTCAGGGCTGCAGACCAGCACAAGGAAGGCATCTCTTCCCTGTGGCAAAGCATGGAGTTGGGGCCCAGAGACTTGGAAGTCATGTGCTAGCAGAATGCTGAAGGTCAAAAGTAGGGCCATGTCCATCCAGGAGGGCTGGATAGAGGCAGGAGATGAGGCCTGGGAGAAAAGGTAAGCAAGGGTGTGGTAGAGATAGACAGATTTAGCAGGAGGCTATGAAGTGTACACTTTAGGGTCTCCCCACTTGCACCACTCCTTCCCATGCACTGCACCTAATTTTTTTTTCATATTTTCACTTTTTTTTGTAAATTTATTTTTTATTGGTGTTCAATTTGCCACCATACAGCATAACACCCAGTGCTCATCCCATCAAGTGCCCCCTCAGTGCCCATCACCCAGTCACCCCACTCTCCACCCACCTCCCTTTCCACCACCCCTTGTTCGTTTCCCAGAATTAGGAGTCTCTCATATTCTGTCTCCCTTTCTGATATTTCCCACTCATTTTTTCTCTTTTCCCCTTTATTCCCTGTCACTATTTTTTATATTCCCCAAATGAATGAGACCATATAATGTTTGTCCTTCTCTGACTGACTTATTTCATTCAGCATTATACTCTCCAGTTCCATCCACGTAGAAGCAAATGGTGGGTATTTGTCGTTTCTAATGGCTGAGGAATATTCCATTGTATACATAAACCACATCTTCTTTATCCATTCATCTTTTGATGGACACCGAGGCTCCTTCCACAGTTTAGCTATTGTGGACATTGCTGCTATAAACATCGGGGGGCAGGTGTCCTAGTGTTTCATTTCTGCACCTAATTTGGTATTCAGAATTTTATATACTTTTTTTTTTTTGAAAGAGATCTAAAATTTCATAAGCTCCAGGTTCCACAAAACCTGAAATCTATTCCAGGTAGAGAAAGTAAGAAAACTGAAGATGCTGAATAGCGGAGGGGCAGATAGAGCAAACCAGAGCAATTCAGATCTGGAGCAAAGATGCCCACAGCAGGGCACCATGAACCAATAAAGTCAGGTAAAGAGCCTGGAGAAGAAGAGATATACCCAGATAAACCTGAAAGCTGCTGGATCAACTGCCTGGGGCACTGTTCTTTCCCTGTTCCAGCATCTACTCCATGTGAAGAAAAGACCAACAACCCCTTTTTGTGCTGCCCTCTGAGTCCGGGCTGCAATCCACCCACCTGTCACCACTGTAGGAACTGAAGAAAGGTACCCCTTCACTCTAACACATGTAGCCCCTCACCAAGGTGCCCTTGGCAAGTACAGCCAAATCTGGATTTTAGCCCCTTGTTGTCCCTTCAGCTGAGTAAACAACCTAGTAAACATCCTAAAGAACTGTAATAGGCAAACAAACTCACCATGGGTTTACAAAGCAGGTTGAGTCAAGCAGGGATGCCCCAGAGACTTCATCCAATAAACTCTTAGAGTTCTTACTCCCTCACTAGCAGAGCCTTCTCCCCAAGAACTCTGGCAAAAGCCCATATGAGCTAAGTCAGAGAACAATCAGAACAAAGCATGCTAGTAATGACAGTAGACAAACAGACAGCAGTTCAAATCCCAATTCTGCCATTTACTACTTGGTTAGCCTTGGGCAAGTTCTCTACCTCATTGAACCTTTGTTTTCTTATCTGTGAAATAAAGCCCACAACGCATTCCTTTGAGAGTTGTGGAAAGGATTACAGAAGATAATACTGACATATCTCAAGTATCTGGTCCATTACAAGAATTCAGTTAGTGGTAGCTGCAATTGCCAAGTGATGGAGAGCTAAAATTACCCCTCACCTCCTGCCTGTGATCAAGTCAGCATATCTCAACTCTTGCCTCAGGGTGAGTCCCCCGGCCTCATTAGTGCCTCACAGATTCCCAAGGGTTTGTTCAGCAGGTGCTCCAAAACAGCATAAATGAACTGAGACACCTGCAAAACAAATTCTGGCTAGGTATATGAACGTTTATCTCACATATGAGACCATTTATTCCTCAATGACAGGAAATGGTCTTATCTTTGTGCAATGTTGAATTAAAGATCACCTATTCACTTCTTCTCCGAGAGAGCACCAAATGGTGGATGACGCCGGGGCTGCAGGAGGCCCCGGGGCCCCGGAATGGGAGGCCGCGGCGGCTTCCGCGGAGGCTTCGGCAGCGGCATCCGGGGCGGTGGCCAGGGCCGTGGTCGGGGTCCGGGCCGCGGAGCTCACAGAGGCAAGGCAGGGGACAAGGCGTGGATCCCCGTCACCGAGCTGGGCCGCCTAGTCAAGGACATGAAGACCAAGCCCCTGGAGGAGATCTATCTCTTTCTCTGCCCATCAAGGAATCTGAGATCATTGACTTCTTCTTGGGGGCATCCCTCACGGATGAGGTCTTGAAAATCATGCCCATGCAAAAGCAGACCCGTGCCGGCCAGCGGACCAGGTTCAAGGCATTTGTTGCCATCGGAGATTACAACAGACACGTGGGTCTGGGCGTGAAGTGCTCCAAGGAGGTAGTCACTGCCATCCGTGGGGCCATCATCCTGGCCAAGCTTTCCATCATCCCCCTGCGATGAGGCTACTGGGGGAACAAGATCGACACGCCCGACACTGTCCCATGCAAGGTGACTGGCCGCTGTGGTTCTGTGCTGGTGCATCTCATCCCTGCCCCCAGAGGCACTGGCATTGTCTCAGCCCCTGTGCCCAAGAAGCTACTGATGATGGCTGGTTTTGATGACTGCTACACTTCGGCCAGGGGCTGCACTGCCACCCTGGGGAACTTTGCCAAGGCTACTTTTGATGCAATCTCCCAGACCTACAGCTATCTCACCCCTGATCTCTGGAAAGAGACTGTGTTCACCAAGTCTCCCTATCAGGAATTCACTGACTATCTTGTAAAGACCCACACCAGAGTCTCTATGCAGAGGACCCAGACTCCAGCTGTGGCTACCACATAGTTTTATACAAGAAAAATAAAAAATTAAAGCTTGTTAAAAAAAAAAAAGAACATCTATTCAATTATCTGAGCTTAACTGCCTTCTCCTGAGAAGTCTTCTTCTTCCTAGTCTACTTCATTTCCTCAACTTCTGTCTCCAGTCAAAAGACAAGTCCTCATGGAAAAGAGGATACTGCTCTATGACCTGCCAGGCATGCTTTAATGTAAATAAATTTATCAGACTTAGATTATTTATAGAGTACTAGTTTTAATGAAGGAAAAAAGGCTGAAGAGCTTGGAGACTGGTTCTTAAACATCCAAAGATCTAGGAAATATAAATTTTTGTAGTTAATCCTGCTAAAATTGTCCATGACTATTTGCTCTGACAATATTAACTGACATTTTTTAGAGCTTTCCATATGCCAATGACAGAACTAAGCACTTTTATGCATATGGACTCATTTAGTACTCAACGCATCCTATGTGGTGGATCCTATGATTTTATAGATGAGAAACTGAACCACAGAGAAATTAAAACTTGTCCAAGGTCACACAGTAGATAAATGGTGGCAATGAGATGTGAATCCCACAATTTGAAGCCAGAGTCCTTGCTGATTACTCCTTCACTCTACTACCTCTTATCACAGGTTCAGAGGTCAAAGCTCCTGACCAACCTCCAACTCAGGCTTGAAAAACATGTCATAATAAGACTCCATACCTTTTTGAACTCGGCCACAGTAACTTCTTGCAAGATACATCCACAAAGGCAAAAGAAACAAAAGCAAAAATGAACTATTGGGACTTCATCAAGATAAGAAGCTTTTGCACAGCAAAGGATACAGTAAACAAAACTAAAAGACAACCTACAAAATGGGAGAAGAGATTTGCAAATGACGTATCAGATAAAGGGCTAGTTTCCAAGATCTAGAAAGAACTTCTTAAACTCAACACCAAAGATACAAACAATCCAATCATGAAATGGGCAAAAGACATGAAGAGAAATCTCACAGAGGAAGACATAGACATGGCCAACATGCACATGAGAAAATGCTCTGCATCACTTGCCATCAGGGAAATACAAATCAAATCCACAATGAGATACCACCTCACACCAGTGAGAATGGGGAAAATTAACAAGGCAGGAAACCACAAATGTTGGAGAGGATGTGGAGAAAAGGGAACCCTCTTACACTGTTGGTGGGAATGTGAACTGGTGCAGCCACTCTGGAAAACTGTGTGGAGGTTCCTCAAAGAGTTAAAAATAGACCTGGCCTACGACCCAGCAATTGCACTGTTGGGGATTTACCCCAAAGATTGAGATGCAATGAAACGCCGGGACACCTGCACCCCGATGTTTCTAGCAGCAATGTCCACGATAGCCAAACTGTGGAAGGAGCCTCGGTGTCCATCGAAAGATGAATGGATAAAGAAGATGTGGTTTATGTATAAAATGGAATATTACTCAGGCATTAGAAATGACAAATACCCACCATTTGCTTCAACGTGGATGGAACTGGAGGGTATTATGCTGAGTGAAGTAAGTCAATCAGAAAAGGACAAACATTATATGTTCTCATTCATTTGGGGAATATAAATAATAGTGAAAGGGAATATAAGGGAAGGGAGAAGAAATGTGTGGGAAATATCAGAAAGGGAGACAGAACATAAAGACTCCTAACTCTGGGAAATGAACTAGGGGTGGTGGAAGGGGAGGAGGGTGGGGGGTGGGGGTGACTGGGTGATGGGCACTGAGGGGGGCACTTGCCAGGATGAGCGCTGGGTGTTATTCTGTATGTTGGCAAATTGAACACCAATAAAAAATAAATTTATTATTTAAAAAAAGAATATTTTTCCAGATATATACTCATAATGTCTATACAACAAAATAGAATCAACTGAAAAAGTACTCCAAACAATAAGATTGAGATAACCATTTACAAAATTAATGTAAAAAAAAAAAATCAACAGCTTTTCTAGAAACAACAACCAACCAAAAATAGAATGGAAGAAAAGATACCTTTTAGAATTGTAATATTACATTATTACAGGTAAACTAGCGTAAAAAAATTACTAAAAAGACAAAACAACTAGGAAAAACTCAAGCAATATGTAACATATATATAAAGTGACTGTAATAATCATCTAATAGAAAATAAAAGATTTGAATAGAAAGATATTCCCTTTTCTTCAATAGAAGGACTCCTTACAAAGATGTATATCTTCCCTGCATTAAATCTATAAATTTAACATGATCAATACCAAAAAGAGGGGCACCTGGGTGGCTCAGTCAGTTAAGCACTCAACTCTTGGTTTTGACTCAGGTCATGATCTCAAGATCATGAGATCAAGCGCCATTTATTTGGGCTCCTCACTTAGCATGGAGTCTGCTTATCCCTCTCCCTCTGCTCCTCCTCCAACTTGCATACTCTCTGTCTCAAATAAATAAATAAATAAATAAATAAATAAATAAATAAATTTTTAAAGGAAATAATTGGTGGAAAGGGTAGGAGAGTATGCTCCTCAGATGGACTCTAAAATTTATACCAAAAAGGAAAACACAAGGAAAGCCACAGTATATATGATAAAAAAGAGTAGGGGAGAAGTACTAGCCCTAGCAGATATAAGACTGTATTATAAAGTTATAGTAATTAAAATATTTTTGTACTGGCTCAATAATTGATAGTCAAATGAATGGAAGTGAATAGAAAAACCAGAAGTAGACCCAAAAGTCTGGTTTATGTAGAAACAGCTATTTAATTTAATGGAGAAAATATGTATTATTGAATAAATAGTTTAGGATAACTGGCTAGGCCATCCAAAAAAGAATGAATCCCTTCCTCATTTCTTTATACCAAAATAAATTCCAGATAGATAAAATATTTAAATGTAAAAATCTAAGCAATAAATGTACTCCACACAGGATAGTTTTTTTATTGTTTTTTTTTTTTTACATAATTTGATGGGAAGAACTTCCTTAGGCATAACATTAAACCCAGAACACATAAAAAAGTGCATAAAGCTGACTACATAAAATTTAAAAGGTCTTCATTTAGAATGGAAGAAGAGATAAAGAATTTCTTTTTTTAAGATTTATTTATTTGTTCATGAGAGACACACACAGAGAGAAAGGCAGAGACATAGGCAGAGGGAGAAGCAGGGTCCTCACAAGGAGACCATTGTGGGACTCAATCCCAGATCCTGGGATCACGCCCTGAGCTGAAGGCAGATACTCAACCATTGAGCCACCCAGGCGTCCCAATAAAGAGTTTCTTAGACAAAAACTAAAGGAGTTCATGACAACTGAACCATATATACAAGAAATATTAAAGGGGATGCTGAGTAAAAAGGAAAGTGAGGATATGAAAAGTAAAAAAAAAAAAAACAACAACACAAAAGCAATAAATATTTCTATAAAAACCAGTCAAGAGATTCATAACATGAAAGGATGTAGAATAGGACACTATATACCTAAAACATGGGAGGAGGAGTAAAGAATGGGTTTAAACTTAGGTGAACATAAACTTAATATACATTGCTATATGCAGAAGAGGTTATATACAAACTGAATGATAACCACAAATCAAAAACCAGTAACAGAATCGCAAAGAATAAAGAGAAAGTAATCTGAATATATCACTAAAGAAAACCACCAACCATGAAAGAGCAAGGAAAGAATCAAAGAAAATCTATAGAAACAACCACAAAACAAGTGACAAAATGGCAATAAATATGTATCAATCATTATTTTGAATGTAAATGGACCAAATGCTCCAATCAAAAGACAAAGGGTGACAGAGTGGATAAAAACACAAGACCATCTATATGCTGCCTCCAAGAGACTCATTTCAGCCCGAAAGACACATGCTGATTGAAAGTAAGGGGATAGGGAGACAGAACATGAAAGACTCCTAACTTTGGGAAACAAACTAAGGGTGGTGGAAGGGGAGGTGGGCGGGGGGTGGGGGTGACTGGGTGACGGGCACTGAGGTGGGCAGTTGACGGGATGAGCACTGGGTGTTATTCTATATGTTGGCAAATTGAACACCAATAAAAAATAAATTTATAATAAAAAAAAGAAAGTAAGAGGATAAAGAAACATTTATCATGCAAATGCATGTCAAAAGAAAGCCAGGATAGCAATACTTATGTTGGAGAAAACAGACTTTCAAAGACTGTAACAAGAGACAAAGAAAAGTACTATATAATAATAAAGGGGACAGTGCAATATGAAGGTACAATAATTGTAAATATGCACCCACCATGGGAACACCCAAATACATAATAAGACAGTTAATGACAAACAAATAAAATAATTGATAGTAACACAGTAACAGTAGGGGACTTCAACACTCCACTTACATCAATGGACAAAGTATCCAAACAAAAAAATCAACAAGGAAACAGTGGTTGTGAATGACATACTGGACCAGAGGTATTTAATAGATCTATTCAGAACATTCTATCCTATAACAGCAGAATACACATTCTTTTCAAGTGCACATGGGACATTCTTCAAAATAGATCACATATTAGGCCACAAAACAAGTCTCAAAAAATTCATAATATTCCATGCATCTTTTTTTTTTTTTACTACAATGCTATGAAATGGGAAATCAACCACAAGAAAATATCTGGAAAGAACATAAGTACTTGGAAGTTAAATAACATGTTACTAAACAATGAATGGGCCAACCAAGAAATCAGAGATAAAATCAAATGAAAACAAATGAAACAAATGAAAATGGAAAGATAATAGTCCAAAGCCCTTGGGATACAGCAAAAGCTGTTCTAAGAGCAATATAGACCTACATCAAGAAAAAATAAAAATATCAAATTAACAACTTAATCTTACATCTAAAGGAGCTATAAAAAGAACAAGTAGAACCCAAACTCAACAAAAGGAAGGTAATCATAAAGATTAGAACACAAATAAATGGTATAGAAACAAACAAAAAACTCAGTAGATCAATGAAACCAGGAGCTGATTCCTTGCAAAGATCAATAAAATTGATAAACCTCTAGCAAGACTCATCAAAAGAGAGAGAAAGAGAGAGACCAGAGACATAGAGAGAGGAACCCAAATAAAATCACTAATGAAAGAGAAAAAAAACAATCAACACTACAAAAAAAAAATCAACACTACAGAAATACAAACAATGGTAGCAGAATATTACGTTACTTCTATGCCAACAAATTGGACAGCCTAGAAAAAATGGACAAATTCCTTAGACAAAAACTAAAGGAGTTCATGACAACTGAACCATATATACAAGAAATATTAAAGGGGATGCTGAGTAAAAAGGAAAGTGAGGATATGAAAAGTTAAAAAAAAAAAAGCAATAAAACATATAGAAAACATATAACCTACCAAAACTAAAGCAGGAAGAAACTGAAAATTTTAAGACCAATTACCATCAATAAACTTGAATCAGTAACAAAAAACTCCCAAAAATAAAAGTCCAGGACCAGACAGCTTCACAGGTGAATTCCATAAAATATTTATTTTTTTTTAAGATTTCATTTATTTATTCATGAGAGAGAGAGAGGCACAGAGACATAGGCAGAGGAAGAAGCAGGCTCCATACAGGGAGCCCAACATGAGACTCGATCCCAGGTCTCCAGGATCCCGCCCTGGGCTGAAGGCGGTGCTAAACCACTGAGCCACGAGGGCTGCACCCTCCATCAAACATTTAAAGAAGAATTAGTACCTATTCTTCTCAAACTATTCCAAAATATACAAGAGGAAGGAAAACTTCCAATTTCATTCTATGAAGCCAGTATTACCCTGATACCAAAACCAGATGAAGACACATTAAAAAGAAGAAGGAGAACTACTATAGGCCAATACTTTTCATGAATATAGATACAAAAGTCCACAACACGTTTTTAGCAAAATGAATCCAACAATACATTTAAAAAAATCATATACCCCTCAAAAAAATCATATGCCCTGATCAAGTGGGATTTCTTCCCAGGATGCAAAGGTGGTTTAAAATTGCAAATAATCAACATGCTACATTGAATAAGAGAAAGGATCAAAACCATAATGACCATTTCAATAGATGTAGAAAAAGCATTTGGCAAAGTATAACATCCATGCATAATACAAAAAAAAAAAAAACCTCTGCAAACATACCTCAACATAATAAAAGCTTTATGTGAAAAATCCATAGGAAACATCATACTCAATGGGGAAAAACTGAAAGCTTTTCCCCCAAGATCAGCAATAAGACAAGGATATCTCTTCTCACCACTTTTATCCAACATAGTATTGGAAAGCCTACCCATAACAATCAAACAAAGTATAAATCCATCCAAATTGGTTAGTAAGAAGTAAAACTTATTTGCAGATGACATGATACTATATTTAGAAAACCCTACAGGTGCCTGGCTGGCGCAGTCAGTATAGCATGCAACTCTTGATCTCAGAGTTGTGAGTTTGAGCCCCATGGACGACATGGAGTTTACTTAAAATTTTAAAAAGAAAAACAAAAACTCTAAAGACTCCAATAAAAAAAATTAGAACTGATAATTCAGTAAAGTTGCAAGATAGAAAATTAATGTACAGAAATCTGAGCTTTGCACAGTGGCAGTATCGTAGCCAATGAGGTTTATCTGAGGCGCGATTATTGCTAATTGAAAACAGAAAATCTGTTGCTTTCCTATACACTAATAATGAAGCAGCAGAAAGTGAAATTAAGAAAACAATACCATTTACAATTGCACCAAAAACAATAAAATATCTAGGAATAAACTTAACCAAAAAGGTGAAAGACCTGTACTCTGAAAACTATAAAATATTGATGAAAGAAATTCAAGATGACACAAAGAAATGGAAAGACACTGCACGTTCATGGATTGGAAGAATATTGGTAAAATGTCTATACTACCCAAAGCAATCTATACATTTAATGCAATCCCTATCAACATACAATCCTAAAATTTGTATGGAACCACAAGGGACTCCAAATAGTCAAAGCCATCTTGAAAAAGAAAAACAAAACTGGAGGTATCACAAGTCCAGATTTCAAGTTATATTACAAAGTGGTAATTTAATTACTACAATATGGTACAGGGGCATCTGGGTGGTTTAGGTGGTTAAGCATCTGCCTTTGGCTCAGGTTATGATCCTGGAGTTGAGCCCCACATGGGGTTCCGCCACTCAGTTGAGCCCCACATCGGGTTCCCCACTCAGTGTGGAGTCTGCTTCTCCCTCTGCCTCTACCCTTCCCCCTGCTCATGCTCATACTCATTCTCATGTTCTCATTCTCTCACAAAATCTTTTTTAAAAAGCAGTATGGTACAGGCATAAAAATAGGCACATAGATCAATGGAATAGAATAGGAAAGCCATAAATAAACCCACAATCAAATGGTCAGTCTTTGACAAAGGAGGTGTTGGGGAAACTGAATAACCATGTGGAAAAGAATGAAACTCAACCACTTTCTTACATCATACACAAAAATATACTCAAAACATATTAAAAACCTAAATGTGAAACTGGAAACCATAAAAACCCTAAAGACAGCACAGGTATTAATCTCTCTAACATTGGCTGTAACAACATTTTTCTAGATATGTCACCTGAGGCAAGGGAAACAAAAGCAAAAATAAAATATTGGGACTACATAAAAATAAAAAGCTTCTGAGATGCCTGGGTGGCTCCTTGATTGAGTGTCTGCCTTTGGCCCAGAGCCTGATCCTGGAGTCCTGGGATCAAGTCCCACATCGAGCTCCCTGCAAGGAGTCTGCTTCTCCCTCTGCCTATGTCTCTGACTGTCTCTCTGTGTCTCTCATGAATAAATAAATAAAATCTTTTTTTTAAAAAAAGCTTCTGAATAGCAAAGGAAATAATCAACAAAACTAAAAGGCAACCTACTGAATGAGAGGAGATATTTGCAAATGACATATTCAATGAAGGGTTAGTATCCAAAATATATAAAGAACTGATCAAGTCAATACCTAAAAAACAAATACAGTACAACTTCTTTGGAGGGAAATTTGACAGTATTTACCAAAATTTTAAATTCCACTTCTAAAAATATATCTGAGAGACAGCATACGTAAGGATGTTCATTGCAGGGTGCCTGGGTAACTCAGTCAGTTAAGCATTTGCCTTTGGCTCAGGTCGTGATCCCAGGGTCCTGGGATCAAGTCCCACTGAACAGGGAGCCTGCTTCTCCCTCTCCCTTTGCCTCTCCTCCCTGCTCATGCTCCTTACTCTCTCTCAAATAAATAAATAAACTCTTTTTTTTAAAGGAGGTTTATTGCAGTACTATTTATTATAGCAAATAGAATAATGAATCTAAAGGCACATAAATGGGAAACTTATTATGTAACTTATAGTATATCCATACAGTGTACTATAATGTAGCCATTAAAAAGAATAGGCAGACCTATAAGTACGAACACAGCATAATCTTATAGTCTCCCAATACTTCAAGTGCAAATGGAAGAATGCAGTACAATTTATATAATATTCCACTGTTTTAAAACATGAGAAACACCTAACTCTGGGAAATGAACAAGGGGTAGTGGAAGGGAGGTGGGCAGGGTATTGGGGTGACTGGGTGATGGGCACTGAGGGGGGCACTTGGTGGGATGAGCACTGCTCATGTTATGCTATATGTTGGCATATCAAACTCCAATAAAAAAATTTTTAATTAAAAAAATATTCTACTGTTTGTGTTTTTTAAAAACTGGAATATGTAAATCTATATATTAGAGATCAGTGTCTTACAAACTGGGTGACAACCACTGGTAGGTTACAAAATCAACTTAGCAGATTGTAATCAATATTCTTTAATGCTTGCATTTTTAATTTTTGGATTATTCTATATTTTACTTAAATATTGATGAAATCATTTAATATCAACTTTATGTTTTCCTTACCATATATGGTAAAGGTAAATATTGTTTTATGTAATTTTGTTACAGTCATAATTGCATAATGGGTTGTAATGGGAGTCTATTTCTGGGTTATAGACAAAAAGTGTTCGAAAAACATCAGTACCAACCATCTCTGGAAACACAAAAAATTGGTAAATGACCTTTGGAGACTGACACTGCAGATGGTGGAGTCAGAAGTGCAAAGGAGACTGAAGTTGCCCACATATCTTTATAATATTTAAATTATGTATTCAATTTGTTGAAAAAGAAAGAGAATGAGATAAAAGCCAAAAGCAAAAAAAAAAAGAGTTTTTAAATTGTGTTTTTGTAGTACAGAGTACTGACTTATACTTCTATTGAGTACATGTCAGGAAAAATACAGAATTTTTAAACTATTTTTACCCTACCTTTTGACCTACAGTTTTATCCCTGACTATAGAGACATCTTTCTCCATGTTATCAATATGTATATTTTACTCAGAATTATACCAACATTGATGTACTTCCTTCCAGAGGGTGGGAGGGGGCAAATATTTTCAGTTTTGAACTCTACTGAGTTTATTTAAGTCCTCAGTTTTACAGATTACCATTATTAAACCATTCCCATTTTTCCATAACTATTTCCTATCAACAAATTAATTTTTATAAGAACTATTTTCCATATAACTTTTTATTATTTTTTTAATAAATTTTTATTGGTGTTCAATTTACCAACATACAGAAAAACACCCATATAACTTTTTAAACAAATATTGTATTGACTGATTTAGTTTTGTCCATAGCAAATAATGACTAGTTATTATTTCTGCCATCAGGAAGTTTCCTTTGCCACCATTTTGAACAAGTCAGTTTTCCTGAATCCAATGTTGCACATCTAAATGGTACCATGTGAATCTCCACCAATAAACCATGGGTAGTTTTAGTTGCTGTCAGTTTTATTTTGTATTGATCATTTCAGTTGCAGATATTCATTATGATTTGGCTGGAACACTTTATAGCTAAACCATGGGAAAATTACAAACATTCTTTCTAAACAAGTCCAGGCTCACTCTATGGTCCATGATCAGTCTGTTAGATTTAGAAGCCAATTCTTTGTGGTGTCCTTCTGAGCACTTTGAAAGATGTCTACCATTTCTGCAATCCACTGAAAAAGCCAAAAACAAACTTCTTATCACATAGTGGCATTGAAAGCCCTCAATTTGGCTGATGGTATCAGAATATATCATGTGACACCTGATAATGTACCATTACTGTGGGGTCAAAGTTGTAGAGACATAACTCCCTGAGTGGGCACTGTGCTAGTGGTGTAGGTTGCAAAGATCAAAAGAACAACTCCTTTTCTGAAAAGAAAAAAAAAAGTATTGTCTTATGAGAAACCCAGATACTCTCAAAATAAAGATAATACGTAAATGCTCATTTGCAGGAATTCTGTGTGATTGGTCCTATGAACAGGAATGAATTTTTCCACAGTGAGTTGACGGAGTTTGAAACAGATGAGTCTCACTGGGAACTTTGCTCTAATGTCACAGGTGTGCGGGATGGGGGCAGGTGGAAATGAAATGAAGAATGTAAAGCCATGATGCAGGGAATCCTATGTGGACAATTAAAGTTATGTTTCCCTCTATCTAGTTCCTCTCTGCCCGCTTATTTCTCTCTCTTCTCCCCCTAGGAAACCAGGTTTGGAACCAGAGCTCTTAGAGATTCTAGATCTGATTTTCCTTACTGTCTCCTTCTATGACCTATGCCCCATCAGGACTTGAGCGCAGAACTCTAGAGCACCAAGTAACAGAGGCTCAGGACCTCCTGAGAGGAGACTGGCAATCTGCCCTGTATCAGGGCCACAAATGAACACCCGATTTAAATTCCACATCTTCCTTCCTCCAGGGCAGCTTGGGTTGGCTTGACTCTTAAACCAAATTTCTTATAATGAATTTATGACCTTTTCAAATATTAATGCTAATCACAGCATTAATTCCAAGGTTTATTTAAATGCATAGTTTGGGGCCTTGGCCAAAATGTGCTTTTGTCTGCAAAGTTACCATGTTAATTTTCTTCATTGGACAGAATGTTTGATAAGACAGTGTAATTATTTTAGCAGCCCACTCAGAAACCAACTGAAATGCCTATGACTGAGGTTCATAGACTTGCCAGTCCTCTGGTTCTCCTTAGAATTGCTTTTGCTGCCTGTGGCCAATTACCCATACAAATTAGGAAGCACATTGGCCTAGATGAGGGTGGGAGGAGAGCCACACAGCGAGCTTCTCCACCCCTTCACCCTCTTGGGCCTGACTGAAGGCCTCATTCTTCAGCAGTGAAAAGGCAACAGATACAGAAGGAGCCCACACCTCAGGCACTCAGTGGTCACAAACCTGGTATTCTCCCCACCCCAATAGGCCACACCTGAGGAAGGCAGGCTGGGGAAGCAAACAACACTCTCTGCAAGGAGCTGATTGCAGGCAGGAATTAATGCTTTGGAACATAGTATTATTGGATTGATCTTAAATAGATGTTTCGCTTCTCTTTAGTAATGAACTGTAGGCTCTGAAGGGAGCCAAAAGAAATCAAAAGAAGAAATAACAAGAAAAACCACCCCCCCCAAAAGTCTTCCCGGTTATTGCTCTAAAAGGATCTTTAAAATTCAGTTTTGAATTGCTGGGTCTCTGACAGTGCAATTGTGATAAACTGATGAATGCTATTTATACCAAAACATAAAACATATGGATGGTTATTTAGAGGACAAATGCATTTTGACAGATATCTAATTTCATTCCACTGATAGGATGTATTTTGTCAGACTCTTCATTTCATCTGAGACACAATCGCTATTGGTTTCCAGTTCCTTGCCATGGTAGAAATGCATTTGTCAGGCCCTCCAAACCAAAGATGGGCTTAAAATATTGCCATTAAAACTCTGCTTAAAACCAAGGAAAACTATAAACATCTCCTATTCCCCACTCATACAAGAAATATTACCAAGTAAATGCTTTTTACATACCAAACTGGGTAGCAACAAGAATTATTCAAAAGTCTTCAATATAGATTGTTGGCAATTCCCAACCTACCATGATATACTGAATTCTTGAATTACATATAAGCATAAAAGGAAAAGAGGTTAATTCCTAACAGGCTTAACTAAGAGGCAGAAGAAGAGGCTCAAGACTGTGCTAGAAAAGTTCTACTCCTCATGTTTTTTTGACTCAGCCATCCAGCCAGACTTAAGCTTTCCTCCATAGGCTCCCATTCTACCTATCCATACTTCCATTAGATTCTTTTTATCGCTCTGCATTTTAATTTTTCTAGTAGAGAACTTGACTTTTCATTTTTTGTATTCTCAGTGTCTAGAACACCTAGTACATAGCAAGAATTCAATAAGTATTTGTCAACTGAAAAATAAATTATCTCTATTACACATTTATCACTTGGAATTACTAATTTGTCTGCCATTTCCTTCCACCAGATCATGAGTTTCTTGAGAATGAGGACTATTTTACATTCATAGCGATTTCCTCAAGGTATGAACACTGTCTGGTATATAGCAGACACTCAGTAAATGTCTTGGATGGATGGATGGATAGATGGATCGACAGATAGATGGACAAATGGGTAGATGTACAAGTGATTATTTGAAGCTTCTGGATATTTGTAAAAGTCATCAGCTACATAAACACCAAAAACATTCCCTTCCCTCAGCCACTAGTCACTGGATTTCAATCTCTGAAATTCATTTTTCCAAAGATAGGTAACATCTGTTTTTAATATGTTGGCAAATTGAACACCAATAAAAAATAAATTTCTAAAAAAATAAATTATGAACTTAAAAAATAAAATAAAATAAAATGTTTCCTGAATACTTCAAGAACAACTGGGGAGCCCTTAAAAGAAATCTAGAAAGGAGTGCCTGGGTGGCTCAGTGGGTTAAATGTCTGACTCTTGATCTCAGCTCAAGTCTTGATCTCAGGGCTGTGAGTTCCATCCTGTCTTGGGCTCCATATCCAGTGTGGAGCCTACTTTAAAAAGCAAAAAATAAAAAAAGGGACGCCTGGGTGGCTCAGGGGTTGAGTGTCTGCCTTCGGCTCAGGGCATGATCCTGGATCCTGGGCTAGAGTCCCTCATCAGGCTCCTTGAGGGGTGCCTGCTTCTCCCTCGCCTGTGTCTCTGCCTCCGTATCTCTCATGAATAAATTAATTTAAAAAAAATCTAGAGAAGATAGCTTGCATGTCTTTAGTTAGAGATTATTAGATGTCCCATTCCTCCATATTAGTAAAAACCTCCAAAATTTAGCTCTACACAAGATGCCTGGAATAACATTTTCCAGCCTCCCTTGCAGATAAGAGTGATCATATGACTAAATTCTGTGAATGGGATTTAAGCGGAAGAGTCAAATGCAACTTGTTGGAGATTTCCTTTAAAGGGACAGGGCCTCCTTTTCTTCTTCTACTAGAATACAGATAAGATGGTTGAGTCAGTCTCAAGGAGCTATACTGAACCAAGAGTTGAAAGCCACATGCTGAGGGTATGGGAGCAGCAGATGTCAACCTAAGTACCCAACAGCTTTGTGGGCTGCCCAATGAGCCCTGGACTCTGTCTATCTCTTTCACATGAAAGAAATTTTGAGTTTCCTCTCACTGCAGATTAACTAATCCTAATGAATATAGATATCCAGCTGGATACAACATGAGAAATATCCAGAATCTTCTTTCGAATTGAATTGAATTGGATTAGGTTGAAATGAACTGAACTGACACCAGGTTCACTATACCTCTGTCCTTCTAAGTAAGAGAAACTTCACTGGAAACTCAAGGTAAGAGATATTTGAACTTTATGGCACATCCCTGAAAGTAGTTCATCTCACACTCCTTTCTTCTCTGCTCTGGGCAGGTTCCCAACTGAAGCTCATTTTATTCATGTGAGACAAGAAAAACTGCTGCTGTTAAAAGATTCCCCTAGCATCCATCAGTCCCAGTCTGGAACTGTGGGTCAACCAACAACCTCCCTAACAGGAGAAACTCCACCAAGAAGAGAATTTTAACTTGGGGTAGAAAGTCTCCAATCTCAGCCAATAACTATGACACATCTTGATTCAAATAGGCCAGAGCTCAATTTCCATCTACATTTAGAATACTTTGACTGTGGTCATTTTTCTGATAATGTCCGGGAATTTCATGGCTTTTTAAGCAAGATGAGGTTGAATGGTTGGATTTACTGTGGGTGAAATGCTGGCAGAAGAAACTTCAATTTAGCCACAGTTATCATGGACTACAAATCGAGGACTCCTCGGAAGAGTGATGCCACTGAAAACAGTTATTACTCAATGTTAATAAAAAAAATTATGGATCTAATAAAAGTTAATGGGGAAGTATCATGTGTCATAAAAACTGCAGTCAAAGCAAAGAATGCTGGGTTGGGGGAGAAGATTCCACTATAATTCTGTACTGTCTGTGAGCCAGAATTGGCCATGTCCATAACACTTCTAAAGTGCAAATGGTTACACAAATCAAATTAAGCCACGGAATGCTTAGTAATAGGATTATCTCCTTTTGTAAAAATAGAAAGGAGCAAATGAGAAATTACCCAGCAAACCTAATTCATTAACTGTAAGCAAGGTCCTGACTCATGGTTGGCTACTTCCAGTAAATATCAGTAAACTTCTCAGAAACTCTACATATTTTCCCATCTACATAGAGACCTTGGTTCCTTTAAAGGGCAGCTTTTGTATCTAAGCAGAGCTCTGTATCTAAGCAGAGTGGCTATGGTTCTTTGGAATTTAAGCTTCATATAGCACCAATGATCCCTATTGAGATATATGAAATCAGAGGAATCAAAAACCTTCTTTTCTCCATTCCTTCTATTGCCATCCTAGTCAGGCCACCATCATTTTCCATTCTAGCCTAACTTACGTCCCTACTTCCACTCTGGATTTCTTTTTTCTTCATCCATTCAGATCCTCTTCCCACATGGCAGTCAGAATGATCCTTTTAATTTATGAGTAAGATTTTATTACTCTTCTATTTAAATCCTTCCGAGACTTCCCTTGGCTCTTAGGATAAAAACCAAAATCCTTTCAAGGTTCAAAAGGCTTTCCACAATTTGGATCCTACCCATTTTTTAGTTTAATTGTGAGCTACTTGCTTTCCAGAGCCAGCCATATAGATGGGAGTGCACCTCCTCCTCTTGCACTCTCACTTCTCAGAGTTTGAAGCTTACTGCTCCCACCTCATCTACTATCTGCTGAGATCATTTGGACTCATCTTTAATTTCATATCCTCAGAAAGGGGTTCCCCTACCTCCAAGATTGGGTTAGCTTCTGCTGATGCATGCTCACAAGGCACTGTATGCTTTTCTCTTGTGTAAAATTTAGTATCTGCACAATGCTAGTTTTCCCCCACTAGACTTTAAGCCTCTTCACGGTATGCTCTGTGCCTGTCTTGTTTCCCATCTTCCCCCAGCATCTAGTATAGTGCATGATAATCACAGGCACTCAAATCCTTGTTAACTGTCTGAATGATTAATAAAAGAATGTCCGCAAAACCAGAAATATTTGTGCTAATGCCACTGATTACGATATGAAATAACTCTTGTAACCCTTTATAAAATAGATATTAAAACACAGGTCCTACACAAGAGGTTTACAACCCAAACTGGGAGAGTGCAGCACCCTCGGGAGGAAGAAAAACTTTAGAGGCAAGCAGTGTGCATGGCCCCTTTTAGAGACAGAGAAACAGGGGGGCCTTTTCAGCAGCCTTGAGTGGTCTCCCAAGGTGAGAAGTAAATCTTACCAGGAAACCCCTTTCAAATCTTCTAAAAAGAGTCCTCAGAGTGCCATTAGGTGGTAAATCATCATTTTGAAACTCTCAGAATAAAGATTGGCTAGGCAAGAATTATCAATAGGATGCTAAGTCTCTGAGGAAATTCTGATCCCTGCATGGACTTAAAGTTTCCCTACAACATGTAAAGGAATAAAACTGGACCACTGTATCTTACACCACATACACAAATTAACCCCATATGGATTAAAGACCTGAATATAACACCAGAAACCATAAAATTCCTAGAAGGGAATGTAGGTGGTAAGCTCCTTGACATAGCTTTTGCAATATGTTTTTAGAGCTGACTCCAAAGGTAAGTGCAATAAAAGCAAAATAAACAAAAGGAACTACATCAAACTAAAAAGCTTCTGCACAGTGAAGGAAACCAACAACAAAATAAAAAGACAACCTACCGAATGGGAGAAGATATTTGCAAATCGTTTATCTGATAGGGGTTAATATCCAAGATACATAAAGAACTTACACAACTCAATAACAAAGAAAACAATCTAATTTTAAAATGGGCATAAGATTTGAATAGACATTTTCCCAAAGACATACAGATGGCCATCAGGCACATGAAAAGATGTTAAACACCACTAATCATCAGGGAAATGCAAATTAAAACCACAATGAGATATCCTCTCACACCTGTCAGAAGAGTTATTATCAAAAAGACAAAAAATAACAAGTGTTGGTGAAGATGTGAAGAAAAGGGAACCCTTGTGCACTGTTGCTGAGCATGTAAATTGGTGCAGCTGCTATGGAGAACAGTATGGAGGTTTCTGAAAAAAGTTTGAAATACAAATACCATATGATCCATCAATTCTACTTCCAGATATTTATCTGAAGGAAACAAAAACAGTAATTCTGAAAGACTCTGTGTTCACTGCCCCATTATTTATAATAGCCAACATGTGGAAACAACCCTTCCACTGATGAAAAAATGGATAAATATGGGGTATGTATGTGTACACACATACACAGAGGAATACTACTCAGTCATAAAAAATGAAATCCTGGGGTTCCTGGATGGCTCTGTCAGTTAAGCATCCAACTCTTGATTTTTGGCTTAGGTCATGATCTCAGGGTTGTGAGATCCAGCCCTGCACCAGGCTCATGCTGGGCATGGAGCCTGCTTAAGATTCTCTTTCCCTCTCCCTCTGCCCCTACCTGCACCAAAAAAAAAATTTTTTTTTAATGAAATCCTGCCACTTCCAACAATATGAATGGAATATAGAGAATATAATGCTAAATGAAATAAGTCAGACAGAGAAAGATAAATGCCATATGATTTCACTTATATATGGAACGTAAAAAGCAAAAACAAAACTCATAGATACAGAAAATGGTAGTTGGGCAGGGGGAGGGGAGCTTTTGAATGTGGGAGGTCAAGAGGTACAAACTTTAAGTTATAAAAATAAATAAGGCATGGGGATTTAATGTACAGCATGATAACCATAATCAATAATACTTTACTGCATATTTACAAGTTACTAGGAGAATGGATCTTGAAAGTTCTCAGGAGAAAAAAGATTTTTTTGTAACTTTGTATGAGGATGGATGGTAGTTAGACTTACTACTTCAGGAGGTATGCAAGTATCAAATCACTGTTTAACACCTGAATTTAATATGTGGTATATGTCCATTGCACTCAAAAATTGTTTCCCCACACATTGCCTAGTTGCGAAGGATAAAACAGTAACTATACAATGGAGAAACTGAACAATGTTTTAATGAATTGATGAAAATTGGGAAGGGGGAAAGACAGATATTGTATACTCCAGATGTGGTATCTGGAGAAGGACACAGCATCACTGGAGGAGTATATTGGCCTGGAATGCATAGCCTAAATCTAATGAATAAGCATCAGATAAACCCAACATGAGAAATATTCTTTAAAGAAAGAGGGAGGAGGAGGTTCTACATTCAAAACTGTCAATGCTATAAAAGACAAAGTCTATGGAAATGTTCCAGACTAAAGAAGACTAAACAGACAAGACAATAAAATGTAATACATTATCCTAGATTGGATCCTTCACTAAAAGGAAAAGAAAAATGTTCTAAAGGTCATCATCGGGTTAAGTGACAAAATTGGAATAAAGGCAATGAATGAGATAAAGCTATTGTATTAATATTAAACTTACTGAAGTTGATAAGTATCTTGTGGTTCTGTAAGAGAAAGAGCAACCAAAAAGTCCCTGTTTGGGGGAAATATACACTGAAATATTTGGGGGCTAAAGGGCTACTATATACCTATTCTGTATAGTGGGAAAAAATATTACACATACATACAGAGATGACAGATAATAAAGCAAACAGATTTAAACGTTAAAAATGAAGGAATCTGGGTGTACTTTATCTTTCCACTATTCTTATTCTTATAACTTCTCTATAAATTTCAAATTATTTCCAAATAAAAAATTTTTAAAGGGGCCTTTAGGCTATAACCCCCCTTTAAGATAAACTTCTGACCAAGAGGCAGAAGAAAAAAAGCCTGGTTCTCTTAATGCCAAATGTCATGAGGCATCAGCATATTTGTCTGATGTGGAACAGGTAAGCAGGGCAGGAGCAGGAGGGCAACATCCCTGCACCCTCACACACACAGCTCCCATCCTTTGCTCCTAAGAACTCTTGACGCTCTTCAGAAAACACCCCAGGAACCTTAACATGCAAAGCACTACCACAAAGCAGTGTGTTGCCTGAGAATGTCTGGTTGCTTAGCAACCCAGACTCCTACTTGACAAGATAAAGATGAAGCCCTCCCTCTTGGTCCCAGGGTTAGTACACTCTGGAGAGAGAATATCTGTTGGTCAAGCTCCAAGTGAGACTGGCCAGAGTGGAGTTTAGGTCCTGAGCCCCATAAAGCAACAGCCATGTTTGTGAGGGCTTAAATCAGGCACAAAGCCTGGGGATCCAGGAATGTAGTCTAGTAAAATGTTAAGTGAACAGACCTTCTACCAAGTCACTTCAATGCCCTGAGCCTCAGTTTCCTCACAGATAGGAGACAACTGAGATAGATCAGTGATTCTCAAGTTTAGCTGCATATTAAGATAGCCTAATGTGCTGGTAACCAACTCCATTTTGCTATCAGTGAGATCAGAATCACTGGGGATAGAGGACCCAGACACTGGTATTTCTTGAAATCTTTTCAGATGATTCAAATATGCAGGCAGTGTTGAGAATCAAGGAGAAATGATCTATGTATGATCTCCGGTATCTCTTTTAGAACTAATTAGCTGGGATGTTTTGACTCCTAGTCTCCTCTTCCAATTTCCCTCCAAATGGAGCCCTTGACCACCACATTATAGACTCACTCCTAAGACCATCCTTAACTAAGACCATCCCTGCAACCTTTGCAGCAGGTCCAGCCACTGCCCAGCTTTGTTATTTCTCAGACTCAGAAGTTGTGCTTGCCAAGAACCATGATAAGGGAAGAAGTTAGCCTGCTGAATTTTCATGTATTATGAAAGCATGGTATTCCTTGCTCAGAGACAAGAGACAGTTTATCACTAATATCAATAGCAGCATATCATTTTTTACACCACTTCCCCAAGTACCAATATCCACAGGACAACATGAAGAGGACCAGACAGCCCCTGCCCACAAAGTGGGTAGTGTTATAAGGTAAGGAAGCGTGAGTTCATGGAACCCAAATATTTTGTAATGGGCACTTTGCTATTGGCTCCAGAAAGAGACACGATTTCTATCTTCCAAGCTGTTCACTATTCAAACATCCCTGAAAAGACAGTCTAGTCCCCTGCCTGCAAGATGTACAGAAATGCAAGACCCACAGAGAATTGCCTCCCATCAACACCCCAGCTCTAATACCCTGTGCTAGAGCCCCTCACTTGCTCCATCTCCTTAAGATCATGGCCACAGGGCTGTCCTTGCCCTTGTTAATTCTCTCAGAGCTAGTGCCCTACCTCTGAACACCAGTTCTGCAGGTGGGATCTGCTTCCCTAATGCCAGCCAACTGCCTATAGCCACCCACCTGAACTACCAATCACCACAATCCGCCAGATTATTTCTCTCCAAACTTTCTTTCCAGGCAAAGTGTACCCAAGACTCCAAGCCATGGTAGGGATTCTCTGAACTACAACAGAACATTAGAACAGGTAGCACTGGCCTGCAGCTATAGAGCAAGGAGCCAGGGAAGATTGCAAGAGCAGCTCCCAGGGAGGGCTGCAAACCAACCATGCAGTCTAAAGCAGTGGTTCTCAAACTTCAGTGTGTATCAGTCACCTGGAGGGCTTGTGAAAACACAGATTTCTAGGCCTACCGCAAATGTCTGATTTGATGATATCCGAGGTGGGGCCTGCAAATATGCATTTCTAGCAGATTCCCAAGTAGGTGGTGATGCTGCCCTGGTCTAAACCACATCAATCCAAAGCACCTGAGCTGAGAAAGGACAAAGAGATTGAAAGTAAGGGAGTGCCAGAAAGGGAGACAGCAGTAGGAAGGAAGTTTTAGGGGAACCTCTATTCTATAGAATCCTCTACTTTCCAGAGGCAGGAAAGTTTTTTGAAACTCCCCCAAACTTGCCCACACAGGACAGGAAAGGTGCTGTTGGGATCATTTAGGACAGCGTTTTGGGCATCCTGAAGTTGACTGCTTGTTATCTCAGATGCCATGCCTGTGAAACATGCTTTCTGGCAGTGTCTGCAGCAGTGTCTGCTCTCTGGGTCACAGCCTAGACCACAGGTAGGTCTAGTCGGGAGTTTGTGATCCTCCTGGCCTGCGTGGTTCCATTAGAGTTAACCCAGTCACACTAGTCTGTTTCCCATTTCTCCCACCCAGTCCCCTCCATCTATCATCTGTACAACCTGCCAAATCCATTCTTCCCTGGTTCCCCACTCTGTGCCCCTGAGGCTGATGCCCTCACAGACTGCAACACCTGGGCTACTAAATTTCCAGTTATGTCTACCTAATAGGCTATGGCAGGAGACCAAGGGGAGGAGAGGAGCTCCTGACATTTCTCTCACCTTCTCTCCTTCCTCCTCAGGGCTGCATTCCACTACCCTTCTACCACTACCCCTGGTGGCTCCTCCATCACAGCTCTGGATCCTCAAACAGATTCCCACAACTGGGAAACTGTTTCTACAAAACTACTTCCTCTGCTGTCCCTTCAGCACTCAGGGTGGACATGGCCTCTGGCTGCTGTTTCCAGTGCATCATGATCCTGTACCTGTTCCCTTAGCCCTGCCCACATCCCTCTGTGAGCTGTCTCTTCAGTCTCTGAGCTGGATTCTGTTTGGTGCTGATCCCCCTGCTTGCCTGACCACAACCCAAATGTTCCAGAGCACCTCTGTGGGATACATCGAAATGGGCCTTTCTCAGGAACAGAGTGGAGAAATTGCTCCCTACGCCTTCTCAGACATCCGTCCTGAACTCCACCCACTCCACACAGCTCCACAGTGATGTGGAGACAGCAGCAAGATGCAGCACCACAGATATGACCAGAGGCCTTGTCAGCTGGGCATTGGAGAGGACCTCTCCCCGGGCAGCTTCCCTCAGGCAGGGACAGAGCTTTCTGATAGGACCAAACACAGCAAGGCTGTGCCTGAGAGCAAATGTGCTCCTCAGGCCCTGCTGACCTGGTTTCCCAAAGCTACGTCAGGAACAACAAACTGGTACCAGCCGCGCTCTAGAGTCTCGGATGATGTTACCATGGTAACACTAGGGTCACTGCTTAGCAACAGGCCAGAGCTGCAGGAAGTTGCTAAGGTATTTTCACATGTGTTAAAGCAAATGGATGTTTATCTCAATCTTGAGTGTAAATACACGGTGGGGGGAAAAGAAAACATATACACACAAACCACCTACTGACGTGTAGAGTTGCATGTCTGCTAACATTTGAGGCCTGGAGAATATGCCTTCTCTCTGGAGGAGGCAGACAGACCCTATGACCCAACAAAGCACAACCTCCTTCCTCTTAAAACAGTTCTCTGCCTGACTTTGCACTCACCTCCTCTTAAAACCTTCACCACCACCTGTTTTCTGAAAAAAGTCTCCAAATGCTTCTCCTTAATGGTTTTTGAGAGGCCATGTAATATAAGGATTACATGTGTGGATTGTCAAGTCAGACGGCCTGTGTCTAAAACCTGGCTCTGGTCTATTATTATTCTAATACATTGAACAAATAACACCTCTGCCCTCTACTTCTTCATCTGTAAAATGGGAAAGTGCCTATATCACTTTCCCATTTTCCAGTGTTCCAATTTAATAATCTATTCTGTGCAGTTAAAACAAATGCCTGGAGGGACACCTGGGTGACTCAGCAGTTGAGCATCTACCTTTGGCTCAGGGCATGATCCCGGTCTAGGGATTGAGCCCCGCATCGGGCTCCCTGTGAGGAGCCTGCTTCTCCCTCTGCCTATGTCTCTACCTCTCTCTGTCTCATGAATAAATAAATAAAGTCTTTTTAAAAATAAATAAAATCTTTTAAAAAAAACCACCAATGCCTGGAATATAATGAGTGCTTTATTTAGGATAGCTGTTTTTAATATCTAGTGAAATCATGTAAACCTTCCCATGTGCCAGGGAATTAAGAACATAAATGTTAGCAGGAAGTTGGTCTTAACTCATGGGACCCACATCTACCCCAGTGTGGCAAGGGTAAAAGCCCAACTCCTCAGTTGGTTGGTCATTCAAGGTACCTCAAAAATCTAGCTCTAGCCTAGCCTTGCCTACTTAGCTAGGATAATTAAATAAGGTAATACAACTGAGAGCTTACAATGGGACCTAGCATACACTAAGTGCTCAAAAAAAAAATCACCTATTATTACTCGCCAACAACATACACACATCCCAGCTCAAACTGGTCTGTGTTCTGATCCCTGAGTAAACCTCCTGCACTCCCACATCTGGGCCCTTGTTTACACTGGTTTTGACTATATGGAATATCTTCCCCTTTCCTTGCCACCAGTCTCATGTCTGTGTGACCTCTGAGAGCAGGTCAGTCATACTTGAAAACCTCCAACTACCTAAGGCCATGGTTATCCCCTCTACCTTGACCACATCCAAACTCCCAGAGTGTTCACTATCTCTTCTGCTGTGTGTTTATAGGTGCTTGCATCTGGCATTCTGAACCAGAGAATGAGCCTTCTCTATCAGATACTTCTTATGCATCTTCTCAGAGTCTCCTGGCCTTACCTGTCTCAGGCCCTTTACCGCTGATTCAGCCCCATGGTTACTATGGTGAACAGCCACACATGGACTCCAGCCAACTGCCATCCAGTCACCATGCTAGTTCTTGGGGCTCCAGGAAAGGAGACAAGGGGGTGCATGATCATGAGGTCCACTGGTCTTACAACATTCCCCATCATCCAGAAGCAGTAGTCTGAAAGCCTGGCAAAATTAACAAAGATACCAGCTCAGTGACAACATGTCAGAGGGCTAGGGGACTGTCATCTGGAAAGTGAGATATGCCCTAAACCAATATCCTATATGGTACCATGTCCCCAACAACCATGATTGAGTCTGGGAACCCAAAAATGGACAGAACACTTGCCTCTATCCCCTACTTGCAGAATTTGTGCTCTGTCTACAAACTAGGCTCTACCAAGTTAGGGTTACACAGAACTGGACGCTGAGGTCATAACTAAGTCACCTGGAACTCCTTGTGCCAGCTGACAAACAGACCACGACAGGTGTTTATTTCCAGAAGGACCTAAGTGGTTGCCAGACAATGGACACAGAGAGGATTACTGCCGTGACCCAGGGGTTTCACTCAGGCTTTTTTTTTGGTGCTTGAAACCCAATAAAAACTTACCACAACCATTAGGGGATTTGTATCCATGTTAACGTGGAGAAGCCTACTAGGCACCAACTAGGCAAGCAACCTAGGACTTTTAGCTGAAGAGGAGAGAAATCTAGAAGGAGGGGGCTGGGGTGAGGAGTATCAAATTATACCCTCAAACCTTAAAGTGGCAGAGGTAGGCACTGTAGATTCTTTCAGTTATCCTTTTTTCAGAGAGAGTGGCAGGTTACAGCCTTGATGGAGAATTTGTGAATACTAGAATTTGTATTTCTACCTCAGGGAAAAAGTGAGGGTATCTTACAAAAAACAAACAAACAAACAAACAAAAAAACCCACACCACAAAGACTTGTATTCTAGTGTGGGGGCTGGATATGATGGGAGAGCTTTAGCAGAGCTGAGCAATGCCAGTCAGAACTGTCTCGAAACCTCCCCTGAGACCCTCAGATCCTGTTGCCGCCCCCCCCCCATCTCAAGGCCCTTGCTCACTTGCTCCACATGAGTGGTTGACTCTGTGTGAATCCTGCCAACCAGCACCCAGCCAGCTCAAGTAAGCACCATACCACAGCGTGCAGCATGATTTGGTTTCAATGGTGGCCTCAGGAGGACCATGTCATATAAACTACGTAACTCCTCAGGGCAAAACTGGGTGAAAGGGAAGGAGAGAAAAGTGCCCCCTCTCTGCCTGTCTGTTCCTTTGAAAAAATGCCCTGAGATTCAGCAGCTTGTCCCTGAAATGGGGTCACAAAACTGAGCAATTTTTGGTGCTTCCTACCAAGCAGTGGCCAGCCCTTGTGTTTCATCTTCCACCTTCCCTGCCTGGCACCCTCTTTGTTCCTTGCTCCCACTCCTGGTTTTCTCTGGCCAATAAGATGTTAGCAGACTTGTGTCTCAGGCTCTGCCTTCTAGGGATCCTAATCAAGGTTACCTTTAAGGGAAAAGACCATGTTTTATCCTTGTTCACACAATATCTTGCCTGGTGGGATATTGGTGAGATATTTACACAGGTGAGAACTAAATATTTAATGCTGGGAGAGACCTACCTAGAGAGGAGGAAATGAACAACTGACAAGGATGTGGGGATAGTCCCACTTTGCAGGGTTTGTGAGGAACTTCAACACTACTAGTTATAGGACTGACAGGAGAAAATGATGCTAGGAAGCTGTTGTGCTGCCTGGCTTTGCTTTAACACAATCTTAACAAATAAGTATCTAATCTTTACCAGCCTTGAAACCACATGGGCAGTTGTTTCCCAAATTCTATACTCATGGTAATGGGGTAATTTTTCCTCAGCCTGGGTCTAGTCACCTGGAAAACACCTTGCCCAGTTTAAGCAGTGGCCTACCAGCCAATGGCAACAGCAAAACTCTCATCGGGAACATGATTTTTCCCTTGCTTCAAGTTCCCAGCTCTAACTGAAGATGATACCCCTCAAGTGAACGGCCTTCTTAGGCCCTATTTTAAAACACATCAGATGAGCACTAGGCCCCTGACTTCTTTATGCCAAGGCCTGATTCCATAGGGTCTACAAAATGTCCACTGCCTTTGTGGCCTCAGACTTCCATGCTGACCCCAGACTTCCAGGCCGATCAAGCTACATCCTCAGCAGCAGCAGGGGCAAACAGTTCAGTGGCAGCTGCTGTTCCTCTTCCCCACCCTTCCCCAGCCTGCACAGCACTAGAAGCCAGGCTGACAAGTAAGAAATTTCCAAGAAAGATCAGCCACTATGACCCTGGTTCTTGTTATTATCCTGCCCTTTGCCAGAAGGCTTCTGCCTAAAACTAAGGTTCCAGAGGTGTCTCATATCAGAGGCCAGAGGTCCAGGAAAAAGCAAGATTATGTAACAAAGGCTCTTGTCCACAGGACAGAAAAAAAATAGCAAAACAACTAATATGTATTGGGTTTAATGTGTTTCAGACCCTGTGTTAAGTGATTTCCATTTATTATTTCACTTAATCCTAATCTAAGGTGTAGATACCAGTATTATCTCAAGTTTAAAATGAGACTTTGTTTTTTTACACAGTTTTATGTTTTTGTACATATTTGCCCATATTTTTTAATTCAGTATTTTTTATTAATTATTTTCTATTGGAGTTCAATTTGCCAACATATAACATAACACCCAATGCTCATCCCAACAAGTGTCCCCCTTAGTGCCCATCACCCAGTCACCCCATCCCCTCACCGACCTCCCCTTCCACTACCCCTTGTTCATTTCCCAGAGTTAGGAGTCTCTCATGTTCTGTCTCCCTCTCTGATATTTCCCACTCATTTTCTCTCCTTTCCCCTTTATTCCCTTTCATTATTTTTTATATTCCCCAAATGAATGAGACCATATCATGTTTGTCCTTCTCCAACTGACTTATTTCACTCAGCATAATACCCTCCAGTTCCATCCACGTCGAAGCAAATGGTGGGTATTTGTCATTTCTAATGGCTGAGTAATAATCCGTTGTATACATAGACCACATCTTCTTTATCCATTCATCTTTCGATGGACACTGAGGCTCCTTCCACAGTTTGGCTATTGTGGACATTGTTGCTAGAAACATCGGGGTGCAGGTGTCCCGGCATTTCATTGCATCTGTATCTTTGGGGTAAATCCCCAACAGTGCAATTGCTGGGTCGTAGGGTAGATCTATTTTTAACTCTTTGAGGAACCTCCACACAGTTTTCCAGAGTGGCTGCACCAGTTCACATTCCCACCAACAGTGCAAGAGGGTTCCCCTTACTCCACATCTTCTCCAGCATTTGTTGTTTCCTGTCTTGTTAATCCTCCCCATTCTCAGTGGTGTGAGGTGGTTATCTCATTGTGTTTTTGATTTGTATTTCCCTGATGGCAAGTGATGTGGGGCATTTTCTCATGTGCTTGTTGGCCATGTCTATGTCTTCCTCTGTGAGATTTCTGTTCATGTCTTTTGCCCATTTAATGATTGGATTGTTTGTTTCTTTGCTGTTGAATTTGATAAGTTCTTTATAGATCTTGGATACTAGCCCTTTATCTGATAGGTCATTTGCAAATATCTTCTCCCATTCTGTAGGTTGTCTTTTAGTTTTGTTGACTGTTTCTTTTGCTGTACAGAAGCTTTTTTAAGATTTTATTTATTTATTCATGACAGAGAGAGAGAAAGAGGCAGAGACACAGGCAGAGAAAGAAGCAGGCTTCATGCAGGAAGCCTGATGTGGGACTCGATCCTGGGACTCCAGGATCGTGCCCCAGGCTGAAGGCGGCACTAAACCGCTGGGCCACTGGGGCTGCCCTGTGCAGAAGCTTTTTATCTTGATTAAGTCCATGGACTTTCTTCAGAGAGTTGGAACAAATCATCTTAAGATTTGTGTGGAATCAGAAAAGACCCCCAAATAGCCAGGGGAATATTAAAATAGAAAACCATAGCTGGTTGTAATCATCAAGACAGTGTGGTACTGGCACAAAAACAGACACATAGATCAATGGATCAGAATAGAGAATCCAGAAATGATGCCCTCAACTCTATGGCCAACTAATATTCGACAAAGCAGGAAAGACTATCCACTGGAAAAAAGACAGTCTCTTCAATAAGTAGTGCTGGGAAAATTGGACAGCCACATGAAGAAGAATGAAACTAGACCATCCTCTTACACCATACACAAAGATAAACTAAAAATGGATGAAAGATCTAAATCTGAGACAAGAATCTATCAAAATCCTAGAGAAGAACACAGGCAACACCCTTTTTTAACTTGGCCACAGCAACTTCTTGCAAGATACATCTATGAAGGCAAAGGAAACAAAAGCAAAAATGAATTATTGGGACTTAAGATAAATTCAGTATTTTTATCCAAATTTATTTAAATTCAATTTGACAACATAGAGCATAATATCCAGTGCTCATCCCATCACGTGCCCTCCTTAATGCTCATCACCCAGTTACTCCATCCCCACTTCCCCTCTCACCCCTTCCACCTCCCCTTCAGCAACTCTGTTTCCCAGAGTCAAGAGTTTCTTATGGTTTATCTTCTCTAACTTTTCCCCATTCAGTTTCCCCTCCTTCCCTTATGGTCCCTTTCACTATTTCTTATATTCCATATATGAGTGAAATCGTATAATAATGGTCTTTCTCCAACTGACTTATTTTACTCAGCATAATACCCTCTAGTTCCATCCATATTGATTTAAATAGCAAGTATTCATCCTTCCTGATGGCTGAGTAACATTTCATTGTGTATACACACACACACACACACACACACACCACATCTTTATCCATTCATTTGTCAAAGGATATTGTGGCTCCTTCCACAGTTTGGCTATTGGGGACATTGCTGCTGTGAACATTGGTGTGCAGTTGTCCCATCCTTTCACTACATCTGAATCTTTGGGGTAAATACCCAGTAGTGCAATTGCTGGGTCTTAGGGTAACTCTAGCTAGGTTCCTCAAAACTTTTAACTCCTTGAGGAACCTCCATACTGTTTTTCTTTTTTTTTTTCATACTGTTTTTCTAGAGTGGCTGTACCAGCTTGCGTTCCCACCAACAATGTAAGAGGGTTCCCTTTTCTCCACATCCTCTCCAACCTTTGTTGCTTCCTGTCTTGTTAATTTTAGCCATTCTCACTGGTATAAAGTGATTTGTATTTCCCTGATGGGAAGTTATGTGGAGCATTTTTTCATGTGCCTGTTGGCCGTGTGTAGGTCTTCTTTGGAGAAATGTCTGTTCATGTCTTCTGCCCATTTCTTAACTGGATTATTTGTTTTTTTGGGCATTGAGTTTGATAAGTTCTTTATAGATCTTAGATACTAGCCGTTTATCTGACATGTTATTTGCAAATATCTTCTAAGATGAGAAGAAGCTTGAAAACTTATCCAATCCACAAAATTGGAGGAAGTATAGGCAAATCACAGATCTGGTAAGAAACTGTGTATCTAAAATACATAAACTTATTACAACTCAGTCAAAAAGACAATTCAATTTTAAAATGGGCAAAGGATCTGAATAGGAATTTTTCCAGAGAATATACACAAATGTCCAATATGCATATGAAAAGATGCTCAATGTCATTAGTCATCAAGGAAATGCAAAGTAAAACCAAATGAGATACCACTCAGCACTCACTAGGATGAGTATAATAAAGTCAGACAAGTGTTGGCAATGATATAGAAAAAGTAGAGCTCTCAGATATCACTGGTAGAAGTGTGAAATGATGCAGCTACTTTGGAGACCAGTCTGGTAGTTCAACAAGACAGACTTACCCTATGACCCTGCAATTCCACTCCTAGATATACACCCAAGAGAAATAAAATCCTATGTCCTCATAAAAGCTTCTACTCGAATATTCATAGCAGCCTTGTTGATAATAGTCAAAAAGTGAAAACAATCCAAATGTCCTCAAACTGATGAATGGATCAAAACTTGCCTCATGTCACACATCCTCTCCTGAGTTAATGGAAATTAGACAGGACCTTTGATTTCAAATCAAGACTAGTACAATGCAGAAGTGAACAGAAGTTGGTGGGAGGAAAGAAGCATAAGCTCATAAGGCAATGGGTAGTATGGTTCTGCTGAAACATAAGGGCATTCTCCCAACATTTCCATTAATTCATAGGGGAAACCTTCAAGGATCTAAGACGAAAATCCTAATAGCAATATAGTCTCCAGGTGGAAGTCCTCTTCACTGAGCAGGAAAGCAGCAGGCTTGGGGAAGAAGGACACTAAACATGAAAACATGTAACTCAGTCTGACCTGCAGGTACACTGTGTGTACCTTTCAAGGGGTGTCTAGGTTTCCTGTAACCCCAGGGCCTGATCCCCTGCAAATACTCCACAAGCCCTTGATGCCTCTAATTGAATTCTGTCTATGCAGGAGCTGAAGAGTGTCTTGGGAAACTCATGCCCAGCACAGTCCCAGCACCTAAAGCACTTTGCATATAATGAACATACAATAACTATTTGTGCAAAGGATGGATGGTTGAGTGAATAAGTACCTTTTAGCCTAGAGAATAAGCTACTATGTATTTGTGAGACACATCAGAGTGAGGAAAATAAAGTACCAAGTTTAACTCTTACGGGGAAAAAATAAACTAAGTTGATCATGATTTGGCCCCAAAGTCATCTCTTCCACCGTCACTACAACCAATGAAGCAAGACATATAGAATTTGGGACATAGGTTTTAAAGAATCCCCCAATCTTTGACTGATATTTTGGTAAATGGCAACACAAATTTCTAGCTAGAAGACACCTTAGAGATCGATTCCTAAGCTATTGAAGAAAAAGCAGCCTAGAAGAACTGTCATTTTGTGGGAGTGTGACAACTGGCTGTGTAATTTCCCAAGGATAAGTTGAGCCAGGCAGGGAGTTCATGCATTGACAGCAGGGCCTGTAATAACGAAAGTTTAGGAAATTGACACCATGTCTATTGTGCAATATCTGAACTGATTACTGGTTCTGGATAATTCACTGCCCCCCAAAAGTGTGACTATATGACTATGGTTTTGCTGGAAGGCATTACAAAGGAAAAAAGAAACCTTTCCAAAATGGCCAGATTTGTAGATTTCACACACGTGAGTCAAGAAGAAGGGACAGCTGGAGACATAGACCTAGCCCCTTCCCTAGAACCACCCCTAGAGAAACATTCCCAGGCCAGAACTTCAGAAACCTATTCACCTGACAGCAAGCACCTGAATGATAAGGACAAAACTGTTCCCCAAGGAGAACTGCGTCCTTGAACAGAGCAGTGGGGCGAGCTAATTTCTAATAATGAAGCTGTAAGCTACAGTATTTGCTACAAAACAGGCTTATTCATGAAGAGTAAATATGTCAACCAATTCAAGAGGCATGCTAAATCTCCATTGTTTTCTGAAGTTCAGGTTTCCTGGCTCTATAAAATGTGATGCACGCCTTCAATGTGTGCAGCAGAATCTGTGAGATTGCAGAATGCCACATTAAACTCAGAGCTCCTGGGCTAATGAGGGTAAGTCCATTTTGCAGTAATGAATTGTTAGTAATAGCCCATCATGGAACAGATGTCTCATCCGTCACTGTACTGAGAATCCCACGCTCCAGAGTACTTAGATAACATGGGGAGGCAGCACAGCCTGGAGAGGAATACTCCTCTCTGGACTCCTGAGTGGAGCCAACCCCATGAATAGAATCAGTGGGTACCTACACAGTATGACTGGAGGCTCCCTAAACACTAACTCAAAATATGTCTCCATCCACCTGCCACAGGGCTTAAAATATCCTCTCTTGAATTGTGTCCTATTAAAATGTAAATATGTCACCTGGAAGAAGTAACACATTGAATTAGCATCCATTATCACTCATTTTCACATTAGGGACAGCTGGGCCCTCAGGGAATGGAAGGAGGACAGGTAGACCAGCAGGTCTCAGGTTGGAGGGGAAGGGCCAGGGTGTGCCCATGGTGTACTCACCAGCCTAGCAAATTCTTGCTCATCCCATCCTACTGATGCTGCGTGTTTCCTAAATATGTTTCCCCAATGTCCAGAGCAACTCAAAGGAGGGGCTGTAATTTATTTATCTTTGCAAATTCCCAGAACTTGGAGCATAAATATATAGAAAATCTATAATCAAGTACCTCTCCAACAAATGTTTGTTGAATAAATGAATTTTATCTTCACAATCACCTAAGGAAATCAGAGGAGAAATTATTACTTTTTTATAGGTCAAGAAGGTCTCATGGAGACCCATTTACTTACCCAAGAACATGGAATTGAGGAGGTACAAGCTTTTCATAGACAAAAAGGTAGACAAAGCATGTGCCCTTTGTCTAAGGAGAAGAGTACCTATGAGAGGTAAGAGTGGAATAGATTAGGGCCAAATTTGGGGTGCCTCTGACCATCAACCTGAGAGTTTGGGATGCTAATCTGGGATGCTCTGCAAGTTTGTTTAGTGATTGGGAACGCACTAAGCAAAAGAATACAGTTAAGTGTGCAAAGTAATACTTTTAGAAAGATATTGGCATAGAGGAAATTAGGATGGGTTGGAGGATCAAGAAATTAAAGGCTAGTTAAGGGATAATTTGTGTGTCACAGCTGAGATAGCAGCAGTGGAAACAGAGAAAGGCTATACATTTGAGAGACTTTATGAGGAACAAATAGAGCAGTTTACTGACTGATGAATGAGGAGTAGCTAAGGGACAAGGAGGAATGAGGGACATCAATTAGGTTTCAAATCCACTTTAAGTGAATGGCAGCAAATGGACAGCAACAGGAAATCTGGGTGGGAAATCTTGGCCAAAAGTCTGCTTTGGGCCAAGAATGGCAAATTTCACTACAACCAGGCTGAATGAGGTGGCAATGGTATTCCATTCCCAAGGCAGTTTGAAATTTGTGTCAAAATCTCAAAGAGATTTAGTGGAAGACATGAGATTAGATGCGATCTCTGACAAAGAGTAAAAAATGAGTCAAAGTTAGAATATCCCAAGGTGAAGGAGACAGCATTGGACAGTGTAGTGACAATTGAAGCCAAATAAGAGTGTTTTAGAAAGGTAGAAGTGACAGTGCCAGACACTGCCGAAAGGTCAAGGAAAATGAGGAGAAACAGCTATTGGATTTCAAGAATAGGCTATCTCTGGTTATCTTTAAGAGGACAATTGCAAAGTATGAAAAAGGGCAGGGAAATTTAAATGGTGTAGGAGCAATCAGGAGAGGAAGCAATGGGAAGGGAAGAAAATTTTATCCTCTGTATCAGGGACAGCAGAGCCAAGGTTTGTTTATTTGTCCCTTTCAGTACAGGGAGAGCTGAGCCTGTGTTTTATGTGAAAAGGAAGGAGCCAGCACAGAGACTGACATATGACAGAGAGAAAGGGAAGACACTAGATGAGGCACGACAGAACAGCATCAGGAAGTGAGGGGCTGGGAATACCAGGGGGCAGCTGGGCGGAGGCTGCGTGGGAGGACACCACACACAAAAGCATGAAGGAAGAGAAAGAAGTCAGCATGGAGGCAAGTCCAAGAGATCATTTTAATGAAAAAAAAATAATAAGTTGCCAGGGTTCAGTCTGGTAAAAAAGAAAGCAGGCTCCCCAGGGTACAGGACTGGCAAAGGACTAGACTGAGATGTTGCCAAGATTTGCCCAAAGCAGGAAAGGAGCAAAATCACATCTAAAGTTAGAATCTCATCTATATACTGGTGACAGTCCAAATAATGAAGTCTGCACCTAGAATTTCAAGGTCATTGAACACCAGTGCCAGAGAGGTCCTGAAATATCATCTGACCCACCTCTCTCACTTCATCAACTAAGGAAATAAGTCCCAGAGGTGCAGTAAATTAACCGAGATCACACAGCTAGTTAAAGCTAAAACTGAACCAGAATTAAGACTCTTCATAGCTCCTGGTCAAGTATAATTCCCACCAAACAGCAACTTGTGTGCTGGGTTACCTGGGATAATCCCAGGCATAGAATTATTCTTTCCAATGGTGATTTTATTAAATATATAGCAAAATAAGATTTCATTTTGGTAACTCCAAATGGCTTTTTGTAATAGAAATTTAAAAAACAATCAGGGAAAGCAAATCATTTGTCAGAAAATATCTCCCAATCTTTGGTTCTGCAAATATAGTCACTGAAATTACACAGCAAAGTTATTTATGAGCATGGCTGTGGAGTCGGAGTGGCCTGGCTGTGAATCCAGGTAACACTTGTGTGACACTGAGTGAGACACTTGACCTCTGCTGAGGGAAGGCCCTTGGCCCTCCCAGAATGGCAGAGCAATCAGAGGCACTATCATCATCACCCTTAGCATGGGAGAAAAGTAGTGGGTGAAACCCAGAGAGGGAAGCAGGCAAAGCTGCAACTAATAACATTTTCCCTCTGGAATAATCCCTGTGTTTCAGCCAAAGATGATTTGGAGGCTTTCTGAGAGGGAAACCTGAAGAGAAAAGGTAATTACTTTTATCTCCCCACACTTGAATTTCAAGGTGGTGTCCTTTCAAAATAAAAAAGACACTCAAGGGGTGGAAGGGAGGCAGCAGGGAGAGAAGTGAAGGATGGAGAATGATCATTCGTGCTGAAGCCTGTGACATTTCACCAAAGTGACTCTCTTTGGGAGCAGCTGGCACAAATGTCATTCAGCTAAGACAGGAGGAAGCAAGAGAGAGTGGTGGGCTCCACAGGAAATAGCATGATCCTCTCCTCCTCCTCACCAACATCCTCTCTCTGCGCATCCTGATTCTCAGGAGAAGTCAGGATCAAGCACTTAGCTGAGGTCACCCACCTTTGTGGTGGCTGCAGATATATTGCAACTTTTAATGCAGCAAAACAGTACATATCCACCCCTAAGAGAGCTACCCCATCCATGGGGGTCCCCATCCAGAGACAACAAAGCTCTGGACCCCATCTCTCCTACATGGACCAGCAGACTAGGAAAGACACCACCATACAGCCACTTTCACCAGAGTATCCCAGGAGAAATGCAGACAGTGAGGACTACAGAGTAGGTATGAGTGTCCAGAACAGACAACCCCAGGGCTCTTCTAGTTGATAATCTGGTACAGGTAGGCAGGAGAGAAGGAAGGAGGTGGCAGGGTGGGGGTGGAGGAGGTAGAGAAGGGGAGGGAAAGACAGAGAGAGAGAGAGAGAGAGAGAGAGAGAGAGAGATAAGCCAACAGGAGTTGATTCAGATTTGCCACTTACCATGTGACCATGGCAAATTGTTTAACCTCAGCCTTAGTGTCCTCATCTACAAAAGGATAATATAAGCTTAAGAGGATGTTAAAAAGAGGAGATATGTATGTTACAAATGCCTAGCAGTGAACCGGTGTTCAAAAACAGTATTATATTACATATATACGTGAATTATTAAGAAAGCATCAAATTGGGCAGCCCGAGTGACGCAGTGGTTTAGCACCACCTTCAGCCCAGGGCGTGATCCTGGAGACCCAGGATCGAGTCCCACATCGGGCTCCCTGCACGGAGCCTGCTTCTCCCTCTGCCTGTGCTTCTCTTGCTCTGTGTGTCTCTCACGATTAAATAAATAAAATCTTAAAAAAAAAAAAAAAGAAAGAAAGAAAGCATCGAATTCATGCACACTGACAAAAAAGTACAGGTCCCTGGCCAAGGTCTCAGTCATCATGTGGGAGGATAGACATTCGTAATACTTAGAAATTAGCAATGAGACTGTTTGGGCTGCTGATGTTCCCAGATAGTTGCTGCTCATCTCCAGAGATTGAGACCTTCTGAGCTAATGGATTGTTCTGAGACCTGAAAGACCAGATCAACTGGCAAAACTCCATATTTAAAATCTCCTGTTTTTTTATTTACTTGTAATAATGTATGATTTATGCCTCTGCGTACATTCCAAAAATATTTCTTCCAAGTAGGTACAATGCGAACTCTACTTGGTAGCATAATGTTTGGTACATGCTAAGTGCCCACTTAGTATTGAGTGGGTCCTTGATGGCCTTGTTAGGGTCAATGTGTTGTCCAAATGCTGATCTGGAAGGACCCTGGCCCCTATAGAAATTGGTGGTGTCCAATATAAGCCAAGGCCTTGTAACTACCACAGAAGGCTGGTTCCTATGATGACTCTAGCAGATAAATTCAAAACAATAGCTCTAGCAAAGACTAAGCTCAGAACAAGTTTTCATCAAACATCAACAAAAGTAGTCATAAAAAGTCAGATGGCAAGAAAACTTATGAACAAGTTGGAAATTAGGGTTTTATCATTCTGCAAATACAGGTGATTGGTATACTTCTGTTTTAGGAGAAGAAAAATTGCCCAACAAACTAAAGCTTTCTCTTTCATTTTCAGAAAGCAGTCATATACTAAATCTCACCTGTCAGAGGCTCCCCATTTAGGTGGAATGGTGGAAAACACAAGGGTTCTGTCTCCCAGTGAAGAAAGATTTGAATCCTAGTACTAAGACTTTCTATAGACACTGAAGGCAGCTACTTAGCCCTCCTGGACCGGAGGTTTCCCATCTGTAAATGGAAATAAATGGCCAGAAGCCCCAAAGCTATGTTCACAATACAAAGAGATTTAAATTAAGTGCTGAAAGGGAAAAACTACCAACCAATTAATTCTCTACCCGGGAATGCTATCATTCAGAATTAAAGGAGAGCTTAAGAGTTTTCAAGATAACCAAACCTAAAGAAGTTCTTTACCACTAAACCAGCCTTACCAGAAATATTAAAGGACTTCTCTAAACCAAAACTAAAAGGCACTAATTAATAATAAGAAAACACACAAAAATTAAAATTTCACTATAAAAAAATAAATAAAAGGTAGAGGATGAGCTACTTATAAAGCAAGTATGAAGGATAAAAGACAAATGTAGTAATTAAAAATACAATAATTAGTTCAGGTATACATAAAAAGATATAAAACATCATCAAAAATAGAAATTGGTGGGGAGGATCCCTGTGTGGCTCAGTGGTTAAGTGCCTGCCTTCAGCCCAGGGTCTGATCCTGGAGTCCTGAGATCGAGTCCTATGTCGGGCTCCCTGCATGGAGCCTGCTTCTCCCTCTGCCTGTGTCTCTGCCTCTCTCTCTCTCTCTCTCTTACTCTCATGAATAAATAAATAAAAATTTTAAAAAAAGAAATTGGTGGGAATAAAGATATAAGGCTTTGGAAAGTATTCACAATAACTTACTATCAACTTTTAAAAGATTGTTACATACATAAGATTTTATAAGGGAACTCCACGGTAACCACAAAGAAAAAACTTGTGAATACACAAAGAAATTAGAGAAAAAAAAATCTAAACATAATACTAAGGAAAACAATCAAACCACAAGGGAAGAGAGACAGAAGGAACAAAGAGGAACTACAGAAACCACCATAAAACAATTAACAAAATAGCAATAATTCATACTTATCAATAATTTCTTTAATTGTAAATTGACTAAATGCTCCAATCAAAAGAGTGTGGCTGAATGGACCAAAACATAAAAATAAAAATGGACAAGACCCTTCCACATGCTGCCTAGAAGAGACTCACTTCAAAACTAAAGACACAGACTGAAAATCTGAAAATGGAAATGAAAAGAAGCTGGGACAGCAATACTTAGACAAAACCAACTTTAAAACAAAGACTGTCACAAAAGACAAAGAAGGGCATTACATAATGGTAAAGAGATCAAGCAGACAAGACGGTACAACATTTTTAAATATTTATGTACTCAATATAAGAGCACGTAAATACATAAAACAAATATTAATGGAGATGAAGGGAGAAATAGACAGCAACACAATGATAGTAGGGAACTTTAACACTACACTTACCTTAATAGATAGATCATCCAGGCAGAAAAATCAATAAGGAAACGTAAGCCTTAAACAATACATTAGACCAGATGGACTTAATAGATATATACAGAACCCCTCATCCAAAAAGCAGAATACACATTCTTTTCAAGTACACATGGAACATTCTCCAGGATAAATCATATGTTAGGCCACAAAACAATATCAATAAATTTAAGTTTTAAATCATATCCAACTTCTTTTACAACTTTAACAGTATGAAACTGGAAATCAACTACAAGAAAAAAAACTGGAAAAAACACAAATAATTGGAGGATAAACAACATGCTATTAAACAATCAATGGGTCAACGAAGAAATCAAAGAGGAAACCAAAAATACCTTGAGACGAATGAAAATGGAAAACATGTCCCAAGATTCTGGGGATGCAGCAAAAGGAGTTCTGAGAGGGAAGTTCATAGCCATACGGACTACCTCAAGAAACACAAATCTCAATCTAACCTTACACCCAAAGGAACTGAAAAAAAGAAGAACAAACAAGGCCCAAAGTTGCTAAAAGGAAGGAATTGATAAAGGTTAGAAGCCTGGGTGGCTCAGCAGTTGATCTACATCATCAACTCAGGGCATGATCCTGGAGTCTCACGGGATCAAATCCCACATTGGGCTCTCTGCGGAGAGCCTGCCTCTCCCTCTGCCTATGTCTCTGCCCCTCTGTGTCTCTCACAAGTGAATAAATAAAATCTTTAAAAAAAGATAAGAATGGGAATAAATGAAATATAGACTAAAAAAAAGGAAACAAATAAAATGAAACTAAGAGCTGGTTCTTTGAAAAGATAAACAGAATTGACAAACCTTTAACCAAGTGAGAAAACCAAACAAATAAGATCAGAAATGAAATAGGAAAAAATACAACTGATACCAAGGAAATACAAAGCATTATAAAACTATAAATAATAATATGCCGACAAATTAGACAACCTGTAGGAATTTATCTATTTTTTTCTAAACATACTATCTTCCAAGACTGAATCATGAAAATATAGGAAATTGGAATATATTACCAGTAATGAAATACAAACACTCCTATAATCAAAACACTCCTGACAAACAAAAGTCCAGGTCCAGATGGCGTCACAGGTGAATTTTACCAAATATTTAAAAGAGTTAATATCTATCCTCCTCAAATTATTCCAAAATACTGAGAAAGAAGGAACACTTCCAAACTCATTTTATGAAGCTAGCAGTACCCTGATAACAAAAGCAGACACCACCACATAAATATTACATGCCAATATCCCTAATTAACACAGATGCAAAAATCCTCAAGATATAGCAAACCAAATTCAATAACACATTAAAAGGAGCATACTTTATGATCAAGTGGGATTTACTCCTAGGATGCAAGGATAGTTTAATATCCACAAAAACCAGTCAATAAATATGCCACATTAACAAAGCAAAGCATAAAAGCCATATAATCACCTCAAAAGATGCAAAAAAGCACTTGACAAAATTCAACATCCATTTAGGATAAATTTAAAAAAAAAACCTCTCAACAAAGTGGGAATAGAGGAAATGTACCTCAACATAAGAAAGGCCACATATGACAAGCCCACAGCTAATATCATATTCAACAGAGAAAAGCTAAAAGCTTTTCCTCTAAGATCAGGAACAAGACAAGAATGCCTATTCTCACCATTCTATTCAACATAGTACTGGAAGTCCTAGCCACAGCAATCAGACATGAAAAAAATAAAGGCATCCAAATTAGAAAGAAATAAGTAAAAGTATCACTATTTGAGGATGACATACTACATATAGAAAATCCTAAACTCTATCAAAAAACTATTAGAAGAAATGAGTTCAGTAAACCTCGAGGATATACAGAAATCTATTGTATATACTAACAAACAGAAAAAGAAATTAAGAAAACAATCCCATTTACAGTTTCATCAAAAACAATAAAATATGTAATAATTAATTTAATCTAAAAGGTGAAAGACCTGTATTCTGAAAACTAGACACTGATGAAAAATACTGAGGAACACACACACACACAGAGAGAAAAAGTATTCCATGCTAATGGATTGGAAGAATATTGTTAGAATGCTCCTACAATGCAAAACAATCTATAGATTTAATGCAATCCTCATCAAAATACCAATGGCATTTTTCACATAAGTAGAGTAATGCTATTTGTATGGAACAGAGAAGATCCCAAAGAGTCAAAGCAATCTTGAAAGAAGAAGAAAGGTTGGAGACATCACACTCTCTGATTTCAACCTATATACTAAACAAAGCTACAGTAATCAAAACAGTGTGTTACTGGCACAAAAATAGATGCATATCAATAGAACAAAATAGAAATCCCAGAAATAAATCCACACTTATATGGCCAACTAATCTATGACACTGGGGGAAAAAGGCAGTCTCTTCAGTAAATGGTGTTGGTTAGGCTGGACAGATACATGCAGAATAATGAAGCTTTTGTACAACATCTATAAAAATAAACTCAAAAATGGATTGAATTCTTAAAGCTAAGACTTGCAACCATAACACTCCTAAAATAAAAGAGAAGCAGTGAGCTCTCTGGCTTTGGTCTTAGTAATACTTTTTGGATAGGTCTCCTTACGCAAGGGCAACAATAAAAAAAAATAAAATGAGACTATATCAAACTAAAAAACTTTTCCACAGTAATAGAAACTATCAAAAGAATGAAGAGGCAACCTACTGAATGATGGAAGAGACTTACAAAACAATGTTGATATTCAAAATATATAATGAACTCCTACATCTCACTAACAATAAAACTCTGGGTAAAAAGTGGGCAGAGGACCTGAACCATTTTCCAAAGAAGACATACAGATAGCCCATAGGCACATGAAAGGATGATCAACATGACTAATCAACAGGGAAATTCAAATCAAAACTACAATGAGGCAGCACCTCACACCTGTCAGAATGGCTATTATCAAAAAGAAGAAGAAGAAGAAAAGAAGAAGAAGAAGAAGAAGAAGAAGAAGAAGAAGAAGAAGAAGAAGAAGAAGAAGAAGAAGAACAAGAAGAAGAACAAGAAGAAGAACAAGAAGAACAAGAAGAAGAACAAGAACAAGAAGAACAAGAAGGAGGAGGAGGAGGAGGAGGAGGAGGAGGAGAAAAGAAATAAGTGTTGGCAAGGATGTGGAGAAAAGGGAACCCATGTACACCATTGGTGGAAACATAAATTGGTGTGGAAAACAGTATGGAGATTCCTCAAAAACTAAAAACAGAACTACCATAGGATCCAGTAATTCCACTTCTCTGTATTTACCCAAAGAAAATGAAAACACTAATCCAAAAAAATATATGTATCCCTCCTACATTCATTGCAGCTTTGTTGACAATAACCAAGATATGGAAGCAATCCAAGTGTCCATCAATACCTGAATGAAGATGTGTTATTTATATATATACACACACACAATATTATTCATCCTTAAAAAAGAATGAAATCTTGTCATTTGTAACAACATGGATGGATCTAAAAGGTATTATGCTAAATTAAGTCAGACAGAGAAAGACAAATATCCTATGGTGTCACTTATATGTGGAATCTGAAACATAAAACGAACAAAACAGACTTATATACAGGAAAAGCTGGTGGTGGCCAGAGGGGAGGGGGCAGTGGGATGAGGAAAATACATGAAAGAGATTAAGAGGTACAAATTTCCAGTTATAAATAAGTCATGGGATATAATGTTCAGCATAGGGAATAATATTTTGTATGGTGACAGATGGTAACTAGACCTATTGAGGTGATCATTTTGTAATGTATAAAAATATCAAATCACTATGTTGTATACCTGAAACTAATATAATATTGTATGTCAATTATAATTCAATAAAGAAAGATTTAATGTGTAATAGGAAAATTTAAGGTGAACTGAAAGATACTTCCTACTCAAGGAACAATTGGGCTTTGTTTGATATTTTGGGGTTTTTCTTTCTTTGTGTTGTGGTTAATAGAAAGCTCTATTTTTTAAAGGAAGACCTTTTAGTTTCAGCTCAACATATCTTCGGAAAGTAAACTCTTGGGACCTTAAGACAATAACCAAGGTCTCTTAACTGAAACTAAAATACCTAAGAGGGAATAAGCTGGAACTTGAGAGCTGACTTTCAAGCCTACTTACACAAAGTTCAATACAAGAAGTAGCTTTCTAACAATGGAAGTTTTCTCAACAGTGGAATGCCTTCTTTCATCACTACTGTGACTCTCCTCTCTCCTCTGGGCATCTTCTGGGATGCTATCGAGACAGATTCTGGAACCACAAGGAAGGCTGATTGTAGGGTCCTTATCTACACACTGTTAATACTTAGAGGCACACACCAGTGAGTATTTAAGGTGCTGCCCACTGCACATGGAGAGCTGGGGAAAGGGAACTCAGCCTAACTATGTTTTCTTGCAAATTAGGTGCCGTGACAACTCAGTCACTGAAACATACAGACACAGTATCCGTGCTTAATTAACAAGCTGGAGAAAACAAATGCTAATAATTGATTTATGCATGAGAATGAGGCATTGGAAAAATACCCAGCAGAGCTGTGCCTGCCAGTTCCCTCTTTGGGGCAATGATTAGCATAGCAGAGCTCCCAGAAGAAACTTCTACAGAAACAAGAGTAGGTGCTGCCATTGAGGGAGTGAAGCACATGAGGATGGAGGTTGCCCCAGCCAACCCAGCCTTATTCAAGGTGTCTGTGGCAAATCAGGAAGCTGTAAGGGACCTTTGCAAGTCCCAAAAGGAGAATCACAGCACAGACTTCCAGGGTGTGGGAGCAAAGGCATACTCTCCTCAGTGACATCTCTTCTTCTGAGAAGCCGCCCCTGGCTTCTAATAAGGCCTTGACAAAGAGTACACAACTAACCAGGAGATATCAAGTGACCATGGGACCTGAATTGCCTGTCACGAACTGGGTGCTCTCTGAACCGTCAAATCAATAAAGTTGAATATGCACTATAGTACCCTATCATCAAAAGGAAGAAGCATATTTGAGAAGCTGGAATCTCAATGGACCTGCCCAAAAGGAGCTGGGACCACAGATAGTCTGTTGCTGGAGATACCAGTGGAAGTCACCATAAGCCTTCAAGTCCAGGTTCTCCAGGCAATACACAGTCCCCATCTAGCTGCTATGTTATATGAGGACCAGCATTTCTCATATAAAGTAGCAGGGTGGTGGTTCTCACCTGGTGACAATTTTGCCCCCAATGTCTGAAGATAATTTTGAGTGTTACAAGTGGAGGATGCTAAGGCATCTGGTGGGCAGAGGCCAGGGATGCTGTTAAAAACCCTCCAATGCACAGGGCAGCACCTTTACAGCCCAATGAAAAATTATATCACCAAAAAGATCTAAGAATGGCAAAGTTGAGAAAACCTGTTATAGAAGAAAAGAGAGAAAATAAAGGAAATCAAAGATTAACATACACCCAACAAAAAACACATGCACATATATAAACTTCATTTCTGTAACTACTTACACAGTATTATAATCAATATTCTTTTACTACCCATCACCCATTGCTTCTATGTGCACATTAATACTCCTGGGCTCAGGGAATGGTGCCTTTTCCAGATTTTCAAATTTTATTGCCAAAATAGTGTGAGTCCCTGCTCACGTACTTATGAGATCCCAGAAAGGAGTATTTTTTGGCTCAAGGTCATTTTCATCTGTGCAATAAAAATACTTTGCATTTTCACTATATTCTGATTCCACATTTGTTAATTTGGTAGTAGAATAACTCCTTTCATTTAATTAATATTTACTGAGCACTTACTATGTGTCAGATGCTATGCTAGTGGACATTACAAGGTAAAGAGGCCAACTTTTTGCCTGTCTTCATGGAACTCACACACTACAGTTCTCCGATTATCACCTTCATTGCAGGCTTCCTGAAGTGGGAGACCAGAACTCATACCTCCTCTGATTCTTTCCCCCAGACTCTGTAGTTCCCTCAGGTTGTCTCTGGCCCTGGGCCTAACCTGCCCAGAAGGTAATGTTTGGGGAAAGTATCATGTAACATCCCATTGTTTCTCATGGTCTCCAGAAGCTTATTCAACCTTCGCCATTCTGTTCCTGGGTTGTGAGTTGCCCTCTACTTCTCTACTTAGCCTGGGACTCAAACAATGCACCAGAGAAAGGCCAAGTGCACACAGTTAAAATGAAAAGAAAAACATCAATATCCATCATGAGACCAGAATACCCTTGCTCAAATTTGTAGAGTCCCCTAACCTAATATTCTTCTACTGCCATCCCAGAGTAGAAGAGCTTTCCTCTGAGGGTCCTTGGATCATTCCATGGTGCGAGCTTCTAGCATGAGCCAAAGCTGAGTGCACTTCTGACCTTCAGTGTGTCTAGGATGTCTGGTAACTCAGAATGGCAATTTGCCAGAAGCCCTTCTCCATGAGGGTCCTAGAATTCACCTGGGAAAGAATTCCGGGGAAATTGGAAAGAATTGTTCTGGGAGCCCCACTTAAAGAGGAGATGCTTACATGGGCATCTTAATTTGCTCATTGGTTCAACTTCCATTCCTTCCATTGCCTTCTCATTCTCATAAACAGTACCTTCTGTGTTAGTTATTACCTACTGGCTTCCTATCATCTATATTTTTTAATCTGTGGTTAATATGCTGAAATGACAGACATCCCACCATCCACTTTAACCCAGAACACTTCACACTATCCCTTGGTGGTTCGGGGTACACTTAGAATTTTAGGGTTTTTCCACTTTTTTTGTGTTCATTCATCATTTATTCAGGAAATATTTGAGCATCTACTCCTGTGCTAGGTACTCTTTTTGGCATGTGGGACACTTGGAGTTTGCATATACAGAGAAAGCAGTGACAGAAAATAAATTAGAAGAACAAACAATGGAAGCAGGGTGAGGGATAGAGAGTGACTGATATGGGGGCAAGGTAGTACAGAGGCCAAAGAAGTCTATCTGAAAAAGGAAGGGACAGAAAGACCTAAACAAAGTGAGGGAGAAGCCATACAAAATACAGGGAGAGTGCATTTAAGCAGAGGTTAGAGCGAGTGCAAAGGTCCTGAGGCAGGAACAAGCTTGGCATGTTTTAAGGACAGGGGCAGCTGGAGCAAAGTTAGCCCAGTGGCCTGTTATAAGGTCAGAGACATAGACAGGACGCAACTCATATCAAGCCACATGAGCCCACAGCAGAGTTGGATCTTATTTTGAGTATAATGGGAAACAGAGGAACTTGAGTGAGGAAGTGGCATGCCCTTTCATGTCAGTCTGATCTCCATGAGGAAGATTACCTAAAGGGAACCAAGAGGGTGGGCAGGGAGACCACACAGGAAGCAATGGCAGGCGCATAAGAGAGACATTGGTAACTTGGGCTGGTGGAGAAGAAGATATGATATCAGATTTAGCATATAATCTTAATGATAGCAGTGATAGAACTTGCTGGTTAGACAAGGAGGGAGGAAGAGAGGGAAAGAGAGGGTGAGGGAGAGGAGAGAGAAAGAAAGAAGAGAGAGAGAGAGAAGCATGAAGGATGAGGGCTGGGATTTGGCCAGAGCAACCAGCGGGGTCCATTACTACAGTGGAGAAACCTGTTGGGGGAGCTGTTTGGGAGAACATGTCAGGATCCAGGATGGAGTGTCTGGTCTTGTTGACAGACACCTAGTATTGTGAGGGGTCAGCATGCAGAGGTAAATTCAGGAGTCATCAGCATTTACACAAAACTTAAAGCCATGGGCTGAATGCGAAGTCCAAAGATTCAGTCAGATTAGATAGAGATCAGGAGGCAAATGAGAGAGAAAAGGAAGTGCCCATGACATGGGAGAAAAACCAGGTGTGGAGTCTTGGATGGAAGTTTTTTTTTTTTTTTTTTTAAGGTAATTCAAGGGGGAGAGGGCTTCAACCCTACTAGTAATGTTTTCAGTCACAAACAGGACAGCATTCTGGCCTTTTCCCACCTTTAATATGGATGACATGTTTTATTATAAAATGTTTATAGCAAAGGTGGCAGTGATCAACTATTTTAATGCTGCTGAGTGCTCAAGTATGACAAGCAGGAGAGTTAACCTACTGTACCTGGCAAACGGACTCTCCCTGGTGGTCAGGACAAGAACAGTTCAAAAGGAGGACTGCAGACAAGAGCCCTCCGAGAATGGATGAAGAACAGAAGCCAAGGAAGTAACAACACTGGAGATGGACAACTCTCTTGAATTCTGCTGTACAGCGGGACAAAGAACTGGAACATGAGCTCAGGAGAGACTTGGGGCCAAGGAAGTTTAGGGGTTTTGTCTGCTGTTTCAGATTGTCATTGAGTTGAGCAAGAATTACAGCACATTTGTAGGCCAGTAGAGAAGACCTAACCAATCATCCAGGAGCAAAGGGATAAAGGCAGCATCCTTGGATAGACAAGAGAGAGAAGAAGATCTAGACTATAGGTAGAGGCATCAGCCTTAATTCAATAGGGCAGCGATTGTACCGTTATACAAGATGGAGGCAGAGCACAGGGCTCTCCAAAGCAAGCAGGTTAACAGATTTGGTGATGGACAAACATAGTCTTGTTCTGATTCCTTCTATTTTCTTGGGAAAATGAAAGGTAGGGTTGTCAGTTGACAAGATAGGGGAAGTGCCTTTGGTTACAGAGAGAACAAGCAAAATATAAGAGAGAATCTTAGACTTGAAAAGTAATTTAAGTAAGAATACAGAGAAGCACCAGACAGAGTGGACAACTCACTTAAGCCCAGCAGTATCAACTTAATTGCACTGGTTTCTCCAGCCACTTCACTGCTTGTGGGCTAGGATAAAGGAACAGACTGGAGTTGAAATAGCATAGATATGAAGGAAAGGGTGAGTCATAACGAAGTTTAAGATCTAAGTAAGTCCTTGGACTTGAGCACAGATCAAGTCCTCTGGCCTCATGGTGAGTTCCCTTCAGGACTTTCTCTTTCCTAAAAACCTCAGTGTAGGACCAGCCCAATCTGTTAGGGAAGTCCTTAATACTATTAACCTTAAAGGGAAAGGGTTGGGTCTATTTTCCCAGGAAGCTCCTCAGTCCTCTATGTGCCCACCTCTTTCCCAGGGACCAGGTCTAATCCATAAAGGAATACAGGAAAGGGCAAACATCACCAAGCCACAAAAGCTGGGATATACCTCAGCCTCCAAGCAAATAGGGGCCTCTGGTGAGGATTTCCCCTTGGGTATTCAAAAAAAAATATGTCTGCTTTATCACTCTGACACTGAGGTGGGCTAGAGGCCTTGCATTAGCAGGTGGAGGCATGAGCTAGTGAAAAACAAATGATCCACTTGTTCCTCTACCTGCTAAAGCTCACAGAAACTTGAGTTGCACTCTTCATTTCAACAGAACTCAACAAAACCAACCAGCCACTGTGCTTTAATAAAATTGACTTTAATAGACACGGCCAACAAGCACATGAGAAAATGCTCCACATCACTTGCCATCAGGGAAACACAAATCAAAACCACAATGAGATACCACCTCACACCAGTGAGAATGGGGAAAATTAACAAGACAGGAAACAACAAACGTTGGAGAGGATGTGGAGAGAGGGGAACCCTCTTGCACTGTTGGTGGGAATGTGAACTGGTGCAGCCACTCTGGAAAACTGTGTGGAGGTTCCTCAAAGAGTTAAAAATAATACTACCCTACAACCCCACAATTGCACTGCTAGGGATTTACCCCAAAGATACAGATGCAGTGAAATGGCACCCCAATATTTATAGCAGTAATGTCCACAATAGCCAAACTGTGGAAGGAGCCTCGGTGTCTATTGAAAGATGAATGGATAAAGAAGATTTGGTCTATATACAATGGAATATTACTCAGCCATTAGAAACGACAAATACCCGCCATTTGCTTCAAGGTGGATAGAACTGGAGGGTATTATGCTGAGTGAAATAAGTCAATCGGAGAAGGACAAACATGATATGGTCTCATTCATTTGGGGAATATAAAAAATAGTGAAAGGGATTAAAGGGGAAAGGAGAGAAAATGAGTGGGAAATATCAGTGAGGGTGACAGAACATGAGAGACTCCTAACTCTGGGAAATGAACAAGGAGTAGTGGAAAGGGAGGTGGGCGGGGGGCATGGGGTGACTGGGTGACGGGCACTGAGCAGGGCACTTGATGGGATGAGCACTGGGTGTTATGCTATATGTTGGCAAATCGAACTCCAATAAAAAAATATACACAAAAAACCCGACTTTAGCCTTGGCTTAAAAATATTGTTATTCACGTGCAGGAAAGAGAAGAACTGGTACAAAGACAGCTAAGGTTTGACTTTGGCAGAGAAGAGGAAAAGGATGTGAAGATCAGCAGACAACTACATAAAGCACTGGTTGTGTGTGTCTGTGTGATTGATAGGCTAGCCCCTAAAAAACTACTACAGAGATTGGCTCCAGTGCTTCCAGCTCTTAACTCTGTCTACCACACCCCCAGCCAGCCAGGGCCCTGGACAGAGCTCCCTGTCAAGGGCACACTTGCCCTGCCTTTCCAGCCAGCACCCTACACCCCCCTCCCCAGGTCCAATCAGATCCAATTTCCACTTCTTCTGAGCACTCGTTGGAGACCAGCTAACTTGACAAATTAATTCAAGCTAATGCAAATCATGGCTTAATAAGTTACCCTTTCCAGACAACATTTACATTTTTTAAAGTAGCTTTGGATGCTTACATCCAAAGGAGTATTGTAGCAGGCCAGCATAGGAGACTTTGGAAAAATGGTAGCACCTTTCCCAGGCCTCTCTGAGGTCAGACATGGGAGGTCCCATCTGCTCCTCCTAATCATCAAATACCTCACAGGCCAAGAGGCAACGACGTCACTTCTTTCTCTAAAACCTGGGGATTTCTATCTTAAGAAAATATGCTTATAATGCACTTGGCTAATGCCTGTATTACTCTAATATATGCAGATGAGATTCTTCTGTGCAATCAAAAGAAATCTATGATAGTGATTTGTTTAATTTCTTCTGCACCAGAGAATGAGTTCCCTGAGGGCAGAAGGAGAAAGAAAAGGAGGCACCTACCCATGGCCAGCACAGAAGACCTCTGCCCAGGACTACAGCCTTGCCCAAACCACTGTAGGATTGGTCTGGGTGCCAGGCAAGAAGTTATCAGAGAAGGCCTGCTCCTCTGTACTCCTGAGAGAAGCTCCCGGAAGACCCAGCTACAGAAGGAAGTTCTATGTGTGCCATGTAACTCCTACCTCATCAGAAAACTTTTTGGGGTTCTGTGAGTCTCTGCATCAGGGAACCAACCTTGTTGATTCTCAATGTTTGTTATAAGAAGCCCTAACCGAAGCCTGGTGCAGATATGGCAGTTAAGACTCAAACAACAGCTTCCCCAAACTTCTCTCAGCTTTCCTTGATATATAAAGCAAACAAAATCCAGCTTCTGCTTTTCTAGATGCTCATCACCCCAGAATGGAGAGAGGCTCCAAAGGAAGCAGACATGGGAATAAGGGCAGGGTGACTGCCCAAGAGGCCCGTGGATAGCCTGAAGACCCAGAATGAGCAGCAAGAAGGGAAGGGGGTGCTCATGCAAAGACTGTGAACTCTGTGGCCTCCACAAGCACTCACCACTCACTCACCCATCCATTCATACCATCATTCATTATTGTTTAGCTAGAGAAACCAGTAGGCAGCCACATTCCTGGACAAAACTGATGACTTCCCAAAGGCGTCGGACACATGGGTCTTCCAAGTAGATGAAGTCCCCACTCATCAGTGAGCTGGATCATGGTATTACTGAGAGTAATGTGTTTGTCTTTGGGGGTTAAGGCAGAACCCAGTGCTTGAGGACAAAGCAAAGAGCTGCCACCTGGTTCCCACTCAGAGGTGGAGAGCCAGAAGCACTTATCACTGTCTCCATCCCCAGCCAGACTCCCTTGTTCCTTCTACAAACACAATGCTCTCTGGAGTTAATCTTCCACTAAATGTCTCCATGCTTCTGGAACTTCTGTTACAGCCCTTTCCTCCCTCAGGCAGACACTGCCACCTGCAAACACAGATTAACTCACCACAGCATTTTTTCCCCTATACTTCCTCATGCTGGTGTGGTTTTCCTACATCCCCTTTTGTCAAAAGCCCCATTCAGCTTCCCTTGCCTTCCTTCCAAATCAGCTTGGCGTACTAAGCTTCCCTCCAGCACATAGCCCCTCCGAAGGCTCTTCTCTGCATACATCCTCATCTCAAGGATTCTCTCCGGTTTCTGTTTCTAGTATATGGTTTCCACTTGCCAGTTCTCAGATACCAACACTTGCTTTGAATCCCTTTCTTGCTTCTGCTGCCCCCCAGGGTTCAATCTGTCAAACTTTACCTTGATCCTGGCACACCCATGCCCTTAGAAGTGGACATGCACACATACCCCACAGATGCCCCAGTTATACAAAACCCAGATGTTAGCCCCTCTGGATTCTCATTTCCAGGGGCCTCAGGTCAGATCACAGCTCCATACCCCAACCTTATCCTAGGAGGGGAAGTCACATGCACACCTCTCAATGCCTCTTTTCTTCTGGAAATGGAAGAACACAAGCACTTCTAGGGTTTGCTTTACTTCTTTAGGATGCAGAGAACAGAAGATTGTAGATCAGTATCCTAAGTTCATGAAAGGTAATTCCACAGGTTGCCTGCCAAGGCCCCAAGTCTTCTACCACCCCTTCCATTATATTTCCAGCAATTGCCCCTTGCCTTTCATCTGTCTCTAAGGCTGTGCAATCACTAAGCTTCACAAAGAAGAGCTAACTCAAGGCTGAATGTTGACCCAGCACTGCCCTGCAGATTTCTCCTAGAAGTCTGCGATGGAGCCAGGGCCAGGAGATGAAGTTCCAAACACAAACAGCTCAAGCCTCCTTTCCCCAGTACTGTGTTGCCTTAATAGATTTTTTTTAGACTTTTTAACTTTTTAACTTTAAGTGCAGAGAGAGCTGGATAAATCTATTCTACTTTTTATGATAAATCATCCTCCCTTATTATTAGATTTAAAGGAAGAGTGCTGGGGTTCAGGGCAGACTGCCCCAGAATGAGTCACTTTAGCATTTTGGATTTTTTTTGAGCTAAAGACAGTGAAGGCCCAACAGACTCAGAAGATCTTTATACTTCCCCCTGAATGGCTTAAAAGAATTTAGATAGGCTGATCTGTATCAAGAAGAAACTGATTGCCAGAGATAACTTTTTACATCAGGTGACTTACTTGCCTGTCATAGCAAAGATTTGTTTACCAATATTTGCTCTTCCCATCTTCTTTTAAATTGCTTTCCTCTGCCTTGAAGCCCAGACCGCTATCCCCCTCCTCTTTAGCTTAGGGTGGCATATAAGCTTCAACTACTTCTTGGAGCGACTCCTATCTTGGGAGTTACCATACATATGAAATTGATTTGGGGGGGGGGGCTTTTTTCCTGCCAATCTATCTCATGTAAATTTAATTATTAGACCAGTTGAGGAACACAGAAAGGGAGAAAAGTTTTTATACCCTTGAAAAGGGAGTAATGAAATACGGACAATTCTCATTTAAAATACTGTATGGGGATCCCTGGGTGGCGCAGCGGTTTAGCGCCTGCCTTTGGCCCAGGGTGCGATCCTAGAGACCCGGGATCGAATCCCACGTCGGGCTCCCGGTGCATGGAGCCTGCTTCTCCCTCTGCCTATGTCTCTGCCTCTCTCTCTCTCACTGTGTGCCTATCATGAATAAATAAAAATTAAAAAAATAAAGTTGTTTAAAAAAATAAAATAATAAATAAATAAATAAATAAATAAATAAATAAAATACTGTATGGCTGGCTGTCCTAACTCATACCTTCCCTCACATGCCCCTACATATAAAAATCACAGGGAAAAATCAAAGACACCCCTCAAAAAATCATAAAAACCATGACTTACTATTAGCCTACTGCTTGAATTCAGGAGAAGCCTCTGCTCCTACCAGGTGAGTGAGGATGGGAGTGTGAAACAGGTGGTGAAGCCAGGCCCCCACCCAAGAAAAAAGGAGTCTCCTTCCTTCAACACTACCAGTTGGGCTCTCCAGAAAGCACAAGGGTGAAAATTTGGAAGCAAAACTGTTATAAGAAAATGCTCCCGGGGGCACCACCAGAGGTAATGAGCAAAGCAGGATTATCAAAGAGAAATTGTACTATGATGTAGGTACCCCCCTCTAAAGCTGAAATGGCCCTTCAGAGTCTGCCCAGCTGGGCAAGAGGAACAAGCCTTTTTATCCCCACATCAACCAGTCACTGAAAGCAGGCTGTCCCCAGAAGGGAGCATGACAATGGGTGAAGCAGCTCCAAAGAAGGCTGATAGCTGAGGGCTGTCTGCAGACTATACTTCCAACAGCTGCAGGAATATATCTTTCACCTGAAGGGGCCCCTGGGCAGAACAGCACACTGTCCACTGCAGTATTTCTGCCTCTTCTCCTGGATCAGACATGGAACATCTGAATTAGCCAGGAAATCGCATTGATAGCACTCTTGAGGCAGCTGAGGTACAGTCCTTCCTCGTTTCCCTGTATTCCAAGAGCTAGAATTCCTAATTAAATGACCTAGCCGGGGAGCATGGTGTCCTTCAATGTGCAAGCAGGAGGCAGTAACAGGTAGCAATGCATTCTGGATTATACTTTGCATCTGCTGAAAGCTTTTGAGACATGGGGCTCAAATAGAAGAACTCCCACTCTGTCCCCACCTCAGCCCTACCTAAATGCTCATTAGACAATATACAAAACCATAATGAGCATAGTTAACAATAAAGATTCTCACCTATACACATGCCCCTGACATTTTTTTAAATTGAAACATAATGGGGCATTTTAGCTAGGTCAGAACAGACTAATAGGCTGACACGTGGAGTCAGGACACATGTCCTCCTCCAGACCTTCCAGAACATGTCTGCATGCCCTAGGCAAACAGGCCTCCTAACTGTTGGTCCTAGGATGTTCTAAGAGCTTCTCAATTGTTGCAGAAGGCTCAAAAATACTTAAAATAAGCTCACAAGTACATCTCTTGAATTTTGTAGAACTTTGGGAGAGCCCAGTGGGAGAGACAAGGGCATTAATGCTTAGTTCTGCTTTGGAAATGCACACTGACAGAACTGGACAGGAGCAGAGGAAGGTGACCTCCACATAAGCCAGAAAGACAGGCCTCCACATATGTCAGGCCATAGAGACTGACAGCCCAGAGGATGTCAGTGATGGTACCTTAGGCAGTGCCCTTGGGCAGCACTGGTATAGGCAGTGTGAGGCTATCTGTAAGAGAATAGCAACAGTTAATGGAACAGGGATGATTAGAGCTGTAGGAATTGGCTCTGATTTAATGTGAAACAAACATCTGGGAGCCCAAGAGTTTCTGACTGGATTCAGAAATTGGTGAGACCTGTGGGACAGTGAGGCTGAAATGCAAGTATCCCTAGAGATGGTCACAATGGGGCTCAGAAGAAAGTTTCCTGCCAATAGTATGCTGAAGCATGATGCACTGAAAATTTAGGGTGCTCTTATGAATTAAAGAGCACCCTAAATTATGTAGGGTATTGTATTATGTAAAAACTCACCAATAAATAAAATCTAGGACCTTCTAATTATTTAAGGATGAACTTAACAATCATATGATCATCTAGTCAAAAAAAAAATGTTGCCTACAGAGGAATAGAAACTGAGCTGACATCAGGCTTCGTTCCAACTTTAAGAGGCAGAAGAAAATGAGATTTTCACAAGGAAATATTCTCACCGGTAAAAAGATAAAATAAAATAAAATAAAAATTACAAAGCAGGGACATCTAGGTGGTTCAGTGGTTGAGCATTTGCCTTCAGCTCGGACGTGATACCAGAGTCTAGGGATCTCATCCCTCATCGGACTCCCCAAGAGGAGCCTGCTTCTCCCTCTGCTTTATGTCTCTCCCTCTCTCATGAATAAATAAATCATTAAAATCTTTTTAAAAATTGCAAAGCATTGTGGAGATTAAAAGTGGCTGAAGTGAAAAAAAAAAATAAAAAAAAAAAATAAAAATAAAAAAAAAGTGGCTGAAGTGGGGATCCCTGGGTGGCGCAGCGGTTTGGCACCTGCCTTTGGCCCAGGGCGCGATCCTGGAGACCAGGGATCGAATCCCACATCGGGCTCCCGGTGCATGGAGCCTGCTTCTCCCTCTGCCTGTGTCTCTGCCTCTCTCTCTATCTCTCTGTGACTATCATAAATAAATAAAAATTTTAAAAAAAACAAATATTGGAAGGTAATATCCAATATTTAAAAAAATAAAAAAAAAAAAAAAATAAAAGTGGCTGAAGTGTTAGAGTGCTAATTTCTACTCTTCCACAATAGAATATCATTAGATAACTTTATTTCAAAACTAAACAGCTTTAATGAAAACACTAATTTGAAAAGATATATGCACCCCTACACTTATTGCAGCATTAGTTATAATAGCCAAGATATAGAAGGAACCTAAGTGTCTACCAACAGATGAAAGGATTAAGCAGATGTGAGATAAACATATAAAGGAATATTACATATCTATAAAAAAGGATGAGGGATTTTGGTTGTGTGTGTGTGTGTGTTTCTTCAAGGGGGGGGGGAACCATTTGCAACAATGTGGGTGGACCTAGAGGGTATTAGGCTAAATGAAATAAATCAGACAAAGACAAATATGACATGATTTCACTCATGTAGAATCTAAAACACAAATAAAAAACAGAATCAGACCTATAAAATACAGAGAACAGACTGACGGTTGCCAGAGGGAACAGGGGTAGGGAAGTAAAATGAGTGAGGAAGAGCAAGAGATACAGCCTTCCAGTAATGGAATGAATAAATTACAGGCATTCAAGGTACAGCATAGGAATGTAGTCAATGATATTGTAATAGCACTGTAGGGTGATGGATGGTGACTATACTCGCAGTGAGCATAGCACAAGGTACAGAGTTGTGGAATCACTTTGATGTACACCTGAAACTAATATAACATTATGTAATAATTATACTAAAAATTTTTTAAACAAGATATTTAAAAAGAAAAAGTTATATAATCCAATACCCAGCCAAATATTCTTCAATGTGTAAAGGAAAGATATGCAAAGATTTTATAAATATATTCCATTATTTCCCTTTTGTAAAAAATAAATATATGTAAGGATATATAACATCCTACCTAATGCAATAAAAAATAAAGATGTACAAATTGGGAAGGAAGAAATAAAACTGCCTTTGTTCACAGATGACATTTATGTAGAAAATCCAAAAGGAAAAAAAAATCACCACACTCTTGGACATAATAAGTGATTAAATACAGCAAGGCTGCACAACACAGGATTCATATGTAAAAGTCAATTGTGAGAGGCGGGGCAAGACTGCAGAAGAGTAGGGTCCCCAAGTCACCCATCCCCACCAAATTACCTAGATAACTTTCAAATCATCCTGAAAACCTATGAATTCGGCCTGAGATTTAAAAAGAGAACAGCTGGGGTCCCTGGGTGGCGCAGTGGTTTGGCGCCTGCCTTTGGCCCAGGGCCGATCCTGGAGACCCGGGATCGTGTCCCACGTCCGGCTCCCAGTGCATGGAGCCTGCTTCTCCCTCTGCCTATGTCTCTGCCTCTCTCTCTCTGTGTGTGTCTATCATAAATAAATAAATAAATCTTTTAAGAGAGAGAGAGAGAGAACAGCTGGAATGCTACAGTGAGAAGAGTTCACGCTTCTATCAAGGTAGGAAGATGGGAAAAAAATAAATAAAAAAGCATCCAAGGGGGAGGGGCCGAGTGAGCAGCCAGGCTAAGGCCCCCTGGAGAGAGCCCCCAGGACAGGAGAGCCCAGGCCGGAGAAGCAGGAGCTTCACCAATCTTCCCGGACGGACGCGCAGGCGCTTGCAGGGAGCTCGGGCAAGATACCCGGAGGGGCGCGGATGCCCTCAGGTTCCCAGGGGCACTAACAGAGGACCTGCGCCCGGGGGGAGAGAGCCACACACCACAGCCAAGCTCCCTAAAGGGCTGCAGTGCGTCCCCAGCGAGCCCAGGAGCAGCTCTGGGCGGAGGCTCCGCGCCGAGGGGGCTGCGCGCCTGGGAACGTGATTCCCGCGGCGCAGGCCCTGGAGCCCAGGGCGCCGGGGACACAGCCCAGGATCCTGCGCTCCCCCGGGACAGGCGGAGGCCGGGAGGACACAGGACAGCAAGGACACTCCTGCCGCCGGGCGGCCCCGAGATATGCAGGTCAGCGCCCCTCCGCCCCCGGTGCATCCAGGCCCCTGCTGACTGGGAGACTGCGGTAGTTACTGTGCGAGCTGACTCCAGAGCTGGAGAAAAGGCCACCACCACTTTTGTTGTTCCTCCGGGTGTCACCTTGTGCCTGAGACAGAGCGGGGCCACCAGGGAGCAGGGGCCTCACAGGATAAACAGCTCCGACTGAGCCCTACACCTGGCAGGGGGCTGGGTATCTCCCCCAGGTGCACATACCTGAGAATCAGCACAGGAGGCCCCTCCCCCAGAATACCAGCTGGAAGGACAGGGGAAGAGCAAGTTCTTGACCAAGCAAAACTAGAAAGTTCCAGGGGGAGTCTAGGGACTTACAGTATATAGAATCAGAGGATACCCCTCCTTGTTTTTTTGAGGTTTTTTTGTCCCACCCCCAATTTTTTTTCTTTTTTTCCTTTTTCCAGTACAACTTGTTTTTAGCCACTCTGCACTGAGCAAAATGATTAGAAGGAAAAAAAATCACCGCAAAAGAAAGAATCAGAAACAGTACTCTCTCCCACAGTTACAGAATTTGAATTACAATTTGATGTCAGAAAGCCAATTCAGAAGCACAATTATAAAGCTACAGGTGGCTCTCGTAAAAAGCATAAAGGATTCAAGAAACTTCATGACTGCAGAATTTAGATTTAATCAGGCCGAAATTAAAAATCAATTAAATGAGATGCAATCCAAACTGGAGGTCCTAATGACAAGGGTTAACGAGGTAGAAGAAAGACTGAGTTGACATAGAAGACAAGTTGACGGCAAGGAAGGAAACTGAGGAAAAAATAGAAAAACAATTAAAAGATCATGAAGATAGTTTAAGGAAAATAAATGACAGCCTCAGAAGGAAAAGTCTACATTTAATTGGGGTTCCAGAGGGCGCCGAAAGGAACAGAGGACCATAAAGTGTATTTGAACACACTCATAGCTGAGAATTTCCCTAACTTGAAGAGAAGCAGGCATTCAGATCGAAATAGAGAGATCCCCCCTAAAATCATTAAAAACCGTTCAACACCCTGACATTTAATAGTAAAACTTGCAAATTCCAAAGATAAAGAGAAGATCTTTAAAGCAGCAAGAGACAAGAGATCCCTAACCTTTGTTGGGAGAAGTATTAGGTTAACAGCAGACCTTTCCACAGAGAACTGGCAGGCCAGAAAAGGCTGGCAGGATATATTCAGGGTCCTAAATGAGAAGAACATGCAGCCAAGAATACTTTATCCAACAAGGCTCTCGTTCAAAATAGAAGGACAAATAAAGAGCTTCCAAGATAGGCAGAAACTGAAAGAATATGTGACCACCAAACCAGCTCTGCAAGAAATATTAAGGAGGACTCTGTAAAAGAAAGAGGAAGCCCAAGGAAACAATCCACAAAAACAGGGACTGAATAGGTATCATGATGACACTAAATTCATATCTTTCAATAGTAACTCTGAATGTGAATGGGCTAAATGAACCCATCAAAAGGCGCAGGGTTTCAGACTGCATAAAAAAGCAGGACCCATCTATTTGCTGTCTACAAGAGACTCATTTTAGACAGAAGGACACCTACAGCCTGAAAATAAAAGGTTGGAGAACCATTTACCATTCAAATGGTCCTCAAAAGAAAGCAAGGGTAGCCATCCTCATATCAGATAAATTAAAGTTTATCCCAAAGACTGTAGTGAGAGATGAAGAGGGACACTATATCATACTTAAAGGACCTATCCAACAAGAGGACCTAACAATTATAAATATTCATGCTCCGAATGCGGGAGCTGCCAACTATATCAATTAATAACCAAAGTTAAGACATACTTAGATAATAATACACTTATACTTGGAGACTTGAACACAGCACTTTCTATATTTGATAGATCTTCTAAACACATCTCCAAAGAAACAAGAGCATTAAATGATACACTGGACCACTGGACCAGATGGATTTCACAGGTATTTACAGAACTTCACATTCAAATGCAACTGAATACACATTATTCTCAAATGAACATGGAACTTTCTCCAGAATATACCACGTACTGGGTCACAAATCAGGTCTTAATTGATACCAAACGTTTGGGATCGTACTCTGCATATTTTCAGACCATAATGCTTTGAAACTAGAACTAAAACCACAAGAAGAAGTTTGGAAGGATTTCAAACACATGGAGGTTAAAGACCATCCTGCTAAAAGATGAAAGGGTCAACCAGGATATTAGAGAAGAATTTAAAAGATTCATAGAAACTAATGAGAATGAAGATACAACCGTTCAAAATCTTTGGGATACAGCAAAAACCGTTCTGAGGGGGAAATACATCGCAATACATGCATCTATCCAAAAATTGGAAAGAACTCAAATACAAAAGCTAACCTTGCACCTAAAGGAGCTGGAGAAGGAACAGCAAATAAACCTTCACCCAGCAGAAGAAGACAGTAAATAAAGATTCGAACAGAACTCAATGAAATAGAGACCAGAAGAACTGTGGAATAGATCAACAAAACCAGGAGTTGGTTCTTTGAAAAAAATTAATAAGATAGATAAACCATTAGCCAGTCTTATTAAAAAGAAGACAGAAAAGACTCAAATTAATAAATTCACGAATGAGAAACGAGAGATTACCACCAATACCAAGGAATTACAAATGATTTTTAAAAAATTATGAGCAGCTATACGCCAATAAATTAGGCAATCTAGAAGAAATGGACGCATTTCTGGAAAACCACCAACTACCAAACTGGAACAGGAAGAAATAGAAAACCTGAACAGGCCAATAACCAGGGAGGAAATTGAAGCAGTCATCAAAAACCTCCCAAGACACAAAAGTCCAGGGCCAGATGGCTTCCCAGGGGAATTCTAGCAAACGTTTAAAGAAGAAACTATACCTATTCTACTAAAGCTGTTTCGAAAGATAGGGACAGAATACTTCCAAACTCATTCTATGAAGCCAGCATCGCCTTAATTCCAAAACCAGACAAAGATCCCACCAAAAAGGAGAGTTATAGACCAATATCCCTGATGAACACAGATGCAAAAATTCTCAACAAGATACTAGCCAATAGGATCCAACAGTACATTGAGAAGATTATTCACCATGACCAAGTGGGATTTATCCCTGGAAGGCAAGGCTGGTTCAACATTCATAAAGCAATCAATGTGATAGATCATTTAAACAAGAGAAAAAACAAGAACACTATGATCCTCGCAATAGATGCAGAGAAAGCATTTGACAAAACACAGCATCCATTCCTGATCAAAACTCTTGAGAGTGTAGGGATAGAGAGAACATTCCTTAGCATCTTAAAAGCCATAATTAAAAGCCCTCAGCAAATATCATTCTCAATGGGGAAACACTGGGAGTCTTTCCCCTAAGATCAGGAACACAACAGGGATGTCCAGTCTCACCACTGCTATTCGACATAGTACTAGACGTCCTAGCCTCCACAATCAGGCAACAAAAGAAATAAAAGGCTTTCAAATTGGCAAAGAGGAAGTCAAACTCTCCCTCTTTGCAGATGACATGATACCGTACATAGAAAACACAAAAGACTCCACCCCAAGATTGCTAGAACTCATATAACAATTCGGCAGTGTGGCGGGATACAAAATCAATGCCCAGAAATCAGTGGCATTTCTATACGCTAACAATGAGACTGGAGAAAGAGAAATTAAGGAGTCAATCCCATTTACAATTGTACCCAAAAGCATAAGATACCTAGGAATAAACCTAACCAAAGAAGTAAAGGATCTATACCCTAAAGACTACAGAACACTTCTGAAAGAAATTGAGGAAGACACAAAGAGATGGAAAAATATTCCATGTTCATGGATTGGAAGAATTAATATTGGGAAAATGTCGATGTTACCCAGGGCAATTTACACACTTATTGCAATCCTTATCAAAATACCATGGACTTTCTTCAGAGATTTGGAACAAGTCATCTTAAGATTTGTGTGGAATCAGAAAAGATCCCAAATAGCCTGAGGAATATTAAAAAAGAAAACCATAGCCAGGGGCATCACAATGCCAGAGTTTAGGTTGTACAACAAAGCTGTGGTCATCAAGACAGTGTGGGACTGGCACAAAAACAGACACCTAGATCAATGGAACAGAAAAGAGAATCCAGAGATGGGTCCTCAACTTTATGGTCAACTATATTCGATAAAACAGGAAAAACTATCCACTGGAAAAAAGTCTCTTCAATAAATGGTGTTGGGAAAATTGGACAGCCACATGCAGAAAAATGAAACTAGACCATTCTCTTACACCATACACAAAGATAAACTAAAAATGGATGAAAGATCTAAATGTGAGACAAGATTCCATCAAAATCCTAGAGGAGAACACAGGCAACACCCTTTTTGAACTCGGCCACAGCAACTTCTTGCAAGATACATCCATGAGGGCAAGAGAAACAAAAGCAAAAATGAATTATTGGGACTTCATCAAGATAAGAAGCTTCTGCACAGCAAAAGAAACAGTCAACAAAATTAAAAGACAACCTACAGAATACAAGAAGATATTTGCAAATGACCTATCAGATAAAGGGCTAGTATCCAAGATCTATAAAGAACTTATTAAACTCAACAGCAAGGAAACAAACAATCCAATCATGAAATGGGCACAAGACATGAACAGAAATTTCATCAAAGACTAACACATGGCCAACAAGCACATGAGAAAATGTTTCACATCATTGGCCATCAGGGAAATACAAATCAAAACCACAATGAGATACCACCTCACACCAGTGAGAATGTGAAAATTAACAAAACAGGAAACAACAAGTGTTGGAGAGGATGTGGAGAAAGGGGAACACCCTTGCACTGTTGGTGGGAATGTGAACTGGTGCAGCCACTCTGGAAAACTGTGTGGAGGTTCCTCTAAGAGTTAAAAATAGATCTGCCCTATGACCTAGCAATTGCACTCCTGGGGATTTACCCCAAATAGACAGATGCTGCAGTGAAATGGCACCCCAATGTTTATAGCAGCAATGTCCACAATAGCCAAACTGTGGAAGGAGCTTCGGTGTCCATCAAAAGATGAATGGATAAAGAAGAGTTGGTATATGTATACAATGGAATATTACTCAGCCATTAGAAACGACAAATACCCACCATTTGCTTCAATGTGGATGGAACTGGAGGGTATTATGCTGAGTGAAATAAGTCAATCAGAAAAGGACAAACATTATATGGTCTCATTCATTTGGGGAATATAAAAATTAGTGAAAGGGAAAAAAAGGGAAAACAGAGGAAAATGAGTGAAATTATCAGTGAGGGTGACAAAACATGAGAGACACCTAACTTTGGGAAATGAACAAGGGGTAGTGGAAATGGAGTTGGGTGGGAGTTGGGGTGACTGGGTGATGGGCACTGAGGGGGTCACTTGACAGGATGAGCACTGGGTGTTATGCTAAATGTTGGCAAAATAAACTCCAATAAAAAATTTTTTAATATTTATGTTCAGAAATAAATAAATCAATAAATAAAATGAATTAAGTAAAAAATAATATAAAAATAAAATTTTTAAATGTCAATTGTTTTCCTATACACCAATGAAAAAGTGGAACTTGAAATAAAAAATAATACAATTTACTTTATTGCTCTCTCAAAATGAAATACTTAGGTATAAATCTAACAAAATATGTACAAAATCTATATAAGGAAAACATGAAGCTTTGATGAAAGATATCAAAGAACCACCAAATAAATACAGAGATGTTCCTGGATAGAAAGACTCACAATGCCAGTTCTTCAGAACTAGATTCAATGCAATACCAATCAAAATCCCAGCAAGTTATTTTGACTCAAGGTTTATATGAAGAGGAAAAAGACCTAGAATAGCTAACACAATATTGAAGAAAAAGAACAAGTTGGAATGGACATTACCCAACTTCAAGACTTACTATAAAGATACAGTAATCCAGACAGTGTGATACTGGCAAAAGAACAGACAAATCTGAGAGCAGAATAGAAGGGTGATAGTGGGAAAAAAAGTAAAATACATATCAAATTCCTTATCCTTATATCCAGGGTCAAATATATTTTATTTGCCATTTTTATCCTTGTAAGATTATCAGGGGCTAATAATTTGGAACAAGAATCCTGCTGGAAACAACTGAAACTCCAGGAAGGTATTACTTAAATCTCTTTAAAAGCAAAGATGACCTGATGGCATACCAATGAAGTACCAGCCCAAAGTGTGGGATTGGAAACCCAGATAGGGTGTTGAGCTAAAAAGAAAAAAAATTATTTTTTAAGATTTTATTTATTCATGAGAGAGAGGGGAGAGAGAGATGGAGAGAGGCAGAGACACAGGCAGAGGGAGAAGCAGGCTCCATGCAGGGAGCCCGACGTGGGACTCGATCCCAGGTCTCCAGGATCAGGCCCTGGGCTGAAGGCAGGCACTAAAATGCTGAGCCACCCAGGGATCCCCCAAAAGGAAAAATTTTAAAACAAAGAGTTGATAAAATATTATAGCTAAGACAGGGAAAAAGAAATGAATCATAAGGAAAAAAAACATGAAATTCTGCATACTATTTTCTCTCAGTCTTGGAATTTTTCAGTGCTGCCTGGTCAGTAAACGTGCTGGTTCCTAGCAATTGCACTACTGGATATTTACCCCAAAGATACATATATATAGTGAAATGACAGGCCACCTGCACCCAATGTTCATAGCAGCAATATCCACAATAGCCAAACTGTGGAAGTAGCCACAATGTCCTTCAACAGATGAATGGATAAAGAAGTTGTGGTTAACCTATATACAATGGAATACTACTCAGCCATCAGAAAGGACGAATACCTACCATTTATATCAACGTGGATGGAACTGGAGGGTATTATGCTGAGTGAAATAAGTCAATCAGAGAAAGACAATCGTCATATGGTTTCACTCATATGTGGAATATAAGAAATAGAAAGGGACTATAAGGGAAGGGGGGAAACTGAATGGGGAAAAATTGGAGAGGAAGATAAACCATGAGAGGCTCCTAACTCTGGGAAACAAACAAAGGGTTGCAGAAGGGGAGGTGGATGGGGGGATGGGATAACTGGATGACAGGCACTAAGGAGGGCACATGATGAGACAAGCACTGGGTGTTATACTATATGTCGGCAAATTGAATTTATTTTTTTTAAAGATTTATTTATTTTTATTTATTTATGATAGACAGAGAGAGAGAGAGAGAGGGAGGCAGACACACAGGAGGAGGGAGAAGCAGGCTCCATGCCGGGAGCCCAACGCAGGACTCGATCCCGGGACTCCAGGATTGTGGCCCACCCAAAGGCAGGCGCCAAACCGCTGAGCCACCCAGGGATCCCCGCAAATTGAATTTAAATAACATTTTTTAAAACCCAGTCAGGGAAACATTAAAGCAGTCTGTGTCCTGAGGATGTCTCTCTCTCCTGTACTCACCCCTGCTCTGCTCCACTCCACTCTGCTGCCACCAAACTTGAGCTTTACTTTTGACATTAAACTTCAGGGCCTAAACTAGACAAAAGAGGCAGAAGTCACTTCAACATTTATCTGATGACCCTCCTTACATAAGGCTGGGACCCCAAAAGACTGCAAACTTCAACGTAAGAGTGAGCAGGAAGTAAATCACCTCTCACTACCACCTCAGAATAGTAGGAAAGTTATTTTGACACTGACCTAAAGGGGGAGGAGGGAACCAAAAACAAAACCTGAGGAAATTTGCAGGATATAAAATCAATATTCAGAAATCCATTGTGTTTCTATACTCTAACAACAAAGTAGCAGAAAGAAATTAAGAAAACAATTCCATTTACAAATGCAAGAATTAACTTAACCAAGGAGGTGAAAGACTTGTACTCTGAAAATGACAAAATACTGATGAAAGAAACTGAAGATGACACAAATGCAAAAAATATTCTATACTTATAGAATATTGTTAAAATGTCCAAATTACCCAAGGCAATCTACAGAGTCAATGCAAACCCTATGAAAATACCAACAGCTTTTTTCATAGAACTACAATGAATATTAAAATTTACATGGAACCACAAAAGACCCCAGATAGTCAAAGCAATCTTCAGAAAGAACAAAGCTGAGGAAGTTATCACAACCCCACATTTCAAGGTCTATTGCAAAGCTGTAGTAATCAAAATACTATGACACTGGCACAAAAATAGACAGATATCAAATGAATAGAGCACCCAGAAATAAACCCACTTGTATGTCAATTAACATATAACAAAGGAGGCAAGAACATAAGGAAAAAACAGTCTCTTCAATAAATGGTGCTGGCAAACTGGACAATATGTAAAAGAATGAAACTGGACTGCTTCCTAATATCACACACAAAAATTAACTCAAAATGGACTAAAAACCTAAATGTGAGAACTGAAGCCATAAAATTCCTAAACAACAACAACAACTCTAGGCGATAATTCCTTTGATATCAACCTTTGCAACCTTTTTCTAGACAAGTCCACTTAGGCAAAGGAAACAAACACAAACTATTGGGACCACACAAAAAGCTTTTGTATAGCAAAGGAAACCATCATAAAGAAGAAAAGGCAACCTACTGAATGGGAAAAGATATTTGCAAATGATATAGCCAATAAAGGATTAATATCCAAAATATATAAAGAACTCTTATAACTCAATACCAAAAAAATCCAATCAAAAAATTAACAGAAGACCTGAATAGATGCTTTCCAAATATATACAACCAATAGACACATGAAAAGATGCTCAGCATCATTCATCACTAGGGAAATGCAAATCAAAACCACAATGAGGTATCACCTAACACCTGTCATAATGGCTAGAATCAAAAACACAAGAAACAACAGATGTTGGCAAAACTGTGGAGAAAAATGAACCTTCATGCGCTGTTGCTAAGAATGTAAATTGGTGCAGCCATTGTGGAAAACAGTACGGAAATTTCTTTAAAAATTAAAAATAGAAATACTCCATGATCCAGTAATTCTACTACTCAGGATTTACAAAAGAGAAGAAAGAAGAAGAAGAAGAAATAAAAAATAAAAAGCTCTAGTTCAAAAATACATATATATATATACACTACTATATTTATTGCAGCATTATTTACAATAGCCAAGATATAGAAGCAAACCAAATGTCCATCAACAAAGGGATAAAGAAGATGTGGTATGCATATACAGTGAAATATTACTCAGGAATAAAAAAATGAGATCTTACCATTTGTATATATGGATAGATGTAGAGGGTATTATGCTAAGTAAAATAAGTCAGACAAATACCTCATGGTTTCACTAAAAAACAAAACAAATGAAAAGCATAAATATATCTATAAATACATAACAAATTGATGGTTGGGAAGTGGGGTACAAAATGGGTGAGTGAGTGAAGGGGAGTGGGAGATACAGCTTCTGGCTTTGGGATGAGTAAATCACAGGGATGAAATGTACGCTATAGGGAATATAGTCATTGGTATTATATTTGCATTGTATGGTGACAGATGATAGCACACTTATGGTGAGCACAGCATAAGGTATAGAGTTGTGGAATCACTATGCTGTACATTTGAAACTAACGTAACATTGTCAATTACACTTCACTTAAAAAAACATAGCTGAGAAGTTGCAAATACAAACAGATTTTTAAAAAGATGTGTAAAGGAAATTCACATAACTTGGTTGGAAGGGAAAAAACCTCAGAGCATGAATTTAACGTGGTTCTAGACTGGTGGTTCCCCTATGTGTGCAAAAGAAATAAAAATAAATCCCCTCTGAACAATATACCTTCATACTATGCTTCAATCTCTAAAAATAATTTGAAGACAATGACATTCATTCAGTCAAAAATAATAGAACAGATTAAGTAAAAGGAACGAGAGCCAGCAGAAGTAAGAAAGAACAGAAGAAGATGCACAAAGACTTCAGATACTGGAATTATTATCAGGCTACATTATAATAAAATTACTCTTACAGTGTTTAAAGAAATGACATACCAGTTTTAAAATATCTGCAGGGTACCTGGGTGGCTCAGTGGTTGAGTGTCTGCCTTTGGCTCAGGTCATGATCCCAGATTTCTGGGATCAAGTTCTGCATGGGGCCCCCCACAGAGAGCCTGCTTCTCCCTCTAGGTCTCTGCCTCTCTCTGTGTGTCTCTCATGAATAAATACAATCTTTAAAAAATATTTGCAATAAATCTCTGCAAGGATGCTATGACAAGTAATAGCATATGTTTTTTAAATAAACAGAATGTCTAGGTACTTCTTGGATTAAAAACAACATATGGTTATAACCACTGATAAATATAACTAAATAAAAAATTAGTATATGAGGGAGGACAGAAGAAATGATTCAGAATATAAATCAAAATTTCAACAAGGAAAAGGATAGATAATAGGGGAATGGTAATATTTTAAATAATAATGACTGAGAATTTTCCAGAATTAATGAAAGACACCAATCTACAGATTTAAAAGCCAAACAAATCCTTTAAAAGTCTGAACAAAAAGATATCCATGCCCATGCCCAATTCCAGCATAGATAAATTAAAGGACATTAGAGAGAGAAAAAATTTATCCCTAAAATACAGATCACTTCTACCTAAGGAGAAACAGTTACCCTGATAACCAATCCTCAATAGCAGCAATAGCACCCAAAAGTCATAATGTTATCTCAATGTACTGAAAGGAAACAAGTGTCCATCTAGAAATCTATTCCTGGCCAAAAAAACAGTACCTTTCAAAAATGAGGGTGAAATAAAAACATTTTCACCAACAATGACTGAGAATTCACTATGAGCAGATTTTAAACAAAGAGAATTCTAAAGGATATACTTCAGGTAGAAAGAAAATAATCCCAGATAGAAGGACTGAGATTCAAGATGAAATGAAGAACTCACAACATACTGAATATGTGGGTAAATCTAAATATTGACTATATAAAACAGTAATTTTAAATGTCTCAAAAGGAATAAAAAAATAAATATGGCAACAATAACACATAAGCCAGGAAGGTGATAATAACACTATAATACCTAAAGGTGCTTCATTATTAGGAGGAGGTGAAGGATATCAATTAACGTCAGACTTTAATAAATTAGGTACATGTCTAATAGTATCTCAGATAGGGATGCCTGGGTGGCTCAGTGGTTGAGCATCTTGCCTTTGGCTCAGGGTGTGATCCCTGGCCCAGAGATCGAGTCCTGCATCAGGCTCCCTGCAAGGCACCCGCTTCTCCATTTCTTTCTGTGTGTCTCTCATGAATAAATAAATAAAATCTTTTTTAAAAATAGTATATCAGGTAACCACCAAAGGAATAAAAACACAGTAAGTACTTTCCAAACTGGCTGAAAGAAAACATGTTTTAAATTTTAATATTCCATAATTTCAAAAAAAGGAAGAAAGGACAAGAAACAGAATAGATTGAATAAGTGAAAACTACAAAATAAGGTGGTAGACTTAAACAAAAACATAGTAATTACATTAAATTTAAACGGACTGAATGCTTCAAATAAAAAAAGATAGTCATGCTAGATTAAAAATAAAAACCTAAGTAAAAAATATCACTTTGCAATAAGTGCATCAAAACTATAAGGAAATAGGAGCACCTGGGTGGCTCAGTGGTTCAGCATCTGCCTTTGGTTCAGGTCATGATCCCAGGGTCCTGGGATGGAGCCCCACATAAGGCTCCCTGCTCAGCAGAGAGCCTGCTTCTCCCTCTCCTACCACCCCTCCTCCTTGCTCATGCACACTCTATCTCAAATAAATAACATCTTTTTAAAAAAGTCAAAAATACCTTTAACAAACCTAACCTATCAACCGTCATAACTTAGCCTACCTTAGATGTGCTCACAACACTTACATGACCCCATGGTTAAGCAAAGTCACCTAACATAGAGGCTATTTTACAACACAGTATTGGGTATGTCATAAAACCTATTGAATACTGAAAGTAACAAACAGTATGGTTATATGGGTACCAAATGTTGGTTAGTGTATTGGTTTGGTCATTTACCCTTGTGATCACATAGCTGACTAGGAGCTTCAGCTCACTGCCACTGCACAGCAACATGAGGACCATGCCATATACCGCTAGCCTAGGTAAAAATCAAAATCCAAAGTCAAGTTTCTACTGAATGTTTATCGCTTTCACACCATCATAAAGTCAAACAAATTTTAAATAAAATCATCATAAGCCAGGGACCATCTGTATTCGATATTAAACATATGTATTTAATGCATTTTCTTTAGTATCACAAAAACTTTTTTAAGTACATATTTAAATGTTTCTAATACTCAAAGGTAATCAGTAACATAATTTAAAATAGGACCTATTTTCCAAATCACTGAAGAATATAAAAGGATATAAAATATATTCCATATAGAAAAGAAAAAGCAAGAAGCATAAAAATAGGAAGCACAAAATAGTTATGAAATATAAAAGCAAATAAATCATGAAATAAATATAAGGAGTTTAACTACCCCACTAAAATAAAAAGAGTCTCCAATTGTACTACAAATTCAAATCTTACTATATGCTTCCTATAAGAAACAGGCATAAAGCAAAATAGTTTTTATAAACGGTGTAAAATAAAGAATAAAGATTTTTCAGTCCAGTGCAAAACAATGCAGTGCAGAAATAGCAACGTTAAATACTGAAAAGGTTTTATTCCAAGCAAAAAGCCTTCAACAAAACATAAAATGTCACTTTTTATAAGTTACAATCCACAATGAAAACAGTCATAAATTTTTATATGTCAAATAACTTGACATCAAACTATAAAAAGCAAAGATTATTGGAAACACAGGAAAATTGATAAACACATAATTGTGGAGCATTTAAACACCAACTCTTTGATAGATTAAGAGGAAAAATAAGAGGATTTGAGTAAAATTAATAGGATGGGATTAATAGAAATACATCAAACAATGTACCCTACTATCACCAAATATACATTCTTTTCATCTGCCCATGAAACATTTATGAAAATTGATAGTGAGCTACAGAGAAAGCTTCAATAAGTCTCTAAATGCATATATCATGTAAGCAACATTTTCTGACAATATAGTAAAACTAGGAATTAGGAACAAAATGTTTAGGGAATAAAAACTTTAAAAACATTTTTGCTAAATTAAATATCTCAAAGAGAATATCAAAATGAGGTACATGTACAAAGTTATTTATTAGTTCAATATCCTAATTAATTCAAAGCTCAACAACAGAGGCATGGTGGGAAAATATTATAATAGGGATTTCTGTTAGGCAGTTGATAGGAAGTTCTCCTAAAATTCTGAATGGCATGAAAAAAATATTAGTGGCAGGACGCCTGTGTGGCTCAGCGGTTGAGCCTGTGCCTTTAGCTCAGGGCGTGATCCTGCAGCCTAGGATCGGGTCCACATCAGGCTTCCTGCATAGAGCCTGCTTCTCCCTCTGCCTCTGCCTCTATGTGTCTCTCATGAATAAATAAAATATTTTTTTAAAAAAAGAAAAAATACTAATGGTTAAAAATGGTATTGAATTTTACATATTACATAGCATAATAATTACAGATGATGTCCAGTATACATACATATGTGTATGACATACAATACAGACTGAATATTCATATCCTGCAAAATTCACTATGTTCAAACCATAAGCCCCAGTGTGGCTGTATTTGGAGACAGAGCCTCAAAGGAAGTAATTAAGGTTATATGAGGTCATAATAGGGGTACTCAGATCCAATAGGATTAGTATCCAATAAGACACCAGAAAGTTTACTCTTGTTCTTTCTTTCCCATCCCTGCATGCACAGAGTCAGGCACCAAAGAAAGATCATGTGAGAACAACAGAGAGAAGGTGGCTGTCTACAACTCAAGAGGCAGCTCTCATCAGACCCCAATCCTACTAGCACCTTGATGCTGGACTTCCCAGCCTCCAGATCTGTGAGGGAAAAAATGTGTTATTTGAGCCACCCAGCTAGTGATATTTTGTAAAGCAATCCAAGCTAAGACAACATGGAACAAAGCCTCGAGAAAATGAAGCAAAATCTTGGGTCAGGATTTTCCTGTATTATAAAGTTATAGATGATTTCTGTATACATTTCTTTATTCTCTGTTGTGAATGTGTGTAATTTTTATAACTAAGAGTAGAAGGTAGATACGTAATAAACAGGAAAAAAATGACTACTGTCTACCAAGAAAAGGCTGAATTGGCCCACACACAACTGTATAAAACCGCCTTTGAGTAGTTGGCACAGCACACCTCGTCAATGAAAAACTATTCAGAAGCTAAAGACAAAAAAAAAAAAAAAAGCTGAAGACTGGAAAGCTTGGAACAAAAACTGATGATGATAGAGAATCTTCTGCTCTCCTTTGCTAGAGAAGCTTTTTGTTTTTCAAAAATATTTTAATATATTTTAAATATAATTTTTAAAATACAAATATACACATACACATGTATGTATATAAGCTGCAAAGTGTTTCCATTAAATTTTTTCACTTAAACCCTAAGCCACCAGAAAGACCATTACAGCCATTTTACAGGTTAGAAAACCAAAGCTCAGAGAATTTAGGGCAATGATGAAGCTGGTCCACAAACTCTGGTCCCGTGAGGTCACATTCGGTATTCTTCCTATATCGAGTTGTATGGAAGTGTTTCTGGCTCAAAAGCAGCTTCAGAATCTTCCACTCAATGTTGGATGAAAGCTAAGATTTGATAGAGTTTCTATCCCTTACTCAACATCTCACTGGGTCACTGTCTCAGTGTTGCCTAAAATGTATCTTCTAGCTGAATCTCTCAATATGATCTTCCAAATCACTAATTCTGACAATGGATTCAGGCAGGAGTTTATCTGTCACTATGTTGTTATTTTAATGAAAATATTTGATTCATAGGACTTCTACCTGATTGACGCTTGTTCAAAGCTGCCTTTTGTTTCAAGATATATCTTTAATGGTTATATCCTTTCTTTAGAGATCAGATGCATCCTAAAATATTTTCACATTGTTCTACTATTCTCATTTAATCTAATGTGAACTCATACCCCCTATGTTTTTGTTGTTGGTTAGGTCTCTGTATTAGTTTTCCTCACATGTTTTATTACTTTTGTTTGCAGGCTCACTTTCAGTGAAAGCTTTTTCTTCTTTCTCCCTTGCTTTTTTACTCTTGTTCTTACTTTCTCTCTCTCCCACTCCAGAAAGGTTTCTGTTGCCTCCAGGTAGCCTGAGACCCCTAGAATAGAAAACATCTCCCACCAATCCACCCTGCAGTGATATTGGGGTCACAGGTCCCATCACTGCCTATCATAGTCTGGCTCTGCCCAGAGTCTGGTTGCAAGACTGTATCTGCCTCCCTCATCTTTCCTTGGTCTGTATCACCCTGAGAAGACCTGGGAAAAATTATGGTTGAGCACATTCCAGAGAGCCATACTCCCTAGGTGTTAACTCTGAATTATTAGCTGTGTAGATTAAGGCAAGAAACATATTTCTTTGCTCACTTTGCTCTAAAGTGGGGATGATAATTGTCTACTTCATAGGATTGTGAGAATACATTAATCCAAGCAAAAAAAAGTTTAGAACAATGCATGACACATTAGCAGATGCTAAGTATTAGTTCTAATTCCAATGAGCCAACCTAAACAGTTCTTCTAATGTCCTTTCCCAGACAGGGAAACCCTACCCTAATTCAATTTCAGGTCAAACCCTAGTCCCCTCTCCTATGTGGGAGCACTGTTCATCTCTCTACCTGAGAAAATGAACTCCTTGCTGCCTGAACCTGCTTCTGGTCCTGGAGCCCAGCAGGTCTACAGCAGGGGCCCTTGTATTATGTTTGTTTCTGTAACACTTGTAGACACAGTGGTTGTACCTTGTTTCTGAGTGTGGCAAGTCTTTTACATTTTCTCTTTTTATCTACTGCTGGCTGGGGAAGGTGAAAAGGGATTTGGCTCTGGCTCACATCCTGGTCATAGACTTGCAATGTCATCGTTCTATTGAGGTATAATTGGCATATAACAACGTGTTAGTGCTAGGTGTACAACGTGAGGATTTGATATATGTATCAAATATTTTTTAATTTTTTTATTAGAGTTCAATTTGTCAACATATCGCATAACACCCAGTGCTCATCCTGCAAAGTGCCCCCCTCAGTGCCCATCACCCAGTCACCCCAACCCCCTACCCACCTCCCCTTCCTCTACCCCTTGTTTGTTTCCCAAGAGTTAGGAGTCTCTCATGTTCTCTCACCCTCACTGATATTTCACTCATTTTCTTTCATTTCCCTTCATTCCCTTTCACTAATTTCTTCCCATTTTTTTATTGGAGTTCAATTTGCCAACATATAGCATAACACCCAGTGCCCACCCCATGAAATGCCCCCTTCAGTGCCCATCACCCAGTCACCCCATTCCCCTGCCCACCTCCCTTTCCATTACCCCTTGTTCATTTCCCAGAGTTAGGAGTCTTTCATGTTCTCTCTCCCTCTCTGATATTTTCCACTCATTTTCTCTCCTTTTCCCTCCATTCCCTTTCACTAACTTTTATATTCCCCAAATGAATGAGACCATATAATGTTTGTCCTTTTCCGATTGACTTATTTCACTCAGCATAATACCCTCCAGGTCCATCCACGTCAAAGCAAATGGTGGGTATTTGTTGTTTCTAATGGCTGAGTAATATTCCATTGTATACATATACCAACTCTTCTTTATCCATCCATCTTTTGATGGACACCGAAGCTCCTTCCACAGTTTGGCTATTGTGGACATTGCTGCTATAAACATTGAGGTGCAGGTGTTCCAGCGTTTCACTGCATCTGTATTTTTGGGGTAAATCCCCAGCAGCAATTGCTGGGTTGTAGGGCAGATCTACTTTTAACTCTTTGAGGAACCTCCACACAGTTTTCCAGAGTGGCTGCACCAGTTCACATTCCCACCAACAGTGCAAGAGGGTTCCCCTTTCTCCACATCCTCTCCAACACTTGTTGTTTCCTGTCTTATTAATCCTTCCCATTCTCACTGGTGTGAGGTGGTATCTCGTTGTGGTTTTGATTTGTATTTCCCTGATGGCAAGTGATGCAGAGCATTTTCTCATGTGCTTGTTGGCCATGTGTTTGTCTTCTTTGGTGAAATTTCTGTTCATGTCTTTTGCCCATTTCATAATTGGATTGTTTGTTTTCTTGCTGTTGAGTTTAATAAGTTCTTTATAGATCTTGGATACTAGCTCTTTATCTGATAGGTCATTTGCAAATATCTTCTCCCATTCTGTAGGTTGTCTTTTAGTTTTGTTGACTGTTTCTTTTGCTGTGCAGAAGCTTCTTATCTTGATGAAATCCCAATAATTCATTTTTTTCTTTTGTTTCTCTTGCCTTCATGGATGTATCTTGAAGAAGTTGCTGTGGCCAAGTTCAAAAAGGCTGTTGCCTATGTTCTCCTCTAGGATTTTGATGGAATCTTGTCTCACATTTAGATCTTTCATCCATTTTGAGTTTATCTTTGTGTATGGTGTAGAGAATGGCCTAGTTTCATTCTTCTGCACGTGGCTGTCCAATTTTCCCAGCACCATTTATTGAAGAGACTGTCTTTTTTCCAGTGGATAATCTTTCCTGCTTTGTCAAATATTATTTGACTATAAAGTTGGGGGCCCATCTCTGGATTCTCTATTCTGTTCCATTGATCTAGGTGTCTGTTTTTGTGCCAGTCCCACACTGTCTTGATGACCACAGCTTTGTAGTACAACCTGAAACCTGGCATTGTGATGCCCCTGGCTATGGTTTTCTTTTTTAATATTCCCCTGGCTATTCAGGGTCTTTTCTGATTCCACACAAATCTTAAGATGATTTGTTCCAAATCTCTGAAGAAAGTCCATGGTATTTTGATAGGGATTGCATTAAATGTGTTAATTGCCCTGGGTAACATTGACATTTTCCCAATATTAATTCTTCCAATCCATGAACATGGAATATTTTTCCATCTCTTTGTGTCTTCCTCAATTTCTTTCAGAAGTGTTCTGTAGTTTTTAGGGTATAGATCCTTTACTTCTTTGGTTAGGTTTATTCCTAGGTATCTTATGCTTTTGGGTACAATTGTAAATGGGATTGACTCCTTAATTTCTCTTTCTTCAGTCTCATTGTTAGCATATAGAAATGCCACTGATTTCTGGGCATTGATTTTGTATCCCGCCACACTGCCGAATTGCTGCATGAGTTCTAGCAATCTTGGGGTGGAGGCTTTTGTGTTTTCTATGTACAGTATCATATCATCTGCAAAGAGGGAGAGTTTGACCTCCTCTTTGCCAATTTGAAAGCCTTTTATTTCTTTTGTTGCCTGATTGCGGAGGCTAGGACGTCTAGTACTATGTCAAATAGCAGTGGTGAGACTGGACATCCCTGTCATGTTTCTGATCTTAGGGGAAAGGCTCCCAGTGTTTCCCCATTGAGAATGATATTTTCTGTGGGTTTTTCTTAGATGGCTTTTAAGATGCTGAGGAATGTTCCCTCTATCCCTACACTCTGAAGAATTTTGATCAGGAATGGATGCTGTGTTTTGTCAAATGCTTTCTCTGCATCTATTGAGAGGATCATAGTGTTCTTGTTTTTTCTCTTGTTGATATGATCAATCACATTGGTTGCTTTATGAGTGTTAAACCAGCCTTGCATCCCAGGGATAAATCCCACTTGGTCATGGTTAATAATCTTCTCTCTCTCTTTTTTTTTAAAGATAGATTCATTCATTCATTCATTTATGATATATATAGAGAGAGATTGGCAGAGACACAGGAGGAGGGAGAAGCAGGCTCCATGCCGGAGCCCGATGTCGGACTCGATCCAGGGACTCCAGGATCGTGCCCTGGGCCAAAGGCAGGCGCTAAACTGCTAGGCCACCCAGGGATCCCCTAAGTAATCTTCTTAATGTATTGTTGAATCCTTTTATCAAATATTTTAATTAAACTTGTGAAAATATTTTAATTAAACTTGTGGTAATCACAAGTGGTTATAATTTTTTAACTAAACTTATGGTAATCACATGTGGTTATAATTTTTTTCTTGTGGAAAGAACTTTTAATATCTACCCTCTTAGCAACTTTCAAATATATAGTATAGTATTAACTAAGTCATCATATCATACATTATATCTCCAGGACTTATTTCTCTTATAAATGGAAATTTGTACCTTATGATCGACCACCTTTACCCATTTCACCCTCCCAACCAGCCTCTGGCAACTACCAGTCTGCTCTGTGTCTAGGAGTTCAGGATTTTTGGTTTTGCTTTTCATGGTTTTTTTTTTTTTAGATTTCATAATAGTGAAATCATGCTATATTTATATTTTCTGACTTATTTCACTTAGCAAAATGCTAAGGTCTACCCAAGTTGTTACAAATGGCAAGATTTCCTTTTTGTGGCTGAATAATATTCCATTATATATGCATACACGATTGCTTCTTTATCTAATCACCTGACAATGGGCACTGTGTTTCTAGGTGTCAAGTATTATAAATAATGTTGTAGTGAACATTGAGGGACAGATAGCTTTAGGACAGTTATTTCTTCTCCTTCAAATAAATATCTACAAGTAGAACTGCTAGATTACATGGTAGTTCTATTTTTAACTTTGAGGAAACTTCATACTGTTTCCATAGTTGCAGCACCATCCTGACTCTTCTTTAGGCTGATGCTGGTCCCACTAACATACACTGCACCACCCAGCAGGGCATCACTCTCTCCAGTGTTAATCATCCAGAGGAGAGAAACCAAGGTTTTTCTCTTCTAATTATGGGTTCTTCCAAGCCAACAGGTTTGGCTCTGGTAGATGAGGACTGATAGAACATGAGATTAGCTAATTAAACATATCTCATCTTGCAGAAAAAGTTGTTTGTTTCCATTCTCTGCCTTCCTGCACCACTTCTGTCAGGTCCTACCTGAGCCCCTTCAAAGTGTCCTACAGTGTGGTGGCTCCCAAACCTGGGTACAGTTCTCTTTCTAAAAATATGATAGCCCAAGGCCCCTCCCCAAGATTTAGGAGGCCTGGAAGGAGACCCAGGACACTGATTTTTTAAGTTCAAAATCTAAATAGCTTACTACATACCTATTAGAATGGCTAAAATGAAGAAGACTGATTCATACCAAATGTTAGGGGGATGTGGAACAACTTGCACTCACTGCTGATAGAAATTTAAGAAGTTAAGTATACACCCATCATCTGTAACCATTTCATATACTAACCATGTCACACCTAGATTTTACCCAAGAGAAATGAAAATTAAAGCACAAAAAGTTACACATACTCACAGCAGCTTTCCTTATAATGGCCCCAAATTGCAAACAACCTAAATGTCCACCACCAGGTGAATGATTAAACAAATCACAGCACAGTCATGCAATGGTCTCATCAAAATGTACTACTGATACACACAACAATGTGGTTGAATCTCAAAATAAATATGCTGAGCGAAGACAGACCCTTCCCCCTAAAAAAAAAAGGCTACACATTGTAGTATTCTGTGTATATAAAATTCTAGAAGATGCAGACTAATCTGCATCAAGATGGTCATTGACTGCCTAGAGAGAGAATAGAGGAGAAAGAAGAGCAAGCGGCAGGTATTACACAGGGGCTTATTGAAACTCTGGGGGGTGATGAATATTTTCATTATTCTGATTGCGGTGATGTTTTCACAAATATACATGTCAAACTTACCAAATTGTATATTTGAAACATGTACAATTTATTGTATCTCAAGTTTAGAAATCCAAATGGCCCGCCAGAAAGGGATGGCTTGGTCCTGAAAAGCCATTGGACTCAGGTCACTGACCCAGTTACCACCCTCTTATGCACTGCCACCAGCACCACCCATCAAGTGGCCCCAACCTCAATTGTGTGCTTTTAGCTCCACCCTGGTTATCCTCTGGTCACCCTCAGATTAATTCTTTAAGTAAAAACTGTAAATAAATGTGGACTTAAATTGACACTTAGTATTTTTATTTTGGCTATTTCTGTTAAATCCTTTGCACAGTTAGCTGGTAACCAAGGACTTTGGAGAAAAGAATGCATTGCCATTGTGCCCGCAAGTATTTACAGACCACCAACAGGCACAGTATAGGACTAGGTACCTTGGAGTAGAGGGGCACAATGGAGGGAACCAGTAAAAATGAAAAGAACACAATTCTGCCCAATAGGTAATGTTCCACAGTGGCTCAGAGCTTGGGCTCAACATTCTGACAGCTAAATAAATAGCTTGGTGGCGTCAAGAAAACCACTACTTTAAATAACTAAATTTTTCACTTTTCAAATAATTAGGTTGCATCAAATGGACAGATATAGTTTGGCACTAAAACTTAAATTAGTGTGGTGTTCTCCATGAGCAGAGCAGGAATATTATCTTGCCGGCTTGAGTTCAGTACAGGGAATGTGAATAGGGAAACTCTAAGAGAAAGTATAGGGAGGAGTGATTGATGTAGGCAGGGAGGAAGTGGCAGAAAATAGGCATTGGGTTTTTAAATTGGAGAGGGGTATGATCAGATATACATTTTAGAAAAATAAATCTAGGAGATGGATTGGAGTTGAAATGAGACTGAGGCCCAGCAGACAATTAGGAGGCTTCTGCAATCATCCCAGACATGGCTGATGAAGCACTGACCCTCAGGGAGGAAAAATTAATCATGTGAAAGTAAAACAACAACTTAATTTGGTTAGCCTCTCTGGATTCCTTTTAAGGCACAAATACAAAGTCGAATTTGTCTAATATTTTAGTTAAGAACAGTAACAAATTGTATTCAATAAATATGGAGATATTTTAAGAATACTTAAAATTGGGAAAGGCAGCCTCACGCATGCCTTCCTCTTTTGACCCCTATCAGCCACGTAAGAATGGGCCTGGAATACTTCCTTACCAAGAGATAAAGAGTCCATGGTTTATGTTGACTTAGTGCCTTGTGTGGGATTATCTTTCCTTGTTTCAGACCCAACATATGCTCCTTTGTTCTACTTAAGCATGTGTGTCACATGGCACTTTGTCAATCCCACTCCATATATGTCCCCTGTGAGGAAGGGTCAGGGTCCTACTGCAGCACAAGGTAGGTACATGCAGGCCATCTGCCCTGTGCTGGCTGCTGAAAGGAACCTGTTAGCCACTGGGGACTGATTCTAAATTCTGAAGCTGATCTTGCCCTGTATCTTTTAAGCAGAGCATTGTTCCATCCAGTTCCAATGCCTGTGTTGGGTTTTCCTTGGTAACTCCAAAACCAAGGTTCAGTGTATAGAAGTGTTCAATGTCCATTCCTAGTGATAAGTAACAGATGCCATCTGTTGCTTATCATCACTTAAAACCAATATTATAACCAATAAAGGAAGTCTGGGGAGGAGGAAGACTGGCTATTGTCATCGGGCAGGTAAAAGATGAGGACTTGAATCAAGACACTGAGGTTAATATTGAAAAGGAGGATAGAGGTTTAAAAGCTATTTATGAAATAAATTTGAAAGGACTCAATATATTAAATAAGGAATATACTAACCATGTCAATCACAGTGTCTCTGTGCCAGCTTCCCTTATGAAGGTAACTGTCCAGTTTACATCATTTGGGGAAAAGTAGTCATACTTCATATCACATTAACTGGCTCCTCCTGAGGCAGGTGCGTAGAGTAGGATGAGTGCCTGTCATAAGGGAAGGCTTTCAAAAGGCTGACAAGTAACCTAGTGAGATGAGCCGAGACAGTCTGACTCTTGATCCCATGAATCAGAAACATCGAATGTAAGAAAAAGCAGGCTGTGAACAATAGGACTAGAGGCCCAAATGAGATTAAGTTGAAGCTACATGAAGGCAAAAGTCAGGTTGAAACCACAAGAGATCATAGCAAGCCAAAGGTTTGAGGATAATCAATAATGAAAAGATACAGAATGGAAGAAAAGAAGAAGGAAGTTAACTGTCAGAGGTGAATACAGCAGAGAGGCTGGGTTAACATTAATGATCAGGAAGTTCTACAAACTGCAGGTCCTGAGGTTTCTAGAGATGCCTTCTTATAAGGCCTGACTTACTGCCATTAGAACCTATCTCCATTCCTCAGCAATCTAAAGACATAACTAGCATAAGAACAAGAAGGATTCAAGGATGACTCCCTGGTTTCTAGCTTAGGTAAACAGGCAAATGTTGGTGTCATCAATTGAAATAGAGAATCCAAGAAAAGTAATAATGTTAAGGAAGAGGATAGGGTTATTCCAAGACTGCTTGAATTTGAGAGGACTATGGGTCTTTCAGGTAGAGGCAAACAGTAGAGTTGGTCTTAGACTTGAATTCTGGAGAAGAAGTCTAGGCTAGAGATAGAGATTCCATTCTCATCAATATATGGTTAATACCTTAAATGGCAAGTGTGGAGGAGATCACCCAGGGCAAGAGTATACAGTAAGATGCAAAGGGCTGGGGTTGAAACCCTAAGAAACACCAATATTCCAGCAGTAGATGGAGAAAGGTGGGGCTACAAATGAGTTACAGGGGGATTGGTCAAAGATATAGAGGTGGGGAATGGGAAAACATGGCACATAAAAGCCAAAACAATAGAGTTTCAAGGAGGATACAATCTGAAGTGTCAAATGCAACATGCAAGTTAATAAAAATTAAAGAGGGTCTACTGGATTTGGAAATTAGGAAACTGTAGCAAAAGTACTTTGAATTAAGACATAAAGATGAAGATTACAATTAATTTCAACAAGTATGGAACTTCAGGTCAAAATGTCACAGAGAAGGCTTATGATCAAGAGAGTGGAGCCAGTATCTTGAGACCTCCTTCACACACTGTATTTTGGGGGCTGGGGGTAGAATGTGTACATGTGCATTTCAAAGAAAATTAAAAATTAAAATTTTAAAGATTAAAATTTTCTATGAAAATAGTGTAGAAACTACAGTGGGCTAGAGATACGGGGCCACTGGTTACTTGAGGCAACAAGACCAGAAACAGGCAATGGGGCTATTTTAACACTATAGAAGAACAGGAACCAAGTGTGTCTAAAAGACAGCAAAGAATTAGAGTCTGCCTCTCTGCATGAAGCCAAGAAATTGGACTGTATTCCTACCTAAAAATGGAAGCTTGGATTGTGGTCAAAATGAGTTTTCATATAGCTTAGGTAATGAGAACAAAAGTTTGAAAATTAAAGGACAGAAACAGATAGGCCAACTATCACTTAAATATGGTTGATTGAACACATAAATTTCTCTTTTCCTTCCCAATATTCCAGTAAAATGATACTATAGAATTTAAAATGCTATAAACCCACAAGGACAAAGAGAATGGAAAATGAGAGATGGCATCAAATGACAGATGATAGAGAAGAGGAAAAAACATTAACAGACTCTAGAAAGCTGAATACCAAGTACAAGCAAAGGATGCCAATGTCAAGCCATGACACAGAACACTGGAAAGTCTCCACGGTCTGCAGCATCAGGAGCTATGAAGGCAGCATGATATTTAGTCCATCTTTCTCAGCCCCAAAGAACAGTGAAAAAGTAGATCTCTGTGTACACTTTGCCCCTCTTGCAGAGCCAAATGACAATCCTTCCCCAAATCAAAATGAGATAAATGGTTCATTTTGGAATGAAGCTAAACCAAATGGACTCCATATTCAGGAAGAAAAGGTTAACAAAGAGTGAAGGACAGATGCTTAATTAAAATCAGTATTTGATGAAAGTGTGACTCCCAGCCCCATTTCATTGCTTTGCTCCAAGATATAATCCTAGGTGAATAGATTCTAGAAAGGAAACTGGTGGATTCTTTTCTGAAGAAATTGAACCCAAAAGAACAAACCTACAGATACTGACATTTCTGAGTTTCAAAATAAGGCATCAGGGTCTTCACTTGACCACCTCACAGTGATACATAACAGTCAGCAAGAAGCACCTACAATGGAGCTCTCTCAAGTACCTTACCCTTAATTAGGATGGGTCAACCAAGAGTTATCATGACCTTCAGGGAAATTCTCCAGGATAAAAAAGGAAACCAAATCAATCAGAAAAAGAAAGAAAATGAAGACAATGAAGGAGAATTTTTTAAAACTGTAATATTCTCAGAGAAATAAGATTATATTCATGACAACAGATAAAAATAGTTTGCTATAAAAAGGAACAGTCAGAATGAAAGTCTTGAAATTTAAAAAAATATATAGTAACTGAAACAAAATGGAAAATTTGAAAGATAAAGTTGAGCACTTGTCCCCCAAAATAGAACAAAAAGACAAATTTAGACAAAAATAGGAGGCTAAGATCAATCTAGGAAGTTCAATATCAAAATATCCAGAAAGAAAAGCAGAGGTGATAAGGTTTCTAAAAGTATGTTTTTTAAAAATATTTTTTAAATGTAGAGGCTTCCAGATTAAAAAGTCACAACCTGTGTCTAGAAGGTTTAAAAACAAGGCTAAACTATACCAATGCAGATAAATTTTGAAATCTTAAAATACCAAGGCTAAAATTTTGTTCTCAAAAGCTTACATGAAGGGGAAACTATCTAGAATCAGCTCCACTAGAAGCTAGAATGCAACAGAACATTGTCTTCATAAGTCAGAGGGAAATTATTTTAGCTAGAACTTGGACAAATTATCAATTAAGTGTTAACTGAAGAGAATATAGATAATTGCAGAAAGTAGGTTTTCTAAAAATTTGCTTTCCAGCACACTTCCCTTTCTTGGGAAGTAACTAGAGAGTATATCTATTAAAAAGAAGCAAACTAGAGAAGGAATACACAAAATCTAGGAAATGGAGGATCCTACACAAGGCAGAGGCAAAAGATCAGGAGGACAGCTGCTCAGCAGAGCTGGAGAGCCACTAATACAGAGGGGAAGGAAAAAGGAAGGACTCCCAGGTAGAAGAAGAAGGAACAGATGTAGATTACCTAAACTGTTTCACTTCCTGGAAAGGATTTTACTAATTTTTGAAGCAGTTAAGACAAATCAATGATATGTAACATAGGCAACTACATTTAAAAAATATACATCTGTCAACGTGAATTACTTTCAGGAATATTTAAATTATATAATTATGTGTAGAATGTGGTAACTTTTACGTAAGTTTTTAAAACAAAAAACCTGTTATTTATTAATATGTAAAAAAAATTAAAGTTAAAGCATTTAAAAAATGAACTGGAAAGATAAAATTCCACATTTCATTTGCCTATGAATAAAGGATAAGGACAATAGGACAAGGGATTTCTACTGGATCTGTAGGTTTTCAATAATTATAAGCAGTAATATAGTATAGTGGTTATGAGTTCAAATTCTATAAACAGATTTTCTGTATTCATAGCTCTGCTTCACTTACTAGTTTTCCAATCATAAGCATACTACTTAACCACTGTATTAGTTATGATCTTTATTTATACAACAGTGTCATTCATTATACTGAAATCAGAGAAGTGTTATAAGGATTAGATGAATCAATAATGTTAAACATTTAGAATACCTGCTACAAGGCCTAAAATTATAATAAACATCATATATTTAATATAATTTTGAGGGGAAAAGATTTGAAACAAATTAATATTCAGTTCTAGTGTTGTATATATAGGGATTTGTAATATTGGTCTATATATCTGGGTTTTTATTTACTCAAATTTTTTAGAAAGGTGTGTAGAATTCAGCTACAAGAAAGTAAAATATTTTACCCCGAAAAAAGCAATAAAATGTTGCTCTAAATGTTTAGGTGAAAACTTCCACTTTCATCAGGATATAGTAACTGGGTCTAGATATACCCTCTACTAAAACAACTAGAAAAATGGATCAAGTATATGTAACAATGGATTTCAGACACTGGACAATAAGAGGCATGGGGCAGTGATCCTGGAGGAAAGAGAAATCAATGAAGTAAGCCATGTGATTGTTCCAGGTCATTTTCTGGATGCAGTTTCCAGACCATAGAATGGAAATCCAAAAGGAGTTCAACATTTTGAGTTGAACAGAGGGACACTGGAGCTCAAGGAAGTCAGAGTCACTAGAATTTATATGAAGGAACACTGGAAGAACTGCCCAGAGAAAGGGTACCAGAAACCTACAGATTGAGGGAGAGGGGAGAGCAGTCCTCAAATATTGGCTAAAAAGTTATCCACATATGCATGATTTGTAACTCTACAAGGAAATAAGTCAAACAACTTTTGGAGCTCACATTGGGTTAGAAATAGTTTTTATCACCAGCCACAGTAGGGAGATCTCATAATACATGGGGTATCATAGAGTATACTCAGCAGGGTTTCATCTTTGTAGTGAGGTCAACTAACCCTGAAGACTGCTCTGAACTCATCCTAATAGCAGATAAAAGTAGCCCTTAAGAATACTGAGTTAACTCCAAATAACTTAACCATATGATGGAAGAAAGTCCAACACTTTCTAAAGGATTACAACAAAATCCAGGAGTCAATGGCATGAAATTCATGAGGTCTGTTGTCCAATCCAAATTGCCAAGTATATAGATAGGCAGTAAAATATGACTCATAACCAAGAAAAAAAAGTCAGTCATTAGAAGCAGAACCAGAAATTACAGAGTTGATAGAATTAGCAAATAAGAATATCAGAACAGCTAGTAAAATTAATATATACAAGAATATAGAGAAATATATAACATGGGGTGAGGAAACCAACAGAAAACACACACAAATAAAACCCAAATGGAAATTCTAGAAACACGAATAAAATAGCTGAAATGAAAAATGCACTGGATCAGATTAACAGATTAGGTACTACAGGAATAATAATCAAAATGAAGCATGGAAGGCAAAAGGGAGAAACAGAGCAAGTAGCCAATGGGGAAAAAATGCTAAGCACTCTAAATTTTATGTAATTTAAGTCTGTGAAAGAGAAAGGAAGGGAAGACAGAAAACTATTCAATAAAAGAGCAAAACATTTCTAGAACTGATAAATCCACAGATCCCAGAATCCCAAAAAAGCCAAAAATAAATACAAAGAATCACAAGGCACAATACAATCAAACTTCTAAGAGCCAGGGATAAAGGGAAAATCTTAAAAGCAAACCAAAAAATACATACAGAGAAAAGAAAATAAGACAAGTCATAAACGTCTTGTTAGAAGCTATGCAATCCAGAAAAAAATGGAATGATATCTTTTAAGAAGAGAAAACTGTCAACCTACATTTATACACCCAACAAAAATACCAAAAATGAAGGCAAAATAGACTTTTTCTGAGAAGCAGAAGCTGAGAGACCTAAGAAATGTTAATAGTTCTCCAGATAGGAGGACAATACCAGATGAAAAGTGGTCTATGCAAAGGAACAAAGGATGCCATAAACTGTAAATCTGAAAGACTAAGAAATGTTTTTAATTTTCAAATCTCCTTAAAGAATGATTGGTTGTTTTAAAAAAGACAATAACCATATATTATGATCTTTATAAAACATATAAAAAATAAATAACAACTTCAAAAAAGAATGAGTATGAAAATATGCTCAACATCACTAGCCTTCAGAGAAATGCAAATCAAAAGCACAAGGTACTACACTTCACATACATTATGATAATTATTTTTTAAACAGAAAACAAGTTGGCGAGGATGTGGGGAAAAACTCCTTGTGCACTGTTGGTGGGAATGTTAATGGTTTAGTCACTGTGAAAAAAATAGTGTGGCAGTTCCTCCAAAAGCTAGATGTAGAATCCATATGCTCGAGCAATTCCACTCTCTGGTAGATGCCTAAAAGAATTAAAAGCAGGGACTTAGAGTTGTATATAAGTGCTCATAATAGCATTTACAATCACCAAAATGTAGGAAAAAAACAAATTTTCAAGAGATGAGTAGATAAACAAAATGTGGTATGTACATGCAATGGAATATTACAGCCTCAAAAGGAATGAAATTCTGAAATATGCTGTAACATAGACAAACCTTGAAAACTAATTGAAATTAGCAGAAATAAAAGGACATTTTATGATTCCAGGTATATAAAGTATAGATAGACAAATTTATAGAGGCAGAAAGGAAAATAGAGATTACCAAATGCTAGAGAGAGGGAGAAACAGTTATTTATAATGGGTACAGAGTTTCTATTTGGAATCATGAAAAAGTTATGGAACTGAATAGTGGTGAAGACTGTATAAAATTATGAATACCACAGCTCCCCCATATCCATGAAGGAAACATGACTCCCAGTGGATGCCTGAAACCATGGATTGTACCAATCCACATATACACTATGTTTTTTCTTATATATGCATACATATGATAAAGTTTAAATTATAATTTTATTATACCTAACTGACCACAATACACTAAGTTACATGAATGTGGTCCCTCAAAATTATCTTATTGTGCTTTAATCATCCTTCTTGTGATGATGTGTGATAAAATGTCTACAGGAGAAGATAAAGTGAGCTAAATGACATTGTAATGTAGTGTTAGGCCATTATTGACCTTAAAAAAAATACATCAGGACAAGCATTATCTGCTTCCAAACCACAGCTGACCAAAGGTAACTGAAACCATAGAAAAGGAACCTGTGGATAGGGGGGTACTACTGTAACTTAATGCCACTGGATTGTACACTTAAAAGTAGTTAAAAGGGAACCAGAAAAACATCAATAATGAGAAAGGAAATTTGAACAATGGACCCAACATATACAGAATACTCAAATACAAAAAACACATTTTTCTTGAGTACGCATGGAACATTCTCCTGGATAGACCATGTATTAGGCCACAAGGTAAACCTTAATAAACTTTAAAACACTGAAATCACACAAAGTATCTTCTCTGATCACAATGGAATGAAATTAGAAATCAGTAGCAAAAAGAAAAGTATGTAATCTACAAATGTGAAAATTAAACAATAGTCTTAAACAACTAAAGTGTGAAACAAGAAACTGCAAGGAAATTAGACAAGAGCTTGAGACAAATGAAGATGAAAATGTAACATACCAAAACTCAAGAAAGGAGTACTAAGAAAGTAATTTAATTATAAAAGCTCCTAGGTCGTGATCCTGAGATCAAGTTCCACATCCTCTGCCTCTGCCTATGTCTCTGCCTCTCTCTGTGTCTCTCATGAATAAATAAAATCTTTTTTAAAAGCTCATAAGAAGAATAAAGATCTTAAATAAATAACCTAACTCTAAACCTTCGGAAACTAGAAAAAGAACAAAATAAACCCAAAGCTATCAGAAGAAAATAAAGATTAGAGCAGATAAAGAAAATTTAAAAATAGAAGGAAAAAAATCAGTGAAACCAAGAGTTGGTTCTTTGGTGGAAAAAAAAAACCATAAAATTGACAGCCTTTAGCTATACTAACTGAGGAAAAAAAGATAAAAGTCAAACAACTAAAATCAAAATGAAAGAAGGGACATTACAATTTTACAGAAATAAAAACAATTATAAGAAAATACTATGACCAGTTATATACTGACATATTGCATAACCTAGATCAAATGGACAAATTTCTAGAAACATACAACCTCCAAGAGTGAATTGTGAATAGCAAATAGGAACAAACCTGTTACTAGTAAAGAGACTGACTCGGTAACCTACCTCCAACCCCCACCCCCACCCACCCACCCAAAGAAACCTCAGGAACACATGGCTTCACTGATAACTTCCACTTAACATTTAAGAATATTACCAATCCTTGTTAAATTCTTCCAAAAAATTGAAGAAAAACTTCCAAACCTATTCTAGGAGGACAGACAGTATTACCCTGATGCCAAAGTCAGACAAAAACACTACAACTACAATATCAATACAGATATTGATCCCTAATGAACATTGATGCAAAATCCTGAACAAAATACTAGCAAAGAGAATTCAGCAGCACATTAAAAGGATCATCGTGACAAAGAAGGACTTATTCCTAGAATGCAAGAGTGATTTAAAATCCAAAAAGCTATCGGGCAGCCTGGGTGGCTCAGCAGTTTAGCACCACCTTCAACCCAGGGCATGATCCTGGAGACCTGAGATCGAGTCCCATGTCAGGCTCCCTGCATGGAGTCTGCTTCTCCCTCTGCCTGTGTGTGTGTGTGTGTGTGTGTGTGTGTGTGTGTGTGTGTCTCATGAATAAATAAATCTTTTTTTAAAAAAGCTATCAATGTAGTATACTACATTAACAGAATGAAGAAAGAAAACTACATGGTTATCTTAATTGATGCAGAAAAAAAATATTTCACAAAATTCAACACCTTTTGAGTGATAAAAACACTCAAACTAGAAACAGAAGGAAACTACCTTAACATAAGGAAGGCCATATATGGAAAGCTCATAGCCAACATACTCAGAGGTGAAAACCTAAAAGCTTTTCCTCTAAGAACAGAAGACAAGGATATCTGTTTTCACTTCTATTCAACATAGTACTAAAAGTCTTGTTCAGAAAAATATAGCAAGAAAAAAGTCCTCTAAATTAGAAAGGAAGATATCTCTGTTCACAGATGATATTATATATATATATATAAATCTTAAAGATATACACACATGCACTGTTAGAAGAAACTAATTAGCAAAGTTGCAGCTTAAAACAAATAAAAAGCAGCTGCATTTTTATACACTAAAAAATGAATAATCTGAAAAGGAAATAATTCCAAATACAATAGCATCTAAAAGCATAAACTGGTTAGGAATAAACCAAGGAGGCAAAACCCTGTACACTGAAAAAAATAAGACATTCTTAAAAGAAATTAAGGAAGACACCAATAAGGAAAGGTATTCCATGTACATGAAAGACTTAATATTGTTAAATGTCAATACTATCCAAAGTGATATACATATTCAATACAATCCCTATCAAATTCTCAATAGCAGGAGGGGGAGGGCAAGATGGTGGAAGACTAGGTGCCTCAATTCACCCAATCCCACCAACTTACCTAGATTACTTGTCAAATCATCCTGAAAACCTACGAATTTGACCTGAGATTTAAAGAGAAAACAGCCAGAATGCTACAGAGAGAAGAGTTTTAGCTTCTAACAAGAATCATCTAGGGTGAAATTTCCTTAGGTCATGGTTGATATTCTTGACACAGCTCGCTCATACAGCCACTCTGCACTGAGCAAAAGTACTAGAAAGAAGAATTCACCACAAAAGAAAGAATGAGAAACAGTACTCTCTGCCACGGAGTTACAGAATTTGGATTACAATTTGGTGTCAGAAAACCAATTCAGAAGCACAATTATAAAGCTACTGATGGGGATCCCTGGGTGGCGCAGCAGTTTGGCACCTGCCTTTGGCCCAGGGCGTGATCCTGGAGACAGGGGATCGAATCCCAAGTTGTGCTCCCAGTGCATGGAGCCTGCTTCTCCCTCTGCCTGTGTCTCTGCCTCTCTCTCTGTGTGTGTGACTATCATAAATAAAATAAAAAGAAAGCTACTGATGGCTCCTGGAAAAAAGCATAAAGGAATCAGGGGACTTCATAACTGCAGAATTTAGATCTAATCAGGCCGAAATTAAAAATCAGTTCAATGAGATGCAATCCAAACTGTAGGCCCTAACAATGGGGGTTAACGAGGTAGAAGAAAGACTGAGTGACATAGAAGACAAGTTGATGGCAAGGAAGGAAGCTGAGGAAAAAAGAGAAAAACAATTAAAAGACCATGAGGAAAGATTAAGGGAAATAAATGACAGCCTCAAAAGGGAAAATCTACGTTTAATTGGGGTACCAGAGGGCACCAAAAGAGTCCGAGGGCAAGCAAGCATATTTGAACAAATCATAGCTGAGAATTCCCTAATTTGGGGAAGGAAACAGGCATCAGATCCAGGAGATAGAGAGGTCCCCCCCATAAAATCAATAAAAACTCTTCAACACCTCAGCATTTAATAGTGAAATTTGCAAATTCCAAACATAAAGAGAAAATCCTTAAAGCAGCAAGATACAAGAGATCCTTAACTTATATGGGGAGAAATATTAGGTTAACAGCAGACCTCTCCACAAAGACCTGGCAGGCCAGAAAGGGCTGGCAGGATATATTCAGGGTCCTAAATGAGAAGAACCTGCAGCCAAGAATACTTTATCCAACAAGGCTCTCATTCAGAATAGACAGAGAGATAAAGAGCTTTCAAGATAGGCAGAAACTGAAAGAATATGTGACCACCAAACAACTCTGCAAGAAATGTTAAGGGGGACTCTGTAAAAGAAAGAGGAAGCCCAAAGAAACAATCCACAAAAACAGGGACTGAATAGGTATATGATGGCATTAAATTCATATCTTTCAATAGTAACTCTGAATGTGAATGGGCTAAATGATCCCATCAAAAATGCAGGATTTTTGACTGGATAAAAAAGCAAAACCCATCTATTTACTGTCTACAAGAGACTCATTTTAGACCTAAGGACACCTACAGCCTGAAAATAAAAGGTTGGAGAACCATTTACCATTCAAATGGTTATTAAAGGGAAGATTTGTGTGGAATCAGTAAAGATCCCAAATAGCCAGGGAATATTTAAAAAGAAAACCAGAGCTGAGGGCATCACAATGCAAGATTCAGGTTGTACTACAAAGCTGTGATCATCAAGACAGTGTGGTACTGGCACAAAAACAGACACCTAGATCAATGGAACAGAATAGAGAATCCAGAGATGGGCCCTCAACTTTATGGTCAAATAATAGTTGACAAAGCAGGAAAGACTATGCACTGGAAAAAGGACAGTCTCTTCAATAAATGGTTCTGGGAAAATTGGACAGCCACATGCAGAAGAATGAAACTAGACCATTCTCTACACCATACACAAAGATAAACTCAAAATGGATGAAAGATCTAAATATGAGACAAGAATCCATCAAAATCCTAGAGGAGAACACAGACAATACCCATTTTGAACTTGGCCACAGAAACTTCTTGCAAGATACATCTATGAAGGCAAGGGAAACAAAAGCAAAAATGAACTATTGGGACTTCATCAAGATAAGAAGCTTTTGCACAGCAAAGGATACAGTCCACAAAACTAAAAGACAACCTACAGAATGGGAGAAGATATTTGCAAATGACATATCAGATAAAGGGCTAGTATCCAAGATCTATAAAGAACTTATTAAACTCGACAGCAAGGAAACAAACAATCCAATCATGAAATGGGCAAAAGACATGAACAGAAATTTCACCAAAGAAGACATAGACATGGCCAACAAGCACATGAGAAAATGTTCCGCATCACTTGTCACCAGGGAAATACAAATCAAAACCACAATGAGATACCACCTCACACCAGTGAGAATGGGAAGGATTAACAAGACAGGAAACAACAAGTGTTGGAGAGGATGTGGAGAAAGGGGAACCCTCTTGCACTGTTGGTGGGAATGTGAACTGGTGCAGCCACTCTGGAAAACTGTGTGGAGGTCCCTCAAAGAGTTAAAAATAGACCTGCCCTACAACCCAGCAATTGTCCTACTGGGGATTTACCCCAAAGATACAGATGCAGTGAAACAGCAGGATACCAGCACCCCAGTGTTTATAGCATTAATGTCCACAATAGCCAAACTGTGGAAGGAGCCTTGGTGTCCATCGAAAGATGAATGGATAAAGAAGTTGTGGACTATGTATATAATGGAATATTACTCAGCCATTAGAAACAACAAATACCCACCATTTGCTTCAATGTGGAGGGAACTGGAGGGTATTATGCTGAGTGAAGTCAGTCAATCGGAGAAGGACAAACATGATATGGTCTCATTCATTTGGGGAATATAAAAAATAGTGAAAGCTATTAAAGGGGAAAGGAGAGAAAATGAGTGGGAAATATCAGAGCGGGTGACAGAACATGAGAGACTCTTAACTCTGGGAAACAAACAAGGGGTAGTGAAAGGGGAGGGGGGTGGGGGGATGAGGTAACTGGGTGACGGGCACTGAGGGGGGCACTTGATGGGATGAGCACTGGATGTTATGCTATATGTTGGCAAATCAAACTCCAATAAAAAAAATATACACAAAAGAATTCTCAATAGCATATTTTTACAGAAATAAAAAGAAATCCATCCTAATACTTATATGTCATCTCAAGGGACCCTAGAGAGCCAAAACAATTCTGGAGAAGAATGCAATTGGATGTGCTTCACTCATGTTTTCTGAATTCAAACTTCTTGCAAAACAATATATTATCATCAAAATAGTCATCAAAACATACTTTCATACAACAGTCATCAAAACAGTATATTACCATAAAAATAAATATGTAGACCAATGGAATAAAATATTCCAGAAATAAACCCTCACATACATGGTCATATGATTTCTGGCAAGAGTTCAAAGACCATTCAATGGGGGAAAGGATGGCCTTGCAACATAAAGTGTTGCAAAATTGAATATCCATGAGCGAAAAATAATGAAACTGGATTCTTACCTTATGCTATATACAAAAGACTAAAATTGAATAAAGACCTAAATGTAAGAACTAAAACTATAAAACTCTTAGAAGAAAAGAGAAGAGTAAGTTTAATAGCATTAAATCTGGCAATAATTTCTCAAATAGGACCCCAAAAACACAGGCAACAAAAGAAAAAAATCAATTGGGATTATTTCTGTGCAAAGAACACAATCAGTAGAATGAAAGACAACTATAACACTGGGAGAAAATATTTACAAGTCATCTGCCTGACAAGAGGTTAGTATCTAGAACATATAAAGAACTCTACAACTCAATCACAAAGTGCGTGCCATGTTTAAAAAAATGGTAAAAGGGGATCCCTGGGTGGCGCAGCGGTTTGGCGCCTGCCTTTGGCCCAGGGCACGATCCTGGAGACCCGGGATCAAATCCCACATCAGGCTCCCGGTGCATGGAGCCTGCTTCTCCCTCTGCCTATGTCTCTGCCTCTCTCTCTCTCTCTCTCTCTCTCTGTGACTATCATAAATAAATAAAAATTTAAAAAAATGACTAAACGTTCTATTAAAAAAAAATGGTAAAAGGCTTAGATTGACATTTCTCCAAAGAGGATCTACAAATTGCCAATAAGCACATGAAAAGATGCTTAATAGTACTAATAGTTAGGGAAATTAAAATCAAAACTCTAATGAGATACCACCTCATACCAGTAAGATGGCTACTATAAAAAAAAAGAGTAAGTTTTAGAAAGGAATTGGAGAAATTAGAATGCTTGTGCATTGTTTCTGGGAATGTAAAGTGACACAGTCACTAGAAAAGACAGTATAGTCGTTCCTCAAAAATTAAAAATAGAGCTACCATATGATCCAGCAATTCCACTTCTGAGTATATACCCGAAAGAATTGAAAGTAACCATCTCAGAGATATTCGTCCACCCAAATTCAATGCAGCATTATTCACAGTAGTCAAATGGTGGAAACCAAAGTATTCATCAATTGATAAATAGATAAGTAAAATGTGATATAGTAATGGATTATTACTTATACTTTTGAAAGAAGGAAATTCTGATACATGCTGTAACATGGATAAATGAACCTTGAGGACAATGTGCTAAGTGAAATAAGCCAGTCACAAAAAGTCAAAATACTTTATGATTCCATTTATATACAGCATCTAAAGTAGTCAAACTCAGAGACAGAAAGTAGAATGGTGACGAGCACTGACGGGGGCACTTGACGGGATGAGCACTGGGTGTTAGTCTGTATGTTGGCAAATTGAACACCAATAAAAATAAATTTATTATAAAAAAAGAAAGTAGAATGGTGGTTGCTACAGGCTGGGGGAAGAAGAAAACTAATGTTTAATAGGTATAGACTTTCAGTTTTGAAACAGGAGTTCTGGAGATGGATTGCATGACAACGCTAATGTACTTAGCACTACCAAACTCTACACTTAAATGGTTAAGATAGCAATTTTATGTATTTTACAACTAAAATTTTAAAATTATAAATTAAAAAGAACAGGAAAAATGACCCCCCAAAATTATCTGAAATTGTAGACGTGGAAGCAAACAATTAAAATAAATATATCATCTCTGTTAAATACAAATGTTGTCTCTTAGTTTTTGGAATTTTTATGGGACTTATAGGGTTTTCTTAAAGTCAGAATTAAAATTTTGATAGGGTTTCTTTTTAAGGCAAAATATTTAGATGAGAAGAAAGATCAAGGAAAAAAGTAAAGGGAAATGTGGAGTCTAGGCAGGGTTTGTGAGTTTGAGTTTGGGACTTTGCTTTTGATTGAGGTTTTTTTCATTTCCTTTTTCTTTGTTTGTTGTTGTTGTTGTTTATAGAAGAGTAGAGATTTGAATATGTTTATAGGCTAAGGAGAAGTAATCAGTGGAAAGGAAGAGATTGAAAATATAGTAAAGAGATGAGTGCAGAAGGAAAGATTCTGAAAATACCACTCAGGAAGAACTTACACAAGTAGTTGAGACTCTCACTAAAAAATGTTTAAGATGTAGGCGACTCTCCTACCTCTCAAGTCAAACTCATTGTCAGCAAGGATAGTTTTACTAAGGGAGAAAGGTAAGGCCAATTTCAAGGGTTGCTGAACAATAGCTTTGTACGCAGCTTTCAAGCATCCAAAAAGTCCATTTCTCTCCAAGAACTCCTCACTTTGTGATTTAATACCCCTTGCTCTGGGTAATTGTGATCCTAAGTATGTGCTAAGAACCACAATGGCCAATTTACAGCCCTATAGTCCACCCTCTGACCATTGGAAGTGATAGTGCTTCCACCACATGGGTTGGTACATTTATAATTTCTGTAACCTGGCACCAAACAATTGCCTTACATCAGCACAATTCATATTGTTTGTCCTGCTTGAGTATTACCATGGACTTGTGGTCTTGCATAAACTTCTTATAATGTACCATAGTCATTTACTTTTTTGAAGCTCACATTATTGGTTCAGTACACTCAAGTTCTCATGCCTCAAATACAGAATCAGCTCTTCTCCAAGGACACTTGGTTCCTTCTTGTAAAAATGATAGTAGAAACCCGAATGTGGCTTACTAGAGAAGTATACAGTTTCACAGAAGCACATGAGATGGTTGATGACATCAGAAAAGAAATTATCTTTCCAAAAATGTGGTAGTTCATGTTGATACAGTATTCCCCCCTCATCCACAAGGGATAATTTCCAAGACCCCCAGTGCATGCCTGAAATCATGGATAGTACCAAACCCTACACACTGTTTTGTCATATACATACATGCTTATGATGAAGTTTAATTTATAAACTAGGCACAGTAAGGGATTATCAATAGAACAATTATGATAATATATGGTCATAAAACTTTGTGAACACTGTCTTTCTCTCAAAATGTCTTATTGTACATACTTACCCTTCCTCTTTTTATGATGTAAGAGAATAAAATGCCTGCATGATGAATTGAAGTGAGGGGAATGACGTAGGTGCTATGACATAGCATTGGGCCACTATCAACCTTCTGACATACCATCAGAAGGAGAATCATCTTCTTTCAGACTGCAGGTAACTGAAATCACAGAAAACAAAACCATGGAATGGCAGGGGGCAGGGAAGGAGGTGGAAGAGAACCACTATATTTTCAATTTGCAAAACTCCCTCCAAAGAACCACCAAAAAAATACATAGGCTTTAAATACCTGGTACCTCAAAGTGATTCAAACTCATTGTCAGTGATGACACAGCTCCACTGGGGGATGAAGCTGAGGCTGTACCCAAGTGTCACTGAACACTACCTCTGCAATAAGCAACAATAGCAAAGAAAGGTAGAAGGCAGCCAATACCAGCTTCACAGGTTTTATTTTTTAAAAATCTTCTCTAATTCTTCATTTTCAGGATCACTGGAGTTACTATTTAATTTTTATCATAAGTAGCTATAGTTTTGAACTACAGCTTCCTGTGGATAAGTTGATATTCAATGTTTTTGCCCTGTGCCAGCCCAACTTTTCAAAATCCAACTCATATCAGAAAAACAACTAAAATTAAATTTAAAAATAAGTGACTTTTCATATTTTCCCCCAAAGTTCAGGTGGAACGACTTCTGTAAGGCCCCTTAAGATTTATGCAATATTGCCTGGGCTCCTTCAGAACAAACTCAAATGATCAAAGACATTTAAGGTGAATACACTTCAGTCTGAGCATCAGATTCACGTCACATTCTCACATCACCCAAAGCCGAATTCACAATCAAAATAGGTTTTAGCCACTTTGTTTTTACAAGTAAGAAACCCACATCCTTACACAGAATAAAGAGTACCATGATGAGTGTGCATTTTGTGCTAACTGCTCACCTATCAAAGAGAAGAAATGTAGTCACATTCTTCAGGGTAACTCCATGGGTAGGACACAACTAGATATACAAGTGAGAGAGACAGTTGCTAAATCCAAATATAGTTGATCAGGTATTAAATGCCTTTGAGATGTATGAGACTGTGCCCACTATTTTTATTTTTTGAGAAACTCTCTACTTATTTGGTCCCTGGAAACCTAGTTATTTAGGATAAACTACCTCTTTAGAAGCTAATAGTAGAGTTTCCCTTTTTGCATATCCAAATAGCTCTAAATGAAGAGATTTTCTTGGTTATTGGTATTATGAACTTAAGGGACACTATCATTCACTTCCACTGGGAGCCATTAAGCTTCTCATAGGTAAAGAAGCCTGATGACCTAAGCAGACTTGCAGCCTAACTTTGGGCAGACTCAGTCAGCCTTCTGTCATAGAGATCAACTTTCTCAGCAGACCCTCATCTAAGCCAACAACTGTCTACTTTCTCACTTCTTTTTCAGAAGCTAGAGAACATGGCTTCTTCACCATGTTCCATCAGATTCCTCGAGCATCTAGCTCTTTGCCTCTTTTTCAGTGAAGCCAGGTAGGTCATGGTATGAATCTGTCAGACAGGACAGAAACTGTCATCTTAAGTTCAGAAGTTGCAGAAGCCATGGCCTCAGTCAAGATTCTAAAGTGACCCAACTGAAGTGGGAGAGGGATGTGACCTTCCTAAGACCACTAGTCTTGGAGATGAACTGATGATGATTATTATCCAGGTTTGTGGTCACCTCCTCTTGTGTTCTCACTCCATTCCAAATACAGACATCTTTTTCTAAACCAGATTATGGCCAAAGTTAGTTACCTAACACTTATAGCTGAGCTATCTTGAGACTACTTCAATTTGGTATTTTTAATATTCTACTTAAAAGTCACCTTTGTGAAGTTTAGAATTATTTCTGAGACTCTATCCTCTGAAAGCCATTTTAAAAAGCTCATTTGGCTTGCACAAGAACAGTGAAAGCCAAGGTCATAGCTCTCAAAAGACTTTTCTATAAAAACAAAGATTAACTCACACATGTTAAAGTAATAACAGAACACTAGCTCTTCAATTTTCTCTTTGAAGTCAGCCTCCCTATTTTAAGGGGTCCCTGTGGCTTCCATGCAATAGCCTTGATTAAAACATTCTCAAGACCACATTTCCTCCTTCATTTTCCCGACACTCCCTCCAAAACCTAAACATGGGGGAGGGAGGTTTGGTGCCAATCATACTTCTGGCACCAGCTGCAATTTCTAAGGACTCCAGATCAGCAAGAAGAAAACACACAGGTAAAAGTATCAATGTAGTTAGCCAAGGATACAGAATCTTATCAGAAGATGACCCACCTGGAGCCTCTATCTGAGCAAAGGCAGCAAATCTCAGCAGGATTTTCTCTGCCCTCAATGGGCAGTGACATTAAACACACAAGTTAGGAACTTACCAGATTTGAGAAGCTTGTTTCTTGCATGCTTTTAGCCACTATGCTACTGTCTTGTACAGTTGCACTTGTCATTCTACTACCCCACTCTTATGCTCCACTCTGTGTTGGGGCTGACCGGCAAAAGTACATCCTTCTGTTAATTCTAAAACTTAACACTTTCAAGCATTGTGCCAGTCACTGCTTCATAGAACGCCTACAACTGGAAATTGGTGAAAGGAGAAGGGAAACTACTTCCAACCATCCCAGGCCAGGATTGCTAAACCTGGATCAGCTACTGGGGAAATAATTGATCGCATATCTGAGGAAATACTACCAGGTAGAAAATGCCCAACAACCAAAGAACTTAGAAGCCCTACGCAATCATGAAAATATATCCAGCTTTGTCATGTCTTACAAGGGCACCTTCTATGCCATCTTGCCTCTACACATATACTTCTATTCCCCCCACTTGCCAAACTCAGAATAAGGTAAATTTGTGAAGGCTGGAGTTATAACCACCCAGCGGGTATGTGCCTTCTGACTGAAATGAAATGAAATGCAGCATTTCTTGAAAAGCCAATTATTTCCAACCTGTTCCATTAGAGTCAAACATGCTAAATGAGCATGTAACATATTGACTTTTGTGCCCTGTGGCATCTGGGGCCATAAATGTCCTGCTTATCATAACACTCATCTCCATAGCTCTTATAAATTGGGACCCTCCTCAGGAAAGCACACATCGCCCATTCATAACTTAGAATAGCAAGGAGACAGGCTGCATGATGTAACAGAGCTGATCTCCCCTGCCCTCTGCACTTCTGCCCATATGGCTGGACCTGCTGCACCCACCCACCTGACTGTGCCTGAGTCAGGAAGCCTCCCCACCTGTGTCTGAACAGATGGCAGACAATACCATGCAGGCAGTGCCATTCCCTGTGAGAAGGCAATCAGGCTGCCAAGGGGATTGCCCTAGGCTGAGAAACAGTGAGGGGAGCCCTGACGAAACCCAGCAAAAATGAGCTTTGGAGGCACCAATCTGCATTTGAATCTTGGTATTCCCTACAAGGCGTTGAATAAGTTATTTAACCTCTTTAAGCCTCAGTTTCCTTCTTGGAAATTGGAGTTGATAATGCCTATTATGCACTTAGCATGATGTTTAATAATATAATGTGTACAGAGCTTCTTATAGGGTACCCAGAAGGCTATAGACGCTTGAGAAACAGTAAGTATTATGTTCTGTGTTTTATAAATATTTACTATCTAGTGGATTTCAGATTGCTAAGGGACCACGTTCTCAGTACATCATGTCATCACCTCTGCTGTAGGTGTGAGCAAAAGGCGGAAAATTAATTTCCTGGAGTTCTTTAAAATGATCACTTGCTGAGCTCCCTCTGGAAGATGCATATCCTCATACTCTTCTCCCTACATTTCTCCACTACCTTCCCATTGCTCCCTGCACAACTCCTAGAGAGCAGGTAGGAATGAGTGTCCTAAGCTCTTCCTGTAGTAAACTCTCCACTCCTAGCAAGTTTTCTCTATTTTCTGCTGTCTACTGGTTGAATCCTAATGGCTCTGGCTCTGATGATCAGTGAAGAGCAAAGGCTCTGCTTTTCCCAGATCCAGCAGGGAAAACCCAAGGCATCTAGCAGAGGTGAGTGCAGTACTCTCAGCCCACACCCTGAACTTTTACACAGGTGTGGCATTTGGGATTCACCAAGGAAGCTGCATAATTACTTAGAAAGAATGAAGTCTGATTGTTCCTTTCTCTCTAAGTGCAATCTCTCCTAATAACATCACCCAACTGAATGTCTCCTAATTCTGTCGGAATGCATTTTAATTATCACTGCTTCTTATGTTGGTGAGCTGTCGCTGAAGTTTTTGATTTGTGATGGAAAACAGAGAAGCCATAAAGTATTTTGGTGACAGCTCCCTGATTAGGCAGCATTGCAGCAAAACAAGTTGTCACAATAAAACTGATTAATCAAGTTGTCAGAGTAAAACAAATTAATGTCACAAAAACCTTTGCTAGAAATTACCTCTGTATCTTGGGGTATTCATCTGATGGATTCCTTCAATTAGCAGAAACTTCTATCTCATGAGCACTTCTGAGTCTGCACTTAGGATCCCATTTGGACCAATTGCCCTAGAGCAAAACAGTAGGTCTTAGAGAACCCAGGGGGCATATTTGAAAAAGACAGTCACTGACTTGCTTTTCAAGATTCTTCACCCCTAACTACTTGGGAGACTGTTAAGACCAGAAGTATGATCTAGAGCTAAAATGTTCTAATACAAGATAAATACAAAAGTCATTACCTACAGTCCTACCAGTGGGTCTAGATTTAATTTAAGATGGATTTAAGATTAACTTATTTGAGAGAGAGAGAGAGAGAGAGAGAGAGGAGGGGCAGAGGGAGAGACTCCCCAGCAGATCCGAGCACAGAACCCAAACTGGGGCTTAATACCATGACCCTGAGATCATGACTTGAGCCAAAACCAAGAGTTGGAGGCTTAACCAACTGAGCCACCCAGTTGCCCCTGTCTGTCAAGAGGTTTAATCACAGTCCTCTGGCTGGAAGGACACTGCAGTGCTTGCACATTCCTATCTCAAGGAAAGACTGCCCATAATGGAGATGTCCACCACAGTTCACTGTAACTCAGATGAGGATGTTTGGTTATACAGAGCCCCAGCCCCTCATGATCAGAGGTGACGGGATAGAAGTGGGCATAACCAGTGATCCTGATATAAACTGATGCACTAGGCCAATCACATTCCATCTCCAAAGATTTCAACCAGGAAATATGGATAGAATGGATCAGTTAGCTGTGGGAACTGAAAGTGGAAAAGTACCATAAGGTAACAGTGAGCCTTTAAGTATCTCAGCAAATGATAGCTTTGAGGTAGGGAAAACATAGAGTAGGGGAGGAAATCAGTGGGTAGCAAGGAGAGAAAAAGACAATAGCCCATGACTAAGTTGGGAATCAACAACAATCACTAGGGCAGCCTCCATTCTAGAAGGATCAGGTCTTAGAATAAAATAAAGTCTTAGAATAAAATCCCCTTCACTTGGGAAAGCTGGAATAGGTCTCTCTCTTGCAAACACTATAAGAAGCACAGAGGACTGTGAGGGGAATAGACTGTGTACAAAAAAGGGAGGTATGAGAATGAGTGATGTTCAAACTACTCCTCAGGAGAGATACTACCCGGGATGCCATACCAGAGTAAATAAACTGCATAAATATGTGTCAACTGGTGCCAGTATATGGGAGGCCCACAGCAATGCAAATTACCTCTGCATTGCACAGAGGCCTCAAATGGAAAACGCTGCTTCTTGGCCATCTTCAGAATCTTCTCCTAGAAGCCAGTCATTGTAACTGGAATAGGTGGATACTTGATATTGCAATACCAATGTCTAGCAGGAGCCTCCAGGCCTTAAAGGCACTGAGTACACCATTCCTTTCTCTGACATTAAAATACCATCCTCAGGAGACTTTGGCCTCACTGCCTTTGAGGGCAAAGATCCACATTCTGGAGGGGAGGAGTGATACACGGTGTGGAGAAATAAAGGTATTGTTCTGGTCTAGTCCCAAATAATATTCTAGGATTAAATAAACTGTGGTTTTGGTTTTCTTCAGCTTCCTAAAGAATAAAGGGTCAGCACCTATACACAGATGGAACCCTCATTCCACTGTAAAAATATATACCGTTATGTTCTCCACCTTTACTTAAAGCACCCCCTCTACCTCCTAGCCTTAATGGCACCTGAATTTCTCTCTCCCAGGAAGATGATCCTCTGCCCACCTACATAGAAAGACCTACTTTTTTCACTGTGGTTTTCTGAAAAGGGCCTGTTGCTTTATACCACCTTACCTTTGCTCATGTTGTTCCCTCTGCCTGAAATGTTTTTTCTGCCACTCTATGCCACCCTCACTCTCATCTGTCAAGAGTAATTCATGTCTCTTCTCTGGAGTCTTTTCTGACCACCTCCTTTGGTCATAAGCCCTGCAGAGGTTTCTTTCATAGACACAATGAGCATTTATAGTCATTTGTTTATATATCTCTCCCCCTACTACACTAGGAGATTCCAGGGGGCAAAGATCCTATATTATTCATCTCCACATCTTATGGCAGTGCCTGACACACAATAAACGCCTAACAAATATTCATTGAATAAAAGAAAATGAATCAAAGTGGCTAATCCAGGATTCTAACCTAATCTTCCAATGTAAAAACCCATGGTCTTTCTGCTACAACAATCAGGCATACCCAATGGCAACAGCTGAACCAACCAATGGGATCTCAGAGAAGCAGGATGGAAGCAGGAACCACTTATTGCTGTCCTGCTCTAACCCTCACCTGCAGCTTCATCTGTGGAGCTGTGCCAAAGGCATCAAGCCCCAGGCAGTATTGAAGTAGGTGCTGAAGCTAGTGCCTTCCCAACTGCCCTGGACCTCTTCAGCTCACTCGAACATTTCTGATGCATCAGGGATGAAGTACAGAATCACCTAACTTTCAAAAAGGGAGAAAACAAAGACCATATGGTTCCTCCTCTTCATTTTAAACATGAAGGACTACTAGAGGCACAAAGAAATGAAGAAAATTGTCCTAGGTCACCCAGCAACTTAGAGGTAGAGCCCAGACTCAAGACTCCCATCTCCTCCCTCCTGGTCCATTCTTCCTTCCTTTTTCAGTACCCATGCCTCTCATGATGTTGGAGACAGGAGATCATACCCTAGACTTCATTAAATCCACAGGACTAGGATCAGGCACACACACAGACATCATGGGAAGGATCTCTGCTTCCTTTTTTCCAGCCCTAATCTTGGACTCAGACAAACCCAGGCTTAAATCCAACCGTTACCACCTACTAGTCTCGTGAAGTGGTACAAAGGAGTTAACCTCTCTGAGCCTCAGATTCTTCACTTATATACTGAGAATTTGATATCCTTAAATATTGATGTGAAAATAGGTGAATGTGGTCTATACCAAAGCTCTTGGCAAGAGTTTGGCATGCATTACGTGCTTAATAAACTGTTTTTTTTTAGTTTTTCACATAATTTTATTATATCCTTTAAAGACAGCATTATTATTGTAAATAAACATCTTAAATTGGTTCTGCAACATAAGATTCATTTTGAAAGGTGGTTTCTTTGAAAAGTCCTCCTTAAAAGCATTCTGCCAACAGACACCATTGATCTGCAGCCTTTTGTCCTAGAGTCTTCCATATTTTGCCCAAGTCAAAAATGCTACTTCTTTAACATGACAGACATTTCACTTTCATAAGTTCTTTTATAAATTCACTAGCAATCAAAATAATTTCCTCAGTCGAGCAGTAAAAAGTTATTTCATGGAGAATAGAAGAAAAGCATTTCATTACCCTCATCGTTTTGTACTTTCATATTCTGTTCTAAATCCGTGTTCTGATATTTTTAAATTGGTCACATGCTTTTGCTATCACTTGGTTACTTTACCAATTAAGTTTATCTTTTCATCAAAGAATTACATGTAGATAGTTTAAGGAGGAAATAGTTCTATAAGGCTTATTATTCAAAAACAGCTTGTCCCTCCACCACAATCCCCATTTCATTTCCCACACCCTAGAGGCAATCACTTTCTTCCTCAGTTGTATAAACCCCCAAATACATTCAGCCACATTAGGTGCTCTGTCATTTTCTTTGGTCCAGAGATGAAATCGCTGTGGAGACTTCTAGCCTGATCACAATTGTTATGTTGGGCCCTCCTTTTCACTACTATGCTGAGTATTTCCTTCTCTCTCTGTCCTGGGTTAGAGCCAGTTTCTTAGATGCTAGGCATTTGTTTTTCTTGGATTACTTCTTGTCTTGGTAAGCACACCCTTTAGTGGTTTCATATGAAAAGAAAGGATGTACATAGGAAACAAATGTTTTGAAATCTTGAATATCTAAACATATCTTTAACTCTACCCTCATATTTAATTGAGTATAGAATTCTTGGTTGGAAAGTATTTTACCCTCAAATTTTGAAACTATTTCCCCATTATCTTTTAGCTTTCAGTGTGGTTCTTCTTGATGTTCTGAAATTTTACAATAAGAGATCTTGGAATAGCTCTATTTTCATACACTGTGCTGATTCTGAAATTATCATTTTGAGGAATTGTTACTGAATAATTTTTGGGTGATTATTTTTTCCCATCTGATTTATTCCTTCTAGAGTTCCCATTATTCAGTTGTTAGATTCCCAGAAGTTTTTTGCTTGGCTTTGCTTTCCTAGCTTCCTGCTCTACTACAGGGAGATTTATCCAATTATTTCATTACTCATTCCTTCTCTCAAGTTTCTACTGAGTGTCTACTATGTACAAAGCAATGTTCAAGGTACTGGAAATGCTTCCAAGGAAAAAAAAATCCCTGTCATCATTGATCAGTTTTTAGACCCTACCATTGAATTGTTTCTGCTACCAAATTTTCAATTTCCAAGAGCTGATTATGATCTGACAGTTCCTTCTTCATAGTATCCTATCTTACCTCTGAGCATTTGACAAACTTGTCATTTTTTTCCTTCCTCCACAGTGCCCATTTCCTCAAAGTTGACTTTGTTGGTTTGGTTTATGTCTTTCATATTACACACTCTACCCAAATATCCATGTATGCTCATATTTCAGAGTGGCATGCTAACATACTGAAAGTTCTATATGTGTGTAGCTAGGGCCTGTCAACCTTGGTTTTCACAAATGGTAAACAAAAGAGGTCTGTACTATCCTTGCAGAACCCCTGATGTTAATCTCTTTAGGTCTTTCCTTTTGGACTGGTCAGATTTCCCAGAACATTAGGACCACAACATTCAGTAATATTAACTTTTACCTTAACTCCCTATGTACAGTAATCTTCCCTTCGATTGTTCTGTGTTGTGTAGTATTAGTTATTTATTGCTACATAGCAAGTTACTCCAAAATTTAGAAACTTAAACATTATCTCAGTCTCTAAATCAGAAATCTGGACACACCCCAGCTCATGCCTCTGCCTCTACAGCTTTACAAGGCTGCAATAAAATGTCAGTTGGGGGCTACAGCATTATCTGAAGGCTCAACTGAAGAAAAATCCTGGCAGTGCCCTGGATTTGACCTTTGCTCAGAAGATATTTCTTAATTTTTTAATTGCTTGCCATCCAGAGGCAGAATTTTCAAGTTTATCAATACCCTAGCTTTTTTCTGTTTATCAGTACTTCCCTCAATTTATCTGTCCTTTTTTTTTTAATATATAAATTTATTTTTTATTGGTGCTCAATTTGCCAACATATAGAATAACACCCAGTGCTCATCCCCTCAAATGCCCCCTCCATGCCCGTCACCCAGGCACCCCCACCCACCTCCCCTTCTACCACCCCTAGTTCATTTCCCAGAGTTAGGAGTCTCTCATGTTCTGTCTCCCTTTCTGATATTTCCCACTCATTTTTTCTCCTTTTATCTGTCCTCCTGTGTGCATTTTACTATAAGAAACAAGAAGAAACCAGGCAATACCTTCAACACTTTGCCTGATCACTCAGTTCATTAGGCTCATCTTCTACTTCCCTATCATTGCAGGCAAGAAGGTTAAGTTTCTGCCATGACATCAAAGATCTCCTTCTAATTTCCTTAATAGTGTTTTTCACGTCCCTTTGAGACCTCATTCACTAGCAACATCCAAGTTTAGTTTTCTACCTTCTGACCAACTTAACTTTTCTCTAATGCACACATCAAAAATCTTCCCAGGCTTCATCTACTGGCCAGTTAGCCATATTTTTAGGTATTTATTATAGTATCACCTCACTGATGGTACCAAAACCTATAATGGGTATGTAATGCTGAGTAGCAAACTATCCCAAACTTAGAAGCTTGAAACTTTTATTATCTCATCTTTCCTATGGGTCTAGAATCCAGACATGGCTTAGCTGGATGGCTCTGCCTCCAGGTCTCTCACAGGCTGTAATCAAGGTGCCAGGTGAGGCTGCAGCCTCAACTGAAAGCATAACTGGAGAGGATCCACGTCCAAGCTCTCACGCATGCTGTTGGCAGAATTCAGTTCCTCATGGACTGTAGTTCTTTGCTCACTGTTGGGTAGGGGCTTCCCTTGATTCTTTGCCATGTCTCTGCCTCTCCATAGAGCAGCTCACAACGTAGTAGTTGGCTTTCCCCAGAGCAAATGAGTAAGAGTGAGAGACGGGAGCCCAAAGCAGAAGCACAGTCTTTTTTATAACCTAAGAAGGGACATGCCATCACTTTTCCATCACTTTTCCCATATTCTATTGGTTAGTTATGAGACACTAAGTCCAGTCCACACTCAAGCAGGTGGGGCAGATTACACAAGAGCAACTATGGGGCAGATCACACAAGAGCAACTATTTGAAGACCAAACTATAGGAATCACTGGGAGTCATCCTGGAGGCTGTCTACCACAGCACTATACTATAGGGGGATAATCACATATAAAAGTCAACATGAGCCAAAATAGTGAGAAGTCAGAGAATAACAAACATAGAATAGAGTGTAAAGGCCTGCTCTTCAAGGTAGTTATTGCCAGTTTCACATTCTGGCTTTGCAGTATTGACACATTGGACTGTTTTCTTTGTTGGAAATGCAAGTTTTTTTTTTCCAAGACCTCTACAATCTAATTATGGGTGTTGTATAACCACTTTTCAGGATATTAAATTTGAGTATTGTATTACTTGGGGAACTATTGTAGTTTGGAGGAGAAAAATATATGCCGAGAAATGTAATCATAACATCCATGAAATCCATGGCATAGAAAGAACCTCAATTTCCTAGGGTGGCACTGACAGCTCCTGCTGTGACTTGCCCAGCTTTCCTGCTGGTTTCTATTTCATCCTGACTTCTGCTCATAAGATTTATCACTGACTAGTATCTAAGCCATTCATCCACTCACTGGTCAGCCACAAAGCACTAATTGAGAACCTGCTGTGTGCTAGACCCTGCACCAAACACCCCAGAGAATTAGTCACAATCTCTGCCCTTCACAGAATATAGTCTGATGGGAGAGGTGAACAAGTGAACACAGACAAAACCTTTGAGGTAAGTGGATGGGATTAGAAACAGCATTCCAGGAGGTGGATATGGCAAGCGTATAACATAGCCAAAAATTGTTGGAAAGTTCTGCTCAGATTGAGTCAATGGAACGAGGAAACTCCTGGTTATTTGTCTTAATCTCATGAAGATTTTTGTCTACCTGGGAACATCAGAAGGCCATACATGGAAAGGTTAATGGTCAGGGAGGACTTTCTGGTTCAGTGCTGTCAAAGATTAGTTTCCATGGAAACCCTTCTTTCATCCATTTTCTTTTTTAAATTTTTTTTTTTATTTATTTATGATAGTCACAGAGAGAGAGAGAGGCAGAGACACAGGCAGAGGGAGAAGCAGGCTCCATGCACCGGGAGCCCGACGTGGGATTCGATCCCGGGTCTCCAGGATCGCGCCCTGGGCCAAAGGCAGGCGCCAAACCGCTGCGCCACCCAGGGATCCCTTTCATCCATTTTCTTTCTCTGTTTCAGCCATGTTAATCTCTCACTTTCCCCACTAAGCTTTGTTCCACTTTCATTTTTGGATCCTTGAGTATGCCACTCCCTCCACCTATGACACTCTCTCTACTGCATCTTCCTTCATCTTGCTAGCTCCCACTCCTTCAGCTCAGCTTGGGAGGTTACCTGCTCTGGGAACCCTTCCAGGACCACTACCACCCACAAACCAGAGTGGTCCTCATTAGCCTCAGAGCTTTCCCTGCTCTAACACTATTCATACTTGTTCCATGTTTGTCTTTTTAGATTACCAATTGTAAGTTCCTTGTTGACAAAGGTGTCATTTGTCTTCATCATCAAATTCCCAGAACCTAGCAGAGTACATGGCATATGGGACAACACAGGTGAATGGATGAATGAATAAACAGAGCATTTTCTGTCCCTGGAAATGGCTATATGGCCATTTGATGGGAGTGTTCTAGAAAAAATTGTGGATGAGGCAACAGGAGTTGTTAAGGTAGACTATTGAACTTTTAGCACAGTTCCAACTCTATAGTTTTAGAATATAGCAAAGAATAAAGCAATAGTAATTCCATCCTTCGTACAGGAGGAAAATATTCTGCTCTTTCAATCAATAACAAAGTTCAATAGTTTAGTATTTCAGTTGCAAATCAACCCACAAACAAAACTAAATACAAAGGAAATGATTTTTTTTATTTTTATTTATTTATGATAGTCACACAATGAGAGAGAGAGAGAGAGGGGCAGAGACATAGGCAGAGGGAGAAGCAGACTCCATGCACCAGGAGCCTGATGTGGGATTCGATCCCGGGTCTCCAGGATCGCGCCCTGGGCCAAAGGCAGGCGCTAAACCGCTACGCCACCCAGGGATCCTGAAATGATTTTTTTTTTTTTAAGGTAGAATGAAAGGTCAAATGTGACTATTGGTTTATTTCTTCACAGATGCCCTAAGATGGTAAGTAAGCCTCCTGATTAAGAACTACTAAGATGCCTGTTCAGAGCTGAATAAATTCTGACTCTCTTCTAAGTCACTGGGTTCCCCCTCTTTGGCCTCACTGGTTGGGGTAGAAGGTTATTCTTGCCAGTATCTAGCTTATGATTGACCTTGAGAATACAATGAGTTTTGAAACTTACACCAAAGATGCATATGCACACATATTTTAAAACTTGCTTACTATTTCAGAGACTCCCTCATCCCCCTGAAGCTCATGCATAGACTGCAAGCTGAGAAGCCCTGGCCCAGCATGAAGTAATTACCAAGATTCACAGACAGCTATGTGTTCTTAGGACTTAGGTCACAAAAAGCACGGTTTTTCTTTCCTTCTCAGATCCTTAGGGTGATCGCAATAAAAGCAAACATGACAGCCATCAGCTGCATCCAGCCACTGACAAATACTGAACAATATGCAAAGAGCATACTGCAAACTTCTTGAGGTCTCGTCTGTATCTGCTCTATTTCTTGCAGCATCCCAAGTGAAAACAGAACAAAAGGGAAAGACTGGTAGAGATTTAAGAGAATGAGAAAAGACACATTGATGAAAACAAAGAGATAGTATTATTAAAGAGAACCAGGAAACAGTAACAATATATAGAGAGACAGACAGAGCAAAGTCATGGGAAACTAGGACCCAAGGCATTAAGTTTTGTCACCTCAGGCATGGCCTTCCCCACAATTAGCTGCAGAACTGCCACAAGAAGATGCTAAGCTGGCCAACTGTAAAACTGTTTGACTTGTTAGGACTTAAATCAATAGGAACCAGTGTAACATTTGTGCTTCGTGTTCCTCTTATTTACACAAAGGCAAACTGAAGAAAAACTCTATTTCTCCAGCCTTAAACGTTCCCTCCAGGGAGTTGAGATCCCTCAAAATCAACAATGAAATGGTGAGAGGAAAAAATTAAGCACATTGGCAAGGGTATATTTAGATCCAGCTCAAAGACCCTCTTTGCTTTCTCCCTGTCTCCAGCTGGTTCCAATCTCAGCAAAATTCAATTGCCACCGATCTATAGCTTCCTATTGGGGTTTCTGGCCTGTCTTAATACAGGAACCAGGAAGAGTGGGAAGAAGAGGACAATTGCTTAAGGGGCAAAGGTCTCCTCCAACCCCCACGCCTCCAGAGCAGACATCCCTCAGACAAATCCATGCTGACCAACACTGTGGGGTGTCCTATCCTGCCTTCAAGGCTCACCTTGGGCGTCTCAAAGCCTTCTTTAAACCTTTGCAGGCCAAGGTGGGAAATGTATCCACTGGCTGGCTTTGGGTCCCTTTCTGGCATTCAGGATGTTGAAGTGTGGATGTAGTGAGTTCCCCAATGCAAAATTCTGGATTTCCCTGGGTCTTCCAGTAGGAGCCATGATTAACTGTGCTGACAACACAAGAGCCAAAAATCTGTGTATCGTCTCTGTGAAGGGGATCAAAGGATAACTGAACAGACTTCCTGCTGCTAGAGTGGGTGACATGGGGATGGCCACAGTGAAGAAAGGCAGACCACAGCTCAGAAAAAAAGATACATCCAGCAGTAGTAATTCAACAACGGAAGTCATACTGGAAAAAGATGGCATGTTTCTCTATTCTGAAAATAACAGGGGTCAGAGTAAACAAAGGCAAAATGAAAGACTGCTATCACAGGACCAGTTGCAAAGGAGTATGCAGACTGGTGGCCCAGTATTGTATCCAATGGTAACAGTATTGCCTGATTCTTTGGTGCATTTGTTTTCGAAAAATTAAAAAATTGGGCAGCCTGGTGGCTCAGTGGTGTAGTGTTGCTTTCAGCCCAGGGTGTGATCCTAGAGATCCAGGATTGAGTCCCACGTCGGGCTCCCAGGATGGAGCCTGCTTCTCCCTCTGCCTGTGTCTCTGCCTCTCTCTCTGTGTGTATGTGTCTCACATGAATAAATAAAATCTTTTTTAAAAATTAAAAATTATTTGCTAAAAAGAAAAAAAAGCACAGGGCTGACTTTTGAACCCCAGCTCTGCCTCTCACTACCTACATGGCTTAGCCAGTTATTTAGTCGAAGTTCTGTTATCTGTAAAACGAGCAGAATAAAATCTTCCACCTAGGGTTGTTGCAGCACATGTGACTGTTGGAAGAATGCATTGAGCATAATACCTGTTGCATGGCAGAAATTTGCCAGACATGGGCTGGTATGATTAAACCCCCTACTCCCACAAAACCTGGGCTATGCCTAAGTCTGAACACATGACCACACTAGATTGAAATGATCAACAGCAGGTCTGTTTGACAACTACCCAGGGACGGAAGCCGACCCTCCACCTCCAAAGCCTCCCACGCTACCTGGCTCCAAATCTCTTTGGCAAAGGAACCAAGTTAGAAGCTATGATGGAAAAACTGTTTTCCTCCTTGACTTTCACAAGCTCTCAAACCTTCCAGCCAACAAATGCGTGGAGCTCCCCCAGGCAATTGTCCCACACCAGCTGGCTGTCCGTAATTTTAACTCAGTTCTCATGCTACCCATCTGGAGAGGCAGGGGATTCCACAGGTGAAGGGCTCCGTCCCCCAGACTGTCCCCTTCCCACTTTAGGCCCCAGCTATTGTCACCTGTCCCACCGTGTGGGAACACGGGATGGCTACAGGGCAGGGTTCCCAGCACCGTCCCCGCCTCGGATCCGATTAGTCTGCTTTAGTGGCTCACAGAACCCAGGCAAACGGTTTACTCGCTAAGTTACCGATGTAGTCCCAGTTTACTATAATCATTAGAAGTTATGCAGAAACCCCCCCAACCCCCCGTTATCCTCCGAGGGATGCCTGCAGATAAACCGAGCCCGATACAGACTGTGTGTTCCATACGTACCTCCCTACGATAAAATTTATGAATTAGGCACAGTAGGAGATTCACGACGACTACTAATAAAATACAATTAGGGCAGTACGGGTGGCTCAGTGGTTTAGCGCCGCCTTCAGCCCAGGGCGTGACCCTGGAGTCCCAGGATCGAGTCCCACGTCGGGCTCCCTGCATGGAGCCTGCTTCTCCCGCTGCCTGTGTCTCTGCCCCTCTCTGTCTCTGTCATGAATAAATGAATAAAGTATTAAAATAAAACACAATCAAACGATAAGCTGTAATAAAGGTCGCGCGCATGCGGTGGGGGGGGCTCTCGCGGCCTCCGGGCCCTCCGCTCCCCTCCCCAGCTGAGCCGCGCAGGCCCGGGGAGGTACAGTCAGGCCACTACTGCCCTTCTGAGGATTCTCCGGGAGGATGAGCCGCTTCGGGACCTCCGTAAACCTCAAGGGACTAAAGCTGTGGCAGGGGAAACTGCCCCTAAGGGTGGCGGGGGGCAGCCGCTGAAACTAGGGAACACCCAAACCTAAGAGACCTCGGGCCACCTGGAAGCAGCACCCTCCCCGCCCTCTCCCGGCGCCTCTACATTTGCCAACCGGAAGCTCTCCTAGGCTTTTATGAGGGCGCCATTTTTGATGACGCTATCGATTACACGATTGGCCAATGGCGACCGAGCCCTCCGCTAGCCCCTCCCACCTCCCCCACATTTGCCAACCGGAAGCTCTCCTAGGCTTTTATGAGGGCGCCATTTTTGATGACGCTATTGATTACACGATTGGCCAATGGCGACTGAGCCCTCCGCTAGCCCCTCCCACCTCCGCGCCCCCCCCAGGCTGGGGGAAGGGTGAGGCGGAACGTTCCAACCCATTCATGAGCTGTTTGGGTCCCCTGAGAACCCAGATACTTTCCAAAAATTACCTCATTAACATAAACTCAGGTGTGGGTAGAAGGGGCTTGTTATAAATAACAAGACTCCTTTTCCCTCCATTCCTCTGATCGCTTAGGAAATTCTAAGAGTTTTTGGAGCTCGGGGCGAGAAACAGGATGAAAACGAAATATTATATTTCTTATTAGAAATCACCATATCACAGGAGCACACTACACTTAGGGTTGGCTCACATTTTCCCTACGAATTTAGACTTGGGACAGATCCTACGAACCTACTGGGGCTTCTGCGAATTTCTGTAACACGGTATTCTTTGTGGTTGGTTCTCTCCCTTCTTGGCCTATTCAACCCATTGAAACGGAATCTGTCACTTCGGGGAAGAGGTCCCCTGCCCTCTCACCCCCCACCCCCACCACCAACCCGCACTCTCCCAAGCCCCCTCCCCCTGGGGTCCCTGATCTTGGAAAACCTTCAGCAGTCAGTGGAGGCGGAATTAACATTCGCAAGGGCAACCCCTCCCGGCCAGGCAGCGGTCTGCAGGCCTCATCTGCATGGGCCATAACAGGCCTTGTGTTGTCTTCAAGGCAGGAATGGCCCAAAGAACTACTCAACCGGCTCCAGGAAATGGCTAAATGGCAGGTCAAATTGCCCATAACTTTGACGAGGAGGATGGCTGGATAATTCCATCGCCTCTCTAGGGAGAGATGAAATGCAGAATTCAAGCGTCAAGAAAAGGAATCATAAAAAAAAAAAAAAAAAAAAAAAAAAATCCCCGATGCAGAATTTACATCCTGCTGTAAAACGGGGAAGAACAGAGGATGCAGAGGTATCCGCATATTAGCAGAGTGCCTTTGTCAGGAAACAACCTCCTCCAGCTGGACCAGACTGTTTGCCTTTCGGATGATTCCTGTCCGGGCCAAACAATCCAGACATTTGCAATTATAGCATATCAATTTGTTTTTAAATTATAAGGCTGCCGGGAAAGGTTGACTCCTTGCCAGAAATATGCTTCGAGGTGCTCTGGGGCAGCTGCTATGCAATGTGGTGAGACCACCAATCTGTCCAGACACAGAGGATTTATGCACCTGTGTGTGCAGCCCACGTGGAGCCATGGAGCTGGGCAAGCTCTGAGCTGGCCTCTCGCACTCTGATAGCCCTGGGTCCACATGAAAATGAGTAAACGAAACCTCATTCAAAATGGTGTTATGCTATATGTTGGCAAATCAAACTCTAAAAAAAAAAAAAAAATACGAAAAAAAAATGGAGTCGGGAAGCCCTGAAGGGGGAGCACTGGGTCCCACCACTCACTGCAGCCTGCAGAACCAGCAGGAAGGAGGATCACTCCTGACTCCAGCAACAGTGCACAAACCACCACTTGCAGCCAACAAGAAACCACCACACCCTCAAACTCCTGTTCTTGTCCAGTGAACTTTTGTTCAACCCTCCTCAATTATCCCCTAAAACCTAAAAAAGTCTGCCCTTCCTTTTGTCTCTTTAGACTCAACTATGGTCTTCCATAGTTTGCTTATCCCAAATTGCAATCCCATTGATATTCCTGAATAAGCTTATTTTGCTAATAAAATAGCTGGCTGTTTTGCTTTTTAGGTTGTCATCTGCAGATGTCTAACGTGGCCTCATTCTGGCACATGTACAAGTCCCTGGAGGTGTCCTCTTCAAAGAACTGACCCTTTCAGTGCCATGGGGGCGGGGTGCTTTTTCTTCACCTGTTGTGTGTGTTTGCATCCTCTGAAGAGATCCACGTGGGGAGGATAGCCAAGGACGACTCCTTGGCTCTCCTAGGCTCTCCTGCGTGGAACCCACCTTCCTCTTCCTTCACACAAGAAGGGCACTGTCTTGTCATTTGATACAGGTGAGTGTCACCTCTCACGTGGAAGACCCCTATGGCCATCTTCACAGATCAAAAACATAGCCTCTGTTCCAACAGAGTCAACTCCCTTTAATGAAGGCCTCCACAAAGTATCCCGGTAGTGTCAGAGGAAAAGGTGAGGGGACATTACCTGGCTACTTTGCCCCTTATACCACCTGACATAAGGGGAATATCAGGTATAAACCTGGGGGAGGTTTACTTAACTGTACCCTCAGTCTGCCAGCCGTCGCTTCTGGAAGCCCTCGCCATCCAGTGTCCCTCCTCTCCTCTCTGAGGACATTCCACCCATTCCACATTCAAGGGGTGCCCTGGTCCTGAATCCTTTCTGTGGGAGCCTTTGATGTCAGCTGGGTGACAGTAAAGTCATTTGCCAGCTGGGTTTCTGCTCACTGTTGGGAGTGAGGGGTGGCACGAGCAGGGATTGTCTCATTCCCTAGGGTGGGTCTGTTCCCCGGACAGAGGGTGGAGCCAGCCCTGAAGGAGCAAGGACAGGCACACACTGCACTGCACCTGCTGGGTCAGCTATCTGTAGCTGGAAATGTGGAGCCAGAATTAACAAGTCTGATGCAGCCAGATGCCCCAAAGGAATTTTTTTCCTATTTTATTCTCACTTATTAAATTTTAAAGAGCCCTCAAAGACTCCAACCTAACACGGAAATCAAAGACAACAAAACAATGCGTTTATTTCCTATTAATACGGTAGAGCAGTCAGTCCTGCTGCAGCAAAGTTGTGAATTACTGAAGAAAAAGCAACCATCTTCTCGGAAGAGACTCAGAGCTCTACCTGCAGGTAGCCCCCAGTTGGGCCCAGGATTCCATGAAGCTCACACCCTCGCTTCCAAGATCCCCAGCTGCCCACACACCTGCTGGCTATGGCCAGGACCAAGAGCCCTCGGATAGATTCTGGCTGCCTGGGGAAACTCAGGAGTTCAGGGGGCTTCCCCAAAACAGCCCACTGCCAACCTACAGTCCCTGGCACCAGCTGAGCACCCTGAAGACTTAATAGTTCCGGAAGGTGGAGTTCTTTAAGAATTTCCTGTAAAAATGGACAGGAAGCTCCCAGAAAGCCAAGTGTGGTCTCCAGGGCTATCATGAGGTCATTTGTACTCCTGCCTCCATCCTCCCTACCTGAGCTGGGCTCTGCTGATGGCCGTGAGACATTCTGCAGCAACCTTTTAGATACAGGGACATCTTGAGCTAATAGGAAAACAAGTTATGCAGACCAATGGTAAGTAAAGTGGGCTTTAAACTGGGTGATCATGTAACTCATCCAAATTAGGATACTTTTGAGAGCAAGAGTGCTGTAAATCATTAAGCCAACAATATATACAAATGTCATATCATTATGTTATACACCTGAAACTAATATAATGCTATATGTCAATTAGACCTCAATAAAAAAATCATTAAGCCTAGACAACATAAGTAAATTGTGACTAGTTTTAGACCTTTTCATCCAACTCCTGAGCTTTCAACCCACCCCAGATGCTCTCTTCCAGCCTCCCTGTGCCAGGAGCCTCACCCCAAAGGCAAGGGGTCAGGAGGGAAGGGGCATCTGGATGAGGTGCAGGCCAAGGAAGGCATGAGGGTCAAACAGAGGTGGTACCTATTTTATGGGAATTTTAAAGAGTATTTTCATTTGAAATCTGGTTTGACAAAATGATTAAGGCATCAGTTTCTATTCTGAATGTTCCCCTTTGTGAATTTCCCTGCCTCCTGCAAAAACCAGCACAAAACAGAATTTTGTGGGGAAAGGTTCTGAAAGGGGAGAGGGTGGGGGACCCAAATCAAGCCACCTCCCAACGCTAGTTTGTCCAGATCTTGCTCCATGTTCTGTATTCAGGGCTCAGAGCAGCAGCTCTTGCCCCCCAAGCTTCTGTTCCCTGATCATCCTGGACCAAAAAAGGTTTGGATCCTCATGGGAGTAAAGAGACCAGAAGCCACTGGTCCATCACCCACTGGCAGCTTGAACAGCTCAGAAGTCATCCTAGGGAAAAGTGGGTGCTGAGCCCTAGACACTGAAGCATTAAGCTTGTGTGTATTTGTGTGTGTGCATCTGTGCTTCCTTATTTGCACTGAAATGACGCAGGGTGCTTTCAGACAGCCTAGTTGGAGCAGAATTTTCTCTTTCACTTACAGAGTGAGTGAAACAGAGACCAGGTTACAGAGACCAGGAGAAGCCAAAACACCAAGAGGACAACCCCCTTCTCTCTTTAGCATAGCCTCGGAGGGGATCTTCCAGAAACCCTCCCTTCTGCTACCCCTTGAACAAATCATTGTGCAAAGGGCCCAGAGGCTGAGAAGATGGCCCAGATAGCTCCACAAGCAACCTCTGAGCACAACTGGCTGATCAGGGACTTGTCCCAATGGTGTCAGACCGAGCAGACATTTGAAAGGGGGGTTAACAGATGACAAAACTCCAGAAGCAGGCACCATCCCTCTGCCTCCTGCAGACATCTATTTGAGTGAGGGTATCCCCCATACTTCCCAGGCAAAGCTGCTGAGGCTGACCACCTTAATAACCCACCCAGATGCCTGGGTTTCAGGACTGGCAACTCCATTGGCCACTATTCTCATAGGAAGTTTCAGGTGTTGCCAGCAGAGGTACCCCAGTCAGCTGTTCCTTCAAGGAAATTGAACTGATAGTTCACTGGCATGCTGTTGACACAGAAGGCCAGTGTGGTGGCCAGGTCAGCTGACCAGGTGGTCACAAAACTGAAACCTGGACAGCATATGTCAGCCCCTCAAACCCCTGAAGGCTCATTTCCCCCCAAGATCAAGCCCCAAAGGCACCTGTCTGGGTCAGAAAGTGGAACATTCCATGCAGAAGAGCAAAGAGTAACAAAAGGAAGCCCTCTGGGGGCAGATACCACCTCAAGCCACAAATGCAAGTGCACATCCGCCCTGGTGACACTAGTTGAGAAAATTGCTGCCAAATTGCACCTTGTTGCTAAGGACCCAAAGGATTCTTTGCCAACAAGCCACAGCAATGGCAAAGGCTGGGGGGAGGCCAAGCTGGCTGAATGTGAATGGGCAAGTGAGAGGGTTTCCAGAGGGGTGGAGGGTGGCTGATGACTGCTGCGGGGTATAGAGATGCTTTATGAGGTGTAACACCCGTGCTTCCACAGTCCATAAACCGGCCAGGCCTGAAGGCTGTTCCCATGGAGAAGCTCTCAGTACTATTCTAAGCAAGGCTGCCCTTCTGGAATCAGTGCATGGCCTCAGGCCGAGAGAAGGGATTGGGCACGTGTCTACTGAGATGTATGTACTGAAATAATTTTTCAAAATACAGCCTTACACCCTTGTCTCCTCATGTAGCTCTGCTTACCTGTAAAATTCTCCTACTTCCCGTTTGGAACCTCTGTTGTACCTGTTCTTTGAACCCACAGAGTTCTAAGGGGAAGAATGAGGGTTACCCTACATCCATACCTCCCACTCACCTTGCATAACTTTTCCCATTAATTTCTCACCTCCCTTCCTGCCTGGGCAGCCAAACCTGAGAGACCTGGACCTCCTGCCATTTCCTGAGTCAGACCACATCCTGTCACCAGAGCTTGCCAGCTCTCACGAAATGGCTGGTGACCTTCTCAGGTGCTTCAAAGGCAAAGCCCCAAGGCCCCCACATGCAGGAAATGAGTTAATCTCACAAAGTATCTGACTGAATTTTATCCAGCTCTCCCAAGCATGCGTGAACATGGAACCCACAACAGGTCACCCATCTACACAGGTCAGCAAAACACAGTGATTGAAGGGATAACCACTATCCTTTTTATAATATAGGATAACTGCCCACAACACCTGTGCCTTTCCATCTGTGGTTTCCCCCAGATTGGCTCAATACTTATTATTGTGGGGAGCATCGTGCTGGGTACCAAGAAAGTAGGTACCATAAGACTGACTCACCAGCTTGGCCTCAAGGTGCTTCTAGGAACTGACCAAGTATGAATCCAAATGATAATAGTGAAGGGGGCCAAAGCACAGAAAACAGAGCTATAGGGGTTATAAGAGGAGCACATGGGCTGGTTGGTTTATCAGGAAAACTTTAGGAGGAGGCCCCAAAGGGCAAAGCAAGCATGTCCACCCTTTAGAGCAAGACGCTGTGATGGAGGGAATAGCACCTGCCATTGGACATCAGCAAAACCTGGGATCAAATCCTGTGCATATCACTCACTAGCTGAGCAATTTTGGCCAAGTTACTTCTGTGCCTTTTCTTCACCTCAAAAGTGAGAATAATAACACTAGCCTCACAAGGGGGCTACAAGGATCAAATCCATGAACATTTGTAAAGAGCCCTTTACTTAAGATCACAAAAGTGATCCATGAATATGAATTTATTAATTCTGAGCATTGCACTAAGTCATCTCAGCTCTAACCCCACACAGTCTTCCTTCTGAGATGCTTCCAGGCTAAGAAGATGGGACATGGAAGGGAGCGCAGAGTTCACAGCTGACATTCTAGGCCAGGCATTGTTCCCCAGTGGAAAATGATAAATATCTTTCACTTGATGTTACCCCAGAATCCTTCCCCAGGAGCAGTTATTACAGAGTTTAAAAGCAAACTGAAGTGAACATCCAGAACAGAAGAGGCAATATGCATGTATACACACACACACACACACACACACACACACGCACGCACGCACATGCACTCCCTCTTTGTAAGAAAGGTTGCCATGGAGATTAAACAGAGAAACAGCAAAGACACAGAGGAGCCACTGAAATGGCTATAATTAATTTAAAGCATGAGAAACAATTAAAATTGTATTAAAGCAAGTTCATTTGAACAAGGCATAAATCGGGTGAGCTGATCACATCAAGCATGAACAAAATAAAGCATTGCTTTGGGGTGTTAGAATAGGTGCCTTCAAAGGAAGGAAATAAATTATTGCACAGTTTTCAGGAACAATGAAATATGTAACCTAATTTATCCAATGTTTCTGAAAACAAGACGGTTCTCCAATAATTCCATTTCCTCTAATACCTTTATGCCAGGTGCAAAAACAAAATGGGGATAGAAAGCTACGCCTTATCAAGCAAATGGATCCCCATGTCTCTTTGTCAGTCACTGTGGCCACAGATCACTCACCAGAAGGGAAGGGGAGAGTGGGGGACCAGTATTATGGAATGCCTACTGGACACCAGCACTCTCTGGGCACTTCACACCATTTGTCTCCTTTACACCTCCCCCAAACACCACCAGGAAGGCCTGAGTGGTCTGTCCTGCCAACAGGAGACTCAGAAAGATTGGTAACATACTCAAGGTATCATAGCAACCTGGAGGCCAAATAAGCACTTGAACTCAGATCGATCCGGATTCCAAACTACATGTGCTTGCCACTGTGTCACACCACTTCTCATGGAAGAAAGGGAAATGTGACATGGGACCATGGACAATGAGTACCATTTTGAGCCCCTGTGTGCCAGGCCCTGTGCTACACAGTTTATAAACATCATCTGATTTGATTCCCACACAGATCATTTGTTTTTCAGTGAAGGAAACTATAGCACTCACAAAGTTCAACTTGCCCAAGATGACACAATCAATGATGAACAAAGCCAAGATTCCCACACGCCCTGCCCCCACCAAGAATTAAGACTTAATTCTTTAACATCTCAGCCCTGTGCTTTTGCTCTGTGTTCCTCTACTCCTATAGCACATATCACTACTACCATGTGTCACAACCTGCTTCAGACTGAAGTAGTACTTAGGGGTGGCTGGATATTTCATTTTTCCATTTAGACAACTAGGAATAGCAGAAAAAACTTTCCACAGGAGGCAAATTCCAAGGCAGATCTTGACTTAGACAAGTGAGCTTTGAATGGGCAGATCCCCTTCCTGTTCCCGAGACCAGTTGAGACTGAAACTTAGAGCTGAGATTGGAGAACCCTAAGACAAGGACAAACACCAGGGGTATTTGCACAAGGCAGCCTGAGGCCCCAAGGGCTAGCAGCAGACCCACCTGTCCAGGGAAGACAGACCTGTGGCCAGGAGAGTGATGCCGAGTGTCATATCCAGTGATGAAGGGAGAACAGAAGTCGGAGAGGAAGTGAGATGGGGAGAAGGCATGTCAAATGTAGGACGGAACTGGGAACAAGGAAGAGAAGTGCAGAGTTAATGCAATGACAGAGTATATTCTGTGGCCTCTCTCCTCTTTGGTGTCTGACTTGTATGTTCCAGGAAAGGTGGATGGCTCTAAGGAGCTCATCAGAAAGTGCCAGAGGAACATTAGCCAGGACTCTGCAGTACAGTCATGCGTGTTGCAATACTGAAACATGTCATACTGGCTATATAGACACAACCAGTTGCCTGAAACTCACAAGGGTCCCATCACTCTAGCCACACCAACATTCCCTCCTCCAAGACTTCTCAGGGTTCCCCACCTACCAGCAGTGACAATGCCGACACCTGCTTCAGCACCCCAGGCACAGTTGTGATTTACCAGCCTGGGCCACTTAGTGGGTAAATATTTGTGCGTACCATCCCCTTGCACTATGATAAGGACTTACAAAGTGACATATTGAATCCTGACCATAACCACGAAATGGATAGTATGGTCTCGATTTTTCTGACGCTGGCTTTGGGAGGTTAAGCAATGACCCAAGAGAAGTGGCCTTGGGAGACAGGGCTAAGAGGCTGGCATGAGCTGAGGGGAGAACCAGGAAAATGAATGGCTGGCATCTGCTCTCTCATGGCTCAAGGAACTGAGCTTGGAATTATTTCCTATGGGGAGAAATTTCATGGGTCACAGGGAGAATGCTAGGCCATAAGCTGCCTACAAAGAGGCCATCTAACTATGTGTTTAATTAGCCCACTCCCTGGATACATTAAATACAGATGGCCATGTAAGAGAGATTTATTGATCAAATGAAAAATCAGATAAATGATAGAAGTTGCAGGAGCACCTACGGCAGCCTCCTGCCTGTGATTCCAGAAGGGAAGTGAGGGGGTAATAAATGGTCTCCACCCCACCTGACAGGGAAGATAAAAGGCCCGTCTGGGCAACTCGGGTATCCAGAAATATTTATTTCTCCATGTAATTCATTAGTGCACACCAATGTGGTACAAAAGCAATATGTATTTCAGGTTATGATTTCCCAGAGAATCATTTCCTTTGCCTTCATAAACTAAAGCAAAATATCCAGACCACCCACCCAGCAGAGTAGTCTGAGCTGGAAGAAGTTGAAGCAGAAAAGCAGCAAGCTAGAGCTGACAATGTGGAAAGCAGGGTCGAGCAAGAAGAGGCTATGGGTTCATTTGTTGATTCATTCATTCTTTCAGCAAATATTTAATGGGCACCTACTATGTGGCAGACACTGTTCTAGACAGTGGAGGTATGGAAGTGAATAAGACAGAGAGAGAGTCCCTGACCTCATGGAGCTTCTAATCTAGTATGGGAGGCAATTTTAAAAACATATAATCTGATGTCAGGCTAAAAATAGGTAGAACCAGTGGAAAGATTCTAAGGCCAGAATGTTTTTGGCATATTTGGGAAACAGCAAGAAAGTAACATGGCTAGAACAGAGCATGTAAGAAAAAGAATGGGTGATAGGGTATAGAAAGCCTGGGCCAGCAGAGTCTTAAAAGCAATAGAAAAGAGTTTGGATTTCATCTTGGGTATAATGGGGAGTTTGAAGCTGCTAGAGGGTTCTAAGTAGAACAATGACATAACCTGATTTACATTTTAAAATGTCTCTAGTTGCTGAGCAGCAAATGGATCATAATAGGCCAGAAATCCGGGGACATCAGTGAGGGGCCATTGCAGGACAAAGAATACTTATTGAAGGCTTATTATGTCATGTAGTATCATGTATTAAGTCATATAATCCTTGCAAAAAACCGCCTTTATTACCTCAGTGGAGGAACGGAGGCAAAGAGAGGTTAAGCAGGTTCGGAGCCCAGGTCCCCTGCCTCTAACCTGCTGTGCTGTGCTGCCTCTCTCAGTAGCCCAGATGGGAGAGACCGTGGCGGCTTGGAAAGTGATGAGGGCCAATAGAGTAGTGAGAAATGGTAGGATCCCAGTTATATTTTTAAATTAGTGCTGACAAGATTAGTATCTTAATTAAATTAGATGGGAGATGAGAAGAAAATAGTTTGAGTTTGTTGCTTTGAAAGCACTGATTTCAAAGTTCTAGGAAGAGCCAAACACAGCCTTTAAGTCAGTGGTTCAGAGACCTAGAGACTCAGCAGAGGTTTTCACAAACACAGACTTTAGGACCTCACCCTGCAGGCATTGAAGGAGACATTCCAGATGTGGGCCCAGGAACCTGCATCTTCCAGCCACTTGTCAGGTGATGTTGAGGCAGCTGGTCCCTGGGCTCACACTGGGGGTCTCTGCTCTTGGTTTTATGTCCTAAGTCCCACAATGTGAGAGCTGAGGACACCTGAGAAGTGAGAGTGCCACTTCCACTGCAGATGAGGATTTCAAGGCCCAAGAAGGAAGTGGTCAGGCCCAGTCCATGCGGGGGGCGGCACTGGTGAGAGAATTTCCATCCTCTGATTCTGGGGCAGAGCTGCGTACCCTACCCCAGGATGACTCCTTTGGACAGCACCACATTGCTTACCTGTATCATTCCTTGCAAGGACAGGCAAAGGACCTGAATGACTTCTGTGGGGTCATAAGATGTACGTTTGGGATCTGATCTTGCAATCCACCCACTGAGAGATCCAGGGAAAGTCACATTACCTCTCTGCACTTCAATTTTCTGGTTTCTAGAATCAGAACTTCAGGTCCTCATGCTATTGCTATTTGAGTAAATGAAACAATACATGTGAAATGTCTAACAAGACTTCGATGTTAGTTACTCTCTGTGGTTTTATTACAGTTCACCCAAATCTCCTGGCTCCCAATGCCATGTCTTTCTCCTATAGCATGTTCATTAGGATTTTCATGCCTTTGTATCTCCAGGATAAGATGCATGTGCTCCAGGAGTGAGGAGGAACTCTAGATGTTACAAACACATGGCTTCAGGGGCCTATGGGCAGATGCTCAAGAGGAGGGCCCACCTAAGCTGGTGGAGAATGGGGAGGGAGCGTGGAAGGGCACACATGTCAGCCCTGCCATGAGCCCCCAAAGATAGATTGGTGACAATGGTGGAGGGTACTACATAGCCCGTGTCCGCAGGTGGCTGAACCACAATAACAGTCATATCTGTGTAACAACTTGCACGTCACAAATGCTTTCAATGGATTGCTTCACTTGAGCCTCAAAATAACTCAATGCAGTAGCTGTTCTTACCGTACCTCCAATTTTAGAAAGGAAAAATTGAGGCTTAGTCACACCATTTGCCCAGATAACACAATAATAAGCAATAGATCTGATTTTTGACTCACAATCTAACTCCCATCTGGACCAGTGCTATCCAAAAGAAAACGAACATGAGCTACTTACATGGTTTTTACCTTCTTGATTTTAAGAAGAAAGAACACATATCATTCATTTTAACCATATACTTTATTTAGCCCAATACATCCAAAATATCATCATTTTAACATGTAATCAATATAAAACATTTAAATGGGATGGTTTTGGGCAGTCCCAGTGGTTTAACGGTTTAGTGCCACCTTCAGCCCAGGGCATGATCCCGGGGGCCCAGGATCAAGTCCCAGTCAGGCTCCCTGCATGGAGCCTGCTTCTCCCTCTGCCTGTGTCTCTGCCTCTCTCTCTCTGTGTGTGTCTCTCATGAATAAGTAAATAAAATCTTTAAAATAAATAAATAAATAAAAATTAAATGGGATGGTATTTTATTATTTTTTATGCACTCTTTGAAATCCAATGTCTATTTTACACTTACAGCACATCTCAATTCACTAGCCACATTTCAAGTGCTTAATGGCCACATGTGACTAATAGTGACTGGCTAGCGGCAACTCTAGACCAGGGATTAACAAAAATCCTTCTGCAAAAGAATCAGATAAATATCTTGGGTTTCACAAGCCACCTTCATATTCTGCTACATATTCTTTTTCTTTTCTGTTCTTTCCTTTTTCTTTCTTTTTTTTTTTTTTTTTTACAATCCTTTAAAAATGTAAAATCTACTCTTAGCTGATAGGTTATAGAAAAACAGGCCACAGGAGCACCTGGGTGGGTTAGTCAGTTAAGTATCTGCCTTCGGCTCAGGTCATGATCCCAGGGTCCTGGGATCAAGCACCGAGTCAAGCTCCCTGCTCAGTGGATATCTTGCCTGCTTCTCCCTCTCCCTCTGCTCTTTTCCCCCGGCTCATGCTCATGCTCTCATTCTATCTCAAATAAATAAACAAAAATCTTTAAAAAAAGAAAAACAGCCCACAGATCAGATTTGGCCTGTGGCTCATGGTGTGCCTACTTCTGCTCCAGACTATAAGCTCACTGAGGACAAGAATGTATGCACTACTATATCCTCTAGTAGTGCCTGGAATAAAGCAAGCACTCCATAAATAGTTTGGAATTAAATTTAACTGAGTCAAGTCAGACAGGATTTATCATTGCCACCTGAGAGATGACAAAGGTGAAATCAGAGAGTCAAAGCAACTTATCTGAAGTCATATAGTTACCTACAAACCCAAAGCTGTGTGACTTCCAGTCACACTTCCAATACAAGACGACACCTGTTTCACAGCTACATTGACAGTCACTCTGATTCCCAATTCTTTCATCTCTTTTCCTTCTGGATTTGATCTCAGGCTCCCAGACCACATGCCCCCAAGGGGCCTAGCAGAGAGGAGGAGTGGAGGGGTCCTGCACATCTTAGGAGACCCTGGCAGAGCTGCCAGCAGGTACCACTGTTCATGATGAAGAGCCCCTATTGTACTGCTCTCCCTCTGTTCCAGGATCTCTCTGAAAAGGAGTGCTCTTATAAGGTTAGAGAAAATGCATTTCTCTTCTCCCTTCTGCCTAAAAGCATCTGCCTGCTTCACAAAGAAGGTAGTGAACCAGTTATAATTACACACCATGCACTGGGGAGCATGAAAGTGACATTTAGCAACATAAGCCTCAGATATGTGGTGGCTGCAGTAAACATTACATAATTGCTGCAGCATCGATCCCAACAATTAACACCAAAAAGCAGAGACAGAATGGAATTTCTCCAAGAAACTGCCACAACCTGAGAGTAAAACAGAACCCAAAATCTCTCTTGGAGACAGCTCCCCCTCCTTCACATGTTAAGACATTTTGAGGGGGGAGGGTATAATGTTTTCTGTCCAAACAATTTTCCACAGTTTTTCCAGAGCCCAGGTAGGCAGGGAGCAGGTGGGGGGAAGGTGGAGATGAAGACACCAGAAAGTCCTCTGATGGGATGGTCTGCCTCCCAGTCCCCTCAGGTCTAACCCACAACATTGGAGAATTGGGAGAACTGCAGGGTCAGGGTGGTTGGATCATAGAAGGCCAGGAGCAGCTTCAGGAGTGGCCCAGGGAGGTTAAGGATCAGTCTTCCCTAGAAGCAATGCAGAGTCACTAGTGGGCTTTATGATGAGAAGAAGCAGGGTCATTTTGCTTTTTGGCAAGAAGCAAAGTGAAAAAGAGAGGATGACAACAGCCCAACTATGGCAGTGGGGGTGGAGAGAACTGGACAGGTCCAAGAGGTATTTAAGACATAAAAATGAGAGGACCCCACGATGATGATAGGATGTAGGTGAATCAAGGATGACCCCAGGCTTCTGGCTTTGCTGACTGGGAGGTTGTGGGAACTGAAACTTGGAAGGAGGGGAGACAGGTTTGGAGGAGAAAGACAACATGTCAGAGTGTTGGGTGCATTAATCATAAGGAGGATTTGGATAAAAAGAGAAAGTGGAAATATGGCTCAGAAGGAAGGCTGCGGTGAAGACACAAAAATGTGAGTCACCTGCATCCAGAAACTGCTGGACTACAGTGGTAGATGAGCTGTTTGGGGAGGAGAAATAGAGCAGTAGGAAAGAAGACCAGGGACGCACTAGGTAAGGGGCAGAGCCTCCAGCAACACAAACAGAGGAACAATCAGAGAAGGCAAAAGAGAAACAAAGAAGAGGGTTTTGGAAAACAAGGAAGAGGAGTTTGGGTAATAAAAGAGGTGCACATGGGCAGCCTGGGTGGCTCAGCGGTTTAGCACCGCCTTCAGCCCAGGGTTTGATCCTGGAGACCGGGGATTGAGTCCCACATCGGGCTCCCTGCATGGAGCCTGCCTGCTTCTCCCTCTGCCTGTGTCTCTGCCTCTGTGTGTGTGTGTGTGTGTGTGTGTGTGTGTGTGTGTCATGAATAAATAAATACAATCTTAAAAAAAAAAAGAGGTACACAACCATGTCTAATGCGAAACAAGAAGAAATGAGATCCTCCTGCTTATTTAACTAAGATTTATTAATACCTGCTATGTGCCTGGCACTATTCTAAGTACTAAAGATAGAGCAGTGACATGACTATAATAGACAAAACTCCCTACCCTTATGGGAATTTCATGCTACTTGGAAAGAGACAGAATTTAACTAGAAGTAAGTGAATTTGTTTGGCATAGGTAGCGGGTTGAACAGTGGTCCCAAAAAACATGTCCAAGTCCTAACCCCTGGTGCCATGAATGTGATCTTATTTGGAAACAGGGTATTCATGGATATAATTAAGTGAAGGATCTCAAGATAAAACCATCCTGGATTTTAGTTGAGCCATAAATCTGATGACTGATATCCTTATAAGAAAAAAAGTAAGTTAAAAAAAATAAAAATTTAAAATTTAAAAAAATTTTTTAAAAAAAAGGTAAGTTATACTGGAGACAGACACACAGGAGAGAGGACCACATGAAGATGGAAGCAGAGACTGGACCAATGCATTTACAAGCCAGGAAGCTGGAAGACAGTCTTGAAACAGATTCTCTTGTATCTTCAAGCCTTTCTTTCTTTATAAGAACACCACTCACTGGATTTTGAGTCCACCCTAATCCAATATGAGCTCACCTTAACTTGATCACACTTGAAGTGACCCAATTTCCCAGTAAGGTCACATTCTCAGCAACTGAGATTTAAGACTTCAACATATACTTTGTTGGGGAGGATAAAATTTAACCCACAACAAATACCGCATAATTAACTTAATGCAGAAGAAGCATTTGAAAATTCAACACCCACTTGCAATAAAAATTCTCAGCCAACTGGAAATGAAACCAACTTTTCTCAGCCTGACAAAGGACAACTGCAGAAAACCCCTAGCTTGTATCATACCTAATGGTGAAAGATTGAATACTTTTTTCCCCTGAGGTAGGGAACAAAGCAAGGATGGCCGCTCTTGCTATTTCTATTCATCACCACACTGGAAGTCCTAGCCAGCGAAATGCGTGAATGAATGGAGGAGTGAACGAAGATTGTAAAAAAAAGGAAAGGAATAATAAAGCTTCAGGGATCCCTGGGTGGCTCAGCGGTTTAGCGCCTGCCTTTGGCCCAGGGCATGATCCTGAAGTCCTGGAATTGAGTCCCACATCAGGCTCCCTGCATGGAGCCTGCTTCTCCCTCTACCTGTGTCTCTGCCTCTCTCTGTGTGTGTCTCCCATGAATAAATAAATAAAATCTTTTAAAAAACAAAGGAAGAATAAAGCTTCTACTTGTAGACAATATGATTGTCCATGTAGAAAATCCCAAAGAATTTACAAAAACTTACTAAAACCAATATAAGTGAGTTCAGCAACATCACAGGACACAAAGTCAATATAACAAAAGAAAAAAAAAGGCATTTTCATTTGCATTTACTATCAGTGAATAATTAGAAATTCAAATTTACAAAAATACCATTTATAATAGCACCTCTAAAGCACGAAATACTTAGGTAGGAGACTAATAAAACATGTGCAGGATCAGTATACTGAAAACTAGAAAACACGAATGAAAGAAATTTTATTTATTTCTTTTGGAAATAAATTTTAAAAGATGAAAATAAATAGAGAGGTATATTATTCATGGGCTTGAAGACTTGGTGTCATTAAGATATCAGTTTTCCTCAGAGTGAGCTACAGTTTCTCACAGAGTTTCTGCAGATATTTTTGTGGAAATCAATACACTGATTCTAAAAGTTCTTATAGAAAGACAAAGGAACTAAAATAGACAAAACAATTCTGAAGGAGAACAAAGTCTGAGGAATCACACTACCTCATTTTAAGACTAAACATAATGCTTCAGTGATTTAGACAGTGTGGGGTTGAAAAACAGGGTAGACATAGTGCTATGCTAGAGCCGGTTCCTACCAGCTCATGAGAACGAAATGTTAAATTTTTAGGAGTTTTACAGGTTAACTGATGTCAAATTGGTCACTTGAAATGATGGTATTTTAAAAAAAAAAAAAAAAAGGAAAGAAACCCAACAAGCACTACAAATTGAGACTCCCCCCATCCCTCCCTAAGAGCCAGTTTTCAAACATAACCAGCCTGCCTCTACATCTAGATCAAGGGAACAGAACAGAGAGTTCAAACGCTGACCCACATATAGTTGGGCAATTTACTTTCAACAAAAGTACAAGGGCAATGTAACTGAGAAAAGATAGTCTTTTCTAATCAATAGTGTTGGAACAGTTGGGACCTCCATATGCAAAAATAAACAAACCTCTAATTCCTGCATCTTATATAAAAATTAACTCAAAATGGATCGCAGATCTAGTTGTAAAATCTAAAATTATGAAACTATTAAATGGTGGTGCGTGGGTGGCTCAGTCGGTTAAGCGTCTGCCTTCAGCTCAGGTCATGATCCCAGGGTGCTAGGCTGAGCCCCACACGGGGCTCCCTGCTCAGCAAGGAATCTGCTTCTCCTTCTCCCTCTGCCCCTCCCCCTCCTGGCTCATGCTCTCTGTCTCTTTCTGGTTCATTTTCTCTCAAATGAATAAATAAAATCTTTTTTTAAAAAAAAAGAAACTATTAAATGAAAACATAGGAACAAATATTTGTGAATTTGGGGTAGGCAAATATTTCTTAGAAAAGACACCAGAGTGATAAATAAGACCAACAAAATTAAGAACCTCTACTCTTCATAAGACACTGTTAAGAGAAAGAAAAGACAAGCCACAGACTAGAAGAAAATACTTACCAATCATAAATCTAATAAAGGACAATACAGAATATATAAAGGATCCTCAAAACGCAACAATAAGAAAGCAAGTTTTAAAAGGGGCAAAAGAATTGAACAGACACTTTGCATAGCAGTAAGTACATGAGATGTTCAACATCATTAGCCACTAGGGAAATACAAATTGAAACCACAATAAGATACCACAACACATCTAGTAAAATTGCTGAAATATTTTTTTAATTCATAACACCAAGCACTGGTGAGGATGCAGGGTATCTGGAACTCTCATTCATTGCTGGTGGGAATGCAGAATAGTACAGCCATTCCAGAAAGCAGTTTAGCAGTCCCTTATAAAGTAAAACATACTCCTACCACACAACTTACCAATTCCACGCCCAGGTATTTACCCAAGTGAAATGGAAATTCACAATCACACACACACACACACACACACACACACACAAACTGTATGTAAAATTTTAGAGCAACGGTATTCATATTTCCCCAAGACAGGAGAGTACCTGACATCCCTCAACTGGAGAATGGATAAACAACAATGGAGTATTCCTGCAACAGAACTCTACTCAGTCTTAAGGAACAAACTACCGACTCACAACAGCATGAATGAATTCCAAGTGCATTGTGCTAAGTGAAAGAAGCCAGACTCCAGGGCTACGTACTACGGGGTTCTGTTTATATAACATTCTGAAAGGCAAAAGTAGAACGACAGAAAACAAATCATAGGCTACCAGGAGCCAGGATGGAGAGGGGAAGGTGGGTACAGGGGAGCTATTTGAAGTGAAAGGACTTCTCTATCTTGATTATACTGATGGTTAAACTACTGGATGTGTTGGTCAAAACATGCAGAATCGTATACTAATATAGGTGAATTTGACTGTATATACATTACTCCTTAGTGAAAAGAAAAATTAAAAGAATCACCATGGCTATTGGCTTGAGAATAGACTGTGGGGCAAGGCTAGAAGCTGGGAGACCATTAGAAGTCCAGGTGAGAGATACAGTGGCTTGGATTGAACATAGCACTATAACATGGCAGGACATAGGTCGTCAGAGACTTGCGGACACAGCTTCAAAGAAGAGGCAAGGCTGAGGGGTGTGTATGCACACAGCACTGGATCCTGGACCACTGACAACTCTTTCGAGAAATCTGCATAGACCTGTCCCACTGTGAGCCCCAGCTCAGAGATTGCCCTGGGACTTTCTCGATTTGAAGACTACAAGTCCCACATCCAGGGAAACACTGCAGTCCTGAGCACATAGGGACAGGTGGTCACCTAAGCCTGGTCCCTGATCTGCCCAGGCCCAGACGTTGCTCTGGCCACCCTGCAGTTCTGGCTTCCCTGTGGGCTGCTGTCGCTGCCCTCTACCCCTTACAAACCTCTGAGCTCCTTTCTGATACTGCTCACATGTGAGGGGCTGCAGGAATGCTAATTAACAGAGCGGCACTCTGCTGCTTTTCATGTCACCCTCCCTTCAGCCCCTTGTATGAAGGCTGTCAGATGAGTCTGGATATCAGCAAGAAATGAAAGAGTGGTTTCATCACTCCCCTACCAGGAAGTCGGGAGCACGGAGCTGGGGACACACCTTTCCCTCTCATCTCACTTTCGAAATGCCTCTCTTGAAACAGACTCTGACTTGTGCTTTGGTCTTACCCATCTTGACATCTCCATGGTTGTGCATATTGAAAACATTCCCTGCTTCTTAGCATCTCTCTGGATCTCCTCCTATCTTTCTGATATGTTTCTCAGCCTCCTGATTGCCTGATAAAGTGGGCTGGACGAACAGTCTGGAGTAACATTTGAGGGTCTGGACTTTGACATTAAAGGGATCTGGGTTTGATTTCCAGCCTCGTTAATTTCTAGTGGCATGACTTCTGAGACATCACTCCTCTGAACTTCAGGTTTGCCCTCTGTGGAATGGGTATAGTGAATGCCACCTCATCGTCAGATTATCGTGAGAATGAAATGAAATGAGATTACATACAAAGGTAAAAAAAAAGCTTAGCACGAATGTGTAAGAACAAGCAACACATAAATGCAGTTCTTGGTGTTAGAACATCTTTCCAATGGTTAGATCCAACAACAGAGAAGTGGTTAATAAGTTAGGCTACAGCATGATTTATTTATAGAATACTATACGATGAAGCCGTTAAAAATAATGTTCTGAAGAATATTGAATGACACAGAAAAATGTTCACAATACAATTTTAAGAGAAAAAAATCAGGCTCTAAAACGCAGGTCCCTATTCTGTTCTTTAAAAAAAAAAAAAAGTATGAGTGTATGTGCATGTCGTGCATATGTATTTGGAAAAAAAAAGAAATCTAGAAAATCTTGGCTTTCTTCTTTTTCACTTCTTCACTTCTTCACATTCTTCTGAATTTTCAAGGTTTTGTTAATGAACATGTGTTACTACCATAACAATAAATATTTTTGAAATTCAGTCAGCAATTTTTTTCATTCAACAGATTTTTTTACTAGCACACATCATGTGCCAAGCCATATTTGAGACTCTGGGGATGCTACAATAAAAAAGCTAACAGGCAGGTTTTCCTCAAGATACCACCTTGCCTTGCATTGAATTCTCCTTAATTGTTTTAGGCATTCATTTTGTTTCCACAAATATATTAATTCCTCGAGGGAAGGAAGCACATGGTCCTCTTCTCTGTAGCCCAACCACATCATACTCCATGCACTCAGGAAGAACTCAGTAATAAGTTGCACTTCAAGACCTGGACATTGTTGAAAAGTGGCCAGTTTCCCACAATCCGTTATTAGAGGAAGTAAAGAAGAGGTGCCTTCTTATACAAGGCAAACTTCCGCCTTCCTCCCTGGTCCTGGGCGTGAGGGGGCTGAACATTCAAAGCTGCCACCTTCACTGGGGTTTCTGGAAGCACAGGAGCCTCGTGGCTGTGGCCCCATATGCAGTGGTTCACTTTCTCTAGCCTGTGCCAGAATACATATCAAATCTGCCTTTTTCCACATTTGAGGAACTTGAGAGCAGGTTTGGTGATTATATCATCTTAGAGCAGGGTGGGTTTTTTTTAAGATTTTATTTATCCATTCATGAGAGACACACAGAGAGAGAGAGAGAAAGAGAGGCAGAGACACAGGTAGAGGGAGAAGCAGGCTCCATGCAGGGAGCCCAATGCGGTACTCCATCCGGTGACCCCAGAATCAAGGCCTGGGCCCAAGGTGGCGCTAAACCACTGAGCCACCCAGGGCTGCCTGGATTTTTTTTTTAATTGTTTTTATACCAGGGACCCCTTGGGTAGCCTGGTGAAACCTATGAACGTATCTTAGAATAATGTTTTTTTAATGTGTAAATATACAAGATTACAAAAAAAGAAAAAAGGTGGGGGGGACCTAAATATGCTGCAATATAATTACCAAAGTATTTTAAAGTTCTATTTACTATATTAATAGACTTGCTTCTTTCTACTACACTTAAAAAAATTAAATTTGAAATACAGTCAAGTTAAAATTGAATTTTAATTTTTTAAAGACATACCCCTATAAAGACCACTTTGGGGGCACATGGGTGGCTCAATCCATTAAGTATCTATCTGCCTTTGGCTCAGGTCATGATCTCCAGGTCCTGTGATTGAGCCCCACCTCGGGCTCCCTGCTCAGCGGAAAGTCTGCTACTCCCCCTACCCCTCCCCACTGCTTGTGTGTGTGTGCACACGCGCTGTCAAATAAATAAAAATAAAATCTTAAAAAAAAAAAAGACAGTTTTGGCTTACCTTGAATAAGAATATAAGATAGTAGAATGTGTTTTTTTTTTTTTGAAGATAACAAGACATTATACATGTCCTGTTAGAAATAGAGCTGATTTTGATTTTTTTTTTTTTTATGGTAACAATGTTGAAAACCCAATTCTCAAAGAAATAGCGTTGAAAATGGGATTAAAGCTTCCACAGCACTTTTGCAAAGATAAGTGTCTCCTGGAGACCACCAAAACTCCTCTAGGCTTTTTAGTGAAACTCTAGTTATAGTGGGTTTGTGGTCCTAAGATCAATGAATTCATCTTTGGCTTGGTCAACACCTAAGATGCAATTTATATCAGAAAGAAAAAGAATGCTGCTCTAGCATTCAATTTTGTTACCATCAAGATAGAAATAACTTTTGAAAGAGTTCTAAAGTGCTTCCAGGTGTTTGTAGATTACTCTTTTCAAGTAAATTGACAGAATTTTGTAACTCAGCTCCACTGAGGTAAAGCACTTGAAAGTTTGCAAAGATATCAGCCTCCTATCAGCTGCCTCGCCAAGACATCCATAATGGTGATATCAGAGAATTAAGAGTCATCTCATTCCTATGGTTAAAAATACCTGCCAAGGGAGCCAACCAGCCCACAGACCAAATTCTTTCTTTCAAAGTGCTCCAAGAATGGATTTTCTGTTTCTATTAGAAAAAGTAAAACTTGCTTCTTCAAAATCAGTGAGCTTCTCTAAGGTAGAGAGAAGAGAGTTCACACCCTGTAAAAATATTACGATTCAGAGACAAGCTTTTGATAACGTTGATGACTTTTATGACCACAAACTTCTCTCAGGATATATAGAAAAGCCTGATTATGTCTGTGCTAAACGCAGCAAGTGAAAACACAAGAATTCTTGTTTGTTGACCTTAGTGGAGTCATCATGAACGAAACTGAAAGATGTCTATAGTTTCATTAAGAGGCTTACTGAGAGGAATGGCAAGGCCACCAATCCCTCCATAATCCACTTCAGAATATGCCAACCTTCCTGCATGGAAGTACCTCCATGACTAGAGAGCCACTTCCCTTCTTCTCAGCATCCCCAGTGTGTGTGGCTTTAGGTAAACTTCCTCCAGTACAATGAGCCTTCTTTTGATTGGCACTTGCTAAGAAACTTCAGGAGTGCTTCCAGAAGTTTTCACAAAATGGCAAATCCACCTTTTCGAAGTATCTTGGCTTTTTCAAACTGAGCTTTCTTCATCCACATACACACAAAGCTCTTCATTTTCGGGATCCCTGGGTGGCGCAGTGGTTTGGCGCCTGCCTTTGGCCCAGGGCGCGATCCTGGAGACCCGGAATCGAATCCCACGTTGGGCTCCCGGTGCATGGAGCCTGCTTCTCCCTCTGCCTGTGTCTCTGCCTCTCTTTCTCTCTCTCTCTCTCTCTCTCTCTGTGACTATGATAAATAAATAAAAATTTAAAAAAAAAAAAAGCTCTTCATTTTCTTGGATGTATTTTCTATATTGACAGACATGAGGTACTCTCTCAGTCTTTCTGAAATCAAAATTCCATTCTCAAGAATCTTTCCACAACAAAAAGGAAGTCATTGTGGCTTTTATGTCCCACCGCTTTATTAATGTAAAGAAACCAGGTACACGATTTGATCACACCTTTTTTTTCTTTGCCAGCTCAAGATAAACTGGGTCTATACAGCACAAATAATACATAAAGCTAAAATAAAATATTTTTGTTCCTTGTCATTCTTTGAAATGTAATATTTTGTTTATGGTTCCTAAGTAATTTGTTTGCTAAATCTACATAAAGGGAATAATTTGTATGTTAATTAAGTAAGGTATAAACATTCATTACATTTTATGAAAGGTAAGTAAAATAAGGCAGTTTTTATGATAAGCAGAGTGCTTGCACTAGTAACATCTTTTCACCTTTGTGCAGACCAAGGGATTATACAGTTGCTCACCAGTCCTATTCTTGAAATTCAGCTATTGCTTCTTGAAATTCAGCTATTGCTTTCTGTGACTTTCTAGAATAATGGTTCTCATTTCTCATATTGTCATTGTTTCCCACAAAGGTATTCTTTTAAATGTGTGGCATTTTCACAGAACAATAACACAAGAATAACATGTGGATAATATCCTGTGCATGCACGACTTTACTTCAAAACACAAACATTGGGCAGAAAGCAAAAACAGACAAATAAATCAGAGAAAGGACTTCCACTGCTCATAGAGCTTACCACACTGTGCATAACCCATGACACCATGCAATCTGTTAGCGATCACAAGAAGTTACTTTAAATATCACACTTCGACAGTCAGCTCAGCCATCAGACATGTTTGAACTCCTCTTGTCACCAAAGGCTGCATTGCTGACAGAGAGTGAAAAACTCGCATTAGAGCAATTCAGATGGACAAAACTTGGGCAAACTATTAAAATGATTTGACTCTGGCAGCCCTGGTGGCTCAGCGGTTTAGCTCCGCCTTCAGCCCAGGGACTGATCCTGGAGACCCAGGATCGAGTCCCACATCAGGCTCCCTGCATAGAGTCTGCTTCTCCCTCTACCTGTGTCTCAGCCTCTCTCTCTCTCTCTCTCTCGAATAAATAAATAACATTTTTAAAAAATAATAAAAATAAAAATAAATAAATAAAATAATTTTACTCCTTCTGCATATCGATCCTCAAATACACACAGTTAAGGAATGTTGTAATGTGTGGGTCACCCTCTGAGAATCCCTAATTCATGGCTCAGTGGCCACCCTACCCATGTTGCCAGACAGCGGCTGGCTATTGTGGAAGACAGTTCTTCCGGAAGACTAATCCCACATTTCCAGGGGCCATCTAATAGCTTCTGTAATTTCAAAATCGTTGTGGGTATAATAAGTGACATTTCAGATATCTACAACAACTGTAACATGATATGAAAATATTTGTGATTTCTATTGATGACAAAAATCACAGGTCATGCTCATACTACCAGCTTGTTGTCACACTTGTAATTGAAGGAAATGTTTCAGATACAGGATAGTAAAAATGAAGCTATAATTTTTCCTTACCTACATTCATGTCCCTTCCAACTTCTATTCCATAGACCCCATGGGCCCATGGATCCAGTTACGAACCTCTGTTTTATATTGTTCATAGTGGTCCAAGAGACTGGTTCCCAAATTTCAGAAAAGAGAAATGAGAAAAATTTTTCTTCTTCACTTTTAAAATATTTTTTGATGAAATGATAGCGGTAGTAGATAACAATTTTTAAAAATGTCTTTACCAGCTAAAAATGAAAAGTTGGCAAGTCTATCACCAGTTGCCTCAACCACTCTTTTTATCATGTTTACTGATCTAAGAAATAAAAAATCTGGGATTTGTTGGTCAGGTCACCATGACAAATCCAGCGAGCCCCAATATCTAGTCTCACCTAACAGAACCCCCAGCTTAGTTTATTTATCCACTCCTCAGGTAAGGTGACCCATTCCCAGTCCAGAGCAAACTCCTGAGCAGTCGAAGCTCTCATGGTAAACCCACTGTCTGGGCAAAGATTGATTTACAGAGTGGAAACATGGCTCACTCTGGCCAGTTGAACCTGAAAATAATGGGATTGTGACTGGGTGTCTGATGTCTGGAAATGTGATCCCACCACCAGGAACTCCCACAACTGCTACATTCCTTACTATGTGCCATGGTTCCTAATTATTTCTGACCACTGAGTTGGGGGATTTCTCTAACATACAGATGAAGCTATCCTAACTGACCCAGCTAGAAACTTTGAGAAGCTTTCAGAAAGGGCAGTACCTCTTTAAAAAAAAAAAAAAAAAAAAAACTGTGTCAGGGTACTAAAAGAGCTTGCCTGCCCCTGTTTGTGGCAGTTATTTCTCCTTCAACCTTGGCTTGAGCCACTCCCGACCATGTTGCTGATTTCACCTCCTAAATATCCCCCAGTTCTTCCTATTCTTTTCATTTCCACTGCCAATGCTAGCTGTTCAGTCTACACAATTGATGGGCAATTGTCTAACCGGTTTTCTTGCTCCCACCAGGGCCTCTTACAAACCGCAGCCAAGTGATCTCGTTTCAATGAGGACCAGCTCGCATCATTTTCCTGTTTAGAACTTTGCAATTGCTTTCTATTGCACTTGGAGTAAAGTGCAAACTACTTAAGTTACCTACAAAGCACTTGGCCCTCCACACCCCTCACCCCTGCCCTCTCAGCTGCAGTCACACAACCCCCCACCACTACCCCAGCAGCATCTCCTTAAAGCCTTCAGATCCTTGAAATCCCTGCTCTGCAATCACTTCCTCAGGGAGATCTTTGATGACTACATCTTCCACCAATACCAGATCTGGCCCCCCGTATATATACTCTCAGCACTCTGTATAGTCTTTCCTAGTATTAAACACAATTTTTAATGACTCATTTATTTATGTGATCAGCTGAAGTCTTTTTTCCCTACTAAAATGTAAGCTCCCTGTCTTGTTCACTACTGCATTCCCAGCCCCTAAAAGAGTATAGATATTCAAAAGATATTTGTGGAATGAATGACTTGATGTTCGCAAATGGTCACAGATACTCCCAGGCAGGAGCTTGTCTCCAACAAGTATCTGGCTTTGTAAACACCATACAGGATCTCTTTAACCAGCTCCCAGAGTCCTGCTCACAGGCATAGCATCTTTGTACCTAACTAATCCCTCTCCACACACTGCTGGAAGTGGAGAGCAGCATGCCCTCCTACTGCTTCTAAGGGTGATTCAAGTCTCACCCACACTCTCTCCAAATCATGGAAGGAGGCAAGATTGCATAATGTCTGTGATGGAATGAATGAGTTTGTGTCCCTCCAAAATTCATATATTGAAGCCCTAACCCCACAATGCAGTGGTATTAGGAGGTGGGGCCTTTGAGACAGGACTAGATTTAATGAGTTCATGAAAGTTGGGTCCTCATGATGGCATAAATGTCCTTAAAGAAGAGGAAGAGAGATGCCTCAGTGCCTCAGTGGTTGAGCATCTGCCTTTGGCTCAGGGCATGATCCTGGGTCTGGGGATCGAGCTCCCCATCGGGCTGTGAGGAGCCCACTTCTCCCTCTGCTCTCTGCTCCTCTGTCTCTGAATCTGCTTCTCTGTCTCTGCCTCTTTCTCTGTGTCTCTTATGAATAAATAAATAAATCTTCAAAAAGAAAAAAAAAAGAGGAAGAGACTAGATCTCTCTCTCTCTCTCTCTCTCTCTCTCTCTCCTCTCTTTCTCTCTCTCTGGCTGCTGTGGCAGGGCACAGCAAAAAGGCAGCCATCTGTAAACTGGAAGAGAGATCACAGCAGACACAGAATCTGTGGGCATCTTGATCCAGCCTCCAAACAGTGAGAAATAAATGTTTGCTGTTTAAATTGTCAAGTCAATGGGTTTTGTTATAGCAACCTAAGAAAACAAATCAAACATGTGGGCTACAGAATCAGAGACATGGGCTTATTTCAGTCCTGCCACTCACCAGTAACATTACCCTGGATGAGGCAGCTAATATCTCAGAGCCTCAGTGCCTCATTTGTAAAATGGGATAATAGGAGTGTGAACCATACAGAGTTGCCATGGGGATTAGGTGACAAAGGCTCTCAGCAGAATGCCTGGCACACAGTATAAACATCCAGCCACGGTGTCTATGCTTGCCTGAATTACTGTCACAGAGCTGAAACGCAACTTTAGAGATTAACTAGTAAACAGGCTGATTTCACAGATGAGGAGACATGATCCAAAGAGGTTCCAGTGGCAGAACCAGCAGGAGGAACCAGAGTGGTGGTTCCCAGCAGGTGTTTTTCCATCACAGTGGGTGCTCTGACAGCTCACAGGGCTCGCAGGGCTGAGAAAGAAAATGAAGAGGGGGCAGCCAGGGGATTATTTCCTCCAGGCACAGGGTAGTTGAGCTAATAAGTGAATGTAGAAAGGACCAGATGAGTGCTTCTCTGCCCCTAGAGAATATCCATCCTCCTGGGACCATGAAGAGACATACTCTAGGAGAATGTCCTAATTAATCCAGTACTGTCCATCTCATTTACTAGGCCTCCCTAGGAAGGATGTTCCAGACTGTTTACTTGGCTTTCTTTCAACACTGTGGACATTATAATATTAAATCTCCTTGTCCTGGGACCAATATAAATGCATTTTCTGCTAATAGTGTCCTCATCATGCCAACACCCAAAGGTTATTCTGTGAAGATGCAATACAGAGACAACCTCACATGCACACACAAACATCTGAACAAAAAATATATTCCTTGATGCCTGCCTGGTGTTGCAGCTGAGCAGCTGCTTGACAACCATGGGGAAGGAGAGAAAGAGAGAAAGAGCAAGAGGGAGACTGAGAGAAGAACGTGTAAGAAGTACATGTGCCCACAGGGAGAACACAGTCAACCACTTCTAAAGGGCATACTTCCCCTGGAGTAAAGCTTTGAGGGAATAAGCAAGCAGATATAATGAAGAATTCTGAATCTATTGATTGAAATCTGTTGTATTTTCTAACTACTTGAGAACACATCATTTGTGCATTAGGCAATCGATTTATGACTTATGTAAATAGAAAACAGAGAACCTTTCCAAGAGATGGGCCAGTTTAGCAGAGATGCCACATTCTGTTACACTGCAAAACTCACCTCTCCCTCCCTGTTGTCTTTGTGATGAGACACATCCAGGAGCCTCCAGGCAGAGGGCCCCCTGTGTTCCTCACTTTTAATGACAATTTCCATGATGACTAGGAGCTGCTCCCAGAATGCAACACACTCTCTTTTGTATCCTGCCTCTGCTGGAGCTGCTCCCCTGCCTGGGACCCCTCCCTCTGGCCTCTTTACCCACCCTTGTCCACCATGATTCACCTAGAAGGTGGCCTTCCAACACCATCTCCATTGAAGCCTTACTTGGTGTCCCCGGGCAGCGTTCAGAGCTCCCTCTGGTGTATCCCAATGATGCCTTGTCCCCGCGATGTTACGATGATGATCACACTGCTGTAACTACTCCTTCTAAGACAGACTCTCCCCCACATTTTTTTGTTCTGATAGGTCACTGTACCTACTGCTATTGCAATACCTACCTACTACCTGTAGTGCTCAATTTTAGAACATTCCCTTTTTTCACATCTGTATGTTTTAAAATTAGGATGTTTTGCAAACAATGTGTGCATTTAGTGGGATACTGTTTCGGATTTTTCTTCTTCTCAAAAACTCTTATATTGAGAGTACCTCTTAAAATCAAAGAAGTAACGTCACTTATTTGAGTGTCTGACCTTCCCCCTCCACTATGAATTGTGGGAGCAGAACCCATGCTCTGACCATCTTTGTGTGTCTGTCCCTTTGCAGAGTGCCTGCTCAGCAGTCACTTCTCAATAGATGGAGAAGGGAGGGAGGGAGGGACAAAGGGGGGAAAGGAAGAAAAGAGGAAGGAAGAGAGTATCTTACATGCTACAACCTATGAAGCACTTTTACATCCTGCTTTCACTTAGCTTGATTTCCCATCAGAGGGCATTAGGGGTTTCTCTCCCAGAGATTTTCCCTGGAGTTCGCCTAGTTGCTGCTGTCTGGGCACTCGGTCTGCTATAGGTCATTAGCACAACACAGGGCAGTCAACCACCTAGGACATGTGCTGCAAAGGGAGAAGCAGTCAGGAGGAAAGTCACAGATTCTGGTATTCTACAATTCAGCTTCACTGGCCAGATAACTTTTCTGTGAATCCTGTACCCCATGGGTAAGAGCTTACCCCAGTGAGTTCCAGCATGTTTCAGCTCTTTGTCAGGCCCACCAAGCATGCCAAACTCTGGCCTCACTCTTACCCATCCACCTATTTCCCAAGACTCCCATCAGTGGCTTTTCTCATTTTCCGCAACTCATGCCATTGTAGTGATATGTCCTCTGGCTCTCAGCTTTTCCAGAACATCTTCCTTGACCCCCTGCTCTCACAGACTTCACCATCCTCTGAATAGCACCTGTCATCTGAGCTAGACTTATCAGCACTTTTTATACGATGACTGTTGTTTCATAGCACTTCCCACAGCAGAAAGCTAAACATATCTATGATCAGAGTTCAAACACGACTGAAACAAATTAATATGACAATCAGCTTTCCTGGGCTCCTCTGCCCTTTTTCATATCCTTGGTCCACCATTCCTTCTGCTTCTAGCCCAAACAAATTCTTCTCTTGGAATGAGAAGAATTCTTCTTCTCTGACTGGTTGCAAATTATGCTCCTTGCTTCTGGTTTTCCATGAAACCATGCTCCAAGCAGCCCCCTGCAGCTCAGGCCCTGTCAGAAATCTCTCTGTCCTTATAGGTTCTTCTCTGTTCTGGTCAGATAACCACTTTTATGGGGTCCTCTGCAATGCTTTAAACATCGAGCTGGCATTAGAAGTGGGAGAAGGGTTACTATGTGACACTGTTGGCCTGTGCCGACTCCACAGCTGGCTGTATTAGGCTCTGTTGACATGAGCTGCTGCTGTCAAGCCAGGTTTTCATTCTTTACATTGTTAAAAAAAAAATTCAACTGAGTAAATTTGAAGATCTAATTGGCTTTATTCAATGATTCATGAGTTGAGCAGCATCCCATCTAGCAAGCAGAAAGGAGCTCAAAGAACTGTACAACATAAAAAGCTTCTATAGGCAGAAAGGGGGAAAAAGGAAGAGTGGACTGTTTCAGGCAAGGTCACCTTCCTTTGGGTAAAGGAGAGGGTCTATCAGGTAGATGACCTCGCTAGTACTGACCAGGTGATTCCAGCTTGACTGGTCAAAGGGCACATTCCTGGAAAAGACTAAAACTGCACTTAGGTTGAGTTCTGGGTCTTGGTTTGCTGATGTAGGACTTAGCACAGGTGACTCCAGTTTAAGCCTGTTGTTTCTTTGTTTATCATGAACAATTGATTTGGGGATTTGAGAGGGGATTTAAAGATTTATTCATTTATTTTAGAGAGAGCATATGAGTGGGAAGGGCAGAAAGAGAGGGAGTAGAAGAGAAAATTTGAAGTAAATTCCATGCTAAGTGCAGAGTCCAATACAAGGCTTGATCTGATGAGCCTGAGATCATGACTTGAGCTGAGACCAAGAGTTGGATGCTTAACTGACTACGCCACCCAGGCACCCCATGAACAACTGATTTTGTAAACCTAATGGGGGTTATTTACGTTTGCCCTTATTAAATTCCATCATATTTAGCCTTATCATTCCAGCTGGTGGTGACTGTTTTGAAGCTTCATTCCATCCTTTCAAGTCCTCAGCAGAGTGGAAACAGTGTACACAAGCTTTGTGGGTGGCAACAATGAAATAATACCATGTCTATAGCAGGGCTTTAGTTCACTTCTTAGCCCTGAGATACCATGAGGCCTGGCCAGCTTGAACAGTCTGTGCTAAGAGTGGCACATGCCCAGTAATTACCATCCTATCCTAGCTTCTTACTTGGGCTCCTCCACAGTGCTCCTTGTCTCAGTAAATAGAAAGCATTCATAATTCCTCCTTCCCCTTCAGCCTGCATGTGAAATCAGTTCCTTAGTCCTATCAACTGATGCTATCACCTCAATAAATACCACCATTCAGCCACCACTCTCTCCTACATTTTGGCCATACCCTCATACATTCTTCCCTTCCTTCATCTCTTCTCCAACTCCCATGCCTCAGGCCTCAGTTTGAAACCTCACTTCCTCCAGAAAGGCTTCTCATCCTGTAGATTTCTCATCCTGCCAGCAGCCTCGCCAGCATAGTACTCTCTCTATCATCATATCACCCAACCACAGCATGGTGCTGCTTATTTAACCATTCTCAACTATATCTAAGTTCTATCAAAATGGGGAGAGTCTACTTTGATCATTATCACCCCCAGCATATGGAAGGTGTTAATAAATATTTCTCGAATTAGGGGCACCTGGGTGGCTCAGTTGATTGAGTGTCGACTCTTGGCTTTGGCTCTCAGGTCATGATCTCATGGGTCATGAGATTGGTGCCATGTTGGGCTCTGTGCTCAGTGGGGAGACTGTTTGAAGATACTCTCCCTCTGCCCCACCCTCACTCTCCCCCCTCAAATAAATAAATAAAGCTTTAAAAATAAATTTCTTGGATTACTGAATGAAATAATGATACCATGACCTTGATTGGGCAAGTTTTGAATCACTGGCAAGTGATTTGGCTCAACATCCATGAGGCTTCCTAGTGTAAAGGTTTCCTAGGGAAAGAACACTAGCTTTGGCCTGTAATTAGCAGTGATCCCTGAGTCTTGTCACTTAAACTCCATGTGCCTCAGTTGTCTCATCTGAAAAGTGGGAATAAAAAATTATCATAGAGGGTTTTCATGATGTTCAAAGGAAATTGTACATATGAATGTACTCCCAAGCTGAAAAACTATGATTCAATAACAGGTATAACCATAGACCCCAATCCCTCTAAGCAGCCCTGTACTGTCTGCAGAGGTTGTGCCAAAGACCTGAATGGGTTCAACCTTGAGCACTGACATTCATCAGTTTGGGTCCAGTACTAAGCCCAGCAGAGCTTTTTTATTCTTTCCCAACATTTTCAGCTATCTTTATTCTCCCACACTCCTGGGCCACTTCCAGAAGCTTTCATAACTGCCACTTCTACTGCACTCTCTTGGTGGAGGGTTTAATGATCCTGAAGGCCCTAGAAATACATTGAATTAAAACACAAAATGGATGGCATTGTGCATTTTAGTGAAACAGCAATTAGGAGCAGCAGTCACCATGTACTCAGGAGGGCAAGAGAGCTGGGGAGAAAAGGAATAAAGTGACCTCATAAAGACACTTAATTTCATTACCACCAGACACAGTTTCCCATTATTGCTCTTGGTGTTTAATGGTTTTATGATTCCATCTATTGATGCTTAGCTAGTTCATTAACTGTGCTGCTAAAAATACAATTATCTCCAACAAAACCTTTATCACTAATAAAAGGAAGGGGGAAAAAAAACCTTTGTCATTACCAGAAAGCAGTGGGGTGGACACACCTGTGTCCCAAAGTCGGCCCCAAAGTTTCCATGGAGATTAAGACCATAATCCACACACTACATGCAACTAGTTAAAAAAAAAAAATCCAAGCAACTCCAACTCCAAGCTCACTCCAACTCACTACTGGATGATTCTGTGCACTCCTATAACATTGGCTTTGACTGAGTCAATCAATCTACCATAATGCTGGTGACAAGTGAGAGGTACAAAGATCTTCTTAACCATTTCTTTATTCAGTAGGTATTTACTAAGCCCCTACTGAGTGCCAAGTACTGATTAGGCATACAGAGACACTTAAAATAGGCAGGGTCATGTTTACAGGAAACCTACAGTCCAGAAGACAATGTATGCCAGTTGGAATCAGAGGACAGAGAATGGGGTTGAGCTGGGGTTTAAGTGAGGGGAAAAGTGGGTACTGAGCAGGGCAGAAGGTGACAATGGCTTTCCATGTCAGTTAGCGTAAAGCTCATTATGATGACTTGTACACTCTGCTTTTGTCACTCTGCTCTGATCCTTATTGTTCCTTGAATGTGGCAGACCCCAGGGCCTTTGCATCTGCTGTGTCTCTGCCCACATAGCTCTTCCTTCAGGTAATGTCAAGGCTCACTCCCTCACTTCTTTCAGTGAAATTTTTCCTGCCCACCTACCCCCTCTCACCCCTCCCTACCCTTTCCTTGTTTCATTTTCCTCTAGAACCTTAACCACCACCTGAGATATTGTATACTTTCCCTTTTGTGTGTTTGTTCACTGTTTCTTTCCACTGACACAGGGGCTCTGAGAGGGCATGGACTTTTCTGTTTTCTTCACTGCTGTCTCCCCAGCACCACAACAGTGCCTGGCATTTAGAAGGTACTTAAAAAAACATTGGTTAACTACCCAAATGTGCTTATTATTTACCTATGTACACCTCTATAATGCTTAGGCTCCTTTCCCAGTTGACTTGCTCAGAAGTTTCTCAATGAAAGATGCTGGGGGCAAGAGGAAAGGAGAAGCCATTGTTCTTCCTCTTTCTCTGTCTCTGTCTCTGTCTCTGTCTCTCTCTGTCTCAGTCTCTCTCTCTCTTATTCTCTCATTCTTTTTTTGGTGATGTTTCTAAAGTGCTCTGTTATTCCCATTTTTCCAACTCTAGTGCAACAGCCCCTTTTCCATGATGGCTGCACCTGTGGCGGCAAACCCTCCTCCATACTTCCAGATTCTGGTAATGTACCTTCCCCCCATCCTTTTTTGCCCAGTCCCAGCTGTGGTAGCTTCTTCCAGCCATTAATTTCCAGCCTAGGTCACCTCATGACCTCTCTTTTGCTGTCCTAGGCTTCCAACACCTATACATCTGATAGTCTATAATAAATCTCTTCTGTTTGATATACCTAGTGTGGTTTGTGGCAGATACGATGAACATGGGAGGGGAAATCAAGGTAGAAGCACAATCCTATGAACTAAGCCAATGCAGGCAAACGAGGAGAATTCTGACAGAAGCTGTCCCACCCTTCCCAAATCTAAGAGGAGCAAAGAAGCTCCAAGTGCAATGGAAAAGGCCAGTGGAGGAGGCTGCTCTGCCAGATGCCAGCTGAAGGCTAACCCCACCTGATGGTAAAGCAGATACAGAGTAGGGTACCTGGCCTGGATCAGGCTTGGCTCTGGAAAGCCCGAACCACATGTAGAACCCAGTAGATCCAGCCCAAACACGCTGGGCAAAGGAGAGCCAAGGGCTGAGTCCCTGACACTCTCTTTCCCAGGCCTGGGAGAGCCAGCAGTGCAATCCTTTGGGTCTATCGGCATCATGTTTGTATCAGGCTGATCATCGAGGTTGTCATCTAATTGCATTGGTGGTTTTTGCTTCGCACTTCTCCCTCAGCCATTCATCCCTGTGACTAGAGTTGAGACAATTCATGGCTCATTTGTGCACTCTTTAATGCGTCTGAGGTTGAGACATATGAATTTAATTGGTAAATGGCACTCAAGTTTTTCCTGAAAAGCTGTCCATCTGTAGCACATCTCACAATCAATGGCATCTTTAAAGTAAAGTATTGTGGTATTAACAAGAAAAAGTGAGGACCTGAATGTGTGCCAGGTCCTACACTAGGTGATTCCACGGCCCTATCATTTCATCCTAGAAGCAGGCCTATGAGGGACATTTTATTGTTCCCATCTCTCTGAACAGGATACAGAGGTCAGAGGATTGTAGCTCACTAGTGTTGGAGCTGGCACCATGAAGCCCCTGCTTTCTTTCCACTATGCTCCCCATCCTCACATTTTGGCCAGGAGCAAGGGCTGAAGAGCAACTTTTGAAATAATCTCTTGGTATCAGGAACCCTCTAGTAGGCCAGCAGTGAGTCTGAAGTGAGACCTAGAAGCAGGGCAGAGACAACTCCTATGGAAATTCAGATTCTCCCCAGAGCCTTCTGGATGAGACCACAGCCCATCTGGCCAACCCACCTCGTAAGAATCTCATTGGCCAGACAGCAAGAAGTGTTAGAGCTGCCCCTGCCCTTGAAGGGGTGCCAGTGCAGTTAGGGGGATAGATATGGGCCTGAGAAAAAGATACATGATGATAGGCAGTACTGTCAAATACCACAACAATGGGACAATGTGTGTGTATAAGGCTGCAAGGGATGGACAACTTTCCAGGAACTGCAGGCCTCATACTCCAGTTTGCCTTTGGAGAGAGAATTTCTGAGTGCTGGGAACTGCACTGGCTCTTCTACTCCCTTTGGATCCTCACAATGACCTTACAATGTAGGTCTTAACATCCCTATTATACAGAAACCCTAGATCACATAGCAGATGAATAGGCAAGCTGCATTTGAACCTCAGTGTGCTTAACCTTCAACCACACCATGTCATCAGTGTGTGTATGTGTGTGTGAGCACGCATATGCACACTCACACATGAATGCACACGTGCATGTGCTCACACAAACAGACACAGGCACGCACCTTATCTACTGTCTACAGAGGCAATTATTTTTTGGAAAGCAACATAGAACATATTGCCAGATGCATTCAGAGAAGCCAAATCTTCCATAATCCTTCCTGGGTATTTTATTGTTTGTAAAAGAGAATGGATTTTTGTGGGTGTTTTGTTTTGTTATGTTTTAATGAGAAGTCTAGTTAGAAAGTAAACAAGTTGTAAAACTTGAGATTTATTCTTTACCTGGCAAGCAGCTTCATGAAGAAACAGGGCTTCACTGAAGAATAATTTGGTCCTCGGTGATGGCCTCACCCCCAGGGAACCTGCTCTGTTTGGCGTCGGGCTGAGGCAGGTGGAGAACAGCAGGTCTAATAAATGCCATCCACCAGGGATTCTACATGGCCACCAAATGCCCCAGGCATATCTCTTCATCCAGGTAACAGACATATATCCAACACCTATAGGGTACCAGGCATTAGAGAAAATAAAACAGCTGATGGAAGAGGAGCAACAAAAGTTAATCATTACAATACTACATAAGATATGACATAACACAGTCTGTAGAAGCAGCTCATTCTGTAGGAGTGGACAGGGCCAAAGAAGGTGTTAAGAAAACTCTAACAAAATTGGAGATATATAACCAGGGCTTTAAAGATGAAAGAAGACTTTCTTTCATAGACATATTTGGCAGGAGAACTCCTGACAGAGGGCAAATTAAGAGCAAAATCAGGTCCAGTAAGTATGATGATGAAATTGGAGCATAGCTGGATGGAGGGGAGGGGAGTTGTGGGTCGTTCCCGAGGAATTAGTCCTAGATTGATGAGTTGTCATTGTTTTTATTTTTTGTTTTTTTAATTCATGCTCTAGCACAGCCTGATTTATTTCAGAATCTGGCTTAATTGATATTTTAATTATACGCTTATATCCTGCAACAATTTCAAATGAGAGCAGGTACATGAAATGAGATAATGTATGTGGAAGCGCTTAGAGAACTGTGAAGTGCTGTACAAAGTACTGTTAACGCTGTTTGGTGTTGTTCTAAAATCCCCGAGGCAAAGAACTATTCATTCTCATACATGGTCATGGGCCCTCTCTTATGTGCCCAGCCTAAGCCAGGGGCTGGGAGAGCTGAGGAGAGGAAGGACACACAGTACTTCCCCACACACCCATCCCCCTGGCATGACTGCCCATTAACCATCAGCGCATGCACGTCAGTACTTCGTAGATACTTAGATTACAAACTCTTCCAGGGTAGGACCCATTAAACCACACAGCATTGTGGCTGAAAGGCAATGGACTTAGTTCCTCATCCCTACTGCCATCTAGGTGGCCTTGGGTGTCACAATCCTTCTCCAGACCTCAGTGTCCTCATTTGGAACACTTGGAGATCATGATGATGGCCCCACAGTCTCCTCAGCACACTGAGGATGCTCCGCCTCATGTGATTGGCTGACCTAATCAGGATGAGATGGCATGGGAGCAGCAGGCAGAAAGAAGGAGAGGTATGGGTACTCCAGGATTCAGTTCCAATCTAGACTCTGCCTGTGGCCCTGGAGGTGTCACTGAACAGCACTTCACTGACTTGGTTTCATCCTCTTGCCAAAAAAAAAGACTGTCAAGGAACACCAAGCACCAGCTTCTCCAATAGTGGATACCAAATACTGTATCTGTTCAGTGATTCAGCAAACATATATAGAACACCTAATATTTGCTGGCAATGTGCAATGCACTAGGATACAAAGATTTCTTTAAATAATGATATTTTAACATAAGACGCAGCCTCGCAGAATTCATGCAGAAATCCTAGCCAAGCTAAAAATATTAATATTTCCTTTTTATTTTTTTAAGATTTATTTATTTATTCATGAGAGACACAGAGAGAGAGAGAGGCAGAAATACAGGCAGAGGGAGAAGCAGGCTCCCCCAGGGAGCCTGATGTGGGACTCAATCCTGGATCCCAGAATCACGCCCCAAGCCGAAAGCAGATGCCCAACCACTGAGCCACCCACGCATCCCTGAATATTTCCTTTTTAGAATCAGTTATTTACCTGGTATCTTTAGAGTAGATAGTTAAAAAACAGAGATACAAGTGCTATGAGAGAATCTAGATTTCAGAACAAGGTCCCAGAACAGAGCTAGGCACATAGTCCTGTTGAATGAATACCTGCTGAACTAACAAGGGTCATAAGAACCAGGCATCATGAAAGTACCTGGGAGAGGCACCCAGGCCATGGGGAGTGGCGGGGCTCAAGGAAAGGATCCTAGGAAAGCAACTCCTGATGCCACTTTGCAAGAGAACTGCCCTCAAGGGAATGTGAAGCAAGAGAGCAAGAGCCGCATTCCCACCAGCTTCTAATACTCAAAGGTAGGCTGAGATGCTGCAGAGTCAGTAATGCATTTGCCAAGAGATGCTCTGGAGCCTGAAAGATGTTTTTAGGTCTGGGGGCAGTAGGAGCTACAGAGGAGAAAACTTACAGAAGCAGAGACAATCTCCAATCAAACAAAGTGTTCACAAACATGGCCACTTGGCCCACACCCACCTGCCGAGGGGGCTGATTGCTGGCACCTTATTTTCACTAAGTCACTAGGTGTCACGTTCAGTAGAAACACAGCAGAATCCAGGTCTAAATTACTTGTTCCATTGCCTTCCATAACTTCCTGATAGAATCATCTTGTCATCATTTGTCTTCATGCCAGAAAAATGAGCTTGCCCAAGGGCAGCTCCTCAACTCACTTTTTTATCCATGCAGAATTCCAGTCAGGCCCAAACTAGGATGATTTCATTTTTTCACTGGTGGCAGTACAAGCTACTTTGGAAAAGAGCTGCTTTGGAAAAGGGGTTGATAATGCATGTGGACACAGAGCAGAGAGCAGAGTATTATTAAATTTGATAATAATTGGAGCTGGGTTTGACTCTGGCCTCCACCACTCACCAGCTCTGGGGCTCTGGGTGAGTCACAGAACATCTCTGAACCTCAACTTCCTGCCCCAGTGCCCTCCAAAGCACTTGGAGAGGCAATGTGACCTCTAACAGAAGGGAGAGACCACAGAATGCTCAAGCATGAGAATGGAATCATAAGTCAGCAGTACAGCAGATGCATTGCCCACATCACTGGAAACACACATTGTTGGATACTTGAGTCAGGGGGAGCTTCAAAGAGCCCACTGTATTAGTGGTGGCCTAGCAGGAGAAGCGGTGGCCCTCGCATTAGATAATTTGAGGAGAGTTTGGTAGACAGATGATGTATGAAGGTATGGGCAGTATGGAGGGAGATCCTTGGGAATAGTGCAGTCCTCTGGACAATAACTGTCTGCACCCTAACCATCTGACAAGGCAAGGGGTGAGAGTGGTTACCAGACCCCAGACACAGAGTGCAGTATGTGGAGAGAATTTCCCTACAGGAGCTGTGACCTTCAAAAGATCAAGGAAGCTGGACAGTGACAACACCACAGGGAGAGAACCAGGGATGTCAATACCCCAACACCCCTCTACTGCCTCTCCCTAATCTCCTCCCAGTGCTCCCCAATGGCCAAACTCAAGCAGCAACTAAAAGGTAAGAGAGCACTTGGAGACAGTCTACACAGGTCACCCTACTGGGGCTAGAGCAGTGGAATGGGGTAAGAGATTAGGTCCGAAGGTGCAAACAGAAGCTACCTAGCACACCCCACAGAAGCAATTCATGAGGGAAAGAGTCACCTTTAAATAGGTACCAAAACAACATGGGCACAAAAACAGCAAGCTCATGATGGTCCCAGTCAAATAAGACCTTTCTGCCTCCGACCTGTCCTCTGTGCTCCTGCCAGTCCCAGAGAGGACGGAAACTATAGGTGATCAACACAGTTGAGGGCCAGAAAAGGAGGCACAAAACAGGAGATGAAAAAGTTGGCCATGCCTCCTTTTTCACTTCAGGCTTTAGTCTGAAGCAAACCCGAGCTGGAGAGTGTATTCGAGGAAGCTAGACTGCAGTCACAAATGGACCTGAATATTTAGTGACTCGACACATCAGAGGTTTATTTCTTGCTCATATAACAGTAAAGGAAAGTTCCAGGTCAGGGTAGTGGAAAGGGCAGGAGGCTTTGCTCCTCATATTTATTCAGGGACCCTGCCTGATGATCCTTAACACATAACTTCCAACAACCACCCTGCAGCCACTTCCATCACAGTTACCTAGGAAGAGAAAACAGTATGGAGCAGCACACATGGGAAGTCTTTCAGACACAAGCCTGGACAGGACACACATTCCTTCCCCTCACATTCCATTGGCTAGAACCCAGTCATATGACCACTCCCAACTGCAAGGGAGACTGGGAAATGTAGTCCAGCTGGCCCGAACATGTCTGCGGACCAGAACACTTATTATAATGGAATAAATGGGGGAAATGGGGGAAATGGATTTGAGTGGACAGTTGCCAGCCTCTGTTATAGAGAAACGTTAAATCCTGAATTTGGCTATTACACAGAATCGACATTTAGATTACTGGAAAGGTCTGTTTTCTGATTAAAAGTTACAAGGGGATTTTTATTATTTGACAGTGATAGAAAGAATCATGAGATCTGTCCTAGATTTTATCAAAGGAACCAAAAAGTCTGAACCAGAGAGTAGGCTTACTCAGGACTGAACAAGACTTTCAAAGCTGTTTGCATATACCATTTCCTCAGTTGTACCAATTACCCTTATGTAATCAGAATGGGTTTTTTTTTTCTCTCTCTCTCTCTCTCTTTCTCTTTTTACTTCTAGAAAAAAATTTTTTAATTTCTTATAATATTGCTTTTTCAAGATTTTATTTACTTATTTATTTGAGAAAGAGAATGTACATGTGAGTGTGGGGAGGGGCAAAGCAGGAGGAAGAGGGAGAGGAAAAGAACATCAAGCAGATTCTACACTGAGCAAGGAGCCCGACTCGGGGCTCTATCCCATGATCCTGAGATCACCACCTGAGCCGAAAGGAAGAGTCAGATTGTTAACCAACTGGGTCACCCAGGCACCCAAATAAATGTTACTTTTAAGTGAGGAAAAATATAAAATATACCTTTAAAAAAAAGGCAAATGAAGTTACCTAATCTTCGCTTTCTGCTTACATTCAATTCTTTACCAACTACTAGCACCCAAAAGGTGACTTACTTCAGACTGCTAGAATTATCATAGATGGGATAGCTTAAACAATAAACTTTGGAGGCTGGACATCTAAGATCAGGGTGCCAGCGTGGCCAAGTTCTGGTGAGAACCCTCTTCTGGGTTTCAGACTGCTGGCTTCAGATTCTGTCCTCACTTGGAGGGAAGAGGGTGAGTGAGTGCTCTGGGGTCTTCTTTATATGGGCACCAGACTCACTCATGACCTGATCACCTCCCAAAGGCTCCACCTCCTGATACCACCACACCGGGAGTTAGGATTGCTACAGGTGAACTAGAAAGAGGAGGACAAACACTGAGTCCGTAACAATGCCCAGGAACTTGTTAGGCATATGGAAGTTGATCAGGGCACCCAGGGAAGGGAGCTGAGAGTGGGAGAACAGATAATTTGTGCTAAATCGAAGAGCCATTGAGGTGCAGCCATCACAGGCAGGACCTAGTCAGCAACAAAAATGCTTCTATGGCACATTATAAGATAGCTCTGGTTCAAAATCCAGGTAAAACGGGTAAGGGTGTTTGCCAATAATCAAGGGCTTATAGCTGGCCTCCTGAGAACACATCCAGGGAATGGCACTTTGGACTACATATGGCTTAATCCTGTTGATGTCCTAAGTGAATCTCCATACCACTTATATCCCATCTTCTCAACTCCACCTCCACTATTATTATCATGAGCATGTGATGTCCAAGCTTGAATGATGGAGCTGGGCTTTAAACCCAAGCAGCCACCCCAAAGTTGTAACCACTCCATGGTGAAAATACTCCCATCACCTATTGACAAGACAACGCATGTAACGTGCTTACCCTAGCTATATTCTTTGCAAGGACTGCTATTGTAACAAGATACCACAGCTGGGGGAACTTAAACAACAGAAATTTATTTTCTCATAGTTCTGGAGGCTGGAAGCCAGAAATCAAGGTGTCAACAGGGTTGGTTCCTTCCAAGGGCCATCGAGGAGAATCTGTTCCAGACCTCTCTTCTTAGCTTGTAGATACCCATTGTCCCCTGGGTCTTCACATCATCATCCCTCTGGATGTAGATCTGTCCTAATCTCTTCTTTTTTTTTTTTCTAGTATTACTTTCTTTTTTTTTTAATTTTTTTTAATAAATTAATTTTTATTGGTGTTCAATTTACCAACATACAGAAAAACACCCAGCGCTCATCCCGTCAAGTGTCCCCCTCAGTGCCCATCACCCATTCCACCCCACCCCCCGCCCTCCTCCCCTTCCACCACCCCTAGTTCGTTTCCCAGAGTTAGGAGTCTTTATGTTCTGTCTCCCTTCCTGATATTTCCCACACATTTCTTCTCCTTTCCTTTATATTCCCTTTCACTATTATTTATATTCTCCAAATGAATGAGAACATACACTGTCCTTCTCCGATTGACTTACTGCACTCAGCATAATACCCCCCAATTCCATTCACGTTGAAGCAAATGGTGGGTATTTGTCATTTCTAATGGCTGAGTAATATTCCATTGTATACATAAACCACATCTTCTTTCTCCATTCATCTTTCGATGGACACCGAGGCTCCTTCCACAGTTTGGCTATTGTGGACATTGCTGCTAGAAACATCAGGGTGCAGGTGTCCCGGCATTTCATTGCATCTGAATCTTTGGGGTAAATCCCCAACAGTGCAATTGCTAGGTGGTAGGGCAGGTCTATTTTTAACTCTTTGAGGAACCTCCACACAGTTTTCCAGAGTGGCTGCACCAGTTCACATTCCCACCAACAGTGTAAGAGGGTTCCCTTTACTCTGCATCCTCTCCAACATTTGTTGTTTCCTGCCTTGTTAATTTTCCCCATTCTCACTGGTGTGAGGTGGTATCTCATTGTGGTTTTGATTTGTATTTCCCTGATGGCAAGTGATGCAGAGCATTTTCTCGTGTGCATGTTGGCCATGTCTATGTCTTCCTCTGTGAGATTTCTCTTCATGTCTTTTGCCCATTTCATGATTGGATTGTTTGTTTCTTTGGTGTTGAGTTTAATAAGTTCTTTATAGATTTTGGAAACAAGCCCTTTATCTGCTACGTCATTTGCAAATATCTTCTCCCATTCTGTAGGTTGTCTTTTACTTTTGTTGACTGTATGCTTTGCTGTGCAAAAGCTTCTAATCTTGATGAAGTCCCAATAGTTCATTTTTGCTTTTGTTTCTTTTGCCTTTGTGGATGTATCTTGCAAGAAGTTGCTGTGGCCGAGTTCAAAAATGCTGTTGCCTGTGTTCTCCTCTAGGATTTTGATGGAATCTTGTCTCACATTTAGATCTCTCATCCATTTTCAGTTTATCTTTGTGCATGGTATAAGAGAATGCTCCAGTTTCATTCTTCTGCATGGGGATGTCCAACTTTACCAGCACCATTTATTGAAGAGACTGTCTTTCTTCCAATGGATAGTCTTTCCTCCTTTATCGAATATTAGTTGACCATACATTTCAGGGTCCACTTCTGGATTCTCTATTCTGTTCCATTGATCTATGTGTCTGTTTTTGTGCCAGTACCACACTGTCTTGATGACCACAGCTTTGTAGTACAACCTGAAATCTGGCATTGTGATGCCCCCAGCTATGGTTTTCTTTTTTAAAATTCCCTTGGCTATTCGGGGTCTTTTCTGATTCCACACAAATCTTAAAATAATTTGCTCTAACTCTCAGAAGAAAGTGCATGGTATTTTGATAGGGATTGCATTAAACGTGTAAATTGCCCTGGGTAACATTGACATTTTCACAATATTAATTCTGCCAATCCATGAGCATGGAATATTTTTCCATCTCTTTGTGTCTTCCTCGATTTCTTTCAGAAGTGTTCTATAGATTTTAGGGTATAGATCCTTTACCTCTTTGGTTAGGTTTATTCCTAGGTATCTTATGCTTTTGGGTGCAATTGTAAATGGGATTGACTCCTTAATTTCTCTTTCTTCAGTCTCATTGTTAGTGTATAGAAATGCCATTGATTTCTGGGCATTGATTTTGTATCCTGCCACGCTACCAAATTGCTGTATGAGTTCTAGCAATCTTGGGGTGGAGGCTTTTGGGTTTTCTATGCAGAGTATCATGTCATCGGCAAAGAGGGAGAGTTTGACTTCTTCTTTGCCAATTTGAAAGCCTTTAATGTCTTTTTGTTGTCTGATTGCTGAGGCGAGGACTTCCAGTACTATGTTGAATAGCACTGGTGAGAGTGGACATCCCTGTCTTGTTCCTGATCTTAGGGGAAAGGCTCCCAGTGCTTCCCCATTGAGAATGATATTTGCTGTGGGCTTTTCGTAGATGGCTTTTAATATGTCGAGGAATGCTCCCTCTATCCCTACACTCTGAAGGGTTTTGATCAGGAATGGATGCTGTATTTTGTCAAATGCTTTCTCTGCGTCTAATGAGAGGATCATATGGTTCTTGGTTTTTCTCTTGCTGATATGATGAATCACATTGATTGTTTTACGAGTGTTGAACCAGCCTTGTGTCCCGGGGATAAATCCTACTTGGTCATGGTGAATAATTTTCTTAATGTGTTGTTGGATCCTATTGGCTAGTATCTTGTTGAGAATTTTTGCATCCATGTTCTTCAGGGATATTGGTCTGTAATTCTCCTTTTTTGTGGGGTCTTTGTCTGGTTTCGGAATTAAGGTGATGCTGGCCTCATAGAACGAATTTGGAAGTACTCCATCTCTTTCTATCTTTCCAAACAGCTTTAGTAGAATAGGTATGATTTCTTCTTTAAACGTTTGATAGAATTCCCCTGGGAAGCCATCTGGCCCTGGACTCTTGTGTCTTGGGAGGTTTTTGATGACTGCTTCAATTTCCTCCCTGGTTATTGGCCTGTTCAGGTTTTCTATTTCTTCCTGCTCCAGTTTTGGTATTTTGTGGCTTTCCAGGAATGCGTCCATTTCTTCTGGATTGCCTTATTGGCGTAGAGCTGTTCATAATATGTTTTTAAATCATTTGTATTTCCTTGGTGTTGGTAGTGATCTCTCCTTTCTCATTCATGATTTTATTAATTTGAGTCTTCTCTCTCTTCTTTTTAATAAGGTTGGCTAATGGTTTATCTATCTTATTAATTCTTTCAAAGAAACAACTCCTGGTTCTGTTGATCTGTTCCACAGTTCTTTTGGTCTTGATTTCATTTAGTTCTGCTCAAATTTTAATTAACTCTCTTCTTCTGCTGGGGGTGGGGTCTATTTGCTGCTTTTTCTCTAGTTCCTTTATGTGTAAGGTGAGCTTTTGTATTTGAGTTCTTTCCAGTTTTTGAATGGATGCTTGTATTGCGATGTATTTCCCCCTCAGGACTGCTTTTGCTGCATCCCAAAGATTTTGAACGGTTGTATCTTCATTCTCATTAGTTTCCATGAATCTTTTTAATTCTTCTTTAATTTCCTGGTTGACCTTTTCATCTTTTAGCAGGATGGTCCTTAACCTCCACGTGTTTGTGGTCCTTCCAAACTTCTTGTGATTAAGTTCTAATTTCAAGGCCTTATGGTCTGAGAATATACAGGGGACTATCCCGATCTTTTGGTATCGGTTCAGACCCGATTTGTGTCCCAGTATGTGCTCTATTCTGGAGAAAGTTCCATGTGCACTTGAGAAGAATGTGTATTCAGTTGAGTTTAGATGTAAAGTTCTGTAGATATCTGTGAAATCCATCTGGTCCAGTGTATCATTTAAAGCTCTCGTTTCTTTGGAGATGTGCTTAGAAGACCTATCGAGGGTAGAAAGAGCTAGATTGAAGTCACCAAGTATAAGTGTATTATTATCAAAGTATTTCTTCAGTTTGGTTATTAATTGGTTTAAATATTTGGCAGCTCCCACATCCGGGGCATATATATTGAGGATTGTTAAGTCCTCTTGTTGGATAGATCCTTTGAGTATGAGATAGTGTCCCTCTTCATCTCTCACTATAGTCTTCGGGGTAAATTTTAATTTATCTGATATGAGGATGGCTACCCCTGCTTTCTTTTGAGGACCATTTGAATGGTAAATGGTTCTCCAACCTTTTATTTCAGGTTGTAGGTGTCCTTCTGTCTAAAATGAGTCTCTTGTAGACAGCAAATAGATGGGTCCTGCTTTTTTATCCAGTCTGAAACCCTGCACCTTTTGATGGGGTCATTAAGCCCGTTCATGTTCAGAGTTACTATTGACAGATATGAGTTTAGTGTCATCATGATATCTATTCAGTCCTTGTTTTTGTGGATTGTTCCACAGAACTTCTTCTTAAAGGGGAATTTTAAGAGTCCCCCTTAAAATTTCTTGCAGAGCTGGTTTGGAGGTCACATATTCTTTCAGTTCCTGCCTGTCTTGGAAGCTCTTTATCTCTCCTTCCATTTTGAATGAGAGCCTTGCTGGATAAAGTATTCTTGGTTGCATGTTCTTCCCGTTTAGGACCCTGAATATATCCTGCCAGCCCTTACTGGCCTGCCAGGCCTCTGTGGAGAGGTCTGCTGTTACCCTAATACTCCTCCCCATAAAAGTCAGGGATTTCTTGTCTCTTGCTGCTTTAAGGATCTTCTCTTTATCTTTGGAATTTGCAAGCTTCACTATTAAATGTCAAGGTGTTGAACGGTTTTTATTGATTTTAGGGGGGAAAATCTCTCTATTTCCTGGATCTGAATGCCTGTTTCCCTTCCCAGATTAGGAAAGTTTTCAGCTATGATTTGTTCAAATACATATTTTGGCCCTTTGGCCCTTTCGGCGCCCTCGGGAATTCCAATTAAACGTAGGTTTTTCTTCCTCAAGCTGTCATTTATTTCCCTTAATCTGTCTTCATGGTCTTTTAATTGTCTGTCTCTTTTTTCCTCAGTTTCCCTCTTTGCCATCAACTTGTCTTCTATGTCACTCACTCGTTCTTCCACCTCGTTAACCCTGTCGTTAGGACTTCTAGCTTGGATTGCATCTCATTTAATTGATTTTTAATTTCTGCCTGATTGGATCTAAATTCTGCAGTCATGAAGTCTCTTGAGTCCTTTATGGTTTTTTTCTAGAGCCACCAGTAGCTGTATAATAGTGCTTCTGAATTGGCTTTCTGACATTGAATTGTAATCCAGATTTTGTAACTCTGTGGGAGAGAGGACTGTTTCTGATTCTTTTTTTTTTTTTTTTTTTTTTTTTGAGGTGAGGTTTTCCTTCTAGTCATTTTGCTCAGTGCAGAGTGGCCAAAAACAAGTTGCATTGGGAAAAGGAGAAAAAGAGAGAGAAGGAAAGAAAAGAGAAAAAGAAAAAAGAGAAAGAAGAAAAAAAGGAAAAAAAGAGAAGAAAAAGAGAAAGAAAAAGAAAGGAGAAAAAAGGGGGGGTGGGGGAAGCAATCAGAAATCAGAAAGAAAGAAGAAAAACACAAAACAAAACAAAAAGAACAAAAAACACGTGGGAGTATCTTCCGATTCTGTATACTTTAAGTCCCTTGACTTCCCTTGGAACTGGTCCGTGTCGCTGGTCTTCTGGGGGAGGGGCCTGTTGTGCTGATTTTCAGGTGTTAGCACTTGGGGGAGCTGCTCTGCCCCTGCCTGGTGCAGGGCTCAGTGGGGGTTGTTGACCCCGTGAGGCCCCAGGAGGAACAACCGCAGTGGCGGGGGGAGACTCTGGAAACCTGGATTCAGCCCCCGCAGTAGCTCCGGGGCTCTCCGTCTGCAGGGCCTGGGGGCTCCCGGGCGGGGCCGCTGATCTGCTCAGCTCGGGGCAGGAGCGTCCTTGCTGTCCTGGGCCCTCCCGGCCTCTGCCTGGCCCTGGGGGAGGCCGGATCCTGGGCTGTGTCCCGGCGCCCTGTGCTCCGGAGCCTGCGCTGTCGGATTCGCGCTCCCGCCCCGCAGCCCCCTCCGCGGAGCCGCCGCCCGAGCCCCCCCCCCCCCCAGCTGCTCCGGGTCCCGCCCGCCGAGCGCTGCAGCCCTTAGGGAGCTCGGCGCATCTCCCCGGGGCGCAGTTCCTCTGTTACTGTCCCAGGGAGCCCGAGGGCATCTCCGCCCTCCTGGGTCCTGCTCCAACTCCCTGCGAGCCCCTTTCCGCCCCGGAAGGTTGGTGCAGCTCCTGCTTCTCCGGGACGGGGCTCTCCTGTCCTGGGGACACTCGCCCCGGCCTCAGCCCGGCTCCTCGCGGGGCCCCTCCCCCTTGGAGGCCTTTTGTTTCTTTATTTCTTTTTCCCCGTCTTCCTACCTTGATAGAAGCGCGAACTCTTCTCACTGTAGCATTCCAGCTGGTCTCTCTTTGAATCTCAGGCCGAATTCGTAGATTTTCAGAATGATTTGAAGGTTATCTAGGTAATTTGTTGGGGACAGGTGATTTGGGGACCCTACTCTTCCGCCGTCTTGCCCCTCCTCCCAAATCTCTTCTTATAAGGATATCAATCATACTAGATTAGAGTCCACCCTAACAATCTCATTTTACCTTAATTATCTTTATGAAGACCCAGTCTCCAAATACAGTCACATTCAGAACTACTAAGGATTAAGACTTCAACATATGAGTTTCAGGGGACACAACTCAGCCTATAACACCACCTAAATGAACACAGCCATTGCTATGATCCTGGAGTTCAAGGACCCCACAATCTCAACTTGCCTTTCCACCCATCTCTATGTCCCTGACCCCCACACCAAGCACTCTCTGAAGTCACTGTTAACCAAAGCACCTTGAGATTCCCCTGCCCTGGGCCTTTCAATACTGTAATCTCCCTGTGATGACACAGTTACCAAAATCTTCCTCTCAGTGCAAGTCTCAGCTCAGGCTCCATTAGCCCTGCCCCTTCTCTCTATCCCCGTCATCTGAAAGGAAGAAAAAAAAATTAGCAGTTGCACACTTAAGGTGTGTTTTCACTGGCACATTATCATTCTATTCTCCCATATTCCTACACCCCCTGACAAGTTAGGAAATAGGAGCTCAGAGTGGTTAAAAGTGTCTAGGGTCACTCAGCAAGTGAACGCAGAATGTGACTCTACCCCAACTTGTGTGATTGACTCCAAGTCCACTGGTCTCCTTGCCCTAAACTATAGCAATTCTAGCCTGAAGCAGTCATCTGGCAGTTAAGCCTGCAATGTTCTGATGCTAACTCTTCGCTATCACCTGGAGCTTTTACTTTGAGCTGTTAAGACTTTATTATCAATTTACTATTCATGTGTCTTTTCTCCCCAACTATATTTTCAGCATCTTACAATCAAGAATGAGTTTTTCACTTGGTCCAATCCCTTTATAGCTACTGGTAAGGCTCAGTAGTGATGGTTGATGTTTTAAAGCCGAGCTGGGGTTTATTCTCTGAATAACAAAGACTGCTCTAAGGGAAGTACGCGCATTTCAGCAAATTGTCCTCCTCCAAATCCAGTGGCTTTATGAACTAATTAATTGCAGAGATGAATGTCCAGTAATTGCCTTGCAGCCCTCATGCTTGGGCAGGGTGCCCGTAGAGCTCAGCATCTAGTAGCAGGGCTGGATATCCACCCTGATACATTTGCCACTGTCCTTTCTGTTTCCTCCCCTTTCTTTCCTGTCCCCAATCTCCTCTCTCCTTTCTAGGACCTCAAGGTTGCCTGAAGCTCTATTATTTAGCGGTTACCATTGCCGGCCACTGCCTTAAGCACTTTATAGAGTAACCACGACAGTAAACCAGCAGGACTCAGGAAATGGTGTCATAAAGTATTTTTACTTTGAGTCCCATAGTTCACTTGCACATCCTCAGTGGGGGTGGTCCTTCATGCATGAAAACTGAAATAGTTTGCACGGTCCTTCTGGTCACTCAAATGTAATAAAAAAGTCCTACAATCACTTAAAAACGCAAGCAGTCCCAATTCAGCACTTAACAATGGTCAGATCCCTTGCAATAACCAACGCTTGAACCTTGACGAAGTTAGAAGGTTCTCCACTGCCTATCGGGGCTCTGCTGCATGTGGGCTCTCTGCAGTGTGTGTGAGTGTTGGGGAGTAAGCAGAGGTGGGGCCTGTGGTGGCTGTGGAGGGGACTACTCAAACCTCCTTCAGGAGAACCTACGGTAAAGAGCAGGTGTCTGACAGCCCAGGTGCCACCTTGGGGACCCACCAGCACATCTGCAACAATGTTGCACTTCCCAGGGTGACTCCCAAGGCCAAGTGCAGCACGGTGCTAGGACTGGGCTGTTCCTGCCTGCCAGGGGACTCTTCCAATGGGCAACCTTTCTAGGCCAGTAGCCAGGGACCAGCGGGGGTCTAGCTACTCTCGCCCAGACTTACTCAGCATCACACTGAAGGCTGAGAGTCTTCCTCCCCATTTCTTCCTTTCTCCTTCTACATCATAACCCAGAGCCTCTCTCTATCTAATCTTGCTTCCTTCCCCTTATTCTTCATAATGTCCTTCACACACTCACAGGCGATACCATCTACTGGTTAAACACATCCTGCCCATAGTAGGTCTCAATCTGATCAATAGGTCTCAATTTGATTTGATGGAGGTGTTTTTTTTGTTTTTTGTTTTTTTTTTTTTTTTTTTTTTTGGTTTCACTGTCTTATCTCTTCTCTCTTGGGAGCCTCAGTCTCCTCATTTATAATATGAGGATATATCAGATCCACTGTGCAGGGCCACTGTGAGAATTAGCAATCATCTGTAGAGCTACATATGGCTTTGGCTTGGCTGACCTGCACCATGGTTAACACCCCACCATGGAAGTCCACCTCTGATTACAATAGCTCAGATTCCCACTTGGCTTCCAGCATCAGCAAGTCATGTTCCTGGAGCAGGAAACAGCTCAATGAGGAAATGGTTGTGTTTGTGGCTATCTGAAATACCAGCCCATCCCCCCCACCTACCAAAACTCTTATGAATCATAAATGCTACTGGTGATAACACAGAATTAGCATAGATCCCTCAAATGAGTTAACCAAGCTTATGATGGGTTTCTCACACACCACCAGAGGCTGGATGAGTAGTCAGTGCACCTCCCCAGGACTTAACCATGTTCCACTCCTTGAGAAGGCTCGGCCACGACTCAGCCCACAAGGAGCTGGGTTTCTACATCCAGAGGAGCTGGTCACCAGTGCTTGTATCACCAGAGCCCTGGGACGTTCCCAACTCATCAAAGATGATGATGAATTCCAAGCAGGACCTACAAAGGAAGAAGCAAAGCCTCATGGGACTTGTGTTCTTGGACCCTCTGGCATACTGTGGAGACTGTCATATCCATGTGTGAAACCCACAGACCTGCTGAGTGTCTCAGCCTCACTTCACTGCACTCCCCTCCACCCAACCTCCCAGGCCTAGACCTTCCAGGTCTCTGCAAAGTGTCTAGAATCCTGTCTTTGTCTGCATCCCTAATGTCCCAGCCTTGTTCAAATCTGCTTTGTGGCCTACCTGGACAATGGCAAGGGACTCCCAACCATAAGTCTCACCTCTACCTTCATCTCACCTGACGCCTCCTTGACATTAAGGTCCTAGCAATCTTCAGCTCTAACCAAGCTGGCCCCTCGTTGGAAATCTTCCCCTGCCCCCACTTCCCAGTGGAGGGGCAGACTAGTGGCCTCAGGCCAGTCACAGTGTGTAGACAGGTTTTATATAACTGACAGTGTTTTCAAAATTTTGAACCAATATTTTAAAATCAGGAATTGCACATAAAAATTCAGATTTCTGGCTTGTCTCGAACACCGGGAGATCTGGCAAGCCCAAGTGCGATGGTTAATTTTATGTGTTAATTTGACTGGGCTAAGAGATGCCCAGATAGCTGGTTAAACATTATTTCTGGATGTGTCTGTGAGGGTGTTTCCAAAAGAGATTAGCATTTCAGTTGGTAGACTGAGTAAAGACGATCTCCCTCACCAGTCTGGGTGGGCACCATCCAATCTGTTGAGGGCCTGACAGAACAAGGAGGAGGAAAATGGGCAAAATCATTCTCCCTGCTTGAGAGACATCCATCTTCTCCCACACTCAGACATCAACGCTCCCTGGTCCTCTGAGTTTTTAAACTGGGATACACACCATTGCCCCCACCCCATCCCTATTCTTAGGCTTCAGACTCAGACGGAATTATATCACCAGCTTTCCTGGACTTTTTCTTTGTACATCCTACCGGTTCTCTCCCTCTGGAGAATCTAAACTAAGAACCCAAGTGCACATGTTCTCACAGCAGCTACTGACCAGAGCTGGTTCAGAGCATCTGCCACTCCGCCAGCTTCACTTGTTTGCTCACACCATGGCCCTGTAGACACTGGAGTGGGAGACCCTAGCCAAGAGATTCAAGTCTAAATTCTTTGGTCTCCTTTCCTCACTCCTGCCCCAAGCTTTCCTTAAAGCCTCATTTCTCACTATAGACAGATTGAGCATATGATGCATCATCCCTAGGACACTTTTGAAAGTGAAAAGGAGCACCAAAAGTAACAAGTGCTCATTAATCCACAACAGGCATAAACTGGGGCTTTCCCTGGCAAACCTGGGTGTATGGTTGCCCAAACCATGGACCCCAGCTAGGGCATCACACAGCCCAATCTCCAGCCAGCCCACATGGTTCGTGTTTCCTCCGTGTGACTGCCTCCATGCAAGTGGGTGCCTTTGCTCCCCACTGTCCCTGCTTCTGGGGACACCCCTCCCCTCTCATCTCAACCTATCAGGATCCAACAGCCTCTTCAAAGCCCAGGTCAAATGTGACCACTCCGTTGGAGCACTCCTCATGCTTCCTGGCCTGAACTCCTCTCTCACTTTTGAATTTCCAGAGGACTTTGTAGATATGCTATTATCATTCCCTGTGTCCTACAGTAGAATCACATCTTCACACAGTCAACACACTTTGTAGGAAGCCCTAGGGGTACAGCAGCAAACAACATAGCCCAACTTCCTCCCCTCGGTGAGTTTATATTTCACTGCACATGTTGGACTTGCTTGTTAGCTTATAAACTTCTCAAGAACAGGAATGACAGACAGAAGGTTTAGTGCCCTGGTCAAGAACATCTGCTCAATTAAATTGTAAAAACCTCTCTGTGCCTTCCTCTACTCACCCATTAAAGGGGAATAATACTTCTCTCTCTCTCTCTCTCTCTCTCTCTCTCTCTCTCTCTCTCTCTTTCAAAGATTTTATTTACTTATTCATGAGAGACACAGAGAGAGAGAAGCAGAGGGAGAAGCAGGCTCCATGCAGGGAGCTGAATGTGGAACTCAATCTTGGGACCCCAGGATCACACCCTAAGCCAAAGGCAGACACTCAACCACTGAGCCACCCAGACATCCCAATACCCTTCTCTTATAGCAGCACCTTGAGGATTAATGAGAAGTGAAGTGATAGTATTTATAAAGTTAAAAACATTTTAGCTATGTAAAATTCTCAAAATAGTAGCTACTAAGCAAGGCAAACTGTGATCAGCATATCTTGCCTGTATCATCTCCCTTTAAAATTCCTAACTCTTGGAAATTGGTATCGTTATTCCCCTTTTATTTTTAAGATCCTATTCATTCATTCATGAGAGACACACAGAGAGAGGCAGAGACATAGGCAGAGGGAGAAGCAGGCTCCCTGCGGAAAGCCTGATGTGGACTTGATCCCAGGACCCTGGGATCACACCCTGAGCTAAAGGTAGATGGTCAACCACTGGGCCACCCAGGCTCAGTTATTTCCTTTCACAGAGAAGAAACTCAAGGCTCAGGGAAGTTAAATGATTGGCTGATGAGGCCAACAGGTTAATGGAAGGAGAGCCAGGCTCAAACCAGGTGTGTGACTCTGGACTCTGTATGCTTCCACCACACCACCATGAAAGCTAACTGGATTCCATTGTGATGCAGTTTCTCCTCTTAGGCACAAGACTAAGAGGGCGTTGAGAGAAATCTAACCTCACATCCCCCTGGGGAGTTCCTTAGCAGAGACGATCTCTACCCTAAATGACACTGGAAGTGGTAAACCAGCAGCCAGCATAGACGGGTCAAGATGTCCCCTGGTCAGCCCTGGTCTGAAGCTGTCTTCATCTCCCACATTGCAGTGTCCTCATGGACATTGTCCCTTGACCTTTTGGAGCAGCAGGGAACTTCAGAAGTTGTAGAAGTTCTGGTCTATGGCACTGACCAGTGACTGATTTCCTGGGCAGGAGGGCAACACCTTCTGAGAGCCCCCTTCTCTACCCTACACAGAGAGAGAGAAAGAGAGAGAGAGGCCTCCAGACTTCACTCAGCACAGGGGATGAGCAATACACTGCTCTTGATTTACCTGGTGAAGCTGGGAGAGTCTTTCACCTGGGAGTGCTGCCCAGTCCTGAGGCTAGTGCTCAGCTCTCTGCAGAGCCTCTGCTCATTAACAGAAAGGCACACAAATTGGGTTAAAAAGCCACACTGCCATGATTCCAGAACCCCCGGTCTGTGAGGCTGTGCTTCCCATGTCAATGAACAGCCAATCCCCTCTTTTAGTCTGCTGGCTTCTATAATTACTTGGGGAAATGTCATGTTTGCCATGGTGCTATTAGAGTAGCGCACAGGCTAAGATGCAAACAACTCCACACCAATATAAATATTTTCCGTGGCGTCATTCCAGCTATCTGGTGCACGCGCTTCCAGATGATCACACGGGAGAAAATGAAAGGCAAGGATCCTCTGTTATGAAATATGCAGTCAGGAGGCTGCATCTTGAAGACAGACAGTTCCAGTCTGGTGTGAAATCTGGTCTGATCCTTCTATTTGGAACTATATTTATTCACTCTTGCTTGAGAATTTGTCACTATCTGATTTGATTACAAAATGAAAACCTGGATGTTTAAGCAGTTTTCACAGAAACACTCAGTGGAGGTATCACGGGGCCTGGAAAGGGAAAGGTGCAGACCAACATAGGGCAAGTCACTGGGCCTCACTGGGCCTCAGCTTCCCATCTATAAAATGGGGGTAATAAGATATCAACTGCCCAGAGTGAGGTTGACTTTCTTGTACCTCCTTCAAGCCCTGAAATCCATAACAAATCAGAGGCCTAAGGTTTCATGCCAAAATAATATGTAGATAAATGCCAGCGTGGCTCCTGCTCACTCCAGGATATGTGCTCAGGCCCTGCCCTGACATTTGCAGGGCTCAGGACAAGATTACAAATGGAGGCCCACATAGCATATGTCATATTTTTCAGCAGTTATAAATCAAGCTAATAAACTGCTAAATAGAATATGTTTTGTTCCCCTTCCCTGACAAATATGCCTTCAAAATGACCTGGAAGGCCAGGTTGGACTTTAAGAACTCTTGAAGTCCTCAGTGTTTCACACCATAATGTGCCAATAGGAAGAGCTAACCCAGGCTCCCACTCTTCTTCCCACTCCTGGATCTATCTCATACTGCAAGGGGCCTCCCAGTCATGCTCGTGAACAACTCGGCCTGCATGTCCATACTCTGTGCACGTATGCATGCACACATGTGCGCACACACACACACACACACCCCCATGAGCCCAGGGGCTTGTAAACCAGCAGCACAGCCCCACTCTCTAAAGACAGACCTCTGGAAAAGAGGACTGGTAATGAGCTTGGGGTTGTTTGAGCAGGAAATCCCAGAGTCCCATGTACACATTAAAAGGTCTAGAAGGGGAAGCTTTCCCTTAATGCTACAGATTTCTCACCCTGTGGGGAAATAACATCCATAGAAAGCCAGAGTGGGGCCAGAGCACTCTTGTTGACTTATTATGACAATGGGCTAATTTCCTTAATATACAAAGAACTCCCTCAAATCAATGAGAAAAAAAATCAGCTGCTCAATAAAAAAAGAAAATGAGTAGATAGTCCATTTAAAAGAACATGAATAGCTCCTAAAGATGAAAATATATTCAGTCTCCAAGGCTGAAAGTCTGGTATCACACTGATGGCTTGTTGTGCGAAGCAGGACTCTCATCCATTGCTCGTGGCAGTGAAGGTGGTGTAAGCTCTATGAAGCATGGTTTGGCAACAACTATAAAAATTACAAATATATATACTCCTTGTCCCAACAATTCTACATCTAGTTATTTAATCTGGAGAAATATTTTAACAAGAAACAGTATTTATCATGGCAATTTTTTTTTTGTAATAGCAAAATAGTGGAAACAGCCTAACAGTCAACCAGTGTAGAGCTGGTTAGCTCTGCAATGTCCTCCCACAGAAGACAATGGTACAGGACAGGTCTACATGAACCAGTACATGGAGCGGTCTCCAACATATGTTGCTAAATGAAAAAAAGAAAGCTGTCCAGAACAGCGGTGGTGTGCTATTTGTGAGAAGAGAAGGAGCACAAAGACACATATGTTCAATGTGCAAAGACTTTCTGGCAGGATACAGAAGAGACTACCAATAGTAGCTGCATCCAGGGAGGGAATCTGTGTGGCTGGGGACAGCTGTCGGAGACAGAATCACCTTTTGTTGTACTTCTTTTTGTGCCTTTTGAATTTGCACCATGTGTATTATTTACTTATTAGGAAATATTCAAATGATAAAAAAGAAAAGCTTACCTTAGCACTCTATCTATACCTTTCTTAATGGTACATATATTCTTCTATCTTATGTCATCATTATTTATATACAAGTTTTGCAAATCTTCCATATTTTGATTTGAGAGGGTAAAACTCATGCCAAATGATATCTAACATTTTTGAGCATTTGTTATCTGCCAAGCCCTATTCTCCATGATTTATATGCATTATCTCACTTATTTCTCTATAATGACCTCTGATAATAGATACTATTATTCTCATTTTACAACTGACGAAAACCAAGAGTCCAGCAGGAGGGTTAATACTTTCTTTAGATGAATGGAGAAAAAAGATGTGGTCTATGTATACAATGGAATATTCCTCAGCCATTAGAAACGACAAATACCCATCATTTGCTTCGATGTGGATGGAACTGGAGGGTATTATGCTGAGTGAAGTAAGTCAATCGGAGAAGGACAGACATTATATGGTCTCATTCATTTGGGGAATACAAAAAATAGTGAAAGGGAATAAAGGGGAAAGGAGAAAAAATGAGTGGGAAATATCAGAAAGGGAGACAGAACATGAGAGACTCCTAACTCTGGGAAACGAACAGGGGGTGGTGGAGAGGGAGGTGGGCAGGGGGTGGGGGTGACTGGGTGACGGGCACTGAGGGGGGCACTTGATGATATGAGCACTGGGTGTTATTATATAACAGTGTTGGCAAATTGAACACCAATAAAAAATTAAAAAATTAAAATAAAACTTTCTTTAGGCCGCCTCACTCTGTGCTGGGGGAGTGGATTCTAAGACGACTCCACTCCAGCTCTGATGACTTCAAGGTTGCCTTAACCAGTATGCTTAGCACCTCTCTCTCTCTCTCTCTCTCTCTCTCTCTCTCACACACACACACACACACACACACACATACACACACCCTGGAATTCAGGAAGATCCAGATGAAGGAGTGAGTGAATGAGTGACTGCATGATGTCCCTGCCACATTCACAGTTCTCCTGAACATTGTACATCCAGGTCATACGCATTCTGTTTCCAGACCTGTGGAGGGCAGGAGAAGAGCCCTCCCTACAAACAGCCAGAGGCTCCCTTCCCCCCTGCTGCCTGGAGGGGAATACAGAGAAGGAAGTAACCCCCTGAGGAAGACGAAGAGGTGGGTAGTTTCACCCAAGAGAGGATATTTTTTAAGCAAAGGTGTTAGGGCTCAGACAAGAGCCTGAGGGCCTGTTCTTTCACTGCTGCATGAAGCATGGCTCCTTTCTGGAAGCTCAGAAATGTCAAAGTACTGAGTCCGCAGTCCCTGACCACGCAGAGCCCACAGGCCCCTTCTGACAGCACAGCCAGCTTACGCACGGGTCATTCTACAGTCCACAGTGGAGCAACAGGGAATCTCATGGGGGGTTTGAGCAAAGAAATGAAGGTTGCTGGTACACAGCACCCCCCACACACACACACATACACAAGAGCTGATGTGTTAGCGTATTTGTGTGTCTTCCGTGCTCGAAACAAAGCCCACTTTGGGCTCCCACAAGGCAATTTGGCCCAGTACCATGGTCTTTACGCACAACTCTGTCTCCTCATCTTGCAGGATTTATCTGGGGTTTAAATAAGAAATTGCATGGATGCTGTAGAATTTATAGTGCTCCAAGTAAGTCATTAAATAAATCACTGTATAATTTATATAAATGAACCTAAATCATGCAGTAGGAGGATTTCATTAGAAAATCAATCCTGTGAGTCGGTCAACATGCAGGACCGGCAGGAACATGGTTGTTTCTAAAAAGTCCCTGTGTCTGTGAGTGAATAGGAAGGTGCCTGGTGCTGGAGAGTACACGGCTCTCACTTCCCACTCAGTGGAGCAGGCTCCCCGGGAGCTGGGCTCAGGCCGGCCTTCTGGAGGGCCTGCCTCCTCCTGTGAGTGCCCTGGCTCTTACTGCAGGGAGGCAAAACCCCGCAGGGACTCAGGTCACCTCAGAGCCAGCTGCCTTCTTGCCATCTCCAGAGCACGGCCAGGCTGAGAGGGAGGCACAGAGCACTCAGGCCAACCACAAGCCAGTCTGTCTCGAACATGGGCCAGCAACAAGCCCGGGGGTCTGGCCGGCAGGAGCGTTCACCTTGCCGTGGGCAGATGTCTGCCAGATGCTGCGGCCTATGAGCTGCCCCAGGACTCCGGTGCAGAATCCACTCCAGCCTCCATCAGGAGCCCTTTCCTGAGGGGACCTGAAGGGCAGATGGATCCAAGGGACAAGTCTGATCTGGGGAACTTAAATCCTCTCCCGGCCCCCTCGAGGACAGGAGAGTGAAGGCGGCAGTGGAGCCCTGGGACGCCTTCACAGCGGGAAAGGCGCCTCATTAGCAGCTGCCTGTGGCAATGCTGCCAGTGAAGAGGGGGAGACCGGAGCCTGGCTCCAGCAGGCTCTCAAGGCAGAGGTGTTTTAGAAGGGAACCACAAGCCAGAGGAGGTCCTGTATTTTTAAAACCACTGCTTGAGAAACATCAGGGGAGAGGGGATGCAACAAGATGCAAGATGAACAGAATGTTCCTGCGAGTTCTTGGGAGACACGACAGCCTCTGGGAGGCTCCCTGCAACCCTCTGGAGAGTTTGGTTACATGGAAAATTAAAAGAGTCATGAGGTGATGGGCCATGGGAGCAACCAGCACTGCTTAGCCATTCTAGGGGCAGGAGTTTAAAGACTCTGGCCCCCAAACACCTGAGGGCCCTACCCTTGTGGCCTGCACACCTTGAAATGCAGCAGGTTTAGAAGCCAAGGTGGCTCTTTGCTCCTGAAGGGGCGGCACCCAGGAACAGGCTCTAGAAGGACCCACGAAGACTACAAGCTGGCCTGGCACAGAACTCGGGGACGTGGTACAGGCGACAAGGAGCTCTGCTCTCAGGAGCTCCTGTTCCCCCAAACACTCCCAGACACTGCCCACAGCCTCCATGGAGACACCTGGTGGCCAGCGCCTAGAAAGAAGAAAATAAGTCACCAAGAGTGAGACATCCTCTGAGTCTCCTAGACATTGCTCAGCCTCCCAGTCTCAGTGAGCTGAAGCCGAGGCTGTGAGAAAACATCCTTCACTTGAATGGCCCACCACTCACTGAACTTCCCCCACTGGACTGTCAGGATCAACAAGGGTGCATGGCAGAGGAGACCAGCAACAGAGCTCTCTGGGGTCTTCCTGATAAGAGCATTAAGGCCACTTGTGAAGCTGTACCAGCTCCCCATTACCATTCACCTCCACCTCCTAACACCATCACATTGGGGGTCAGGATTTCAACACACGAACGAACGAATGTTAGAAGGACATGACTATTTAGTTTAGAGCAGAGGGAAAGAGTGAAAGGAAAGGAGTGAGACAGGGGGATGGAGAGAGTTCTCTTGAATCCACTGATCCATCTGTCCCTCTAGCTACTACCCTGTTTTTTCTTTCTTACCTTCCTTGTCCAGTTCATTTTTTCAAAACTGAGCTACCTTTTCCACCTCAGCTGCTTCTCCTTTCTAAACATCTTGCCTTGGATGCCCATGCCCACTGTTCTCAGATGTGGCCAGGGCCCTCACATGGGGGCAACAGCTCTGCATTTGGCACAACTCAGCCCAGGCCCAGCCTAGTTGCAGATATACCACAGACCCACATGTGTAACTCTGACCACATGGCTTGTGGTGAGCAGCCATCCCTGGTTATCTCTGGGTCTCCCAGATTGGACACTCCCTCCCACCTAAGGCTGGACTCTTCATCTTTCTGTAGATGGCCCCCCTTTCCTGTTATTCTTATCACCATGAGGAACACCATCATCCCCCCAGCTTCCAGATCATTCTGAACCCTCCTGTTGCTTCACACCCCACAGCCAGTCCTGCACTAACTCCTGCCAGTTTTTCCTGTGATATTTTTCTCATATCACTCATTCCCACTGCCCTCACCCCACACTGGGCCCTCATCATCTCGTACATGGTCAGGAGGGATGTGCTTCGGAACTGGGAAGGATTAGTCAACCCAACCCTTCCTGTGGAGGACCAGGAAACAAAGGCTTAGGAAGGAGGGACACATGCCCAAGCTCACAGTTGTGGTCTGCCCCTGCCTCCCCACAGCCCCGCGGGCAAAGGCCAGGAGAGAAGCCCAACCCCTTTCACCTTCCCTCATAACCACTTTCCTCCATACTCTTTGGGCTGTTTGCCTATCCACAGGGTCCCTCTCCTCACCCATCCCACCATGTGGGCAGACCAGCAGGAGTGCTGTGGCCACACTCCCCTCTTGGGAAGGAGTCACTGGATTAGGAACAGCCACCTCCCTTGTCAGGACAATCATGTTGTTTCTTCCCAATATGTAGTATTAGCGATAAGGAAATTCTAATTCAGTCTGCTTTAGTCTCCTGCTGCCTACCCTGTGGTCTAAGGTGAAAAGGAGGTGCTACTGAGTGACACAGACACAGAGCATAGTGGCTGCCTGTCCCTGGTTCTAGATCCTTCCTGAAGCTCCACCCCGATGGGGGTCGAAGGGCTGAGGTTTTGGGGGGATAGGGAGGGACTAGTAGCTTCATCTCTACTATTATTCCCATCAGTGTCCCTAATCGACCCCCAAAGAAAGATGTAATCTGAGTAAAAACCGGGCTGACCATGCAAAAAGCTTTGATAGTCTCTTAGCCCTACAAGACTTTGTTTTGAGGTACCTCACTTTGGCTTGTCACTTGCGGAGTCCTAAGTTAGTCACCAACCAAACCAACACACACACACACACAACAAACCTACAATATGCAGAGGATACTTGATCTCAAGCCCCTATAGAGGTTTGCCTCTGCCAGATGTCCATGAACGTTCTATGTGTCTATCATTAAACTTGCCCTCACAGTTGCCTACAGCCCTGTCCCCCATCATCCTAAAATGATTCAATAGACATCACCCTGTATTGCCTGCCACACCAATGGGTTTATCATCAGTCCCACAAGTTCTACTACATCTTTGTTCTACTATGCCTTAGGCTTCTCCTCTCCACCCTAGGCTCCTTCCTGTGTGGCTCCAAAGCCTGCTCAATTTAATTTTCCCTGGAAAGCCTTCCCTGATAAGCCTCATCCAACTCTAAACAGCGCCACTAGCCCCAGCCTTGGCTCAGCTTCCCCTTCCCTCTAGAGACGTAGTTCATAAAAATATACTCAGCAACATGAATTCAGTTATGTTTTTTTGGGTGTGTGTCCTAACTTCCTGATGGTCTGTAAGCTCTTCTGCAAAGGAGACTAGGCGCATTTTATATCTACCACCACTACCACCCCCAGCACCTGATGCAGTACTTTCCACACTATAGACACTTAATAAATGTAACTGCCTGCCTGCCTGAAACAGGAAAAGTAATAAGCCAGCATCCACACTTGCTCCCTGCAGGCCTCTAACTGCCTCCCTGAAAGTGGCAGGTGTCAGGAGCTCCAAGGCCCACCACTCACTTCCAAGCATGAATTAAAATGTGCTGTTGCATGAATGACTCTAAGCCCTTTGGAAAGGTCTGAGCAGGGATCAGGTGCAAAGCGGAGCTGAAGGCTGCAGGGCAGGATCTTGGAAAGTGAGTCCTGTCAGGGTGTGAATGCACACAACCAAAACCCCCACATCAAGACAGCAGCTGCCTCAAGATCAACCCCAGGGACACATGGTGGGACTGGAGACCCCCAGCTGAAGCCAAAACCTTTTCCCACAGCCCTCCTCTTCCATGCCTCTGTGAGCCTCAGTAACAGGTTACTTCAGGGCTTTTGCCCATTTCCTACCTTATATCCTACACACCACTCTTAACTATTCTCTGCACACAGGGGAACAAGAAAACCGAAGTGACTTTTTATCATAATCCTTTCAAAAAAGTATCTTCATTGACTGAGCTCTTACTAGTAATATACCAGGCACTGTGTACCTCTTATCTTGCTTAATTAATACTCACCGTAACTGTCACTATTGTTCCTATTTTCCCCAAATAGAAAACTGAGGCCTGGAGATTAAGCATCTTGCCCAATCTATGCCTAGAGCCTTTCAGACAGGAAGTAACAGAGCAAGGATCTGAATCCACCTAGGTTTTCACTGAAGTTGTGTATTTTCCCTCTATGCCTTGCTGTTCCCTAAAATAAAGCAGCAAGACCCTACACAAAGGAGAGTTTAGCTAAAATATAAGTTGAGTGCTTCCTGGCCAATAGCAGGTCTGGGAGGTGAGCAGGGGAAGCATATGACACTACAGCCCAAACTGAGCACTGAGGGAGAAGAAGATCTGGATGGCCATTATGAGACCATCTGTTCCTGCAAGAAAGGGGAGAAGAGTCTGGCAGATTGCTTCTCCTTTCCCACGATCACACATTAGTATATGTGGTTTAGTATCACCCTCACCATTAACCAGCATTTACTGAGTGCTTCTTTGAGGCTACCTACTCGGTTACATTATCTCTTTTAATCCTCACAAAAATCCAATGAGATGGGTGTTATCACCTCCTCCTAACAGATGAGGACACTAAGGCACAGAGAGCTGTAACACTTTATCCAAGCTGCTCATCGATATTCCATTGGGAAGAGCCAAAACAAACCCATGACTGTCCACGTCTGGAATCTGAGCTATAGCCATGACCACAGCAGGCCATCACCCTGAGAGGCTCTGGGTTTGGGCTCTAACATCCCAATACAAGCCCAAGATGTTAGGGTGTGGGGCGCCTAAAGAGGCTGGAAGAGCAGGCCTTTGTAAACAGGAGTGGTCAGGTATCAACCCTAGGCAGTTATCAACCCTAGGCAGTCTCTGGGGAACAGAGTAGGATTAGGATGAAGAAAGCAGCACGCAGGCACTAGCCCCTAGCTCTGAGGCACTGGAAGGACCAGCACCACCTGCAGGAGGGACAGAAGCTGGGGCCCTTTCAATACATATCTGGAGCATCCTAGTTTCAAGAAGCTTAAACGCTGCCATCTCATCTTCCAGCAGGAAGATTCTCCTTGAATATTGCTATCTGGTGTGACCAGAGCCTTCTCAGGGCTATGACTTTTTCAGAACCCAAACAAGTCCTGTTTTAGATTCCATCCTGATATCGTATAAAATACTTCATCTTCACTTTTTGTTGTTGTTGTTTTGGGGGGTTATCTGATAGGGAATCTGAAAACGTACAAAAAAAAAGATGTCAGATTTTCATCTCTTTTTTTCCTCTTTAAGAAGAATTGTTATTTTGGTAAAGAAAGATTACAGAAGCATTGATTGCAATGCTGGAGGCGGACAGGGTTGATGGCTGTGCTAATGCAGTCCTTTTGCATTCACAGACAGGCCTGTAAACCAGGGGAAGTGCTGATGACTGCCTAGAAATTATAGAGGAAAATCTCAGGCTAGAAAATTTAGATGGTAATTGATCCCCATTTTCATATTCCGTTAGATATTGATGTAACATAATTATTGTGAAAAAGTCCACAAATACATATGGATCACTTATGTGTCAAATAAGTGTGCTCGTGTCTTAAGCACAAACCAGGTTCATGGCATTAGGGAAGTCACTGAGGCCATGTGGAGAGGCAGCATTTTGCAAAGGAACAGGTACACGTTCAGAACCTAAGAAACCGGGGTTCAGGCCTCAGCTCCAGCTCCATTTCTTGGTAAAATACCTTGAAAATGTCTATCTCTGCTCCGCACCGCACCTCCCTGAAACATGGTGGTAATATTAATAACTTACCAAAAAAAAAAAAAAAAAACTTACCTTGTGGGCTCTAATGGAGATAATGTAGGTAAGAATGCCTGGCAGTAGCAGAGGTCTATAAACATGTTCCCTTCTTATCAGCCAGGATTGTGGTAACAGTCTTGCTTGTACCTGAGCCCTGTGCTCCTGGAAACAGTGGTTAAAAAGTCCCCCTAACCTTTTGTGTTCCAAGAAATGGTTTATTACAAAGATCCTCCTTTCCCAGTAGCACACAGATAAGACTCACAGAAGCCAGTCTTGTTTATCTAGGACAAAGCCAGGCACAGACCTTCCAAGTTCCCATTCTTTGCCTCATAAATGATTAGCTGATCTGTTTTGTCCCTAGTAGTTCACTAGGAACAACTGAAATAAAATGCTTGTTAAGCAAGTAGTTAGGTTTCTCTCATTCCTCCAGGGGCCTGAGTTTAGGCCCACTCACAGCCCGAGCTGGGCTGGCCTCAGGAAAAACCATTGTCTGATCTCCTGCCCTGATCACTTCATTGCGCTTCCTCATTCCTGGTTCTTTCTAGCACTGTTCAGTCCTCCCTATAAAAGAAAAACTCCCTCCCCTAACTTTTCAGACACTTCCAGACATTATGGTCAGAGCTTCTTCCTATTGCAATAGACTCTCCACTCCCATCCCTTGGAATAATCCTTTCAAATGAAGTCTCTTAACTTACTAAGTCTGGGTTTGTTTTTTAGTTGACAATTATAAGCAACAGTGACTGACACTGGGCATGGAAAGACTCTAAGGAGTTCTCAGATGCAACAACTCTCTTCCTGGGGTCCTGGGATCAAGTTCCAAGCTTCTCCCTTGCCTATGTCTCTGCCTCTCTCTCTCTGTATCTCTCATGAATAAATAAAATGTAAATAAGTAAATAAATACATAGATGGATGGCTCTCTAGTCTTAGCAAGTGTCCAAGAACCAAGTAATTACAAACAGATAATATGTTTATATTTTAGTAAAATCTTTGTCAGGACCTCACTGTTCTTCCAAGACATCACTGGTGTTGGATACTATTGTGACCATGGATGGATGGATGGATGGATGGATGGATTCCGAGCTTCCATTCCCGCCCCTTTTTACCGCCATCTTTGAGGCCTTGTTACCAGATTCAAAGTCCTGCTTGGGAATGCCTGATTGGCTCAAGTTCCACACTTGTGTTCTGTGAAAAGGAGCAGAAGACAGAACTCCAAAATACGGCCCTTTGACATGTGGATTATTTTGAGCTGAAGGCAATAAAGACCCAGAAGACTCAATAATAACTTTTACTTCTCCCTTAACTACCTAAAAAAAAATTAGATAAGGGGCCTCTCAAGATAATCAGAGATAACTTATCTCATAGGTATGGCCCTACAAACATCTAATTACCAAATACCTGCTATTCTATTGTCCTGTGAATTACCCTCCTTCCCTTTGAAGCCTCAGGCCCCTTATCCCATTCCTTAGCTCAGGATGGCACAGAAGCCTCAACTATCCTTGGGTCTCATATTTTTATGGCATTCCTATACATATAAAATTAAATTTGTTTTTTTCCTACTAATCTGTCTTATGTCAATTTAATTATTAGACCAGCAAAGAACCTAGGAGGGTAGGAAACATTTTTTTCTCCCCTACAGTGGTTAACACTGAAGAGAAGAAAAGGCTGCCTGTGTTGTTTTCTGAGGAGAAAGGCAGGGCTCTATTACACACAGTGGGGAAGAGAGGCTGATGTTAGGCAGTCAGGAAGAATGATAAATGTCTTTTATATCTTTCTGTGTAGACTCCAGATTTTTGTCTTTGTTTGAGGTGGACTGAGTCTCTTTTTTGGTTTCCGGACCCAATTCCAATGTGGTAGAGGTGGTTCCCCCCCACCCCCCCGCCACACACACACACACACACACACACCATCAACCAGTTCTCGGACACCAGCAAGGTGTCCAAGATTTCAACTCAATTCTGACACTATCTACTCAGAGATAGTATTAGGTACTGTAGGTTAGGGGCTCAGTCCAACAAGATTCCCCCATCCCCACCCCCTACTTCAGCCATCATCACAAGCCCCAGGCTATTACCTATGCCTCTGACCCAACAGTACAGACTGGAGTTTCCTAGGACCTCTTCCTTAGGTTCTTTTAAGCGCTAGAGTAGCTCACAGAACTCAGGGAAACACTTACATGTGGTTACCAGTATATTAAAAGGTATGATAAAGACTATAAATTAATAGCCAAGTGAAGAGATATACATAGGGCAAAGTCTTGAATAAAAGAGCTTCTGTTCTCATGGAGCTTAGGGACTATCTCAGTGGTACTTGGGAGCACTCTGGTTCCCTAAGAATGGAAGCTCAACAAAAAGGACCAAAAAGCTATCCTCTCGGGTTTTTTACAGAGGCTTCATTAGATAGTTGTGCATGACTAAGTCTTTGGCCATTGGTTGATTCAACCTCTAACCCCTCTTTCTTCCCCAGAGGTCAGGGACGGGACTAAATGTCCAACTCTTTAATCACATGGTTAGTCTTCCTGGCAACCAGGCCTTGCCCTTGGGTGGGGTCCCAAAAGTCACCTTCCTGTATAACAAAACACCTCTTTCACTTTTATGGCTCTGGTGTGTTTTCAGAAACCGTGGATGAAGAGGAAATGTATCTGAATGACTAAATGCATGTTTCTTATACAATATTATATCACAAGGTTTGTTGTTGTGCATCGAGATTCTAAAACTTGCTCTATCAGCCAACATAGTTGTTATAAAACCCAAAAATGATTATATGTGCCTCAGGACTGCACAAAGCAGCATACAGATTGAAGAATGCTGCATCTCATAGCCTCCTTCCCTCACACTGCCCCCTGCCCACACATTTGGCTTTGATTAATCAGCCCAGATGCTGAGACAAGGAGGGTGCTTGCCAGCCTGACACTCTTCTCTTAAGCCTGAGCCACTTATTGCTGAAGAGGAGCCTGTGCCCCGCGTGACATGAGGAAGAGAAGGTGTCAGCACCAGCCTGCTACCTGCTTCTGCTGGGGCCGCTGCCAAATGCCAGTGGGGAGCTGCAATCAATTGTCGTACAACATGCCAACATAACAGCTGGTGACCAGTCATTAGGGTAATCCACCAAGCATGGGAATTTCAAGAACCCCCTCAGCACACACAGAAAATGAGAGTTATTGCAAAACCAGGTGTTCCGGTCTAATTGCACGAACCAGTTTGAAATGTTAATCTGCTCCCTCAAACTACATTCTGCATGTGAGGAGTGTGGAAGAGAGACTCCCAGCCAAGCTTAATGGGGGAGAGCATATACTTTACTCCCTCATTTATTTATTCCTTCAAGGTTGTTTTCAAGTCTTTGAGCAATAGAAGCATAGAGAAATGTAGCTGAGATTGACCTTGAGGGCACTGGCTCAATGTCTGGCTATAGCACAGCAGTAGTCGAACTGTGCCAGCCTGGCCCTTAGCAAAGTGTGTCTGCACTTCCAACAAGCCTCCCCAGTTCGGCCTCTGGATGACACGGCAGCCAGACTCACCTCCAACTCACCCAGGGTTTCCCATTGTCACAGCATGAGCTGTGCACCTGTTCTGGAAAGCAGTAAACATGGCCATTCAGAGAACCTCAGGACCAGACACTCCTTGCTTCAAGGCCCCTGCCCTGCCCTGGTCAGCTGTGTGATCCAGGGCAAGTTTCTAAACTCTCTGAGTTTCCCTCCTCTCTAGAAAAAGGGATAATGATGTCTACCTCCCAAACTTGAAGATTAGCCCTGTTGATATATGTAAAACTCTTAGCAAAATCTATGGCTCATCATGAGGACTCCATAAAATAACTATCATTATTAATTTAAATTAGATGATTAAATTAGATGATTAGATTTTAAATTAGATGATTTTATTTCTGAGAATCAAAAATCAAAGTATAGCTCACAGCTCATATTTAAAGACAAAACAACTTCCACATAACCTATTTCTTCATCCTTTTCTCCCCAGACTCTCTTTCTGATGTTTAGGGCTTGCCATCACATGGTCTTTGCTGCTTCCTCAAGCTGACCTGCCTGGGGTTTTCAATACTCATTCCTCATCCCCACCTGCATGATATGCTCTATCCTGGCTCTTGTGACCCAGACAACTCTTTCTGCCCTCTCCACCCTCCCATACCTACTGCTTTACAAAGCGTGGCTAAACCCTGCCTTCCCCACAAAATTCATCTGGATGCTCTAGCTCACTCCTTCAACAGCAAATATCAGCTGAGCTTCAGTGCTAGGATGGACCCCAGGTATCCCCGAGGCTGGGATGGAGTGTGGGTAAGACAGACTCATCCCTGCCCTCCCCACACTTCAGTCAGCCCTCCCATCACTCCCTCCTTGGACCACAACTGTGCATTACCACCAGTGTTCATGCCCAGCCACGTGTCATTCTTGCCCTCTGATGCTAACTTTTTAGAGAAATGACACAAGGCAATTTTGTGGAAGAAAGAACACAGGCTGTGAGGTCCGAGAGTCCTAGGTTCAAATCCTAGCCCTGTCTCTTGCTGGCTGTGGGATCTGGGCAAGTACTCAATCTCACTACAAGACAAGATGTGGTACCCAGGCAGAACCAATGCTCTCTCAGTGTGAGGACCACTGGCTTCTGCTGGAACATGCCACTGATGCTCTGTGACATTTTAGGATCACTGTCTCCCAGCTTGTCAGGGTAGAAGCTGAGGAATATCTTAGGCAGGTGCCAGGCAGCCGTTCTCGAGATGCCAGACAATGACTTCTACTCTCTCCTCAAAATCTGTGCACCACATATGAGCCAGCTTTTTCACAGAGTTCTTTTTTTCCCATTCTCCACAAAGTTGTTTATATTTTTCAGTTGTCCTGGGAAACATATATATCCTGTTATTCCAAAGCTAGGTTACCATAACTCTGACTTCTACCATAATTTTGATTCTTCTGGGAAAAACCTAGGAAGGAGTGAAATAGATTCTGGATGCCCTTTCAGACAAATTCTTCTAGTTTTGCACAATATTACTTGACCATCCTTATAGCAGCGAGGGTGTGAGAGCCCAGCAAATCTCCTCGGGGCCACCGGCATGATCCCACAGGGTCTGCTGTTTACCCCTGGCAAATGGTAAAGAGCAAAAAGACTCCTACCCTGGTTTGTCAATGCCTCTTTATCTTGAGTTCTCTGTCTCTCTGTGGCTTGGAGGGTGCTTTGGGGTGATGGCGGTAACATGTAAAATCAAATTGATTTGCCTTTGGTCACAGAATCTTTGTTCTAACTCCCTCAGTCCTAAGCCAAACAAAAAGCACTTGAGTCCATTAAAATGTGATTGAAAAAGCAGACCAGGGCAGCCCAGGTGGCTCAGCAGTTTAGCGCCACCTTCAGCCCAGGGCATGATCCTGGAATGCAGGGATCAAGTCCTGCATCAAGCTCCCTGCATGGAGCCTGCTTCTCCTTCTGCCTGTGTCTCTGCCTCTCTCTCTCTCTCTCTCTCTCTCTCTCTCTCTCTCTATCTGTGTGTGTGTGTCTCATGAATAAATAAAATCTTAAAAAAAAAAAAGCAGACCACTCCAAGATCCAACCAAAATGACAATTTATAAAGATACAAAAGGGAATCAATTCATAGAAGTACTCAGACCAGAAGACAGGGTAGGAAAGGACCAAAGAAGTTATGAAGTGAATTAAATCCCACTGGTTGCAAGCAACAGTAACAGATGACCACAATGAGACAAGAGCAATTCTTCAAAACAGGGACCCCTCCTCACCAACCCCCACCCAAAAATCAGCAGTAGGAGAGGAGATGCCGAGAAGTCCCTGGTTAAAGTCGTCGATCCTCAGGGATCAGTCTCCCTAGCCCTCCACCGAAACTAAAAAAGTCAGAATAGATTGGGAGTTCTTTCTGGAAATGGGTGGGATATCACAGTGGAACGGGCATTCCAAAATAGGGCCATCCCAATTTTGCTGACTGCTCCCCACTCACACACTCTAAAATGCAGCATGCTGGTACAGATGGCCCACCCATTGCCTGTAGCCCTTTCCGTTACCAGAAGGATGCTGGCCAGGAAATCCACATCCAGGCTACCTACCCTAATCAACCTGGTTCTAGCCTCATAAATATGTAGAGACAGTCAAGGACCAGCACACCCTTTAGGAGAACACAAAGGAACAAACAGCTTGGAGAAGCAAACAGGCGCCTGGAGAAACAGAATAGAAGAAATACCATAGAACTCAAAAAAATTCAATTTAGTAACTCCAAAGAGATTTTGAGAAGAAACTGCATCCATAAAGAATAGAGTGCTATGAAAATAAAATTGTTGAAGAGGAAATACAAGTAAATACGCCAACATGGAAAACAAATAGACAGAGAGACAGATACAACATGAGAGAAAAATTGAGAGATGCAGAAGATTCATAACAGCCAAAATCCATCTTACAGAAGTCCAGAGAGAGAAGAAGAAGAAGAAGAAGAAGAAGAAGAAGAAGAAGAAGAAGAAGAAGAAGAAGAAGAAGAAGAAAGGAGGAAAGGAGTTAATAAATATTTCTGAGGTCTTTATTGCTGAAAAGCCCACCACATACTAAGCAAGGTGATTGTAAAAAGACCAATTCCTAAATTTATCCTCATGTACTTTCAGAACATGGATTAAGAAAAGTTTCTAAAACTGCATGGGAAAGTTTATCTACAAAGGATTAATAATCCTTTCAGCAGCAAGTAGAAGACAGTGGGTAACACCTCCAAAATTTTGAGTAAAGTTATTTTGAACCTAGAAGCCAGCCAAGTGAGAGGACAAAACAAAGATATTTTCAGACCTGCAAAGAGCCAGACATTTTACTTGAAAAATTTACCTGGGGATATACTTCAGAAAAGCAAACAAACAAAAAAGGAATCTGTAGAAATAAACAAAGACCAACCAAATAGGAACAGGCAAAGATTATGTATGCAGAGCTCACAAGGGAGTCAGCCACCATCGTGTGTGTTCTGGCAGAGACTCAAAGGCAGGCAGAGGAGTGTAAAAGCTCTATCATGGAAAAAGGGAAGACTTCAGATGTGCCCTGCTTGGAGGCTGCTGGTGTGGGGAAGCTGTGAGCAGGCTAACTAGAAGTCAGGTATCCCATGTGACCAGTTAGGGATACATGTTTGGCTTTTCCTGGTGGATCTTACATTAGAAGAAGGGCAAAAAATAGGGAAATTGTCAGATATCCGTCAAGTCCTGCCCATTTGGGGCCCATTATTAGAGTTTACCATTTGTCTTTCTGGACTGGTTGCTAGAGATAATGGTCTGACTTCCTACAAGTCTGACTTACAGACAACAGGCTGGCTCCCTGGGCTGGTTACTATAGAGAATAGATTGGCATCTTACCCTGATTGCTACAGATTGTGGATCAGGGTTCTATTTTTTTGTATCATCTGGCCATTGTCCTATTTGTATATTCAGTCTCTCAAACATAAAAGACTGTATGAGATCCAACAAACAGTGGAACTAATTCAGGAGTGCTTAGAATGGCGCAGAAGAAAAAGTGTTCCAAAATTGACCATTCTATAAACAGTATGATGAAGAATTTGGACATTCTTAATAATATGGTGAAGATGGTATGTGTTACCTCAGGCAGCAAGAAAGGAAACACATGCAATTAGAAATTCCAGGATGAGAACCATGTTCTAGATATGAAATAAATTTTAAAAATCAGTTATTATGTTGGAGAACTGATAGAGTACAGAAGGAATTCATTTGACCATAATGTTTGTAACAACTTCCTTTGAGCAGCCAAAATTTAGTGAAACAAGGTTGCATCTCTTCTATTGATCCAAACATTCCACCAATTCTAAGGTTAAATAGTATTTACAAAATCACAATATTGTTAAAGTTATAGATTTTCATTGGTCAACATCAACGGATATGTAAACAAAGCATGAGGGGACTAATTATGGTGACTGTGTCAAATATAAATGTTCTAAAATTTGACATAGTATAAGTACAGTTAGTACTAACCAATATTGGGAGGAGGAGGAAGAAGGAAATGAGGAACTAATTGCCTCATGTTACATGGTAGAGAAATAAGAGACACTAAGTTAATGAATCAAGGAATGAAGGTTTAAGGACCTTATTTTAAATCATAGAGGAAATAAATAAAAGAATAAAAATAAAACAAAAATTGGCAGGAAGAAGTTAGAAGATGCATGCCTCATTTATCATAGTGGGGAGTCAATAGTCATCAAATTGATGACTGCAGGAATAGAAATATAAGCACATAATTTGAGTTATGGACAAAACCATCACCACCACCAACCTCCCCCCGAAAAAAAGTCAAGTGAAGAGCGGGATCAGTAATGGAGGTGCAGGGAGAGACTGACTTTTCATGCCACACCCTTCTGGACTATTTTAATTATTTCCTGGGGCATGTGTGATTAATATTCCTTTCTTTCTTTTCGATTTAAAAGAAATCAGGATTCAGAGACAACACTCGAGCACCTCCACAGAGCTAACTTCTTTTTCTCTGTCCCCCAAAACAACCATGGTCTTTCTATTTAACCCGGCCTTACCAAAGTTGTACTTTGACTACACTTTCTCAAATTTACCTCCTGGGAGACCTGGAAAAGATATTTAATACATGTTTATTACATAGATAAGAAGATAGTGATTCCTTCCTCCAATAAATATTTACAAAACACCTCCTGTGTGCTAGGCCCTGGGATTCAGGAGTGAACAAAACAAAATCCCCACCCTCAGGGAAAGTATTTAAATTCTTGTGGGCAAGACAGACACCAAACAAGGAAAACCTGCCCCACCCCCCTTCACCTGAGGGAAAAAAACACCACCTTTGGAGCTAGAGAAACCTAAATCAGCATTTCTGTTCTGAATGATAAGACCCCGAGCCAATGACTAAACCTCTCCGAGCCTCGGTGACCCTGTCTTTAAAAAGGGGAAGCTACCTTTCACGGTTGCTGTAAGAGTAAGAACGGATCCAGACTCCCAAGGGCGGTTACACGGATGTAAAATGGAGTGTATTTTTCCTTTTTTTATAAAACAGAAATGTAAAGTCAATTAAGATCTCCAAAACCCTTTGGGAGGAGCTTATAATGATACAAATGTCAAATTACTTCTCCTTTAATAGGAGCCAAATAAGTGAGGGGGAAATCCACAGTATATAATAGCTGTCTCTTGGAAAGTTACAATGCATGATAGTATAACAAATGCCCTGAGAAGTCCTGCAGCAAACAGACTGAGTCAACCCACAATTTCCCAACTTATGTCATCATGGAAACCTTCCACCCACTTTTGGCCCTAGCCCATCTGAGCAGCCCCGTCCACCATAATTCTACTGAGTTAGCACTTAGCAGAACACATTTTAGAAAATGCTGAAGCAGAGGGCTTGCTGATTCTGCTTAGCTCAAGCCCGAGTTAATAGTCTTCATGACTCCCCTCACACTAAAAATAGCTCACTAGACTTGAGCAAGGCCATGTGGCCAACTGCAGACCTCACAGTGAACAACCAGATTCTCTTCTAAAAGCCCTTAACATTCTGTGGGTGGCACACAATTGGCAGGAGCACCCATCTGAGCCCAGCAACCATTTCTACAGCCTGTGTACCCCTGCTGAGGGAGTAGCCCCGACAAGAACAGACCCCTCTTGGCTTGTGTCATTATGTAGGGCTCAACAATGAATCTGAACCACCATATTCTTTGGTCTAACCAAAGCTAGGAAATTCACCCCAAGAACACCTGCTCCTCAAGTAGCTGACAAATGAATGCTACAAACATTTCTAGAGCCTACCACAAAGCCAGGTGTACGGCAGCAGCTTCTCTTTTTTTTTTTTTTTTTTTATGGCAGCAACTTCTAAAGATGTCAAGGGATTCACTCAACCCCAAGTGCCCTCAGTCGCTCTGCCTCACTCCCTATTCACCCATCACACACACCACTCACACACAGAGCTACCTCTTGACTAATCACGCATGCCAAAAAAGCTATCCTTGGGACATACTGGCTTGCCAAAAAAAAAAAAAGAGTTTTAGAGACAAAACTGCTGCCGCTGGAGGAAACTGCAAATCAAAGGGCATGACTGGCATCTCCTCCTGTCTCCATGACATCTTCATTTTGAGTAGAAAGTAGAACCGGGATGACACTGACAGCTGCTGGTCCTCCTGCGGGAGGCCTGAAGCCCATAGTCCCTCCAAATGGCAAGTTCTGTTGCTCCCTCCTCCCACTCGGCAGTGTGCAGGCTGTCACCTGAAGCCCTGCCTGGCTTTGTTCCCCAGCACAGACACTCGCTGGCAGCCAGGCTTCGGTTCTGCCTGACATTCACACCCACTCTGTTCAAACCACATCAAGCATTTGGAAAAGCAATACAACACAGAAGGGAGAGAAATCGGCCACTGCCCACTGGGGGTGACTGGCTCATGAGAAGTTATCTTCCCTCTAGAACATTCTCTCCCACCAGCTGTAAGTGCCTAAAATATTAGAGTCAGAGTTTCATTCCCTTGGCTGAAGGCAGGGACAGCAAGAGGGAAGTACATGGTACCTCCTGCTCCCTCCTCTGCGCGCTGCAGGGCATCCTCGGTGACCTGGAACTCCTCCCTGCTGAACCCTAACCTGCGCACCTGCTCCTTCATCCCCCCGGATGGCCGCAGCCCTATTGAACTTCCCATGGGGTTTTCATCCCATTCAATGTATCTTCCTTTCCCATATTTGTGGGTTACATGAAAATATTTGAAATAATTGAGAGTCATGCAGAACAAAAAAGTATGCTAAGGGAAAACAGACAATAGTTGGAAACAAAAGTAACAGATTGCCGAAAAATGCTGAAGCTGTCACCATGTGTGGGTTCATTATACTTCTTTCTCTACTTTGGTGTGGTGAAAATTCTGTAATTTTAATTTTAATGAAAATATATGTGTGTGTACATATATGTGTATGTACATATGTATGTATGTACACACACGCATACATATATATAAGTATATATGTACACACACACGCATATATATACCTTCCCAGTGTCCCTCCCAGCCTGGTATCACTTCAGTTATCAGCAATTTACATTGTAATGAGAATGTTATTTGCTTCTTTTATTTTTTTGAGAGGAGGTTCTGAGAATAAAAGAATAGAAAGGCAACTGAACTCTCAGAAGGCCAAGAGCTGGGGTATACACGGGACAGAGAAGCAAATATATTTGGGGCCTGGGGTCCCTAAACACAGGGAAGGGTGCCTACTTTGCAAACTGCAGGAGGTCCTCCTGTTTAAGAAAGGTCACATCGGGATTGGCAGTTTGGTGGAGATACTGACCAGCCACTTGCTCTCAGCATGGGGGATTTCTAAAGCAGTCTCATCTTTGCTATCATCCACCTCTGCTTTCCGTATCAACCTACTTGAGTGTTAGACGCCAAAGTTTGACATTGAGGTATGAACTGTAGAAGTTGGTGGGCTGCCCACCTGCTGTTTCAATGGACTCAGTTGTTAAGTCAATGAGTCTGCTCTTTTCTCTGATCCCAAGGATCTGTTGTCAGCCTCCAGCAGATTTAGGAGACCTCAATTCTTGTCCATTATTGAACCATCAAGCTTCTCAAATGAGGCCATCCTTCAAAATACTGTGAAAAGGGAGACATTGTTCTTCCCAACTCACCAGCCCAACGGTTCTTTTTCCTGACAAGTCCATCCTCTAAATTCAGACTGTTCCCCTGCTCAAAAAACAATCAATAAAAACTCAATTCTGCTATAAAAACATCAATTCCTAAAGCACTCAACTATAGGAATCTGGTTAAATAAATTGGCATTATTCAGACAATGGAATACCTATGTAGCTGTTAAAAAGGATAGAGTAGATTCATGAGGCTGCTATGAAAGATCTCGAATATATACTATTTACAGTGTGGTGAAAGTCCAGTCCTGTGGGCCTAAAGGGACAAATTCATTCCCTGCAGAGACAGGAAGTCTTGCCTGTTAGTCACCAGAGGGATCCCTGACAAAGCCTCAGCGGAAAGCCAGACCTAAATGGTTGAGCACAGGAAGGATGGAGTTTGAAAATGGTCTTGTGCCTTGTTCCAGGAAAAAGTAAAGCTATTCTCTTCTATGTGGAGACCTGACAGCAACTGAAAGGAACAAAATCAGGCACGATTTTTCTGCATATTTATCCCTGTCTCTTGGGGATGGAAAGCAGTTACCTTAAGATCCAAACCCCTAAGTTATAAGTTTCTAAGCATTCAGCATTCTTTGTTGATTTTCTTCTTTCACACCTGAGCATTTCAAGGTCTTTGACATTGCCAAGAGACCCCCTCGTGCCAGGGACAAAGAAGGAGAGGAGATCTGGGATTTCCGGGGTGGGGGGGTGGGAATTGTGTGCCCTCAGGTAGGGCAAGTGAGTGTATGACGGCATTGAATGTGAGGTGAACCTCAAGGGGTTGGGTTCCTTCCCATCACACTCCCACACTCCCATCTGGATATCTTCTTTTCATAACTCTTCTGTACTGAAAGTTTTGAGGTTGCCTTAGGAGGATGTGGCAGGAGCTGCCATGTCTCCCCTCGTACCACACATACTCTCTCATCCCTGACTGGGCAAATGATTGTGTGGGATAAAGACTACATTTTCCAAGTTCCTTTGCCCACTGTGGCCATTTACCTAAGTCCTGGGCAAAGAAAAGTAAGAGGATATGGTCAGTACCATGGATTTGGGGTCAGAGCTTTTTTTTGGGGGGGTCAGAGCTTTTTTTTTTTTTTAAGATTTTAATTATTTACTCATGAGAGACACAGAAAGAAAGTGAGAAAGAGACAGAAGCAGAGGAAGAAGCAGGCTCCCTGCAGGGAGCCTGGTGCAACACTTGATCCTAGGATTCCAGGATCATGACCTGAGCCAAAGGCAGACACCCAACCAGCTGCCCTTTGGGCAGAGCTCTTTTTGTTTTTTAAGATTTTATTTATTTATTCATGAGAGACAGAGAGAGAGAGAGGCAGAGAGACACAGGCAGAGGAAGAAGCAGGCTCCTCTCAGGGAGCCCAATGTGGGACTTGATCCCCGAACTCTAGGATCACGCTCTGAGCCAAAGGCAGAGGTTCAACTGCTGAGCCACCCATGGGCAGAACTTTTTTTTTGTATATTTTTTTATTGGAGTTCAATTTGCCAACATATAGCATAATACCCAGTGCTTATCCCATCAAATGCCCCCCTCAGTGCCAGTCACCCATCCCCCCCACCCATCTCCCCTTCCACTACCCCTTGTTTGTTTCCCAGAGTTAGGAGTCTCTCATGTTCTGTCTCCCTCTCTGATATTTCCCACTCATTTTCTCTCCTTTCCCCTATAATCCCTTTCACTATTTTTTATAGTCCCCGAATGAATGAGGCCATATCATGTTTGTCCTTCTCCGATTGACTTACTTCACTCAGCATAATACCCTCCAGTTCCATCCATGTCGAAGCAAATGATGGGTATTTGTCATTTCTAATGGCTGAGGAATATTCCATTGTATACATAGACCACAGCTTCTTTATCCATTCATCTGTCAATGGACACCGAGGCTCCTTCCACAGTTTGGCTATTGTGGACATTGCTGCTATAAACATTGGGGTGCATGGGCAGAACTCTTAAAGAGAAAGATTCTGACTCCTCCTCCTCCGTGTTTTCTGCTGGCTGGAATGTGAACCTAATGGCTGGAGCAGGAAAAACAATTTTGGACTTTCCACTAGGTGGAAGCTTCATGTTGAAGATGGAAGGGAACAACAGACAAGGATCCTGAGTTCCTAATAACTGTAGATCCACTATACCACTTCAGGACAGCCTATGTGTATTTGAGAAATAAACTTGAATTAAGTTTAAGCCACTGTTGTGTTAGATTTTCTATCACCCATAGCCAAGCTTAAACCTGGCTAATATAGATAGAAAATTTTCTGAGGTCTGGTCTTCTGCCTTAAAAGAATCCAAGACCTTTATCAGATATGTGTATAAATTTTTTCAGAGTCCTAAAATAGCTCTGCAGCCATTTTATGTTGCATGGAACTAAAAATAAGATGACCAAAGGAGGTTCCAGAAATGGGTCACGTGCCTCTTCCTCTATTTCCCTAGAAAAATCTATTCCTGTAGCAGTCCTAGAAACTCCATTCCCTCCATTCTTTTTTCTCCAGCCTACCCTGGGATCACTTGCCAGGCTGTAGAATGTGTGGACAGTAGGTAAGAAGGAGGCTTTCTCAGAGTTTCTGTTTTATTTCAGAGCAGCTTTAATTAATTCCTTTAACAATGCAAGTGGCTAGGTCAGGATGTCTAATTACAGTGACCAGTGACCAGTGCTCCCCTGAGTCTTCAGATAAGAACTCCAATTGTGATACTGGGATCCTTATTCTTTTTTTCCTCCCATAACCCATATTTAGCCCAGCTTAAGCCAAATTTAAGCCACATTTATTTTTGGGTGGGGCAGCAAAGCAAGGTTTATTGAACGATAGCAAAGTGATAGTACAAAGCTCCTAAAGAGGGAGGGGACCCAAGATGATTGCCCAAATTTAAGCAACATTTAATCAGAACCGATTCTTCTTTTCCAATTCACTATCTCAGAACAACTGCCAAGAAGCAGATTTTCATGAAAAGCCCTAACAGGAAAGTCCGTCATTCTCAAGGTTGAACCCAGGGGTGCAATAAAAAATATGAAAGCCAAGATCCCTCCCAATCAGCAGGGACTCATTTTGCTGGGAAAGCAACCAGAAGATGGATGTACCAATGTCTGATTACAACATTCAAAAAGAGATCACTTTTGCTGTTGAGACTTCATGGTGCTATTAAGAAAAATAAGTCATCCCACATACTCCCAAGAAGAATAAGCGTAAGAGAAAGACAGTAGAGCTGTCTGTTCTGAAACACTGCAAGGTTGATAATATTGGCAAAGTTGGTTGCCCTCTCAGGAGCACCTTTCTGGTGACTTTTTCGTGGCTACCTTGACACACATGACTATGCAAGGGTTGTCTACACCTTGCTTTGACCAACCAGAAGACAAGCAAACCCATGTGTGCTAATACAAGACCAGAATGACTTTGAATAGTGGACTTAAACACTGAGTGTTTTAAATACAAAGATCTTATTCTCAAAAACAAAACTATAGCAATGGAGAACAGATCAGTGGTTCTCAGGGGTTCTGAAGGGGCAGAGCATGTGATTGCTGAGGAGCAGTAGGAGAGAGTTTTATAGGGTGACGACTGTTCTGTATCCTGATTCGTGTTGGTGGTGGTTCCACAAATTTATATGTGTTAAAACTCATTGAACTACAGATCAAAAAAGAAAGAAAGAAAGAAAGAAAGAAAGAAAGAAAGAAAGAAAGAAAGAAAGAAAGAAGAAAGAAAAGAAAAGCTCACTGAATGATCCTTTTTAATTAATTTAAATTTTAAAAGGTCTTTTCTAAGTAGTTAAAAAATAAGCAGACCCACAGGCTAGTTTATTAAGAAACTAACAATGAATGTGTCTAGATTGCCAGCACTCAGGTGCCAGTCTCATGCTGTACTTCACACCCAGAGGTCATTGTTTAACGTGGAAATGGCTGCAAGGATGAACTTTTAGGTCACAAGGGGTCAAGTCACTGGTGGAAGGGCAGTAGAACAAACTATGCACAAAAGCTATTACATCTTCTTACCGAGAGGCATTCTCTGGGCACGGTGATTCACAGGAAGGAAACCCCAAGGTGTGCAAAATAAGGCAGCTTGCAGAAGAGAAAAAGAAAATGCTCAGCTAGCTCCACCTGACTAGTTAACCAGAAAAGTTACAACCACACACACACACACAAAAAAAAAAGCAACCACAAAAACCCTATGCATGAGGTAAGCATCACAATCTAGTCTCAGCAGATACCTGTGCAAGCACAAAGCTTCCTGCCTGGAGGCTTCTCAGAAACTTGGAACCAACCATGGAGCTGGGGAGGATGTTGGTACACAGGGAGAAAAGTTCCAGAATGAGGTTAAATTTCCTACCAGCACGGTATGGTGAGAACACAGAGTCAAGATTAGCTTAATTTATGGACAAGTACAGAATTTGAGATTTCTTTCCTATCTGAGTTTGAGGCTAAGATTGGTGCCTACCATGCAGACAAAACTCACACACCGGTCACTGTCAATGACTAAGTAGTATTCCTCCCTCCCCACTTCCCCACTCCTTTTCTCCACAAATGAGGGGGATGCTGCCTGTCACACACCACTTCCTTTCTGCCCACTTGGGAGAGCAGGGACTAAGGGTTCCCATGCATGGAAACAAACTCAACCACCTATCTTGATGCTCCACTTGTCTCCCTCAGGGCTTTTTTCCTCTAAATCCCAGGTGTAAGAGCAGCCTGAAGGTGAGGGATTAATACCCCCAAGGGCAACACTCAATGGAGTTAGAAGTCTGAAAAAATGCATCAGAGGGACAGTTCCAGCAGGTCCTCATCAGGATCAAGCCCAGCTGCCCACTGGGGCAACCAGCTCACTACTGGTTTTCTCTCCTCGCATGTCTCCCTCACCCCTTTACCTTGGATCACTGACAAACTAACTCCTCCCCAATCTCCGTTTCAGGCTCATCTTTTAGGAAAACCCAAACTAAGACAATTGCCTAGATTATCACTCTGCTCCATCTCACTCATTCTGTGAGGTCCTAAAGCCAGCTCCTAGAACATAATTGCACATTTCCATCAAATGCCCGTGGCTGGGGAAAACCTAAATCTCTTAACCTCAGTAAACAGACTAAGATGTTTGGCTGTCTCTAATGAGGAAGCTGCAGCTGCCTCCCCTGCTCTCAGGTGCCTTTAACTATTTCGGGGAGCTGCCTGGGCCTCTTGCCACGCCCCCCCCCCTCACCTGGAATCCCTGGTTGTAAGCAACAGATCCTGGTTGTTTTGGTCTTCTGCTCTATTTGTGTAATGAGCCCCAGGAGGCTGGCGCTCTAAGCACTTTGGTGCCCCCTGTAGGGCTTGCAATTTCTTCACTAATTAGGGAGGAGAGAGGGCTGTACAGGGGAGACTCTGCTCCTGCATCTAACACCAGCATTACACCAGGTGGCATATCCTTCTCCCCCACCTCACATCAGTCTGTTCAAGCCCATTGCCTTCCAGCCACAACTGCTCAGGTTAAGATCCGTCAAGATGGAAAGTTGCCACTTGATTAAGATAAAAATAAAATAATCAAAATACGTAACACATTCCTCCTTTGAACAGATGGCCAGGGAGCTTGCCTCATAACATTGAACATCAAAAATGAATCAGAGGCTCATCTTCTTGCATAATCAAGAATTTGCTCACTGGTTATACTACAGCCAGGCGGGAGTTGGAGATGCCATCGACAGAGGTTGAGCAACAAAAGGAAACCATTAATGCCATCGTGGGCTTCTCCTGAACCTTGTCCTCCATAAGTCAGGTAACGCTAGTCTACATCAGACACCATGTCAGTGTATGTATGGCACGAGGGTGAGGATGGGGGGGGGGATATAAAATAAATGGAAAATGCATCAGTTTACCCTTTTAGGAAGGCCTGCAGCTACCTTTTATCAGACTGTAACTGTTGACATCTTTGTTCTAAAGAAAAAGTATTCCAGCCACCTCCTGTGTTTTATCTCGTGGAGACATCCTGTCCAGATACTTGTCACTTCACTCCAGTTACAACATTTTAGCACACTGCATTATGATTTATTTGTTTACTTGGCACCCTTGAGCTCTTTGAAGGCAAGGATAATTTCAAGGATAATGTGACTTAATATCACAGAGCCCAGCAAAGACTTAAAATAAACGTTTGATGAATGAATGAACAAAAATAATCAGAATTATTGGAAGAGTCTCTCAATTGATCTAGCTTCTTCCATTCTCTTTGTTCCCTTCCACATGGCCACCAGTTTCAATCCCTCTAAAACTTTCAATAAAACAGACCTATAGGTGCTGTGAAATTATCTCCACAGTGAAGTGAAAAAGGAAGACTCAGAACGAGGCATGTATAATACACGTATAATTGATTTAAAAGGAAAAGAGGCAGGCAGCCCAGGTGGCTTAGCGGTTTAGCACTGCCTTCGGCCCAGGGCGTGATCCTGGAGACCCAGGATTGAGTTCCACATCGGGCTCCTGCATGGAGCCTGCTTGTGTCTCTGCCTCCTTCTCTCCCTCTCTCTCTCTCTCTCTCTCTCTCTCTGTCTCTCATGAATAAATAAATAAAATCTTTAAAAAACAAAATAAATAAATAAAAGGAAAAGAGGAACATGTACATAAATGGTTTATATATTCCTAAGTATTTCCACTAGCGACAAGAATATTAAAAAATGGTTGACTCGGGGGTGGGGGAGAGCTAGGAGCTTACATATACCTCTAGACTCTGAATTTTTTTACCTTTGTGCATGTATTTCTACTTTTGTAGTTTAAAAAGTCAGTGAATAATAATTTTAAGCATCACTGGCTAAATTACTCTCCTACTGAAAAATATTTATTGACCACCTATTTCCTTCACATCAGTTAATCTCATAAAGCTCAGCCTGACTTTCTAATCTGTGCCTGATTAAAGCCCTCTGCAGAACCTCTCACTAGTGAGCTAGTCTCTGTATGACAGGATCATTTCTTTTTTTTGAAAGATTTTATTTATTTATTCACAAGAGACACAGAGAGAGGCAGAGACATAGGCAGAGGGAGAAGGGCTCCCTACAGGAAGCCTGATGCAGGACTCAATCCCAGGACCCCAGGATCACAAAGGCAGACACTCAACCATGAGCCACTCAGGTGCCCCATGATGGGACTGTTTCTATAAATCGTCAGAGCTGTTCACAAATATGCTAGTTCTTTTTCCAGGCACGTGGTAAGACTGTATTTCCCTGCCCCCTCTAAATTAGAGGTTGTCACATGTCATTCCCCTAATGGGCAGGGATAAAAGATGGAAGTGTGGTAGGCACATTCTAAAATGGCTCCAATGACCCCCACTTCCTGACATTTACTCACTTGTGTTGTCTCCTCCCCTTGAGTGTGGGCTGGACCTAATGACTTGCTTCTAATGAATAGACTATAGCAAAAATAATGGGATGTCACTTAGGAGATTAGGTAATAAAAGACTGTGGTTTGGGTGATGGGCATTAAGGAGGGCATGTGATGTAATGAGCACTGGGTGTTATATGCAACTGATGAATCACTGAATTCTACCTCTGAAACTAATAATACGCTATATGTTATTTAACCAGTTAATTAATTTAAATTAAAAAATAAAATAAAAGACTGTGGCTTCTGTCTTGCTGCTATGCTCCCTCTCCCTGGCTCTTTGCATGCTCTTGCCCTCATAGAGGAGGCTACCTAGCAAGAAACTAAAGGTGGCCTCTGGCTTTCAGTCCAACAGCCCTCAAGGAAAAAAATCCTGTGAGCAACCATGTGAGTGAGCCTGGAAGTGGATCCTGACCCTGTTAGACCTTGAGATAATTGCAGCCCCAGCTGACTCCTTGGCTGCTGTGTTATAAGAGACTGAGCCAAAGAACCCAGCTAAGACCTACAGAAACAGTGACATAATAAATGCATGTTGTTGTAAGATGCTAACTTTTGGGGTAATTTGTCATACAGCAATAAATATCCAACATAGAACCACTTTCCCTTGCTGGGTGATCCTAAAAGCACAGGTTGAGATGGACTTCATCCTTGAGCAGCTATGATGAACAGAACCTCCAACCAACCTCACTGAACAAGGAAAGTGAACAAGATGTAAATCATTATCTGTTTGGGTTGTTATTGCAGCACAACTTAATCTATCCTGACAAATGCATGACATATGTGAAAGCACTGTGGAATTTGTTTTTTAAGATTTTATTTATTTACTCATGAGAGACACAGAGAGAGACAAAGACATAGGCAGAGGGATAAGCAGGCTCCCTGTGGGGAGCCTGATGTGGGACTCGATCCTAGTACCCTGGGATCGCAACCTGAGCCAAAGGCAGATGCTCAACCACTGAGCCACCCAGGTGCCCCACACTGTGGAATTTTAAAGTATAATCCAAATGTAAAGCATTTCCATTACTACCTGAACATTCATTGTTCCTACATCCTGACCTTTGACCCCATCTCTCCTCTCCAGCTACCCACATCCACTACCCTTCATTCTGACTCTGCCACACACTACTAATAACCCCAGCCTATAGCATTCAGTCCCCATTCTCTGAGCACTAATCACCCCCATATTCTCTTTCACATCACTTATTACTACTTTAATTATGTGTGTATCTATTTATTGTCTATCATACTTATTAGAATATAAACTCTAGGACAGGGATCCTATTGGTTTTATTCATCATTATGCTCTCAGCTCCTGGCAGTACAAACATTTAATATTTAAATGAATTAATGAAGGAGTAAATGAATTTATACACTCTTATCCTCCTCTGTAGACTCATTTTGACACAATCATAGAATGTTCTGTTAGTTATTTTCATATTTGACATGTTTATGGATCACATCTCCCAAGGAGATTATGAGTCCCTTGAAACATGTGGCCAGTACTCCTTGCAGTCATAACACAATATGCCTTAAACATAGTATGATGTCTAGCATAGTGTGTTGCTCATGGTTGGAACACAGTAGCTGCTAAATTAATAATATACCAAGCATTCAACAAATTATTGATGAATAAACTAATATAAAATAAGCATATACCAATATAATGGTATGAATAAAATTCTTAAGGAAATAATAGAACAAATGAGTATGGAGTATAAGTTTATAGCAGACAAGAAAGGCTTTCTGTAGGACAGCCTATGCATGAATTTGCAAGGAGGCAGAGAAATGACCTCGCATTTAATTGGGTACTATGCCAGGCACCAAGCTAAATGCTGTACATGTGTTATTTTGTTTAATTCAAATCTGCCCTACATGGCAGGTGCTATTATTCCCACAAATAAGGAAACAGGGTCAGAGGGGTTAAGTGATTTGCTCAAGTTCACACAGCTAACAAATGGCAGGAACAACAACAAACCAGATCCAGCTCTTTCAAAAACATATCTCTTTCTACCATGCCAGAACATATACTTGGATTTAAGCTTGGCTGCACCATTTATTGACTCTATGGCTTAGGCAATTTGCTAACCTCTCTTGCCTCAGTTTCCAAGTTGGGATTAATCATAGTACCTACCTCACAGGGCTGTTGTGAATATCAAATGAGATGATATACATAAAGTGCTTAGGAAAGTTCCTGGACCATGGTAGGAATAATATATAATAGCCATTATTATAATTTTTTTCAAATGGATTAAAAAATTTTTTAAAATTTTCACCTCCAAAAAAGAATTTCTAGTCTTTCATTGACACGTGCTTTTATCTAGTTATCCTATAGCCTGAGCTTTAGGACTGCAAATAAGAAGGGATTTTCATGAAAAGGCATGTGGGAAACCCAGGGGCAGATTTAGTCTCACTGCACCCCAAACTCAATTTTTGCCCACTCCATACATTGCCCTTCTTAGCCTAGACTCTGAAGCACTAACCCAAGAAGAGGATCTGATAGATCCTCAAACAGGATTGGCTACCTAATTTGCAGGGCTCAGTGCAAAATGAAAATGTGGGGCCCCTTTTACAAAAGGAATTAAGATTTTCGAGACTGCGCCAGCATCATGTTAAACCAAGCACAGGGCCCTTCTGAGCATGGGGTCCTGTGTGACCACATATATCACACACCCATAAAGCTAGCTGTCCCAGTTCTCAAACCTCTCCATAGGAGACCTAAAACATCTGGGAGAGTTACAGGGAAATGAGCCAAGTTCACCATGGCTTCCCCATCCAGGCAAACCATGATGTCCAAAACTCCTTCCTGCAAATTGACTCAGTATTCTGATTAAAAATCATGATAAACTTGTGGGTGCAACAAAAGAAGAATTTGATGTTTTAATACAACTCATTAGAGCACCTTTATTAGCTCCAGAAATAGAAAGAGGATATGAAATAGAAAGATTAGTTTAAAATCAACACTGTACTGGTAAGGGCGGCCGTGATTCGAGGAACATTAATTGCTGGGTCGTCTCATTACTGATTAAATAAGAAATCTCAAATACCATTAGACAATTGTGATTAAATCTATGTCATTCTAATTGAATGTGTGGTTTATTGCCTTCCACTGAATCAGCAGGTCACCTTCCTGTTTTGTATATTTGGAAAGGGCACATCTATGCAGTGACAGCACCCAGAGCCATTATTTCTCAGCCCTGAAACCCTCAGAGTTGTATCCTAAAATATGGCTGTGTTTGCAGGTGGGGAAGGAGCGTGCCATACAATAGGGAACCCGAGATGAAGAAAATAAATCCCACTTAATGTCACGGCTAGGCACTTTCCCCTCGCACCTCATTACCTGGCTCTGCCTTTCCTGATGCTTGAGTCATTTGCAGTGCCTCTGGCTCTGGAGTCATTTGAGGACTAGGGGAACGGGGTGTCTTCTTGGCTCAGGGAGGAAGCTCCGAGTCCTTGAAACTGGATCTGGCTGGGATTGTGGGGAAATGAGAAACCTTTGGTCTAATCTCTCCCTCACTTCTGCCAACGAGCCTGGTCGGAAGAGTCTTCTAGGGCCCATTCTTTTTTATTTCCCAAGGACAGGATACAAAATTAATTCTGTCACTGCTCTGACTGCTACCCACCTATCTCAGGGGACATGGGCTATAATCTCCCCACCCTGCTCATACTTTGCCTGGATTAAGAGCCAAGGTGAAGTGGGACAAGCATCTAGCTGTGTGCCTGTGAGCGATACCGCCCTACAACACACATCATCAAATGAGGGAACAGGACAGCACCAGGCCCAGGCCACTCTGGGAGGATTATGCAGTAGGTTAAGTTGTTCTTAACAGCCTTCGACTGCACACAGACACACACAGACACATACACACGCATGCACAGAATTACCAGGATCTTTCTAAACTCCAGACCTGGTCACATCACTACTCCACTTTAGGTGAAAGCTGGTTTTTTCTTACTAGCTGGGCTTTCAAGGCCCCTTACCACCTAGCCCAGATTCCATCCTCCTGCCCCTATCTCCCACTGACATCCCACGCTGTGCGCAGACTCTCAATAGACCCAACACAGTGACACATCTGTGTCGTTGCTCACATCCTCTGCTCTGCCTGGAATGCTCTTGTAACTCTTATCGGTATACTTGATGGCCATGCTTCTCCAGAATCGAGGTAAAGAAAGAGACAATGTCTCCCCCTCTGAGAAGTTAAGCCATCTTTCCTAAATTCTAGGGCTCCCCTACCACCAGAGGGCAGTCAACACAGTTTTAAGTTTGGGTTCCAAGGAGAAAGACATAGGGGTTGGCTCAATGGCAGCCTGTTGGTGAGGGCCAGTGGCCCTGTGGCACCAGCGGGAAATTCGGGCACCAAGCCACAGCCATGAGAGCTTTAGGGTGTGAGAAGACTGCTGTCACCTGCAATGCTGGTCCAGGGGACCAGGCCAGCCTTCACTGGAAGCTGGGGACAGTGCCACACTGATAGTGGATGTCGGGCTATGAGAACAGCCTCAGGTCCCTACAGAGTGGCAACCACAGACCGAGATCCGCATCTGATCCAGGGTCCTGGAAGATCAGCTGAAGGTGAGTGTTGCCCCAGACGATGACTGGATTTTAGATCCTTGGCTGGAAGGGACTCGGAAGTAGAACTGATATGATTATATCCTTGCACTTGTGTGTCACCGAGTCGCTCGCACCAGATCTTCCTGCTCCCCTTGTCCACATGATGTGCCCCCATCCCTCTGTGAAGCCTTCCGCCACTGCTCCTGCCACAGCCTCACGTCCATTCTGCTGGGAGAGCTCTGGCCACACTGCGTACTGGCACATCCTAGGCTAGACTAGGCCCATCTTTGTACCCGCAGCACAATGCCTTGCACACAGTACTCACTTACTGAATACGGAAGGTAGAAAAAAAGGAGGGAGGGAAGGAACCTCAGGCTGCCCAGATCACTAAGCTACTTCCTACACAACCCCAAACCAAGTCCTGTCCCAGCCTTACCCCTGCCCCCTCAACCAGCCCCACCACGTGTGCCTGTAACACTCAGAGACCCCACTACCATACTTGACTCACAGAGAGGCAGGGAAATATACTATTGACAAGCCCGACCTCTGAAGCCAGTGCCTCTGAATTCAAATCCTGGCTCTGCCATTTATTAACTGTGTGACCTGGGATAAATAATAAAAAGAAAAGTTAAATAATTTAACTTTTCTATGCTGCATCTTTTTTTTTTTAAGATTCCATCCATTTATTTGAAAGAAACAGAGATAGCAACAGAGAACACAAGCTGGGAGGAGAAGGAGAAGCAGGCTCCCCATTGAGCAGGGAGCCTGATGTGGGGCTCAATGCTAGGACCCAATCATGACCTGAGCCAAAGGCAGACGCTTAACAGACTGAGCCACCCAGTGCCCCTGTGCTTCATCTTATTAACTGTGTGAACTTAGGTAAATTATTTAACCTCTCTGTGCTTCATCTACCATAAAAGGGATATGACAGCACTTACTCCATATGGGTGTCATGAGGGTTAAATATGTAGAGCATGTAAAGTATCCAAAAGGATACATGGCATGTAGTAAATTATATCTTATGACTGCATTATGATTATCTACTTAAAAACTTCTCACTAAACCAGGAGGTCTCTGAGGGTAAGAATTGTGTTTATTTTTACATATCTAGCACAACTTAGCACAACTCCCAGTCTGGCTTAGCAGAGGCATCAGTAAATGACTGATGAATGAATGAATGAATGAATGAATGAATGATATAGATTGTAAGTCAGCATGGTCCTCTGGAAGTCTGTGGAAGAGAGTGCCCTGAGGGGCTAGGAGGGGTGTCAGTTTTCACGCTGCTTGGTAAGGGGCAACTGAGTGTGCAGTGGGCCAGGAAAAGCTGGGTGCCGGGGCCTCGCTGCAGGTATTATGGTCCAGAAGGCCTCAGGATTAAGATGGTAGGCCCCTGGGAAGGGATGGAGACAGAAAGAGCTGTCTTCTCCATCCCCTTCCTTCCTGCTCTGCATTCACAACCCTCTCCTCTCTTTCCCCTTTCTCCAGTCTCCTCCTCCCCTCCCGTCCTCAGGAAAAGCAAGGTAGAGCAAGCCTACCAGGAAAGGGGGATGGGTAAGTACTGCTGCACGGGCCAGGTCGATCAATCCCAGACAGAGAAGGCGTATGCGGACGCGGACACGTTCCTGCTGCTGCATTCAGCTGCCCCTCCTGGCCGGCATTTCTGTGCAGCTGAAATAAATGATGAGGGAAGGACAATCACCCAATTGACAACCTGCCTGCTAGGTGCTCATACAGGAAGGCTTTCTTTTCTATTTCATCAATTCTCCTTTGGTACAAAATAAAAATCAATAACTCACTTCAAATTTACAACTTTCCCAATTTAGAAGTTCAACTCTTAAGCCTCCTTTAAATACGCTGTTCTAACTCGGGCCTCAGGTCTGGAGCACAGAATCCTTCCACATAGTCCATCAACAAGCTTGTGTCGGAGGAGGCCAGAGCTGCTGCCGCGGGAAAAGCGTTTGTCTCTTAAGAATTTGTAGTCAAAGGGCCCAGCCTGCTCTGGTTCTGGGATCTCATTTCATTTCTGCTGTGCACTTCGTAGGCTGGTAGGTATGACAAATTGTCTTATCTTTGTCTAACCTTTGTTGGACCCATGCTGGCTTCGGGGTTTAACTTTAATATATGGCTTCAGTTTAATAGCAAAGCGGTTCTCTTAAAATGTCAGATTGTAAACTGCTGAGTCATTCACCAAGGAAGAGGCTGGTCCTGAGTAGAAATTGGAATCACGGGGGCACACAGAGTAATGCCACATATCTTCAGTCTAAATAGAGGGAGACGGAACATAAGTTCAGATCAAATTTGGAAGGTGGCTCTGAGCTCCAAAGGGACTGTTTGCTCTGAAACACAAGAATGAATCAGATAGAAAGGTAGAAACATCATTGAAATATCATTATTCCTAAAAGCAAACATGGTGTGTGGACCTGGCATTCAACATTTTATGTACTTAATAGTTGACTAAGGTATACTAAATGAGACAAGACTTTGAAAACAAGCAGACTTAGAGGTGTAAGAAGTGATCTGGTCCTGCCCATGTGCCTAGAAGACTCTTATTTTTGCTTCGTAATTGTACCATCTTCACTTTTGTAGGCAAATTAAACTCCCAGCAATAATTGTTTCAGGCGGGATCATTACCAAATCCCCAAACCAGTGGGCAAGAGATAATGAGAAACAGGATTATTTAAAGAATCTCCTCCCACAAAATACTTATTAATCAAAAAGGTAAAAATAGTAACCTCACAGTAGAGAAACCTGTCAGTTGCTACCTGGCACGAGAGATCACAGTTAATGTCACAGGAGAACAGAGAGAGGTCATGTGCCTTCTGTAGGATGCTCTTAGAAGGACACAACATCACATTCAGGTTTTGGGGTTTTTTGCCAGAAATGCATAACCTGTATCTAAACCACAAGGAGACATCATATAAGCCCAAATTAAGAACATTCTAAAAGATAACTAGCAAGTACTTTTTAATAGTGAAAAGGTCATGAAAGAAATTAAAAGATGGATAAAGGGGCCCTTTTCTGCAAAGCCCCTTTCCCCAGTTCCAGAAAAAAAGAAAAAAAAAAGAATTTTGGTACCTGCTGAAAACTTAATAGTTTTCAAAATATATGAAACCGGCTATATAAACAACGAAGTGTATGTCATGGGTTTCTCTTTTCCTGTAACTGTGTAAAATCTGAAAATTTTTCATCAAGATGGACAACGTGAGCTTTGAAGCTAGAAGAACCAGTGTGAAGTAAGGTGGAGTGGCTCCTTGTTTTCCCACAGAGCAAAACAAGGCTGGCCAACACTGCCGCTCGGACACCAGGGACTTTGGCAGGGTTTCTCTTGGCTCCATCTCCTCCCACATAAAAAGGATCCATCTTAGTGCTGATGCTGAGAGATATGGAAGGGTACAAACAGAGCATCACCGTTCTCCTGCAGAGTGGGGCTTGGCAATGGCACGGCTATACTGGGAGCATCTCAGGCCACTGGGCTGCAGCTCACCTGGCTGGAAGGGACAGCTCCCAGAGCAACTACTCCTCCTTTCTCTAGCCTCAGGGCGCCTGGTGGCTCAATCTGATCAAGCATTTGACTCTTGATTTCAGTTCAGGTCATGATTTCAAGGTCGTGGGATCCCAGCCCGGACTCCTCATTCAGCAGAGAGTCTGCTGGAGATCCTCTCCCTCCGCCCTTCCCACAACCCCGTCCCTGCTCAAATGAATGAATGAATGAATGAATGAATGAATGAATGAATGAATGAAGCTTTAAAATAAATAAATAAAATCGCTGGCCCCGGTCTTCACACCTCCTCTTGGGTTTCCTCACCCTGCTGAGCAAAGCCTGGGATGGTGAGGGTCCCCAACAAGGGAGAGACTAGCCCCACACTAATGTTACCACCACAGTCATGTCATTTGGGACTTCAAGCTAGCTCCCTGCAGCAACTCCAATCCAACCCCACTTTCTCATCAGTGTACTCCCCACTGCTGCTGTATTAAAGGCAGGATTTACATTTTACCTCAACGCCCTGGAGCCACATGTGGCAAAGGCAGAGATTTGTGGCAGGTGGGTGCCTGGGCCTGGCAGGAGACAAGGAGACTGGGGGACTTGGGTCCTACCAAGCTCTTTCACAGAGACTAGGCTGGGAGCTCCCATTCCACACCCAGCCATGAAAAGATCTCATTCATTCCCTATCCACTGTACTCACACCTGCTGCTGCTAGCTCATTCTCAATCTACTAGAGCACAAAAAAAAAGTCGCTTTTCACTCTTGAGGAGGGCATCGAGTCTACAGCTCCTCTAGACCTTGCATTGCCTGCTTCACAAGGCAGGGGACAGGCAGGCAGCATTTGGTAATGTCTGCCCATCAAAGTCACTTTCTGACTGGCCATTTTATCTCTGAACCTCTGCTCCTATCCCAGCCTGCCCTGCGAGGGCAATTGGAGAGTGGGAGGCTGCTTCCCAGCCCTCTGGGTGCTGTTCTCCCTCATTCCCAAACAGGTAAGACAGCTAGTATTCATGGAGCCCCTCCTGTCGTCAAATAAGCCACAACTATCGAAAGCAATCTACAAGAATCTTCAATGTCAGACAAGTCAGAACTGTCATCTGTGCATCCTTGGCTGAGTCACTAACCCTTCCTGATTTTAATCACCTCATTTGTACCTAGAGAAGATGATATGTACCTTATAAGGTTGTTCTGAGGCTCAAACAAGAGAATGTCTACAAAACACCTAGTGCAAGGTATTGCACACACTAGACAATAAATGTTAAGTCCCAACCTCTTTAATAATATAATCATTGTTAATTGAGCATAGCAGTCTCTCGTGTGGGCACTTCACCTACACCGTCTCATGTAATCTCTTCATAAACCTATGAGGTAGCATTCTTCATTCCCTTACAGGTCAAGTAACTTGCTCAAGGTCATACAGGCAGGAAGTGGCTTTGTCATACATCAGGACTGAGCTGACATCAACAAACAGGGCAACTGGGAGGCACCAGATCTCAGAACCAGAAGCAAGGACAGGAAGGCAGCCTAGTCCAGGATGCACAGCAGCAGACCCTGTGGTGGGAGGGAAGGAGCAGCACAGCTCCAAGTACAACCAAACTGATGGCGTCTCATACCAGCTGGGTTGGGGAGCCTTGGGGGGCAGGAGTAGCAAGTCCATCTGGCTGCCTGAGCACTGCTGTGGAGTCTGGGCAGATGCACTCAGAGCACCACACAGTTGGTATGAGGGACTTACGCTGGCCGGGCTACCTTGCTATTCAAAGTGTGATCTGGGACCAGCAGCATCACCGGGAGCTTGTTAGAAATGCAGAACCTCAGGCTCTCTTAAACCTCCTGAATCAGAGGTTTAACAATATTCACAGGTGTTTCTTATGTGCATTAAAGTCTGAGAAGCATGGGGTCAGAATGTGGCTGGTCTTCAGCCACTAAATTGGGGAAAACATATAGCAGTGGTTCTCAAACTTGGCTGGACATTGGTTCACTCTGGAGCTTCTAAAAATCCCGAAGCCAGGGCCAATTCCAGATCACTTAAATCAGAGTCTGTGAGGGCAGGATGCAGCTATATCAGTGTTCTAAAACTACTCAGGTAGGCATGAGAATGTGCTTGTTTGGTTTTTTGTTTTTATCTTTTTAGAGAAAGAGAACACAAGCAGGGAGGGGCAGAGGGAGAAGGAGAGAGAGAATCTCAAGCAGGCTCCACACTCAGCACAGAGCCCAGTGTAGGGCTCCATCTCATGACCCTGAGATCATGACCTGAGCCAAAATCAAGAGTCAAACACTTAATAACCTACTGGTTAAGTAGGCTCCCTGAGAATGTGCTTATTAAGAGGAAGAAATTTGGAGTCAGGTTCAAATTCTGACTCCATTTACTAACCATGTCACCTCAGGCTCACATCACTGAGCTCCAGAGCCCTCAACCATATAGCAGTGACAATAACAGTATCTAGCCTATAGGGCTGCTTGTAAGGATGCGTGACCCAAGAATCATGAATGATCTTGCAAGCTGTAAAGTGCTATAATATTGGTACCTATGCTTTTGCTTTTTGTGTCACATTCCCTCTGCAGCATAAACCCAAGCAAAGGAAGCAAGGCCTCATTTCTTTAGGTTTTGTCATTTAATTTAACCCTAATTCAGCCTCACAAAGTCCCTGGAAGGCACAGAGAGAAAAAATTGTCCTTTCTTAGTGTTTACTGAGCCCTCTGCCTACCCTGGTCCCTGTCTTCTTTGTGACACCCCACAGTATGTGCACTTTGAAGGAAGAGGAGAAAGAGCAGCAGTCAGATGCTGTCAGATGAATTGCTGAACTGCTCTAAGATCTCACCTCTCCTCCTGAGGTCATGCTATAAATTTCAATTAACCATTGGAATATTGTTGGAAAGTTATGAATAGTCCATATAAGGTCAATTAATAAAGAATGCTTTATAATTACAGATATTTGATCATATTTAAAGCATTTGCTAAATGATAAAGTATCATTACCCTTATTCAAAAAAAATTTTTAAGTGAGATTTGGCTCCACTGATAAGATTGTCCAAAGTCTTGAAGTTTTATGTAAAACGTGGTATTCAAGACTAACACCCAGGACTTCTAACTCTTAGCTCAGTATTCTCCTACGCTGCTAACTGCAGCTGAATTCCACTGAATGTATCCATGAGATACACTACTTTTTCACTTCTACCTCCACAGAAAAAGCAATAGTGGCAGGCGTGCTGTGTCCTGTTGTGACTGGTCCTGATTTCACACCAAAGAGAGAGTTTAGTTTCCAAATAGACTCACTGCTAAAAAGAAAGTTTGCAAAATGTGGATTTCATATTAAAGAGTCATTCTGATTGGAGGGAAGTGGGAACAATGCCAGGGAAAATGTAATGGGAGACAGCTGGAGGTGCAGGTGTGCAGCCTTATAAATTACTCACAACTCTTCACAGGAGCCCTGAGACCCACAGCTCAATGGAGAGAATGGTGTTCCATTCCACCCAAGAAACTCAAAGGCCAAAGAAGAGGATCATGGCTGGGCATTCCACCTCCCCTCAGAACAGGACCTAATGGGCTTTATTCCAAACGCCAAAAGTGGTAGACACCTTTAGGGAATCTGCCCTGATCACAAAGAGCTTCTCTTTCTGGGAACTGTCTCCCACCCTCAGGTGAAGCCAGTAGTCATGCTTATAACTTTATGTACATATGGACTTGTCTTCATAGACTCAACCACTGTTGATTGAACCAATGTGGTCACATGACTCAGGTCAGGCTTATCAAAGTCTCTCTTTCCCTGGAGTCTGGCAGGCTCCAGGGAGAAGCACCCATCCATCTGACCTCGGTTACCTGAGTGGGGAAGAGGAAAACTCAGAAACTATAAAGCATCCGTGTCATTCCATGCATATGGAGAAGCAAACTCACAGGTACATCCTGAACAGTACTTTGTTTACAATTAATGTTTCTTTTGGAGGAAAGCAGAAGAAAAGAGTGACTGATTGGTCTGGGATCCTAACAGCTTCAAGAGTTCCTCGTCCCAGCTCTTAAATGGCCCAACTGTGCTTAGATTCTGTAAGATCCTCCTGCATCCCAATGTACTCTATTCTTTTCTTTCTGCTTTCTCCCCCACCATCCCACAATTGGCTGTAGTTGGTTTCTGTTAACAGCCAAAAGAACTTTGAATAAGACCCCAGGTCAGACAAATAATCCACCCTTTGATGACTGTTTGATGTGGCTACATGCTACCAAAGAAGTTCACCCCCTGCCTCCTCCAAAGGCCCATATGACAGAATTTAGAAAAGTATCTGAAGATAACTTGGGACCCAGTGAATGCTTCATGAAGTGCTATAAGACAAACAGAACATGACAGATGAGTAAACTGAACTAATCTCTAGACCTAATTTTTAAAGGGATCCCTGGGTGGCGCAGCGCTTTGGCACCTGCCTTTGGCCCAGGGCGCGATCCTGGAGACCCGGGATCGAATCCCACGTCAGGCTCCCGGTGCATGAAGCCTGCTTCTCCCTCTGCCTATGTCTCTGCCTCTCTCTCTCTCTCTCTCTCTCTCTCTCTCTCTCCTCTGTATGACTATCATATATAAATAATAAAAAAAATTTTTTAAAAATAAATAAAACAATTCTTAAAAAAATAAAATAAAATAAAATCTGGTCCACTTAGAGTTTAAAATGGCATCTGGCTAGACACTCCTGATGAAGTATCTCTAAACTTCTCCCTAAATTACTTATGATACAGAAAAAACACACAAAGTTCACAACACTGAAGAGGAAGAATAATCAACAATCTGTTACCAGAATTAGAAGGAATTTCTATTAGCTAAATAAAGGTAATGAAGCTGAGCTGCACTGAGACAAATGAGAGCCTCATCCACCTGAAAAATGATGAGAAGACTTTGCCACTCTCCTACTTTCCACCCCCAGCTCAGAGACCCAAGACCAAAGCAAACAAAACTCTGGCTCTTTACTCTGGGTGCTACTTTGGGAATGCGTCAGAGAACTACTGCATCTTCCCCAATATACTCACATCTTTCACAGAATTCAATTCCTGGGAAGGCATGGAGCAGGAAGTAGAAGAGGACTAACAAAGGCACCATCATGTTTTGGAAGGTAATTTTTCTACATATGATGCTTTGTAGGCAGGATAAAGGCAATATGTGCTGGTAAGATTTTTACATACTCTACCAGTTCTGAATGTTATGGGCAGAAGTAGAAGGAGATCCCACATCGGTTCAGGAGGGCTACACAAGATGAATCCCATCCATTCTTCAAACTACAGAGGTGCTATGTACCTCAACTGCCTCTCCAGCTACAGACCTAAAAAATAGGGTAGTGAGCAAAGCCAAGGACAATTTGCACTTCTTCTCTGTTAGCAAGCACCAAGTCTCCATAGAGCTCTCTACTTGCTTAAAGGTAGGTGAAGGGGGTGAGGGGGAGGGAGGACCCTCCTGGGGCCTACAGAAAAAAAATACCACATTCAAGAAAGAGAGTATCACCCAGAAGATCAAGAGAAAGAGCACACCTCTGAAGATGATTTGCTTTAGGAACCAGAAGAAAATTGTAGGAAATTGGCTTCTATAATATGAAAACATAATGTGGCCCTATGAAGTTGAAACTGAAAATCCTATGGAAAACAAGCTGAAATAAATGGAGATAAGTTTAAAAGACTGCCACCACAGATTACATCTTAGGTTCTTATGAAAATGTAATGGCAGGGGAAGGGTTCTTTGCTTACACTAAGCCTAATTGTGATCCTTTCAAAATAAACAACGGGAACTTTTAGAACACAAGAAACAGCAGTTAGTTAAAATTTTAAGAGTGGAGGTTTTAAAATAGTTCATCTAAAACAATATTAAGCACTATTCCATTATTATCCATCCAAGTTTCAGCCCCTTGCTTGTGAGATTTCTTCTCTTTTATCAAATATCTCAGCAAATCAGAACACCACACACCCACAGGAAAGACTGTATTCTGAAATGTTTTTTTAGCAGAAATGATGGGAGTGTTAAAATCCGATAATAACTTCATTACCTCATTTGAGATAGTTTCATTGTCAAAGTTACTCTTCTTTTTACAGCAGCAGTAAATAATTAAGAAGGCACCATTTGGAGCAGTTCTTATAGAAATCTTTTAGAAAAGATACTTGGTGACTTCAGAATATGTGTTATCACAATAACTTCAGCTGCTGTATAAACACACTCAATATTTGTATACTGGATGCAATATAATAAAAGTTGATCTGTCACTTACAAAACAGCCCAAGGCAAATGTTTCCAGTTTTTAAGAGCAGCTCTCTACTCCTGGGCAGCCGAGCTAACAAAAGTTCTGCTGTCTTCATCATGTAGCCTCCAAGGTTGTCCTTGTTACCTCCTGGCACTCAGCTGGAGTGGGGGTTGGGGGAAGCATGGGCAAGAGCTTATTGAACGTTCTTATAGGGAAGTCCTATAAATTACACACGTCACTTGGGTTTCCATTCTATTGACTAGAACTCAGTTGCATGGTAAAAATCATGGGGCCTCTAGTCTATAAAGGAGAATTTGACCAATGGTCTCCCATGAACAGATGGAAAGGAAGTTGCTTTTGGCTTTCAAAAAAATTTCTAGGAAAATAAAAGTATTAAATAATAATTAAATGCCATATATAAAGCAATAAATGAGTGGAACTCACATGGCAGAAAGTCAAATAAGTATTATGTATAGCAGACTTGAGAAAAGCTTTCAAAATGCAGAGAAAGAACAAAGAATTAAACTATCCTGTTTCATTGATTCTAAGACATCCTTTTTGCCACATGTTAACACTTTGGAAATCATGTTACGTCTTATAATCAGTGGCATTGTACAATCTTTTGGATCAGGGAGCTGGCATGGCAAGGTTGGCAAGTACTGGCCATGGGCAAACTTGGTCTCAGCTGTTCATGTTGTAAGCACTTTGAGTTATGTACATTGTTGTGATTACATGTGAGTTTAACTGCCATTTGAAATGTCTTTTAAAAGATTACATTATGATTTGGCATTGAAACAAGAAGTTATTGTGTATGCAGAAAGGCATGGGATTAAAGCAGCAGGAGGTAATTCGATATTACTGAAGCAAATATCTGCTATTGGAGCAATGACTACAACTTTTTTTTTTTTTTTTTTAAGAAAAACCAAGTACTTACAGGACCTAAGAAATAGGAAACTTCCCTTGAAGTACGAACTCTGTGATGTTTTGTAACTGAGATGCATGCAAAATGGACTGCCTGTCACATGCCAAGCAATGCAATTGAAGGCAGGAGAAACTGCCAAATTTCCCAAAATAGATGAAACATTTCAAAACAGGAAAGGGCCTTGTGTGATCAATTTACCAATTTCACAAGATTATAATTATAGCACTATGTCACAGTTTAATTGGCAGCATTTTTTCCCTCTGTTGTATGTAAAATAATAGTGCTTCTTACAGTCAGTACTATCTTAGATTTAAAAAAACACACAGATATTTATTTATTTATTTTTAAACACACAGATATTTAAAAAGAAAATGATAGCTATGGAAGACCAAGAATAGAGATTCAGCCTAAGAATTATATTGCCAAAGAAAAATCCAGAACAGTCAAAAGAGAAGCAATCATCAAAGATATAATTAAAGAAAACTTTCCAAACAAGGATAGGAAGAGTGGGACCCGGTAGGAATATAGTGGGTTCACCAGGTTCCAGGTAAAAGTAACCAGGAGACACTCATACCTAGAAATACCCTGACAAGCGTTTAAGTTACAAACAAATAAAAAGCATGTTTTCCCATATACATCCAGACCAAAAAAAAAAAAAAAAAATATATATATATATATATATATATATGGAATGAAATCATGCTGATCTTGGTCTTCTCTTCTACAATGATAGAGCAATGTCTACCATTCTGACATCAAGAAGATTTAGACTCAATAGTTCTCCTCACAGGAAAATTTTAGTTTTTGAGAGGAGACAACAAAAAGACGTTCATAAGAGCTCAAAATGGCTGCCACTCACATAGCCTTCTTTAAATCACTTTAAAATATATTCCAACTGCACAAGTGACGAATTAAAATTAGGAGCTCAGAATTGGGAAAATCAGAATATAAAAGGACTAGCAGTGAGCAGTGAAACCAATTAAACATAGAGATGGGTTTAAAATAATTGTTTAAATGCGGTTACAAGACTATGTGTCAAAAATACTCTGAAACCAGGGGACATCCAAAACCAAAAATTATTTAATAATAACCCAGATCCCAAGCCCATATTTAACTAATAAACTTTCAGGTAGGAAGGGGGAACAGAGGGAAATAAAAATATACAAAAGTCTTCCTCCTATACAGTTGTGAGCCCCAAAATACCATTTTATTCTTGACTAAACAATCAGAGAAATATTGATTGGTGTTCACATACATTTTTAGAAACACGTTACATAGGAGAGTAGACTTTCCTTAAAAAAGACAAATAAAACTTCACCCCTGCTTCCAGATATTTGGTTTGAAGACCCCTAGACAACACACAGGGTTGTGTAAACACTTTTTTATAAAAATAAACAAATTTGTTTATTTTTGTAAAAATAAACAAATTTTATAAAAATAAACAGTTTATAAACACTTTTTTATAAAAATAAACAAATGTTAAATTCCTTGAAGAAGCCTGTGAAGAACCAGGCTTCAAAGGATATGTATATCTTACTGCCTACTGATATTTTCTATTTCTTCTGGTAAGAGATTCCTAAAGTCTGGGGTGAAAAGATGCAGAATTCTGCATCAAGGTGGTGCCCTCTATATGTGATGTCAGTGTTCCCACCCACCCCACCCCACCCCATCAGTGTAAGATGGGAAGTCCTCAGGCTGGACGGCCTTGTTCAACAGAGTCGCTGGTGGCACCCAGAAGATGCACACACTCAACCAGGGGGAAGCTCCCCAAGGTACTATTGTTACACAGCCTATAGGCCTGAAGACAATACCTACACCAAGTGTTTTCCACCCATTATCTAATTTGATACAACAACCATCCATAGGCACCATTTTGTTGATATTACAGATGAGAACACCGAGGCTTGTTTTTCCAGAACTGAAAGATTGTTTTCCAGAATTACACAGTCAAAAAGGGGGTGGGAAGGAGGGATCTCCAAGCCAGGAATTTCTGGCTTAAAAGTTCATTATGCCATACCACACCGTTTCCCTAATTCAAAGAGAGAAGGTAGAAGGAAAGGGAGGAGAGAGACGGATTTCATAATGTATCAAAGTATTAGCACAAGTGCTTTCTCTTTTACAAAATAGTAATAATAACAATAATGCAATTCACTGTATTAATCACACTGTGAACGTCATTAATCCTCTCTAAAACATCCACAAAGTGGATATGGGGCTGCTTTGTCTCCAACATAAATGGTTCTGAGAGATTCCCAGCGGCTGACCTGGTCTCCTGAGGCTTGAGTAGCAAGTACCACTGAGCCTTCAGTCTCTTTGTTTCTTGAGTATTCTGAGCTAACCCTTCTCTTGCCAGGAAAGAAGAGATATTAAGTCACTGATTTACCCTAAAGAGTTCAAAGTCTAATGCACTGCTCCTTCCCCATTATTGAGGAGAACAATACTTAAGACAAGAGAATGCACCTGTAATAGCGAAATTTTAGACACCAGCAAGGGAGTGATTTTCAAACCCTCAACCCCCTATCACCACTGCCACCAAAGAAGAAGGAGGAGGAGGGGGGGGGGAGGAGGAGGGGGAGGAGGAGGAGGGAGGAGGGAGGAGGGGGAAGGGGAGGGGGAGGGGGAAGAGAAGGAGAAGAATTCTTCACATCACACCACATTGAGACCGTGGTTCCCCATCTGTGTACCGAGGGTCTTGGCTCATCCATGTCCATGTTCCCTAACTCAACCTCTTGTTCCCCCACAAATCATGTGAAGAGACCAAGCTAGGGCATAACAAGCACTCAGGCCGCCGCTTCCGCGACTCCTCTCCGGGGTCCCCGAGCTGCGGTCTCCCGGAGCCACCTGTGACTCCCCGAACCCCCGCGCGTCCCCGAACCCCCGCGCGTCCCCGAAGCCCCGCGCGTCCCGAACCCCCGCGCGTCCCCGAAGCCCCGCGCGTCCCCGAAGCCCCCGCGCGTCCCCGAACCCCCGCGCGTCCCCGAAGCCCCCGCACGTCCCGAAGCCCCGCGCGTCCCCGAAGCCCCCGCGCGTCCCGAACCCCCGCGCGTCCCCGAAGGCCCCGCGCGTCCCGAACCCCCGCGCGTCCCCGAAGGCCCCGAGCGTCCCGAACTCCCGCGCGTCCCCGAAGCCCCGCGCGTCCCGAACCCCCGCGCGTCCCCGAAGCCCCCGCGCGTCCCCGAACCCCCGCGCGTCCCGAACCCCCGCGCGTCCCCGAAGCCCCGCGCGTCCCCGAAGCCCCCGCGCGTCCCCGAAGCCCCCGCGCGTCCCGAACCCCCGCGCGTCCCCGAAGCCCCGCGCGTCCCCGAAGCCCCGCGCGTCCGCGCCCGGCTGGAAGGCTCCGTGCTGGCGGCGGCAGCGGGCGGGCAGCTGCTGCCACCTCTCGGCGGCCCCTCTCCCAGCCGCACCCAGTCGCCCCCCACCCTAACCTCCCACCCCGCACCCAAACCCTCCCTGGCGTCTCCGGTCAGGTGGGCGCTCGAGCGGAGAAGGTGCGTGATCAGTGGGCCTGGGAGGGCGAGGACATTCCCCACAGGGACTTCCTACGGACGGAGCGGCTTCCTCTCGGGGTCACTGATGCTGCGCCCCCCCCCGGGGGGCGGTGGTGGATGTGGGGATGAGTGCTGCCAGCGCCCACCTCGCCTAGGATTCTGCGGGGAACATGCCTGCACCCCTTCCCCGCCAGATCAGGAAAGGCCAAACAGTTGGCCGAGGCCACAGCCTGGCCCCAGGTACACCGGATAACAACCAGAACCCCCAAATCTGAGCTATCCTGGCTGCCTGAACGAAAGCGAACTATTGCACAGGTTTCTAAACTCAGACTCTGTCAGACACACCGAATTAGAATATCCAGGGCTGAGGACAGTAAACTATTATTTTGCAGAGTTCCCTAGGTGATCCTAATGGTCCTGCTGGCCGGGGCCCACGGAGTTACAAAACCTACAGGATCTTTTCCAGTTGCCTGCAGACACAGAGTCACACACTCCTGAGTCTGTACAAAGACAAACACCTCCTATCAGGCCAGGGGCTTAAAATGAGAAAGACTTCCCTAAGCGTGCAGCCCTAGTCCAGGGGCCGGTTTCCAACCTTCTCAGCTCATCCTGCCCTTGTGGCTCAGTAAGTATTTTTACTGTTCCCCGGGGCCAGAAGAAACACCGAAGGGTCTGTTCATTAAGTAATTAGGCCCAAACAATGCAATAAATATTTATGTCCTAATAACTGAATAGCCACTAGAAAAAATAATACATATAAATTGAGGGGGAACGATATTTTTATCGCATTCTTAAATAACCACCTACTTATTAATGGGATGTATGTGCTAATTGGGCACTGCACAGCACCTCAGACCTTGGGATCAAATTAGACACTGCCACACTTATTTCTGAGTCTGCATTGATATTCCCATGGTGCTTGCTTTTTATCACAGCAATCACTAAAAAGCCAGCTTCGTGAAGATATGGTGTCATCCAAAAGCAGGTAAGGCAATCTGATGGTGAAACTGCAAACCATCCTGACTACTTAATAGTTTACATAAAGTCCAACAGATGTCAGCTGTCGCCTTAAACATTTACTCTACGCCATGGAGCCCCTGTGAATTCACTCCAGGGCCCCGGGCCACCTGGGCACAGTTTGGAAGCATGCAAGGACTTAGCCCCAGCTCACCAGCTCATCTCATACCACATTCCTCAGAGTACATGACACTCTGCTACAAGGACCTCCTGTCTTCCCTGCATGCACCAGGCACCCTCCCTCCTCAGCACATATCCTTGCTGTTTTCTCTGCCTGGAATGCTCTTTCCCAGGTCCTGACAAAAGGCAAACTCCTTCTTAGCCTTCATATCTTGTTTTAAATATCACCCGTTCCTGAAGCCTTCTCAGGCCTCCCACCGAATCCCTCTCTGCTTTACCAGCCTGTTTCCTTGTCTTTGTAGCTCTTATCACTATCTGAAATTATCCTGTTTATTTATTGGTTTGCTTACTTATTTTCTAGCTTCCTTATCAGAATACACTGAGTTTTATGAAAGCAGGGAATGCTGTTCATTACTGTTTCCCCAGAACCAAGAAAAATGCTTAGCAATAAGCAATCAATAATTGTTTAATGAATGAATGCAGCCACTGTACCCAGCCCAGAGAGATTAAGATTTGAAGAACGCGCTTTAGATGTGCGATCCTTTGATCCTCTCAACAGCTGTTTAAAAAAAAAATTGATGTGATTCACCGCATTTTGTGGATGAGGAAATCAAAATTCAGAGAAGTAGGGGCACCTGGGTGGCTTGGTGGTTTAGCATCTGCCTTCAGCTCAGGTAATGATCCTGGAGTCTTGGGATCAAGTCTCACATCAGGCTCCCCAGAGGGAGCCTGCTTCTCCCTCTATGTCTCTGCCTCTCTTTATATGTCTCTTGAATAAATAAATAAAACCTTTAAAAAATTTTTAGAGAAGTGAAGCATTCAAGGCTGCGCAGCTGAAGCGGCAGAGCTAAGATTCAAATTCAGGTCTAGCTGTCTCCAAGGTTGCTTTTCATAAAACCATACTACATCCCATGGACTTCCCATTATCTGCCCAGAAAAGCAGAGACCAGCAGCAAAGGAAGGAAATGGACCCTTGGGGCTAGTCCCTAGAGTGCTGGAAAGACAAACTGGCCTAAGCTGGAATTCACTCTCTAGAGGCTCCAGCACCCCCACCTCCAGTTGAGACCAGCAGAGATGTCCCTCCCTCTGATTCCTCTGGCCGGTGGCTGACACAGCGAGGCCTCTTGCAGCCTTATGTCTTGGCCCGACCCATGTTCTGCTGTAAACTTAACGACACGTGTAGCTGCTGGCTGCCTCTCACTGCCAAGTGCCCATTGGTCACCCTGACAGGTAGGTAGCTCACATGCTGCCACAAGCAAGGATTTGATGAGCACCCATGTGCTCTCTGCACTGTGATGGGTACTGAGGGGCCCACGTTTTGGACAGTCCCTGAGTAAGGCAAGGACTATCAGGACACATTCATCTGCAGTCCCAGGAATTTTAGTTCCCCGTGAGCGCGGGAAGGAATTGGAAGGGGATACATGGCTCATACAGGGGGCAGTTGGACACCCAGTGTGAGACCCTCGTATGAAGGAGAGGCGATTGAACTTGGTCGCACAGTCCAAAGACTGCTGTTTGTTGTTTCCTTCCTTCGTATGGCTTCCTTCTACCGCATTAGTATTAAGCTGAGTGGTGCAGCCAGAAAACAATTTGCCTTTCCTCTCCTCACCTTTACACTCCCCTTTGCCTGGCCTTGCTGACGCCTACTTACTCATTTAGACTCACTTCCCTTGGTTCCTCCTCCAGGAAGCCCTTCCTGGTTCTCACTGAGCTAATTACCTCTCCTCGGTACTCAGACTGCCCCACGTATACAACTGGGGCTCCCCACACTGCATCTAACTGCATGTATGTGGGTGTGTCCCCCTGCCAGCCAGACTGGGGGCTGTTCTGAGGTGGGAGCTGTGATTGAGTCACGATTGTGTCCCCAGCCCCTAGCACCATGCCTGCCTCACAGTAAGAGGTCAGTGAATATTTGTGATGAATGAGATACTGAATCCCCTGCCCATGTGTTCTGACTTGTGGTTGGGAAGATGCAACACCCCAGTGCCCGTCTCTATGCTGCCAGTCTCCAGAGGGTCTTGGGAAAGCCCTAGAGGTCATTTAGGCCAGTACCTGGGCACTTGCCTCCTGAGGCCCCTGCTCTGGAAGGGGGGCCTGCTAAAAACACAAACACCAAGAGGATGACACCCTGGGAAAGGCTTGGCCACAGGCTACTGTCATTTCTTAAGCCTGACTGCTTAAAACACTCTTCGTGACTCTACTTCATTATCTTCTACTCTGTGTAGAGCCTCCCGAGTCTGCATCAGGTCCCCATTATTGCACCCTCTGGGGCTTGTGACACCACTTCCATAGGCAGCGGCAACCCCAGGCACCCTTACAGCAAAAATAGCTTGCCAGAAAAACCATTGGAAAAGCAATTAACGTGGACTGCAACGTGTAGGAACAAAGGACATGGCTTTGAATAGCAAAGTTTCAAATTGCCCGCACCAGGGATGCCAGCAACAGAGACCACGGCTTCAGGATTTACTCATCAGGCTGTGCCCCTGATGCTTTATCTCAGGAGAGCAGAGCACCCCCTTTTCATCATGAGCCGGAAGCTTGTCTGGGCGGGGCCCTACAGAGACCTCCCAAAGCCAGTGATGAGAAGAAAAGGCAGCAGCAGCTCAGGAGAAAGGCAGACAGGTCATCCCACTGCCCACAGAGAAATGTTGCCTTGTCTGTAGCAGAGCCCAGAGACGCCAGAGAGAAAAAGAAACACTGGAAGCATAAGGAGACCAACTGTCTGTCCATGGGCAAGGTCATGGGGAGAAATGAGAGAGATACAGAGACACAGAGAGAACAAGCAGGGAGGAAGAGACAGAGACTGAGTAACAGAAGTGGAGAACTTACAGAAGAATGAACTCTACAATTCACAAGAGGTGTGAGGGCAGGGGGTGGTGTGCAGGTTATGAAAATACAACCAGAATGTTCTAGACCTCCTCACCAGTAACTATAAAGCCAGGTCATATTTATTTTCAGTTCCCAAACTGTGACCACCTGAGGCTTAGGTTCTAAGCCCCCACCAACCAACCTGCCGCCACATTCTGCAGGGGTCTCTGAAAGGGGCCAGAACTTGGGAACAGGCCCCTGAAGTGTATGACCTTCCACTCTGGCCTCCACCATGGGGCCTCTGAAATCCCTGCTCTGCAAGGCACAACGCCCCCCGCCCCCCAGAACAGGACCACCACCACAACTACCACTCTGGCCACCAGGGAAAGGGTCCTGCTCAGACACTTCCTTCTCAGTCCTTACTATGGCATCCACCCTTCTCCAATACCACACAGCATGCCTGAGACCAGCTACCTTTACCATGAGTTTCCCAGAGGACTAGGGGAACAGAGGGAACCTCCATAGGCCCCAGTGCAGCCAAAAGCCTCTCATCCACCTGCCTCCCATGTCATGCCCACCCACTGTCATGGTCAGGTACCTCTCATCTCCCACCACCAGAAATGTGGCATTCACCTCCAAGATCTGGGCTGTCAGAGATGGTACCTGACTACCTCCCATAATCAATATCTGCCCTGGATTACCCCTTCCCACACCGCTTCCCTTCCAGAGGACACCCCTTCCACTATGCTATTGTCTAGATGGGCTCAAACAAAAACACCTCATAAAATATGACGGCACATTTCCCAAGGACTGGCTGATTCTGTTCTTAAATAACTTCGTGTGGAGCACATTAGAAGCTCAGCTCAGGTAAGCTTAAAAGCTCAGTCCAGATTCTTCTTCTCTTTCTTTTTTTTAAACTTTATTTAAATTCAATGAATTAACATATAACGTATTACTGGTTTCAGAGTAGAGTTCAGTAATTCATCAGTCTTATATAAAACCCAGTGCTCATTACATCGTGTGCCCGCCTTAATGTCCATCACTCAGTTACTCCATCTGCCCAAACCCCTCCCCTCCAGTGAACCTCTGTTTGTTTCCTATGCTTAATAGTCTCTTCTGGTTTGTCTCCCTATCTGATTTTGTCTTGTTTTATTTTTTCCTCTCTTCCCCTATGATCCTCTGTTTTGTTTCTTAAATTCCTCATATGAGTGAGATCATATGATAATTGTCTTTCTCTGATTGACTTTTTTTGCTCAGCATAATATCCTCTAGTTCCATTCACATCGTTGCAAATGGCAAGATTTCTTCTTTGGGGGATGGCTGAGTAGTAGTTGTAGTAGTCGTAGTAGTATATACAGTATAGTATATATACTACTATATATATATATATATATATTACTAGGTGTGTGTGTGTGTGTATATATATATATATACATATCTCACATCTTCTTTATCTTTTCATCTGTCAGTGGACATCTGGGCTCCTTCCATAGTTTGGCTATTGTGGACATGGCTGCTATAAACATTGGGGTACAAGTGCCCCTTCTAATCACTATGTTTGTATCTTTGGGGTAAATACCCAGTAGTGCAATTTCTGGGTCTTAAGGTAGGTCTATTTTCAGCTTTTTTGAGGATCCTCCATACTGTTTTCCAGAGTGGCTGTACCAGCTTGCTTTCCCACCAACAGGATAAGAGAATTCCTCTTTCTCCACATCCTTCCAGTATCTGTCATTTCCTGACTTGTTGATTTTAGCCATTCCGACTGGTTATGAGGTGGTATCTCACTGTGATTTTGAGTTGTATTCCCTTTGGAGAAATGTCTGTTCATGTCTTCTGCCCATTTCTTGATTGGATTATTTGTTCTTTGGGTGTTAAGTGTGATAAGTTCTTTATAGATTTTGGATACTAGCCCTTTACCTGACGTTATTTGCAAATATCTTCTCCCATTCTGTCTGTTGTCTTTTGGTGGTGTCAAATGTTTCCTTTGTTGTGCAAAAGCTTTTTATCTTGATGAAGTCCCAGTAGTTCATTTTTGCTTTTGTTTCCCTTGCCTTTGGAGATGTGTCTAGCAAGAAGTTGCTGTGGCCAAGAAGTTGCTGCAGCCAACAGGTTGCTGCCTATGTTGATGGATTCCTGTCCCATGTTTAGGCCTTTCATCCATTTTGAGTCTATTTTTATGTATGGTATACTGAAATGGTCTAGTTTCATTCTTCTGCATGTGGCTGTCCAATTTTCCCAACACCATCTGTTGAAAAGACTATCTTTTTCCATGGGATATTCTTTCCTGCTTTGTCAAAGATTAGTTGACCATAGAGTTGAGGATCCATTTCTGGGTTCTCTATTCTGTTCCATTGATCTATGTATCTGTTTTTGTGCCAGTACCATACTATCTTGATGATTACAGCTTCGTAATACAGCTTGAAGTCTGGAATTGTGATGCCACCAGCTTTGGTTTTCTTTTTCAACATTCCTTTGGCTATTAGGGGTCTTTTCTGGTTCCATACAAATTTTAGGATTATTTGTTCCAATTCTATGAAATAAATTGATGGTATTTTGATAGGGATTGCATTGAATGTATAGATTGCTTTAGGTAGAATAAACATTTTAAAAATATTTGTTCTTCCAATCCATGAGCATGGGACTTTTTTCTATTTCTTTGTGTCTTCCTCAATTTCTTTCATGAATGTTCTATAGTTTTCTGAGTACAGATCTTTTGTGTCTTTGGTTAGATTTATTCCTAGGCAGATTATATTTTGGGGTGCAATTGTAAATGGGATTGACTCCTTAATTTCTCTTTCTTCTATCTCATTGTTAGTGTATAGAAATGCAGTTGATTTTTGTGCATTGATTTTGTATCCTGCCACTTTGCTGAATTCCTATATGAGTTCTAGCAATTTGGGGGGTGGAGTCTTTTGGGTTTTCCACATAGAGTATCATGTCATCTGCAAAGAGGGAGAGTTTGACTTCTTCTTTGCTGATTCAGATACCCTTTATTTCTTTTTCTGTTGTGTGATTGATGAGGCTAGGACTTCTAGTACTACGTTGAACAGGAGTAGAGATAGTGGACATCCCTGCTGTGTTCCTGACCTTAGGGGAAAAGCTCTGTTTTTCCCCCATTGAGAATGATATTCTCTGTGGGCTTTTCATATATGGCTTTTATGATATTGAGGTCTGTTCTCTCTATCCCTACACTGTGGATAGTTTTAATCAAGAAAGGATGCTGTACTTTGTCAAATGCTTTTTCAGTATCTGTTGAGAGGATCATATGGTTCTTGTCCTTTCTTTTATTAAGTAGGGTATCACATTGATTGATTGATTGATTGATTGATTGATTTGAGGATGTTGAACCACCCTTACTGCCAAGGAGTAAGTCCCACTTGGTTGTGGTAAATAATCCTTTGATGTACTGCTGGATCCTACTGGCTAGTATTTTGGTGAGAATTTTTGCATCCATGTTTATCAGGGATATTGGTCTATAATTCTCCTGTTAGGTGGGTCTTTGTCTGGTTTTGAGTCAAGGCCTCATAGGAAGAGTTTAGAAGTTTTCCTTCCATTTCTATTTTTTGAGACAGCTTCAGAAAAATAGGCATTAATTCTTCTCTAAATGTTTGGTAGAATTCCTCTGGGAAGCCATCCAACCCCGACTCTTGTTTGTTGGGAAGTTTTTGATGACTGCTTCAATTTCTTTGCTGGTCATGGGTCTGTTCAGATTTTTTCTATTTCTTCCTGTTTCAGTTTTGGTAGTTTCTGTGTTTCTAGGAATGCATCCATTTCTTCCAGATTGCCTAATTTGTTGGCATATAGTTGATCATAATATGTTCTTATAATTGTTTGTATTTCTCCAATGTTGGTTGTGATCTTTCCTCTTTCATTCAAGATTTTATTTACTTGGGTCCTTTCTCCCTTCTTTTGATAAGTCTGGGCCAAGGGGTTTTCAATCTTATTAATTCTTTCAAAGAACCAGCTCTTAGTTTCCTTGATCTGTTCTACTGTCCTTACTTCTCTTTCAATAAGGGTTAAAATTTGGGGGCCCAATTCCACCAAAGTTCCCCTTCACTTGGAGATGCTAGTGGATTCTCTCCTTGTAACTATCAATTGAAAGTCTGTACTCTCGTGCCTCATGAGAATCTGCATGGTCTGGCTCTGCTCTTCTCTCTAGCCTACCTCTATCTACTACTTTGTCACACTCAGTCCTCCCCATGCCCCATCTGCCATGTGTGTCCTACTCATCTTCAAAACTCAGGCATTGCTGCCTCTGGGGAATGTTCCCTGATGGAAAACATCTAACCTAGAATCTCCCTGCCATGTGCTTCCACTTCTATACCCTCCTGACTCATTGGAGGCCCTCAAAAATGTTTCTTGACTGGAAGAATGGTTGCAAAGGGCACCAGGAATAAATTCCCTTGAGGACTGCTGTGGAGACACTCATTGGTCACCAGAATCTGCCTTCTCCTTCCATAGGAATAGATTTATAGCTGGGCACTGGCTCCCAAGAAGAGACTACATTTCCTGATGCCCTTGCTTCCATGGGACTAAATTTTCACCACTGGAAAATGAACAAAAGTGACACATGTCCCTTAAAAGACCCTCCACATGCTCCTCCATGTTCTTTCTAGAACCCAGAAGAGGCCACATCCCAGCTTCAGTCAGCAGAGCTGACTAATGCCCTGGGGTAATGCCACGTTCCCAAATGCCCTGATGGGAAAAAATAGCCCATTTACTCATCACAGACTATTAAATGAGAGAGAAATAAATCTTGATATTCTTCAAGCCACTTGTATTCCTGGGTGTTTTTCTTACAATGGCTTTGCCTTGCATCATAATGAATAACAAGAGCAGGCAATTTCCTGGCATGAGTCACACCTGGTTTCAGCTCACAATAGTGACAATGCCCTCTGAGGACCAACCTCATATAATGTGGTGGTTAGGATTGGGTACTGAGACTCCTGATGAAAAATTAAGTGCCTCCCAGCATCACCTAGGCTAAGAGATAAGTATGGCCTCTCTTTTCTTGCAACAAGCCATCTACCTGCTTCATTTTGTCCTTCGCCCCTTTCCCTGCCCCTTCAAGGCACACAGCAGAGGATCCAATAAGAACCAACACACACTAACCAGCTGAGCAGTCTGAGCAAGTATTTGGCTTCTCAGGTCCCTTTTTGTCTCCTCTGTGATGAAGGACTGGACTTTACTGGTACTTCTCAACCCTGGCCACTCACTAGAATCTTCCTGAGAGCCTTTAAAAACTGAGATGAAGGGATCCCTGGGTGGCTCAGCGGTTTAGCGCCTGCCTTTGGCCCAGGGTGTGATCCTGGGGTCCCAGGATCGAGTCCCACGTCAGGCTCCCTGCATGGAGCCTGCTTCTCCCTCTGCCTGTGTCTTTGCCTCTCTCTCTCAAATAAATAAATAAATAAATAAATAAATAAATAAATAAATAAAATCTTTAAAAATAAAAACTGAGATGAAGAGTTCTGTGCCAGGCCAATTAAAACCAAAGTTCTGTGGAATAGAGAACCTCCAACTTGGAAGTCAATCCAGTTTTCAGATTGACTTCATAACACCCTAGAGCCATGTTGTTCTGGTCGCAATCCAGCCCAGCACAGCCTTCAGTGGGCTCCGTGTCTTGTTGATGACCCAGCACCTAGGACAGTAGTAGGTATCACACACAGGTGCTCGTTATTCTTTCTGAGGTTACCGTCATTTTGGATAAAATTCTATATTTCCTGTACTTGATTTCAGAATATGTGAGTAGAACTTTTCCCAAAGAGGAAGAGAAAACTAAATTCAGTTGCATTTTACTCCTATGGGGTCTCTGAACAGAAAGACCAGACGTTTTCCAATCATTCAGACCTGGGTTTAAATCTGGCTCTGCCCCTCCCCCATTGCGTGGCTTGGGCAAGTGATTTATTGGCCCCACCTCCAACCAACATGGCCACTTTGACTACAAAGTGAAGAGCATCTCCTGGAGTAGTACAAATATACAACTTGCAGCAGCCCTGGCTGAATCTGTGAGCCCAGTTTCCTTAGCTGTAAAATAGGAATAATGATAGCCACAACACAGATATGGTGCAAAACTATGAACAATGATTTAACACAGCATACAGGAATTGCTCAATAAATGTTCATTTTCTCCTACTTTTCCCCAAAAAGTTTTCTATAACCCCAAATCTATGTATCTGTGTTCCCTGAGTGATGGAGGCCCCTATTCCATAGCCATGTGAGATCCTTGCCAGGGTACCTGTAGACACATGGCAGGCCAAGATGCACATCTTGCTCACTGTGGCCACAGCAAGGCAGCCACTAACAGGAGAGCGAGTTTTGCAGTGCACAACTCCCAAGGACCCCTTCCTCCCTGTGCTCCTCATGGCGTTGACTGGTTACTACAATAGCTTTCTGCAAGATGTCAGTGAAGTATCCTGAGAAAGCGATACCCTTCCTAAATTTGAACAAACTTGCTCTATTAACCAGCAGCAGGATACCATCCCCATTCCCTGTCTCCTTGCCCCAATGTGACATCTCCCTTCATTGACCAGCCAATCAACCCACCCACATGGTACATCGTCATTATGCCTGCCTCAGAGACACACAAGCCATTCATTGTGCTCCTCTGCAACACTGGCCACACAATGAGAATGGAAAACAGAGCAGGACAAATGGAGAGATGAATCCCATCGAGTGATATCCTGAAATTTCCAACCTGTGGGAGCTCCTAGCCCCCCTGCAAAGCAGACCAAATCACTCAGTTCCCAGACCAGGGCTTCACAGCAGCCACAAGTGAGTTTCCTAATGGGATGGCCCTATGATGTGCCATGATCTTGCCCTTCTAAAGGAAACTTCCTCAGCCCCTGCTACAAAGGCATCCCCAGCCAGTTCTGCTCTATACTACATCCTCCCATGCCCAGCTGATTGCAAAGGGCCAATGAGTGGGCTGGCCAGAGATCTTTGATGTGCCCAAGCACCAAAAAAGGCAGGTGGTGGCATCAATTAGAGTTCTATCTCAGGAAACAGAACTGGGAAATGCCAAGAAAATAAGTTAGTTGTTGGTACATGCTAAGATTAAAATACCATGAGGTGGAGAGAGTGGAAAGATGCAAGGGGGACCACAATGAGCTCAGGGTAAACCACAGCTCTGAATAAGCAGAAGCTATGATGCAGAGGAAAGAAACAGGGGGACTCAGGGCAAGGTCAGCAGCAAAGAGAGAGTGAGAGAAGGGAGGCCACCATCCTGCAGACAACCAGGGCAAAAGCCAGACTCCTGCTCCAGTGTGACCTTCCAACCAGATCACAGGCTCTAAGGACATCGGCTCCCCCTGCTACCCCTCTGTCCTTTCAAATTCCTCCCCAAATTCCTGCCAATTGGTGTGGAGGAGTCTGCTCACAACAACTAAAAGAACTCAGCTAAGACACTTAGCAAGTAGAGACGGACAGAGAAAATCACGAAAGAGGCCCCTTAATAAGGAAGCTACCTGGAAGAAGTACAAGGGTTCTGGAGTTCCTGGGAATAACGCTAATTAACATATATATGTAGCCATTTGCAAATTTTGACTGGGAAAAATTATGAGAAACATGGAAATTGAAGGGGAGTTCTCTTTCACCAGTCACTACAGAATCCGTTCATTTTAGTCACAAGGGAGGGTTTTGTACTCTACAGCTCTCCCACCCATATGTTGGTAGATCTTTTAGAGCTGTAAGGAAATCCCCAAGAACAAAGGCGAGCAACGCATATTGAAATACACCTGTGGGGCCACTAGAGGGAGACGCTTCCTCATGAAACCTGTCCTGGCCAGCCACCTACCTGGGGGGATTCTTAACTGACTTCAGGATGCAAAAGAACCAGCTCCCTTTCTTCCTCTTTTGGGTGGCATCCTCTCAGGAGCCAATTGGTTTCTTTCCCTGCCTTGGTCAACAACAACAACAACAACAAAAGAATTAAAAGTGCTTCCCTACTTCAAGTCAGCTTTGGGGATCCTCCCACCCCATCCAGAAAGGACACTGGAGAAAACTGCTGCAGAGTGCTGCCTGGGGTGCCAGCTTCATAGGGAGCTGTGGGCCTGGGAAGCTGGAGAACAATGCATTCCTTCCTGAGCCAGGCTGCCCACTGTGCTATCCCCTCTATCTCCACTCACCAGCCACCAGCACAAGGCCTGTTTGGGGACCAGAGTTTCAGGAGGCCAAGAAGTTACAACACCTCTAGACCTAGTCATGAACATGTAGAAAGAGATAGAAAAAAAAAAAAAATCCAAGAGCTTCGCCTTCCAAAGGAGCCTGCAAATCCAAAATTATAAAACACATGCAGAAATCAAATGCTAAGCGTAACAGCTAAAAACATCAACAATCTGAAATAAATCAATCCACATGAAATCAGTTTTAGGAAGCAGAATAAAAGGCGTACATCAATACGTTGAGGATGGTTGAGAAACAAATGAAGACATAATGTTGGCCACTGAAAAGGGCAAATGGCCAAGTAGCATCAGCAGCCGGGGAGACTCAGAGAGAGGAGCAGGAGGACGTGTGCAGGTCCCCATGGCCCTTTTCTCCTGTGGCAGCACACAAAGGTCTAGCACAGCCAGACATCAGACTCTAGGAGAGGAAGCCTGACTCTTAGACCAAGGGCCTTTGATGTTGTTGACTAGGGAAGTATCACTCTCTTCCTGGAGCAATCAGAGGCTGGGGTGCCAGATCCTGGGCTGTATTCTCAGGGGGAGGTTGCACTAGCACTCCCCCATATGATACAGACAGAGGTGCAAGCCTGGCGCTTGCAGCTATACCACCTAGCCACCTTGTGGCAGGGACTTACGGTAGGGAAAGTGCCAGCTGCTCTCTCCTGGCAGGATGGGGGCGTGAGGGCACAGGGCTCATCCCCAGTCCTTGCTGTTGTCAGCACTGACTGGCATATGCACTGGGCCAGTTCCTGTGGATCCCTGCAGGAAGCCCGCCTGGAGGGATCAGACCTAGACACACCCACCTTTATCTCTCCATATCTATTTCAAACAAAAATAAAAACAAACCACCAAAAAAAAAAAAAAAATGAAACCCAAACAGCCAGATATGAAGAACAATTTTTAATCATGGAAGTGAAAAACTTAACAATTACACTTAAAACTCAACAGTCCCTAAGAAACTGGGCACAGTTAGAGATGGAATGAGTGATTGAAAGAAGGCACTGTAGAACTCACCCAGAATGTAGCCAGAGCACAAAGAGATGGAAAATAGGAAAAATTAGTTAAGATGGTAGATGGACTTATAGACTTTAATAAACATGCAGTAGGAGCTTCAGAAGAGAATGAAGAAAATGGCGAGGAGGTGTTACCTTGTTCTTCTCTTTCTCTCACACCCCACATCCAATCCATCAGAGATTCCATTTTTTCGACCTTCAAATAATACTCTGAACCTGACACTTCTGCCTTCCCTGTCCCTACCACCACCATCCAAGCTGCCACTGCCTCTCGCCTTCTAACTGATCACTAGCTCCTTTGCAGCTTAGCCTCCATGCAAGAGCCAGTGTGATCATCCATAAAACATGAATCCGGTCATGCTGTTCCCTGCTCACCGTCCTCCTGTGGCTGCCAATCACTTTAGAGCAAAGTCCAAAGCACTATGTTCTACAAGCTCCTTCACGATCTGGCTGCAGCAAATGAGCCAATGCTGCTTCTCCTCCCCGCCTCCTCAATCAGTCTGTTCCATGCACTGACCTCTCTGCTGTTCTTCCAACACTGGGGACACTCTACCCCAGGGCATTTGCACTCACTTTTCCCTCTTCCTAGGGGAAGCATCCCCCAGATGATTGCATGGTTCTTTTACTATCCTCATTCATTCAGCTCTCTGCTCAAATGTCCCTCATCAGAGAACTTCCCTATCCTTCTCTCTAAACACCCCACTCTGCCCCCATAACTGGCATTATGGATTCATGGAGATAGAATGGCCTCTTCAGTAAAACATATTGGTATAATTGGTTATCCATATGCATAAAAATTGGATTTTTATCTTCAACAATCACAAAAATTAATCCATAGTAAATTCAAGACCTAAATGTGACATGTAAAACTTTCAAACATTAAAAGAAAATATTGGGGGATATCTTTTTAAAATCTCATAAAAGGAGAGGATTTCTTCAAAAATATTAAAAAAAAAAAAAAAAAAAAAAAAAAAACACTGCCCGTGGGTGCCTGAATGGGTCAGTCGGTTAGGTGGTTTCTTAATCTCAGCTCAAGTCTTGATCTCAGTGTTGTGAGTTCAAGCCCCATGTTGGGCTCCTTGCTGGACCTGAAGCCTGCTTAAAAACAAAACACTGCCCACAAAAGATTATAAATGTGACTATTTTAAAATTAAAAATACGTGTTCAGGGATCCATGGGTGGCTCAGCGGTTTAGTGCCTGCCTTTGGCCCAGGGTGTGATCCTGGGGTCCCAGGATCGAGTCCCATATCAGGCTCCCCACATGGGGCCTGCTTCTCCCTCTGCCTGTGTCTCTGCCTCTCTCTCTCTCTCTCTCTGTCTCTCATGAATAAATAAATAAAATCTTTAAAAAAGAATATATGTTCAGCAAAACACACCAGAAAGAAAGATAAAAGATATGCCATATTTTGAAGATATAACACATACAACCAACAAATGTTCAGTATCCAGCATTATTAAAAAAAAACAAAACAAAACTCCAACAAATCTACAAGAAAATGACAACCAAAGAGGGAAATGAGCAGAGGATATGGAAAATAAATAATAAATCCAATTCATAAATTGGAAAGCCAAAATGGCCACACTACGAATGTGAGAAAGAACACATTAAAAGGTTATATTCGGGCAGCCCCAGTGGCACAGCGGTTTAGTGCCGCCTGCCCCCTGGGGCGTGATCCTGGAGACCCGGAATAGAGTCCCACGTCGGGCTCCCTGCATGGAGCCTGCTTCTCCCTCTGCCTGTGTCTCTGCCTCTCTCTCTGTCTCTCATGAATAAATTAATAAAATCTTTTAAAATAAATAAATAAATAATAAATAAAAGCTTATATTCACCAACATAAAGGAAATATACCTGAAACAATGAGATACTGATTCACATCAGATTTGCAAAAACCAAATCTTGATAATTTGAATAGTTGACTCTTGAAAAACGTGGGGGGTGGGAATAGGGATTCCAAACCCCTGTGCAGTCAAAAATCCACATATAACTTTTGACTCCTTAAAAACTTAACTACTAATAGCCTACTGTTGACCAGAAGTCTTACCAATAACACAAAGTTGATTAACACACATTTTTTATGTTATATATAGCATATACTGTATCTCACAAAAGAAGTAAGCAGAAGAAAAGAAAATATTATTAAGAAAGTCATGAGGAAGAGAGAATACATTTACAAAACTGGGTTTATTGGGAAAAAAAACAAAAACAACCCACTCGTGAGGAGAGCCACACAGTAGAAAGCCATGTTGTCCAAGGGTCCACCGTACAGCACCACCAGCCCTGAAGAGTGAAAAGGATGTGCTCGGAACATGCTCTGGCCCGCTGCCCTGGCCCTAGGCCCCTCTGCCCCTGGGCTTTGCAGTCTGGTAGCCTGTGTATGGAAGTCAAGTCCTTCCTCATGTCCACACCAGCCTTTGTTTCCCCTTGTCTCCACCACCATCCTTCCTTCTTCCAAGAGGGCTGAACCTTTCCCCATCCCCTGGGCATTCCCCACTGCGCTCTCATGTCTGAAATTCTCTTCCTCTTGCCCACATGTCCAAATCTTACACTGCCCTCAAGGTCCAAACTGGCCTCCCACTGACCCCTCACTAGAAATGCCTTCCTCTTTGAAAGCCTCAGAGCCCGGCATCTCTTCTTTGCTTATGGTGAAGCAAAGGATTAACTCCTTGAGGATAGGTCTGATTCATCCTCAGGTTTTCTCCTACCCACCCGCTATCCACTCTTCGGACGGAGGGCACTCAGGCTCATCAATCCTGACTGGGTGACGTGGGTTGCATCAGTGAGACTTAACGACTAATCAATAAAGGGTTAGAAGGAGGAGGTGTAGAGAATGTCATCCTGGATTCTGGGCCTGCCATTTCCTAAGGCATAATAACAGGAGGAGAAACGGGTTTGGGAGGGAAGACAGTAATTCCATTTTAGGCACCAGGCACTGGATGTGCCTGCAGGACATCCACGTGAGGATGAATAGATAGATGTCGAACCCAGGAGAGACATGTAGGCTGGAAACAATGTGGAGGATTTCCAGAGGCATCACTGTCTCCATTTAATGAAGAATAAAATCTGGAGAAGGGGCTTGTTCAGACTTGTCTGGTAGAAATAAAGTGGACTGCAGTAGTGGATGCTGTCTGGCTCCATCCTGCCTGGGGAGAGGTTAAGGAGGCAGAAGTCTTTCCAGGGAGATTCAGGAAGGGATTCCGAGGATTCAGGATTCCACTGGGGACACCGATGGTCTGCAGGATAACCAGGCCTTAAGCAGCACCTCTCTTGAGCCTTGTGTCCTCAAAGACAGACTAGTGTAGTTCTAAAAGCCCTGGCTCAGGAAATGTGAAATCCGCTATGAATCTGTGTATTACCTCGCATGACTCCCTTTCCCTCTCTGCATTTCCTCTACTGTAAAATGCGGTTAAACAAATGATCCCAGGTCTCTTGTAATTCTAACACAGATGGGATCAGTAATTCATCTCTTTAATTCTTTAATTTTTTAAAAAATACAAGCCCAGGACCATTTCTAAGTGCTTCGCTTCTAATTAGCATATTAATATAATTCCTATAGTGTTCATTGTAGAAAATTTGGCAAAAGGGCAAAGTCTAAAGAAGAAAAGAAAAATCACACTATTGCCAGTTAGAGACAATACTGCTAACTTTTCTATGTAAGAAAAGTACTGGCCGTTCTTTTACTGTGCAAATATACATTTTATTTATTTATTTCAACAAAAATTGGGTGATACTATCCACTACTAACTGAGCATCTGGCTGATACACAGGCTCAGAAACAAGTGCTCCCCATACACATCACCCATCCTTACAGGGCAGACTGCAATGTCCCCATTTTACAGAAAAGAAGGCTGAACACACAAAGGTCAAGTGAGCTGCCTGGGGTCATATAGCTAGGAAAAAAAAAAAAACAGAATTCCAGAAATCCTACCAAACTAGCTCTCTGAGCTGGGTTTTGTGTGTGTGTGATTCTTCCTCCCCCCCCACACACCTTAACTCTGTTTTAACATTCTCTCATCTCATTTTTCAAATGCTTTTGTGCCATGTTATTATAAGTTGCTTCGAGGCACTAATAGCACAGTCCCTCACTGGTGAGCCCATCAGAAGTTCTCAGTGTTCACTCTCACAAAAAAATGCTATGATTATCTTCTTTCCACTCAGTGGTAATTATCTCCTTAGGGTAAATTTGTAGAGACTGAACATCTAGATGGAAGAATATCTGCCTTCTTAAAGCTATTGACAAATAGTATCAGGTTGCGTTTCCACACACACACACCAAAACTGAACAATTGTTCTCCCTGCAATAATTTATAAAAGTGTCGTCTACCTGAGACCTCATTAATGTGGAAAATTATCTTACTTTTGTTAATCTCTGCCGATGTAATAAATGAAATTTCTTATCGGTGAAGTTGAACTTCTAATGTCATTGACTATTTCGTGATTCATTTTAATAAGCATTTATTATATAAACCCTTGAAAGAAAAAAAATAAACCCTTGGGAGATGGGAGAGAAGTGGAGGAATGGTAAGAAAGGCAGAGAAAATTAATTGTAGTCATTTAACAAAAACCATGTACCTAACATATGCAGAGCATGTTGCAAACCCTGCAGGCATAAAAATTAATAAGAGCGAGCAGATATTGAGTACCAAGGCATACAGTGAGTCGTGGGAAACACAAAAGAAGGTATAGTATTTATCCTCCAAGAACCTGCAAGCTAGCTGGGAAGGGAGACAACCAACATACAAGGTGTTTGGGCTATTAAGCCTATTAAGCTATTAGCCTCCCTCCCCTGTTATTTCATGGGGCTGCTTTCCCACATCCAGTGTGGCTTTTTGGGTCAGTCTTGAACTATTGTTACTTGTTCACAAGACTTATATCCTGGGTCACCTGAGAGCCCTGGAGGGCAGGTATGGTGGATTACTCATAGGCCTGTCATGTCACATCAATGAAGGATTTCATAATTCCTTCACAATTATTCAGTGTTATAAAACAGCCACAGGCTGCCGAGCTCTCTGCCCACTACCCACCCCTGCCCCCAAGTTGGTCCAACACACACCTGAGCGTATCATAAATACAGGCAGGCACTCATGTACAAGGTTATAGGACTAGATGTTAAAGTTACATGAACTGTACCAACATGTTGGTTTGAGTAACTAAACAACCACACCACCTTCAACTGTCGGAATTCTAGGATTCTCACCTGCCAGATTCATCAACGTGGCCCCACCTGTAGGGAGGTTCAAGGGTTTGGGGTCTGTTTGTTTTCTACTTTCTCATACCTTACTGATGCTCACATCCCCTTCCTGCCCTTCTGGGACCCTGCAAACCTCATGATCATCTCCCAGCACACCTGAGCGTCTGGCTTGAGAACCTGCCCCCCCACCGACAAGAGTCCACACAAGACTCAATTCCCCTACCACTAACTACCCTTCTGCTAGGCCCTCTGGGCCCTTCTTCCCTTTGATCTGCTCACTGCAGATCCACACTCAGCCCTTGCTTGGTCTGTCTCCCTTCTCTTTTCTTCTAAGGCACATCGCACAACGCCAATACTACAGACATATCCCCAAGGTTCCCCTTGACCGTACACTCATGTGTCTTCTCTGTGTTGCCCAAAGTATCTAAGGCCAGCTCAGCTAAATGAACATTTACTTCCCTGAACAAACTCAGATTCTGATTCCAGTTTCAAGACTGTTTTGGATTAGTGAGGGCCAGAGGGCTGGAGAGGGGTGGCCCCCACCGTAGGACTGGGACCAGCCTGAAGGGTAAAGAAGAGTCAGGTGCCAAGGTGGCCAGGGCTCTTCATCCCCTTACACCTTTCCTTCCTTGTCCCCTCCACCCACTCCTAAAACAACATGGATAAAAGGTGTAGAATGTTAATAAAGTAAAATGCACTTGAAGGATGTGAGGAGTGGCCATTGGCACCACCTTCTCTCTGCCACCTTCTCTCTTCTCACCACCATCCCAGCCTCAGACATACCACAACTCCCTGAGGGAGGCCGGCGGACAGGTAAGAGTTAGAGGCCAGTGGAAGAGGAAAGGAGGAGACCAGAGCAAGAAGGGGGCCTGGGGTTTCCCAGAAGTGTGAGTGAGAGGTACTAGGAGGAAAAATTGAAGCCATATTTGCTCCTTGCCCCAGCATATTGGCATGTACATCAGCCAGTAACAAAACTCTGTGTGCCCACACACCCTCCCAGAGGTCACCAAGGGGTCCAAGCATGTGTGACACTCATTGACCAGACAGGCCCTGTGTGTGGTGCTGTATCTCTGAGACGTCACTGCGTGCCACCAGGCCCTCAGCATGCAAGACCACCAAGACTCCCAGATGGGAGTTTTCAAACTGGAGATGCTTCAGAATAACCTTGGAGCTGAGTAAAATTGCAGGAACATGCATTTTTATAAGCATCCTGTGACAGTGACGCAGATGCCAAAGACCACAGTGGTATATCCAGACGGGATCCTTGGGGAGCTCCAGCCTCGCCCCAGGAGGCTAGTGGCTTCCATCTGGACCCTTGAAATCACCATCTATTAATGCCTCAGAGGCAGTCAATCCACTCTTGGCATTGAAAGCCCCTCCAGTCATCCCTCCTCCTCACAACACCTCAGTGCTCCTCCACCTTCCCTCGCCCTGTCTCTCTGCTTCCCTCTCTCAGAATATTTCCTCTGTGCCACTCAAAGCCCCCAAAGCCTACTAAGCTCCCTTACACCTTCAGTCCTTTCCCTATAACCTTACCCTATGACACCAATTCCCAAGTCCACCACTAGCCTCCTTGGCACCTTGGGTAAATTAGAGACAGGTGGCCCCTCTGGGGGTGGGGGTCACATTGGTTAAAAGTGCTCCCTCTCCCCCCAGGACCTAAAGTATGGTGAAAGCTCAGATTTGAGCCCCACCACTCCCCAAACAGAGCACAAACTACACCAACTCCAGCCTGACTACTTCCTTATAACCTTCCATGGAGATTGTTCAATATCCCACTCCCCACTGGCACCAGATCAAGGGAGTGCTGTCCTCTATACTCCCCAGTGCCATTTCAAAATCTTTACTCTTCCCCTTCCAATTGAAGTCTCTGCTATTGAGACACAGCCCCATGGCTCTAACGGCCTCCAACCCCATCACTGAAGGCTAATAGCTTCCCTCTGTCCCTTACATCTACCACCTGGCTAAGTAATTTGGATGTCCATAACTCATTCCATGCTGCAGTCTCACAGCTCACAAACCTCCTCATCTCCATTCCCCCTGGGTTCCCCACATCCAGTTGTCAGAACTGCCCCTTATAAGAAATCTCAAAGTCTAATAGTCCAGCCCCAAACAGCATTCCATTTACTGTGTGGCTCTTTCCTGTTCTCACTCCTACTCCATTTGCTCCTCAGCATCACAGGCATCCCTGGTCCCCTGAGTCCTTCATTTGCTGCCTGTCCAGCCCAGACCTCACAGCTGACCACCTGAACCATACCCTCACAAGCACCTACCTTCAATCTCATTTTTCTGGAAAAATCCAACCCTAACAAATCCTGTAATCAACCTTCTGCCCAGGCCAAGTGCTGTTGAGGAAAAGCACACAATTCTACCATAGCACCATGGTCTCCACACTCAATTGGGTTCAGAGTGCTGCAAATTGAGAATCCTTAGACTTGTGCTTTGCCCGCCATCTCCCCACTTTCCTTAGGAACTGTTCCAATTGCTAGATCCCTCTTCAAGTCCCTCCACCCAACCCCAAAGCCCCCTCAGTCTTGGTGGACAACACCTCTTCTTACCTTGATGAGAAAACTGAAGCCATAAAATGGGAACTGCTTTACCTTCCTGTCCCTACTACATCCTCATCAGTCTCCACACTCCTCCTTTTCCTTGTCTCCAGTCTCCCAGGATGAGGGTTATTCCTCCTGCCCCAGGCCAGTCCCTCCATCTGTGTTCCCCAGCCTTGGCACCTGTCTCCCTCAGCTTTCACCCTTACCTTCCAACACCTCCTTCTCTACTGTTTCCTACCTCTTAGCCTATAAATACACTCTAGTTTTGCAACGTTTAAAAATAAACAGAAACCTTCCTTCCCCTGGGTCTTTCCAACCCAATCTTATCTCCCTCCTTTTTTCTCTACTGAAACCTCTACTTGCTCTTGTCACTGCCTCTCCTCCTCTCCCCAACTCATTCCATTGCAGCTTCTGATCCCCTACTTACCACATTCCAGCAAAAAAACAATTCCTTCCTATTGCCAAAATCCAGTGGACAATTTCTAGACTTTTCTTACTGCTTCATTTGACCCTAGTGCTTAATCTTTCTTGAAACCGTCTACTCCTTTGTGACTGTCATGCCTCTCTCTCTCTCTCTCTCTCTGTCAGCATGGGTCTCCACCTTGGAGTCCTCTTCCAACCACCACTTAAGCATTGGGATTCCCTGCCAATCAGTCCTTAAACTACTGCTTTTTGCATTGCACACAATGCTCCTGGACAAAAGCTTCCATCATTGGTGTTTTGGCTATCATCAGATAGTGAGTCTCTATCATAGTCTGGCTTTTCTTCCCAAACATCAGGTTTGTATATACAACTCTATGCTAGACGTCTTCATTGGGATACACCACAGGCATCTCAAATGAGACCTAAACTCACCATCTCCACCCTCGCCCCAAAACTGCTCCTCCAGTGATCCCCATGTTAGTCAACGGGATCATCATCCTCCCGTCCAGTAAAGCCAGACACCTGGAGTCATCCTAACTCCACCCTCTCCCCAGCAAACTATCTCTAAATCTGCCCTTTTCATTGCCTTAATATTTAAATTCTGTCCCCTCCCTTCTATATCCTACACCTCATGACTACTTTGTGATAGCTCATCATCACTCACCTGGACTATTACAACAGCCTCCTGATTGGATTGATTCCAGATTTTTCAATCCCACATGCACTCCCCACACAGTCACTAAAGTGACTGATCTAAACTCAGATCTGGCCACGTCACTCTCCTGCTTCAAAACCCTATTGCCTGTAGGATAGAGTCTTAAATTCTTGACATGACCTACAAGGCTTTGGTGACTTGACTCCTTCCTAGTCACTCCCCAGCATCAGCTGTGTCACCCCTTGTCCTGAGCACTACGTTTCCATAATTCGCTGCTCCCTCCATGCTGTTTCTTACCTCCACATTCCTCTCATCCAGAAACTCCCACCCCAACCACCCCTCATCCTTCAAAATGTCTCGTCCTCCATTTACTCCAAAAAGCACTCCTGTCTTTCCTTTGTACTCCAATGCATACCTAAGCCTACCTCTGTCTTAGCATTTGCTCACTGTCTTGAAACTATCTGCTTATAGGCCTACCCCCCAACACTAAACCAAATTCAAAAACAGGGATCAAGTACTGGGTACTAGGCTTTGTGCCCCCTCCCCCAGGCCCCAGTGCTGAGCACATTGCCTGATACCTAGTAAGCACTCAGAAAATAATCATTGAATTGATTGCCACAGTAGGGCAACAAGGCAGGTATTACAAATGAAGAAACTCAGACTCAGAAAGTTATATACTAGTAGATGGGAGAGTAGTGATTTTAAATCAATTCTAAGGCCTATGCTCTTTGAAACACAATCTGGATAACACAAGCTAAGCATAGAAACAAATGAGAATGACATGTAAGGGGCACCTGGCTGGTTCAGTCGGTGAAGCGTCTGCCTTTGGCTCATGTCATGATCTCAGGGTCCTGGGATCAAGCCCCATGTTAGGCTCTCTGCTCAGCAGGAAGTCTGCTTCTCCTTCTCTCTGCACTACCCTTGCTTGTGCCCTCTCTCTCCCTCTCTCTCTTTCTCTATCAAATAAATAAATAAAATCTTTAAAAAATGAGAATGGTATGTCAGTTCATCACCTAAGGGTGACAGAGTACATGAGCAATCTAAGGAAATAATGGTGGGCAAGATTTTGGGAGGCAGAAGATTATGGACTTAAAGTCCTAGCATCGCTGGCTGTATGTGGAGTCCTGATATTATAAACTGCTGGCAGTGCCAGGCCTGAGCAGCCCACTAGCTAATTCTACATGCTGCACCTGAGGCAGCTGATGTTCCCACAAATACTCACAACTGTGCTTTGCAACCATTTTCTCAGTCCTCTCTTAGAAACAAGCCCCTCTCTTGGAAACAAGCCTCCAGGAAGTTCCTAGTATACAAGACATGGACTATCCAAAGGATATGAGAAGACAAATCAATATGGATCTGTGTGAAATAGAGCTGCCATGTCCCTCAGCCTCTCCTGGGAGGTCCCTAGTCTCACCCACCTACTGTCCAGCGGCCTTCCCCTACAACTTGAAACACAGAAGGCAGTCAACAAAAGCTGCCAAGAGAGCCACAAGACAAGCCAAGGGAAGCTCAAGCCCAGAACCCACAGAATCACTGCACAACAAAAGAGGAGATTGTTAGATCCAGCTAATGGTACCACACCTGCACACATCATACATGGCGATCCCTACACACCTTCCTCTGGAACTCCTCACCTAGAAGATGATTGCCCCAGACAAGGAAGGCACAAGGACACAGGGTTGCAATGATATCAGCAAAACAAAACTAAAAATACCATCCTGTGTTGACAAAACACAGGAAAAGGCAGCAAGGGTATAGGTAACAAAGGATAAAGGTAGGGTGCCCTTCTCTGGTAAACTCCATGTCAAACAAAGATGAAGAGCCAGAATGACCTCATTAGTAGAGAATCTGGCAGGTGTCCAAGGCAAGAACTCCCCCACCCTCTGTCTTCACCTTAATCTCTGGGGGCCAAGCCAACCTCCCCGCGCCCCTAAAGGGTTCTAGGACTAGGAGAGCTTATTTCCTGCCTGGGGAAGGAAGCTAGAGCAGCTGCAGCTCTAAATCATAGTTTTTATTCACAAATAGAGACATTAATACATCTGCTCCATACTCTGCTGCTCCTCTACAGATAAAGGCCTTCAGTTTATAAAGTTTCACAAGAAAAAAGAATTTGTTATCTTCCTTTCTTGCTTCCCCTTAGCCAACCAAGCCCAGCTCCATCTCAGCTCAGCTGCAATGGACAGCTCATTACCAGCTGGACAGGCTGTGTCCTGGAGCCAGAGTGAAGCTCTTGCAGCCCTGACTCACCTATCATTGCTCAAGGAGGCGGTGAAGCCTGGGATCCTTGGAATTCCCCTTTGGAGGAGGTGTGAACAGCTCCCAGGCACCACCTCAGTGGAATCTCTCTAATAAATAAGAAGTAAAATAAGAATTTAATGAGCGCTTTCTCTATGCCAAACACTGCACTTTACATGTACCATCTCATTAAAAAGCTTCCAACAACCTTATAATAAGTACTACCATTATCCCCATTTTATAAACCAGAGAATAGAGAAGTTCAATATATTGGTTTGAGATCATTTGGATAACCAACAGAGAAGCAGATACACAACACAGATCCTTCTTCTTGACTTCAGAGATCCTGCTCTTACCTGCCCACACAGAAGGGGCATCTTCCCTCCTTCTCATTGTATGGACTATGATTTTTCCCTTTACAAAAAAAAAATTTTTTTTATTTTTTTTTAAGTAGACTCCATGCCCAGAGTGGGCATGAACCCACGAGATCAAGACCTCAGCTGAGATCAAGAGGTGAATGCCCAACTGACTGAGCCACCCAGGAGCCCCTGATTTTTCCCTTTTGATAGAAGTTCAAATTCTCAGAACTCTCTTGATTTCCCATTGGTGTAGAAGCTTTCTGAGGTTAGAAATCATTTTTAAGGTTCCTTTGGAAGTGATTCCAGGAACACCATGGATGTTTAATAAATAGCATCTATTTGTTATTATTAAAACCATTAATATTCTACATACCAGATAATTCCTTTCCTCTAGAGCAGGGTTTCACGACCTCACCACTACTGGCATCTGGGGCTGAATAATTCTTTATCGTGGTGGCTGTCTTGTGCATCACAGGTATTTTGCAGCACCCCTAGCTTCTACTCACTAGATGTAAGTAGCAATCCCACCACCATCAGCTGTGACAAGCAAAAATGCCTCCAGACATGACCAAATGCCCCTAGATGGCAAAATCACCCCCCAGGTGGCAACTATTGTTCTGGAGTAAGCAAATAAAAATGATAGTACTTATTCCCTCAAAGTAAAACAGCTGGAAAGCATAGTTCTACCTACAATAAAAGAGCACCCTTATTACTCATAGTTAATAAATATGAGAGTTCCTGAGAATTTCTTATAAAATAAAAGCACCAGAGCATCAATTTCAGAAGATCAAGGCAATGTTCCTATTACGCCTGAACCAAATCACTTTTTGCTTATAGAATCTTTCATAGTGAGATGTCATAGGCTGGCGGGAACCCACACACAGCCAAAACAAAGGCCTGGGTTCAAATCCCTGCTCATAGTCCCAAATCATTTTTTGTAACAAGATAGTGTAGACATAAATATTTTTATATCTCAGCTCCTTTACTTACTAGCTTCTGGTCAATTCACTTAATATTGCCAAATCTTAGTTTCTATAAAATGGAGGTGAAGTTTCCTTGCTCAGGATTGTCGTGAGAATTCAATACAACAGTTAGAAAGAAACTATCTCACGAAGTTAAGTCTCAAGAGAGCTCAAAAATAGTCACTTCTGGGGCACCTGGCTGGCTCTGTCAGTTAAGCATCCAACTCTTGGTTTCAGCTTGGGATGATCTCAGTATCCTGGGATTGAGGCTCAGTAGGGAGTCTTGAGTGTCTTCCTCTCTCCCTTCCTCCTGCTTGCACACATGTGCACACGCTGTCTCCTGCTCAAAATAAATAAATAAATCTTTTTTTTTTTAATTACTTCTTACCAGGCCCTGATATCTGATTTATTTTTGTTTTCTCCACCATCCAGCAGAGCACTTCTCAATCCTACAGAACTTTCAAAATGCAGATATCTGACCCTACTGTACACCAGCTGGATCAAAATCTCTGGCTTGGAGAATATATATTGTGCATACCCAAAAATGTATTCATAAAAAAGTTAACATATTACCTTTTATATAATTTTATTGGTGCCAAAAAATAAAACAGTAATATTTGTATCAGTTCTTAAAATATGATATTGGTTATTAATAATCAACACATTATAAATAATTTAAATAAATAAGTATATCTCCCAATGGCATCTAGTGTATTCTTAGGATCCACAAGTTCCATTAGAATTTTTAGATTTTATGTTTGAATTTCAAGACTTTTTTTTTTTAAGATTTATTTATTTATTAATGAGAGACACACACAGAGAGAGGCAGACACAGGCAGAGGGAGAAGCAGACTCCCTACAGGAGCCCAATGAGGGCCTCAATCCCAGATCTCAGGATCACAGAATCACACCCTGAGCCCAAGGCAGATGCTCAACCACTGAGCCACCCAGGTGTCCTGTTTTGTTTGAATTTCAATGATCACTTAAAAATAGCCTTTACACATCTACTTTTCAGGGGAATGTCCTAGGATTGTTCATATATAGAAAAAAAGCAAAAGTATTGTTACTCTAATTGGAAATGTGAGTAAAAAACGGCTTCTCTTTAGAATCAATGGGGGGTTTTGTTTGTTTCTGTGGGTTTGGTGGTTGGGTTTGTTTTTTGGTTTTTTGTTTTTGTCTTGCTTCCTGGTGTGTTTTGCCTTCAAAGGTAATCGATCTTGGAGGAGAAGCAGAAAATTCTGTCTGGCTTTTTAAAAATCAGAATTGCTTTGATGCTTTTGGCAACAATAGATTTCCTTGACTATTTGGAGCCATTAGGAAGACTATCTAGGTCCTAACCGTCAACTGAGGAGACTTTTGGCTCCTCTGTCTACTATTGATTGTTTTCTTGAATTCTCAAGACCTATACCCAGCTATTATTAAAAAGTTTCCTGTTTTCTCCCTCTGATTGCATTAACTTGCACACTGTTAACAATATGTGGCATTTAGAATGCCTTCCTAATTCTTTTTGAGCAGCCATTGCCTATATTTTCTGAGCTTCTCCCTGGTTTCCTTGCATGAGTTCATCTGACAAGGAAATGCAGCTATTTTGTTTGTCCTCTCTCCAAACTGGACCATTTATGTCAGTGTTCTAATTCATCCCTGATGGTCTCTGAGATACATAGACTATTCCACAAGACTATTGAGTCCACAAGACTCAATAGTTACTCTTAAGAAATTTTTATATAGAATTGGTCCCTGTTAGGAAGAGACTCTCAGTGTCACTTTTGTTATCTTGAAAGCTGGTCCCTTCCCTGAGGCTCTTAATTTTTTGAAAACTTGATGCTGTTTCAACTGAAAAATTGGCAAGAATACTAAAAAAATAAATAAATAAATAAAACAAGTTGAGGGGAGCTGTTTAAGAAATTGAAAAGTAATTACAAACAACATTGGATAATTGTGACTTTCAGTTGTTCTGTATCAGTTAAATTTTTGTGCTCTTTTCCCTGTGTACATGGTAGTTCTATTTTTATACAATAAAACTTTTATTTAAAAAAAGTTTAGGGCAGCCTGAGTGGCTCAGTGCTTTAGTGCCTGCCTTTGGCCCAGGGTATGATCCTGGAGACCCTGGATCGAGTCCCACGTTGGGGTCCCTGCATGAGCCTGCTTCTCTCTCTGCCTGTGTCTCTCATAAATAAATAAACAAAATATTTTTTAAAAATAAAAATAAAAAACTAAAAAAAGTTTAAAAAATAGCCTTTACATGTTATTTTTTAAAAAATCTTTGAAGTGATAATTCTCAACTGAAAGACATATTCTTTAGTAAGCTGGAATTTCTCAAAGTCTCAGGAAACAGGGCTACAAAGAACTCTGAAATTAATGTATCAACAAATTACATAAGTGACAAAATTATATTTGTATACAAGGCTAGAAATAGAGCCTATTTGTTATCAGGAGGTTCATTTGTTTGGTTTTTAGAAAAGATAAGACACCATAGTATACAGTAGTGATATTTAAATGCTAGTGCATTCTATCAAATCAATACCAAAAGGAAAAAAAAATCACTGTTCATGATTAATGGCAGAAGTCAATAGCATCTAAGGGAATTAAATGAATTAAAAGATGTTTCTATGACTCAAATAATGAAACAATTATTTTCTTTTTAAAGATTTTATTTATTTATTTGACACAGAGAGAGAGAGAGAGCACAAGCAGGGGAAGCAGCAGGCAGAGGGAGAGGGAGAAGCGGGCCCCCATGGAGTGGGGAGCCTGATGTGGGGCTCCATCCCAGGACCCCGAGACCCCAGGACCACAGGACCATGACACGAGGCAAAGGCAGAGGCATTTCTGTAAGTTACCTTAAATCCTACATGAACAAAGTAGGATAATAGAAAATCAATATTCTTTTAAAGAACTGGATGTAAGGGGATTCCCATAAGTAGTGACTTTGCCCCTGGAGAGCTGCCTCTGCTGCATCCTGTCAGTTCACCCACCACACTGGTCCATTGCCCCTTCTGGGAGTTCAGCTCATGTCCCACTGATTAAAGTGTCCCGTATGTTTTCACAATTAAACTGTCCAGTTAAACAGTCAGGAAAATGCATTTGAATTTCTTGGTAAAATGCCAGAGCCTCCAAAGATGTGCCAAAGTGTAGCTAAGAGGAACTAAGGAAAGCCATTTGTCTCCAGGGATTTCTGACCAGGGCACCTGGCAGGATACTTCCTCTCAGGAAGAGAGCTCTTGTCTCTCCAGGGAGGAACTCCCACTAGCTGGGCAGTGAAGGGGCTGTCCAAACACACCTCCTCCCTCTGCTGGGGATCCCTGTTCCACTTCCTCTTCTGTTTGGGGATTGGGAAGCACTGATCCCTGACTTCTCTTGTCTCATTTCACTTCCTCACCCACCAACCCACTCTATGACCAGATGCTGAGGATCCTCGACACTTCTTTTTCTGCCTAAAAATGAATGTAACTGATTTTGGATTTTTGGAGTGACTACAAATGCTAATGTTAGAAGGAGGAGTTTAAAAGGTTCAACTCCCTTATGACTACTCAGTAATATACAGAATTGCTGAATTGTTATATTGTACACCTGAAATTAATATAACACTGTCCATTAATTACACTTCAATACAAGAAAGAAAAAAGAAAATACCTCCTGGCAACATTTAAAAGTTAATGATGGGGCACCTGGGTGGCTCACTGGTTAAGCATCCAACTCTTGATTTCATGATCTCAAGGGGTTGAGGGATCAAGCCCTACATCAGGCTCTGTGCTCAGCATGGAGTCTGCTTGTCCCTCTCCCTCTGCTCCTCCCCAACCTTTAAATAAATAAATAAATAAATAAATAAATAAATAAATATTAATGGTAAACAACACAATCATCAGGAGAAACAACATGGAGGTTTGTCAGTAAATAAATAAATGTATGCTAATGGTAAACTGACACAGCCATTAGGAGACAATGTGGAGGTTTGTCAAAAACACTAAAAATATGGCTATCAAATGATCCAGCAATCCCACTTCTGAGTATACATCCAAAGGAAATAAAATCACTTTCCTTGAGATATCTGAACTCCCATGTTCATTATTCAGAGTCACCAAGATAGGGAAACAGCAAAATGGATAAAGAAATGGATAAATAGGTAAAGAAATGGTGATATATACACATACATATGAATATATGGATTTCATGTGTATATATATACACATATACTCATACATAGACAAACACTGAAATATTATTCAGCCCTTAAAAAGGATGGAAATGGGATCCCTGGGTGGCGCAGCGGTTTGGCGCCTGCCTTTGGCCCAGGGCGTGATCCTGGAGACCCGGGATCGAATCCCACATCGGGCTCCCGGTGCATGGAGCCTGCTTCTCCGTCTGCCTGTGTCTCTGCCTCTCTCTTTCTCTCTGTGTGACTATCATAAATAAAATAAAAAAATAAAATAAAATAAAATCTATCCATTAAAAAAAATAATAATAAAAAAAATAAAAAAATAAAAAGGATGGAAATCCTGCCATTTGTGACATGAATAAAATTAGAGGACATTATGCTAAATGAAATAAGCCACCCACAGAAAAATAAAGACTTCATGATCTCACTTATATGTGGAATCTAAATATAAAAATAAGAGTTGAATTAATAGTAGCAGACAGGGCAGCCCCAGTGGCTCAGCAGTTTAGCACCACCTTCAGTCCAGGGTGTGATCCTGAAGACCCGGGATTGAGTCCCATGTCGGGCTCCCTACATGGAGCCTGCTTCTCCCTCTGCCTGTGTCTCTGCCTCTCTCTTTCTCTCTGTGTCTCTCATGAATAAATAAAATCTTTATTTTTTCAAATAAAATCTTAAAAAAAATAGTAGCAGACATTAGAATGATGTTTCCCAGGGTCTCAGAGGTAGAAGAAAAAGGAAGACGGTGGTCAAAGGGTATATACATTCAGTTGTATGTAAGTTCTGGAAACCTAATTAGAGAACAACAACAACAAAAAAAAAGATTCAATATCACACTTATTGAAAAAGAGGTCTTTGAACACCAGCTCCTACTTAAATGCCAGTAATCCCTACTTCTTGCCACAGTAACACAAGGCATTTCTGGATGTTCCTACACAAAGTAAATCTTTGTAGATCCCTGGTCTCCAGATTTTGGACAGCAGGGACCTAGAAAGTGTATCAATTTTTAATTTTGCCAAATAAGGACATTTAAAAAAAACAAACAGATGAAAGGAGGGATTTACAACCTACAATCTACAATGACCATAATTTCACAACAGAAAGGATATTTTAATAACAAAATGTCAGAAAACTATAATGTTGGAAGAAAAGGCGAGCCCTTAAATTGATAAATTTTTATATTCTCTTTCAAAATCTCACCATTTTGTTCTCATCCTCCTATTCCATGAAAACAAAAGAACTGTCATCAGCCTGGAGTCACAATGAATGACTATAAGGCAGGGGTATTTTCCCCTAAAGCTGTGTGACATTAGACAGTTGACTTAGTGCCCCCCAATCCTAGTCTCCTGATCAAAGATGCAAATGAGACAATGTGGGTAAAGCACTGTGCTAACCCAACTGTGCCACCGACACAATTTAGGACTAAATGAAGCTACCAATGTAACCAACAAATGTCTCGAGGAAAGATAACAATTAATTATGGCAAGAGTACATTTATCTCTATAGTTCTATAAAATGCAAATAGACTAGTAAGAGTCCCAAATATATCACAAAGTACACATGCCTATTAATGTTAATTTACTATTAAAATTAAAATTAGGTAATGTTTTTAATTATTATAATGTAATAAATATTAAAATTAAAATGTATTATACATTGACTTTGGTCCATCTGAATCTCAAATGCTAAGTAGGTGCAGGCATGTAATCAGTAGTAAAACTGTACAGTGAAGAAAACACCTGGCTGGAGCGAAGAGGTGGGCAGTGTGGTCTCAGCCCTGACACTGGCACTAAGTATGGCTATAGCCTTAGGAAAGTTTCACCTTTCTGTATTCAGTTTTCTCAGACATAAATGAGGAAGTTTGATTAAAGTGATCTCTTAGGGATGCCTGGGTGGCTCAGTGGCTGAGCATCTGCCTTTGGCTCAAGTCATGATCCCGGGGTCCTGGGATTGAGTCCCACATCAGGCTCCCTACAGGGAGCCTGCTTCTCCTCCCTCTGCCTGTGTCTTTGCCTCTCTCTCTCTCTCTGTCTTTCACGAATAAATAAAATCTTTAGAAAATAAAATAAAGTGACCTCTTAGAGCCAGTTCAGTTTGAAAATTCTTTTTTTATTTTTTTATTGGAGTTCAACTTGCCAATATATAGCAAACACCCAGTACTCATCCCATCAAGTGCCCCCCTCAGTGCCTGTCACCCACAGTTTGAAAATTCTTAATGTCATATACAATAGTGTGTTATCTCCCTGAGAATTTGTAAGCCTTGGAGAATGAAAAAGATGAGCTATATCTTCTAAACTGCTGGCTGCCTGATTGTCCTCTAACGCATAAGGATCCACCCTATGGAATCCTCAAAAGCGCAATACCCAACACCCTGATCTAAAAAAGCAAAGAGGGGCAGCCCAGATGGTTCAGTGGTTTAGCACCGCCTTCAGCCCAGAGCCTGATCCTGGAGACCTGAGATTGAGTCCCATGTCAGGCTCCCTGCATGGAGCCTGCTTCTCCCTCTGCCTGTGTCTCTGCCTCTCTCTCTCTCTCTCTCTCTCTCTCTCTCTCTGTGTGTGTGTGTGTGTGTGTGTGTTTTTCTCATGAATAAGTAAATAAAATATTTTAAAAATAATAATAAAAAATTAAAAGTATAAAAAAGCAAAGAGTACAACCCAATTAGTCCCAAAGTCAACGTGTTGTCGTAAGCATCCACCATGGACAAAGGAGATGCTGTAAACATTCTCCAGCCCTCTCCCTCTCCCTGGAGGCCCCTTCTCTTAGATTTGCACCCTGCTCTGCCCGGGGTTGCTAAGAACCACCATTTACTGAAGGCAGACGATGGCAGGCATGTAACCTTTGTTCTCTCTTAAACTTTGATACAATCTAAAAAAAAAAAAAAAAAAAAAAAACCTTGAGACATTAAGACAATCTTGCAAGGTTTGTATTGTTAACTCCATAATATGACTTAAAGAATTGAGGTTCAGAACAGGTTAAATACAGTCCAAGGTCACGACATGAGGGGCAGGATTCAAATGGGGGCTTCTGTGACTCTAAAACCTGTGGCAAAGCTGCATCCCTCACCTCTGACACACTTGGGAGATTAGATCAAAAACCAGCCACGGTGCCTCAGGTTCCTGATCCCTGCATTCACCAGTGGTTGCTCCTGGGGAATTTCAGGGAACTTCTCTTTAGACTCCAACCTTAGGAAGACCAGCTGCTCTCTGCTGTCTGAAAGCTGTACTTCCTAGAGAGACAGAGATATGGAAGTGCCCACCACTTTCTGCGTCATGAAGTCTCAGCATACAAGCTCTAGGCCAACTGGAAACTTCGGAGTACCCAGCACAGTCACAGAGCCCAACTTTTCTGACTTTAGTAACTAGCCTGACATTCAGTCCCAACCTGGTTTACTCAGATCAAGGTGAGCTTTGCAAGGTGAGCTCCAGGGATTAGCTACATCTTAGTATCCTCTGGGATCCTGTTATAAATGAGAAGTCTCAGGCCCCACATTGGTCCCACTGAATCAAAATAATCAGAAACTGCATGTTTGCAAGATGCTCCACATGATTTGAATGCACATTCAAGATTTAAAAGCACTGTCCTAGAATCACCTATGCAGTTTTCAAAGAGTGTGAATTTCCAGGAACTAGAGTCCAAAATTAGAGAGAAACATGTAGAGGAATATTTCAAAGTCCAAATACATGTTTGTTTGTTTTTTTAAACTAGTTTTCTTGTGGTCTCCTATTCTCAAGAAAACTGAAGTCCTTTCTGGAAGGAATCAAAGATTAATTTTGTTTTGTCAACATATGTCCCTGCAGCCAACAGGCAGCTCCCTCCTCCCAGAAGCAACGTTGGTGAGTCCATATGGGCCATCTTTAGGGCTGAGCTCCACAACGCAGTAAATGAATGGAACAATTCTGCTTTATCACTTTTCTCTTCTGTCCCAATCCTCTGCCCCCAGTTCACAAGGAGGTTTACACTGTGATGTCCATATCAACAGCTCTTTTTCTGACCTACTGCCTTAATCTGGTGTGAAAGAAGGAAGGAAAGTCAGAAGGGAGGGAACAAATCAACATGTGAACATGTGTTATACAGCTACTATGTGCCAGACCCATCTCATCCTCCAAAACAGTTTACATGGATTTCTCATTGAACATACATAAAAATATGTAAGATTGGTATTAATGCCCCAATTTTCAGAGGTGGAAACTAAAAGCCGGATAGGTTAAAACTCTCCCAAATTAAACAGGATCTAATATTAAAGTTTTGCTGCATTCTTTTTACTACCCCCCAACTTGCTTACATATAATAGTATATAAGTAAAAACTTTTACTCAGATGTATTCCCATACCATAAAATTGTTTAGTGGTTTTTAGTATAGTCACACAATTATGAACTGTCACAACTATCTAATTCCAGAGCACTTCCATCAACCCAAAAAGAAACCACAAATCTGCACACATGTGCGTGCATGTACACACACACACGTACACCCATCCCTGGAAAATACTTGGTCTCTGTCAGTTTGCCTCTTCTGGATATTTCATATAAGTGCTTTCATACCATTTGTGATCCTTTGTATCTAGCTTCTTTCACTTAGTGTAACGTTTTCAAGGCTTATCCATGTTGTAGCATCTATCAATACTTTGTTCCTTTTTATAGCTGAATAGAAGTCCATTGTTGGATATATCATAATTTTGTATCCATTCAAGAATTAATGGATACTTGGGTTGTTTCCACCTATTGGCTTTAGGAATAATGCTCCTATAAACATTTATGTACAAGTTTTTGTGCAGACATACATTTTCAATTCTCTTGAGTATATACCTAGGAGTGGAGTTGCTGGTTCCTATAATAGTAATTCTATGTTTAATTTTTTGAAGGATTGCCAAACTGTTTTCCAAACTGGCTACCTTCCCACCAGCAATGCATGAAGGTTACAAATTTTCTAAATCCTTACCAATACTTATTATCTGTCAATTAGCCATCCTAGTGGCTGTGAAGTGGTATTCTCTTTGAGGTTTTATTTGCATTTTCCTAATAACTAATAATGCTGAGCATCTTTTGTATTTATCTTATTTGGAGAAAGTATTCATTGCCCATTTTTAAATTATGATACTTGTCTTTTTATTGTTGAATTGTAAGTGTTAAAAAAAAAGAATCGTAAGTGTTCTTTATATATTCTGGGTAGTAGGCCCTTATCAGACAGATATTTGCAAACATTTTCTCCCATTATTTGGGTAGTCTTTTTAATTTCTTGATAGCATTCTTTGAAGAATGAAAGCTTTAGTTTTGATGAGATCCAATTTACCTATTTTTTCTTTGGCTGCTTGTACTTCAGGCATTCTTTTTTTTTTTTTTTTTTTTAAGGCATTCTATCTATTAAACTGTTGCCTAATCCAAGGACATGAAAAGTTTATACCTGTTTTTTCCCCCTGAGTTTTATAGTTTAAGCTCTTACATTTAGGTTTTTGACCCCACCTTGAGTTAATTTTCTACATGGTATGATTTGGGGGTTCAATTTCATTTCTCTGCACGTGGATATCCAGTTTTTCCAGCACCATTTGTTGAAAAGACTATTCTTCCCCCCACCCCTCATCAAACTGTCTTGGCAGCCTTGTCAAAAAAATCAATTAATTCTAAATGTATGAGTTTATTTCTGGACTCTTCACTCTAGTCCATTGATTTATATGTGTCTATCCTTACACCAGTACCATGTTATCTTGATTATTACAGCTTAGTAGTAAGTTCTGAAATTTCAGTCAGTGTGAGCCTTCCAACTTTGTTGTTATTGTTTTTTCAAGACCATTTTGGCTATTTTGGGTCCTGTGTCATAGTTTTCAGTATACAAGTCTTACATTTCTTTTGATAAATTTATTCTATATATTTTTTTTTAAATTTTTTTTTTATTTTTATTTATTTATGATAGTCACAGAGAGAGAGAGAGAGAGGCAGAGACACAGGCAGAGGGAGAAGCAGGCTCCATGCACCGGGAGCCCGACGTGGGATTCGATCCCAGGTCTCCAGGATCGCGCCCTGGGCCAAAGGCAGGCGCTAAACCGCTGCGCCACCCAGGGATCCCTATTCTATATTTTTATTGAAAATCTTCAAGTTTCCTGATACTTTCTCTTGCTGGCTAAAATCTTTTGTTAAGCCCTTCTACTGAAATTTTCATTTTAGTCATCATACTTTTCCACAGTAGAATTTCTATTTGTTTTTTTTTAAATCATTTTTATCTCTTCATTAATATTCTTTATTGGGTGAAACATTATTCTCATACTTTCTTTTTACTCTTTAGAACTGCTTTCTTTTACTTCTTTGAATATATTTATAATATTTGAGATAACATCTTTGTCTACTAGGTCTAATATCCAGTTTTCCTTGAGGACAATTCCTATTCATTGGGAGGTTTTCCTGTGTACTGACCATAGTTTCCTGTTCCTTTGCATGTCTTGTAATCTTTTGTTGAAACTGGACATTTAAAAAATATAATGTAGTCATTCTGGATGTGCAATACCTCTCCTTCCCAGGTTTTATTGTAGTTTCTGTTGGTTATTATTGTTTGCTGCGGCGGCTGCTGCTGCTGCTGCTATTGTCTGTTTACTGACTTTTATAAATTAATTCTAAAGGATAAAGCCAGAAGAGAGGCCTGAGGGGGTCTGATGGTCCTTCACCTGCTGAAGTCTTCTGAGGCCTTAACCCTCCCTGCCTGTCACAGGATTCAAGCCACTAAACCTCAGCTGTGCCCTGGAGGAGGGCAAGAGGAACTATAGAGTGGAGCAGAAGCTTGAGCCAGACCAGAAACCACTTCCTCTCCCAGACCACAGCTCTTCTTTCAGAGACTGACATGGCCCAGCTGGTGACAACGCAGATGCTGTTCCTTCTGGTGGGGGTGGCCGCAGTACGGACAGCGTGGCCCAGAACTGAGCTTCTCAATGTCTGTATGGACACCAAGCACCACAAGGAAAAGCCAAGCCCAGAGGACAAGCTGCATAAGCAGTGCAGCCCCTGGAAGAAGAATTCCTGCTGCTTCACCAACACCAGCCAGGAAGCCCATAAGGATATTTCCTACCTGTACAGATTCAACTGGAACCATTGCAAATCAATGCCTGCAAAAAGGACTTCATCCAGGACACCTGCCTATATGAGTGTTCCCCCAACCTGGGGCTCTGGATTCAGGAGGTGAACCCAGGGCTGGCACAAGGAGCACATCCTGCACATGCCCCTGTGCAGAGAGGACTGTGAGCAATGGTGGCAGGACTGCCGCACCTCCTACACCAGCAAGAGCAACTGGCAAAAGGGCTGGACCTGGACCTCAGGGTATAACCAGTATCCAGAGAGAGCTTCCTGCCATCCCTTCCATTTCTACTTCCCCACATCTACGGCTCTGTGCAGTGAAATCTGGAGTCACTCCTACAAAGTCAGCAACTACACCTGAGGGAGTGGCCGCTGCATCCAGATGTGGTTCGACCCGGCCCAGGGCAACCCCAACGAGGAAGTGGCAAGGTTCTATGCTGGGGCCATGAGTGAGGCTGGGCACTGTGTGCTTGGGCCTTTCCTGCTCCGCCTGGCCCTGATGCTGCTCTGGCTACTTAGCTGAGCTCCTTTTATCTCCTGATAACTGCACAGCCCCGCTCTGTTTGGGCCCCACAGCTCCTAGCTATTTACTTCTGTTCGTTGGCCAGGGATGGAGCTCTGAGAGTTGAATAAACCAGGCACCCACCATGAAAAAAATAATAATAATTCTAAAGAAGTCTATCTTCTTTACCATGTGTGGGGCACTGAAGGCTCTGCTGAGTCCACTTGGTAGTCAGCTAATAAAACCTGAGAATTCAGATTTATAGGCAATTTCCAGACACGTCACATAGTGACAATCCTCTGGAAATGAGGCTTTTTGGAGCGCTCCAAGCCCATTCTGACCCCTTCCCTTGGCTGCTAGTTTGCCAGTCTGCATGGCTCCCATGGTGGCAAGGCTGCTGGTTTCTAAGGCTAGTGCAGAGGTGTAGTGAGAGGGGTGTAAATAAGCCAAGTTACAATGCCACCATGCTCATTGTGTTCAATGAGATTCAGCCATTTTTCTTTAAAAAATGCTTGTCAGATTTTTGTAAACCTTTGCTTAATTTCCAGAGTTCTGAAAAAGTTTAATTTGACTGTTTTTGTTCTCATTGCTTTTCTGGAGGAGGAGATTTTTCAGAGGTCCTTGTTCTACCATTCTGTATGTGCTTCTCTTGAAGAAACATTTATAAATATCATCTTGATTCAATTCTCCATTGTTTTGGTTTCCTTTCTACTCACATAATACTACAGGATTAGTGAGTAAATCATAAAAATCAGAGGAGAGATACAAGAAAACATATTTTCTAATTCTTTAAGTAGTTTCCTTGTACTATGGTGCTATGGAAGAATGTGTCAAGAGCAAGGTGGATCAAAGCTGTTTATTTCCAAAAAATAAATGTAAATCCAAAGGCACAGTCTTCCTACATTTTATGCTAGTCACAAAAGAAACTGGGATTGGAAACATGTTCAATAAAGGAGAGATAGAAAAGGATATGTAATATTCCAAGAAAATAGAGCTTTTATGCCTAAATTCCCTACAGGGAGTAGTGTGGTGCTTCTAAATGGGCCAAGTATGTGATTACTCAACTCTGAATTTCACTTTGCCAGCACTAAGCCTTTTCTCAACAGCTTTCTTCAAATAGCAGATGCTGAGATGAATGAGATGCAAAATAGAACCATGATCAGTACCTTCCCCTTCTTGAGCAAAACTGGAATTGTAAAGGGTCATGCTGACGAGTACCATGAGATTCACTCCTGGGTGATATCCTGCGCCAAATTCCAGACACCAGTTCATTTTAGGGAGGAGTGGGAAGGAGATTTGCATATATGACTTCACACAGACGCTCCAGCCCTGGAGCATATAAACAGCTGCAGAGTCACAGGTATTACCCAGTACCGGGCCCAGCAGTTTCCAAACAGGTCAAGACCATGGCAGTCCTTAGCTCCACGCTGCTTCCACTCAGGCTGTTTCTATGCTTCGGACTGTTGTGTTCTTCGGCCAGCTCTGCAGATGACGTTGACAGCTGCATGCTCTTCAGTGAGGTCACCACCACTGGCCAAGGCATCATGGCCAATTCAGATGTCTACGAAAGCAACACAAACTACACAGGTGAGGAGAAGCCATTCTCTTTGTTGTCCTTTGTCTTCTGAGGGGAGTTAACTAGAATTTCAGAGCACTCCCCCTCCACTCCTGCTCTCAATCATACAAAACATATGTTTTTGACCCAGATGGGAAATGGAGATAGAAACAAAGAAAGGGAATATGTGTGAGAGAGTTGGCTGGGTGGAACTGTTTCTGCTCTGTTCTCTGTGCAAATCTGAGCTGGGAGTCATTAAGTCCTGATACCCAGGTTAACTGAGCCCCAGTAAGAGCACACCTGCGGCAATTCTCACACTTAAATAAAGTGGGCATTTTTATTGTTTTCAGGGATAATAAGTCCACCAAAGTGTGTGGTCTGTTCACATCTATGTGATAAAACAATGCCACCATGGATGATGGTATGTTGCACAACACGGGGAGGCACTGTTTGCCTTTAGTGTGTGGGTGGAAACTCTAGTGAGCTAGGGAGGGAAAGTGTTCCTCTCGCATCTTGTTTATGAGCAGCCTTGCAGCTGAGAGAAGTTAGGTGGCAGCTCAGGGTTCCCCTGCTAATAAGGGGCAGAGCTAGCTCCTAAATCTCGGTCTTTTCTTCCCAATCCAAGGCTTTTCTTCGAAGTGCCTCGGAACATTTTACGAATATCCCATTTGGGATCAGCCACACCTGTAAGTCAAGACAGGTGCTTTCTGATTACTTTCATAATAACATTTAATATGATTACATGTATTCATGCATTTAGATCTCGTGATAACCTGTTAGGCAGATAACATACCATGGTTATTCCGGTTTCACAGATGAGAAAACAGAGGTAGAAGTGCTAGTCACTTGCTCAGGTCACAGAGTTCCTTACAGGATGGAGCTGGGATATGAACCAGAGCTGTCTAGTTTCAGATACCTGGCCCATAGATACTCTATGCCCCTCACTTATGGTAATGGGAGCTGAGACCCTTACTACATGCTGGATGCTGTTCTCTGGGTAAATGCTATTGTTTTCTCAGATGAGAACTGCAGCATAAGGGAGTTAAAGTTCTACCCAGGCCATAGTGGGTAGCATTGTTAATATCTGAACCTAAGTAACAGCTGAAGTTTGTCCAGCTCTGTTCAGCCAGGCTGTCTAGCTTCAGAGCCTGCTGTCTCATTACTGTGTCATCTTGTTCTCCTAGAGCACCAGGGTGATGTCCACACCCATGAACCATAGATTCCAGACTTGAGGCAGGAGAACAACTATTGTCTGCTTTCACACACTTGTCCCAGCTTGTCCTTCTTTCTTTTCTTCATGGGGTCTGTCGCTAAGGGCTTCAGTTGTGACTTGGGTCACTGTATCCCACCCACTTCCACAGGCAGTGGATCTTGTCCTACCAAGCCAGGGAGGATAACCTTATAATTCAAGATGAGGACAGAAAAGCATAGGTGTGACCTCGCACACAAAGAAGGACCTGGGGGTCATCAGAGGGACTGCTACAAAAGAGATCACAGACTTGGGACGTAAGATAACATAACACAAGGTGAGGGATTTTGCTGTTGAAATGGAAGGAAAAGAAACCCATCTTGTGAAGATGCTGTGGGGGAGATATGTAGAATGGGGGCCTTCTGAAAGTAGCAAGGTAGGAGAATGAACAGTCAAGAGAGGATCCATAAGACCCCTTGAAAGGGAACATGCTGGGTGAGGGGAAAATCAAACATTTACAGAAGGGTTGGGTAGAGTAGAGAGAAAGGGAAAGGAGGAGGAGACCAACTCTGGTTCATTGAATGCCTACTTCGTGCCAGGCACTTCTCCAAACTTCATCTGACTTCATCTCAGAACAGAAATGTGCTAAAGCTCTATGATAAACTGAATCACTGTGTGAGTGATTTGAGAGTCAAAATCCTACGCTCACGGAGATGTGAAGTGCCAGACTCCACACCTAGGATTATATTACATAACAGGCTTCATGATTGCCTCGTACGAGTGTCATTGCAGGACAGCACTGGGACTCGAGACTTTTGGAGAGACTGGGTAAAGACCCACAGAAACCAACTGCTTCTCTTTGATTTTGAAATTTTTTTTAATTTCAGGGTTTGTGTCTACATTGATAAGTCATGCATAAATGGTTTGGCACATTCCATGGCACAAGTGCAGCTCAGGCAGGATCTTAGAAGAGGTTCCCTGGGTTTGTCTTGATATCAGTGAAAGAAACCCGTGACGCAGTGACATTTATATTAAGATTGTGCTGGGCAAGCATCTGCCTCCGTGGGCAAGATGGCTATAACCTGCTTGCCTTTTTCTTGAACCTTCATCTTTAAGGGCATTGTATAATACTGGGCACACAACTTTTTAAATTAATCCGTGAATAGTTATTTAGTGCCTTCCAGGTCTCCAGTGTTTGGCTGGCCACATATTGACATGGATGAAGCCACAGTATATAGTACAGATAGAATGTAATTAAGTACTCAACTCTACAATAACAAATGTAAATGTTTCAGGAGTGAGAGGAAGGGAGGCTGAACTGGCCCAGAGGTGGAACATAGGCAGGGTCCTGGAGAGCAAGCAGGGATGGAATGTGTGATAAGGCAGGGTTCCAGACATGAAAAAGGCCAGAGGCTGGTGTGGGCCAGATACATCTGCAGAACCAGAGGAGGGCTGGCTGCCCCTAGAGCAGAAATGCGAAAAGCACAGTCAGGCTAGGAGGGTCATAAAAGCCATGTGTTGGGTACTATAATCAACAGAAGTGAACAAAGCAGAAATGTCTAGATTCTTTTGAAAGACAGGCACTTTGAAAGTTCTGGAGAGTACTGTGTCCTGATGGAAGTGCTGTGCATGGAATCTGATCTGGCTATGTCCTGAAGAGAGAAGGTAGAGGCCAGAAATCCAAGTGACAGATGCCTAGGAGGGAAAAAAGGAAGCTGGAATCCAGAAGGCAAGAAGGAGAGCAGAAGAAATGGCGAGACAAGAGTTTGCCCGTGGGAGGACTGACAGACTTGGTGCTCTCTGCAGGACAGCACCACTGAGCACCATCCATCTCACCGTTGTGCACACATCTAGAACTGTCAGCTTCTCACTGGGCAAGTCAGGGCCAGTGGGGTTTGGCTCAGCCTACCTTGATTGGCACAAACAGAACAGAAATGTTTTGTGCTAAAAAATAAATAGATAAATAACGATCACAATTCATCTGACACCCATCATGTGTTAAAGTCTTACACTCTTCTCTGTGCTCCTCCCAGGAATGCTGTAAGATAAGGTAGTGTGATCTCCTTATAATGAGGGATGTCATCATCCCCAGACCTAGGACCAGACCTGCTGCAGAGTGGGCATTAGATATACACTTGTGGAGTGAGTAATGAACAATAAGGAAACAAAGGCTGAGGGATGAAATGACCTCTCCTAAGTGGGAGAGCTAAAATTCTTATTTAGAACTGGCTGATCCTACTGTGCTACCTGCTCGATTTTCTTTGCTTTGTAAAAAGAAGTCTTTGAATGAATTTTGGGTGGCTGACAGGGCCCTGGAGAATAACCCTTTAGCACTGAGAAATTCTTCCAGAAGGGATCTTCTAAGGAAGGAAATGGACAGACTGAATGAAGTGTCCTCTTGAAGTTCCCTCTGTGTTACACATCAGAATACTGGAATCAGCCAGTGTGAGTGAGGTCCCTGTGACCATACCCTAGGCTAAGTCAGCAGGAAGACTCACCTGACTGGGGAAGGTCAGGAAGCCCTAGGATTATATGACAGGTACTGAGGCTCAGAGACCCCACCCATTCCCTCATGCTCAACAACAGAGGCCAAGGGCATCAGTATTTCTGGGACCAGGAAATGGACTCAGCTTTGACTTGGCACTATTGGCCCCTTATGTCATGACACACTTCCCGGGGGGCCCACTTGATCCTTTCCCATGCATTGAGCCCACCTCTTCCCATACTCCACTCCGCCTGAGAGAAGGGCAGAACAGGCTGTCCCCTTCATCTGGCAGACAGGAACCTGGCTCTGGAGGTTAAGAGCCAGCCAGGGTCTCACCCCTGTGACACAACAAAACCAGGGCAGGCGCACATGTCTTCTTTTGTTTACCTTTTACTGCAGAAAATTTGGAGAACACAAAAATGCACAAGGAAGAATATAAAAATAATGGATAATCCCACTACCAAGAAATCACCATAGTAAGATCTTATACTTCCTTCCAGACTTTTTTCTTCAACTTCATTTAAAATGGGATACAATGCCCAGAGCATGATACTGGAGACCCAGAATCAAGTCCCACGTTGGGCTCCCTGCATGAAGCCTGCTTCTCCCTCTACCTGTGTCTCTGCCTCTGTGTGTGTGTATGTCTCTAATGAATAAATAAAATCTTTAATAAAATAAAATAATAAAATAAAATGGGATACTATATGTACAACGCTATTGGTAACTTCCTTTTTCACACTGATGTTTGATTTCACTATCCTCATCCTATCTGACTGCACAGATGGCTGATTGGTTCCTTACCCTTTCCTCCTAGTGTGGGTTCCTGTGAATGCCAACATCACCTCTGTGGTCCTGCGAGCAGTGGATGCGAACAACAACGCACTAGGCCTCTGGGAAAAAGTAGATGAGCTTTGCAACAACAGTGTCCTGTATCACCTGGAGAACCCGAGTGACGAGCTCTTCACAGCAAGCTGGATATCTCCGAAGTCCACGAACATAACCACAATCACGCTACAGTAAGAATCTATCTCTATGTGATTTACTTTGGGCTTTTACAACTGCAGATGGGGTTTATGCAGTTTTACACTGACCTTGGACAACTCAAAACACCCTAGACATGATGTGGAGAATTTAGTAGCTGAATTCCTTTTCTGCCTCATTATTCTCTGTCCTACCTTCTACCTACAGGAGTTCACACACATGCACAAACCCCCAGGCAGACTCATCATAGACAGAAAGCTCTGGTCACAGCTATACAGTGGTTAAAGCAAAACAAGCAAAGAAACAAATGAAAACAAAACTTATTTGGGGAAAGAGACTTCAGGATAGGACCAGGCTCAATTCTGAATACAATGTGGGCAAGTGGGAATTATAGCCAAGAAGCAGGGTGGGAATCACTGAGAGGAGACAGTTAAGGCCTTATCAGGGGGATTCTGGCTAAACTGACCTAACAGGATTCTTGCAGATAGCAGGCCAGGGCCCTCAGGTATTCCCTGGGAGTGGTAGAGGAGGAAGGACTAGGTATTCGGGGTAAAGGGTGGAAGGTACTTGCTCAACTGACTTAGCAGGGTTCCTACTAAAACTGTATTTTACAAGCAAGTGCACAGATAGGCTTGAGAAGGTTCTAGAGCCTGACAAAAGTTTGATTAAGCAAAGATCTTTGTCACTAGCCATGCTGCTTGCTTCAAATTCTGGAGAATCATTTTTTAAAATACAGATTCATTTTGGGAACGCCAAGTGTGATGATTGTGTCATAAAACTGGCTTCAAAAAAATAAAATTAAAAAAACTGGCTTCCTAGTGTCATACAAAATGGACATGCTCAGATTGTGAGGTGAAGCCACCTGGGGGCTTACATTACACTTGAACAAAAAGACGTTCCTCTCCGCTAGCAATGTTATCCAGGTTACTTCAGGTGTCCATGTTGAGAGGCCCTCACACTTTCAGACTGCCGCTTTGTACTGAAAGGGCAGGTCAAGCCATGTACCCTGGTCATGTCCCCTGGGTCTCTGTGGACACTGGTGGTGATGATGCTATCAAGCCATCCTGCCTTCTCCTGCCAAACCCGGGGCCTGGTTGGACATAGTTGGCCCTAGAGAGGTAATTTTGCCCACAGTGACTTCGGAAAGTGGAAATCTAAGGGAGCTGCTACATTCCAGGCTCAGGAGGACAGCAGCCTCTTCGAAGCCAGCAAAAACTAGTCAGGGCAACGACTTTGCTTTCTCTTACCTCATTAAAGCCTTCACACTCCATGCTACAACAGATAAAAGGCCCAACTGTGACAACCTGCCACAGAAACAGCACATTCCCACCCACAGTGCAGTCTCCAGACCTCTCTTAAACTGGCCTCTCTGGTTTGGTCCCCACGCCTAAGAGGAAAGAGGAGTAGCACATACGATGGGAGAACAGAGAGCAGGGAGCTCACTGTGCTGGGGGCGGGGCCCAATGGGATGTGAAGAGGCTCCTGCCCACAGGGCTCCACAGTGAGTTTTGGGTAGGCAGGGCCTCTATGGAAATAATTGCAGATGTTGAACATCACTCCTCAAGAAAGCATTCCCTAAAACCCAGGTCAAGTTCCAGCTTCCTGTTTTCACTCTCATAGCTTCCACTGCTTTGTCATAACACATATCACAATTGGGATCTAATTATTTAACTTGTTTATTGATTGTTTTGTTTCAAGTCTGTCTCTCTGAAGAGATGGTAAAGTGCCACAAGGGTGAGAACCCTGCCTGTCTCCTCCACCCATGTCCCCTCGGCACCAAGCACGGTGACTGACATGTGGCTGGAGCATTCTCATTAGTCAACTGTTCAAAGTATGAACAAGAGACTGAAATAATAACAGAACCACTGATCTAAGAACAGCACAACAAGCTGTACAGATTGTTTAATGAACACTAAGCACCTCCTATGCATCAGGCATTGCTGACAATAGAACCTGTCCTCCTGCCGTGGCAGGATTGGCTCACAGCAAGGCAGTGCAGTTGAGGGGCATGTCTCTCTAATGGAGCTCCATCTGGGTTAATGACAACAGGGAGATATGGCTTCACAGAGGCCACTGTTGAGTATATAGGCAGATGGGACCAGGCCAGAGACAATGGGTGGAATTGGCTTGAACAGTGACCAGGTGTGCATTCCAGGCTGTGGGGAGTTCAGGTGCTGAAGATGGTGGGGGGTGGGTGATGGACAAGAGCTTGACTGGAGCAAGACCACGGAGGATCTTAGTCAAGACAATATTGACCAGATCAGCAATGATCTGTTGATTATGCTTGAGAGAACACTAAGGTTGGGATCCTCTGGGAAGGCAGAAAAGGGAGCTAGACTTGGGAGTTCCACAGCTGAGAGCCTCACCATTATCTCTCATTGATTTACCCTCCACAGAGCCTTCACTATTAATTTCTATGATGTGGCTACATTTTCTTCTCTGCAACTAGAAAGAAAAGGTAAGTTCCTCTGTGGCCTATTTACACATTTCCGTCAGCCTGGAAAATTACTTGATGAGGGCCCCAGAAGAATCTTCTAATCATGTGTTATCCAGATGTCAGTTGAGTTTCCTAATACCTGAGACCTACAGAAGACAGCTCGACCCTTTATCCTACACCTTGTAGGAAACAAAAGCCATTCCCGAGATTTTTTGCCAATTCCCAGGGGCCTCTAATTCTCACAGCCACCTGTGGCTCGAGACTCCTGCTGCCTCGGGAGCCGTTATGTCCAATACCACATAGATGGATAAAAGAGTCAGCCCTTTAATTTCACAAAGAATTCCCATTCGCACAAAGCCTTCCTAGGTATAGCAGACTCTAACCAAGGGGCTTAAGGGGAAGAGGGGGAGATTTGCACAAAGAAGCCTTGATAGTGTAGAAATGCTCATACTTTCCTTAGTTCTCAGAGTAGCCTCTGGCCACCACCACTACCACAAGGGATTACTGACCTTCCATAAGTTGTCGTCCCCAACTTCCAATTATCCTGAAGTTCCTTGTCCTTCTCCTCCCTTCTCGGTGGTCTTCCTTCTCTCTTGCCTCCTTCTAGGGAGCTGAAACAAATTCAAGAAACTGAGGTCCAGGAAAGACAGGTAATTTGTCTGAAACCACAAAGAAAGTAAATGGAGAAACTAGGACTCATAGCCCACATCTTACACTTTCCTCTCACTTTTCTTAGACTTACATCAAAATTATAAAGGCAATCATTTTTAAATATTCATTTATTTACTTGGGGGGGAGAGAGAGAGAGTAGGGGTGTAGGAATAGGGGCAGAAGGGTAGACAGAGAAGCTGACTCCCCACTCAGCAGGGAAGCCTGAAGCAGGACTCGATCCTAGGACCCTGAGATCATGACGTGAGCCAAAGGGAGACACGTAACCAATTAGGCCACCCAGGTGCCCCAACAATCTTTCATTCTTAATGAAGTTTTTAAATACAAAGTTCAATCAAGAACAAGAAACATTGGTCTTTCTCAATGTCCAGATAACAGATCTTCCTTGGGAGCCCCCAGTACTGAAATACGTGCAGCATGCTGCCCATCTTCCTGCTGGCCATACACTGCAAATACAGTCACAAGGGATATCTATTTTCAACAATAAATTTTAAAGTGCTTCTGCCTAAGGAAACTATTACATGAATGCCTTCATGGCTTCCTTGGTGGTTTCCCTCTGTGAAAAGACTGGGGTGTTATTTTCTTCCTGAAGGACATTTTCAAGATGAATACTCATGTAAATGCTAAGAAAGAAAAAAAAAATGTTTGTTTCCAATCAGGATTCCTTAGGTCCACACTAATAAAATCCAGTTTAAAAAAAAAAAAAAAGTAAGGAAGGAAGGAGTTGTGTTCAGACTCTGTGGCTCAGTGGGATACTGGTGAAACATCTGCCCTGGGAAACACTAAATGAGTTAAAACAATGCCTCGTAACTGGTAGGCACCCTCCCACCAGGGTAGAGTGCCTGGGCCTGAGCAAATCATGGGACTTTGCTCTCCTCTTTCCATATAGTTCTCTTTGATCCACATACTATTGGAGGCATCATAACAAAGCTTCAGTTTTTCCAGGATCAGCCCCTGGCCTGGTTCTCTCCAACTCTCTGCAAGGCAACCTCAGAAAACCAAAGGATGGTCAGACCTCTGCACAGGACAATAAGCAGTGCCTCTGAAACCATAGAAAGAGATTCAGGGGTCTGGATGGGGTCTCCATGCACCTGCTTTAGAGCAGGGGTAGCTGTCCTCAGGTCTGGATGATATCTAGTTCTTATCAACTTTATGTGCAACCTTTGAAATTAGTAAGGAAAAAAACTGTGCCATTCTGGATCATATTTGCACTGATTGATCTAATATAACATTAAGGACATGAAGACATTCGAGGACAGACTACCCACCCAACAATAAATTCAGTAGTTGTATAAACTCCTTCCCCCCATAGGATTGTATAGACCTTAAGGGTAGAGAGTGTTTCTTATTTGTTTTTTCTTCCTTGACATTCTGTACTCCCTAGTTTTCCTCCTCTTTTACATATACTTGGCCACTGAGACGTGTTGACTGAAGTTTGCTCATGAATTTCTGGCTCTGGCCTTTTGTCAGATTAGCCTCCTTTCTCTAGTGTCTCCCCCTCCAAAAGAGGTCCTAATGCCATTGTGTTTTTTTTTTTTTCCAGGCACAACCACCTCCCAGATCTCAACAACCAGGACAACCTCACATCCAACCCCAACAACAAAACATATCTCTACAACAACAACCCCACACTCAACCCCAATAACAGAACACATCTCCACAACCAAGACAACCCCACACCCGATCCCAAGAACAACCAACTTGGCCAACAGAACCTTCCTCTGCCCCATCACAAGTGCCATTCAGATCCTCCTAGTCTTTCTCACCAGCAAACTCCTCTCCTAGAAGGAAGCTAGGAGAATAATTGGTCCTGCGCCCACTGCATCCTCCTACGTTCAGTCTCAAGCCAGTGCTCTGATAGGTGTGCAAATGAAGACTCTACATTCTCAAATGTACAACTCTACTGCCACTGCTTTGGACCAAAACAGAGACCTGGAGGTCACTTGGTGGAGAGGGTAGCTAGTCCACTCACTGGTGGACTCAGGGCATACAGATGTTCAACTGGATCTCTCAGAACATTAATTAGGCTTTTTGTTAACTACTTAGACCTGGTCTGGGTGTAACCCAGAATTCCGACTCTCGGTATCACAAGCTGACAGCCAATTCCACGGCCAGTGTAAACTTTTGTTCACGGTCAAATATTCCTCTACACCTGAGTCTCTGAGGGATAAAAAAAAAAACCTTTCTTCACTTTCAAGATGACCTCAGATTTCTGACCAACCCCACTCAGGCTATACAGACCTTCTGTGTCTCATGTCACCCAACAAGGGAAGGAAAAATGATTAGCCTTGATGTTATTGGTCATACCAGTAGTATGTGAAGGGCTAGACAACAGGAATGTACCATGTCTGAGCAACCAACCATAGGGAAATATTATGGTATAAATACATTATTTCCTATGTCGTACCAAATAAGCTATACTTCAAACAAGAATAATGAATGTGTTAAATTCAAGTATGTCTTTAATGAGTGATTACTCTAACTTAAAGTACAACCTGGTGTCTAATTTTATTCATGTATGTGAACCTTTAAAAAAATTAAAAGAATGGTGGGAGTGTATATTTTTAAAGCCAGATCTAAGGGTAGAGTTTTACCAATTTTACTTTTCCTCAGTACAAACTGGTCATTTTTCCCCTAATGGTAATTCCCACTAAGAAATGGGCAAAATATTTAGAGCACTCATAATACAATGTAAAACTAACAGAAAAGTGTGAGATTTCCAGTAATATCCTGGTAATAGGCAACAGTTTTATTTTTTTTTAATTTTTATTTATTTATGATAGCCACAGAGAGAGAGGGGGGGGCAGAGACACAGGCAGAGGAAGAAGCAGGCTCCATGCACCGGGAGCCCGACGTGGGATTCGATCCTGAGTCTTCAGGATTGCGCCCTGGGCCAAAGGCAGGCGCCAAACCGCTGCGCCACCCAGGGATCCAGGCAACAGTTTTATTTTAATAATTATGCTGAATTCCAGGATGCCAACATCCAGGAACAAGTCTTCTTTGGGGGCAGGTTCTGTCAACTTCTTCTTCCCTGTGAATAGGGCACACTTTCCTACATGCGGTTCTTTAATTTTTGTTAAGAACTGGATGTGTTAAAGGTTATAACATGGTGGTTCTGGCAATCGGGCTCAGCCTCCTCTCCAGGACACACTGCTGCTTGTTGCTTGACTTTTCTCAACTATTTCGTGCAGACTGCATTCCTTGTTGAGTGTGGTCATTGACATCGCTTTTCTGTTATCTCAGTAGCAAGCCAGCTACCTGACAGATTTTCTCAAATTTCAAAATTTAGCAGCTTCTTTCCTCATTAAGCATTCCTCTAATAGCTGGAAGTTTTCTTTTCTTAGATCCTAGACTGAGAAAGTTCACTCTGACAGTCTTTACCAGCTTAAAGGTTGCTGCGGTGGAGTGACAGATTCCTGGAGCTCCTCACCCTGCCATTTTCTATGACATCAGTACTGCCAGGCACTGTGCTAAGCGCTTTGAGTGCATCATCCCATTTAATTGTCAGGACAATCCTAGAAGATATAGCTGTTTTAGAGATGAGGACACTCAGGCAGAGACAGAGAAATCATTTGTCCAGAGTTGCTCAGTAAGTGGTGAGGCTGGGTTGTGACCACTTCAGAGCCTGCAGCATTAACCAGGATGCCTGTAGGGCCCCCTGCGTGGCTTCTGCAACCCCCAGCATCCCCCAGGAAAACCTGCCCCCCAGGGTCCTATGATAAGGACAGGGTACAGGTGTTACTCATGGACACAAGCTCCAGCAGTGCTCCTCCACACCCACTCCCTGCTGCCACCTCTGAGATAAGCTGCAGTGAGCCCTGACCCAAAAGCAAGGGACAAGCTTCATATTTATACATCATGGCTCAGCCTGGCTACATCTCAGGTTCAGTGTAGAAGTTGGGACAACTATTGGGGCCTCAGTAAAAACACTCTCAAGCTGGAAACTTTGAGACTCAAAGAAATCTGGGGAGCTGAATGCAGACAATGCAGCACAGAGGCAGTAACACAAGGCCATTGGATTCACAGGCAGGGAACATGTGAAGTTCCAGCTCTGATGCTCAAAAAGAAGGGGGACCTTCTGCCCCAGTTTCTCATCTGTTCCATACAGGGTTGGTCTAGGTGGCATCTGAGCCCTCTTGTGGGTGGGTCTCCATTTTGATTTCTCTGTCACATCCACACCTAGTTCTCAAAGTTGAGTCAGAGGTGGTAAGGCAGTGTGGCTCGATGCCATGTGTGATTGATGGGCAGAGGCTGCTGGGAGCCCTGTGGAGGAAGACATGAAAGCCAGGCTCAGAGAGTGTCTGGGCACCAGGATGGCTTAGTCAGTTAAGTGTCTGCCTTCAGCTCAGGTTATGATCTCAGGTCCTGGGATCGAGCCCCACGTTGGGCTCCCTGCTCAGTGGGGAGTCTTCTTCTCCTTCCCCCGCCAACTCATGCTTTCTCTCTCTCTCATTCTCTCTCTCAAATAAATAAATCTTAAAGAAAAAAAGAAAAAAGAAACAGTGTCGTATTCAACAATGTTATCTCCCCTGGGCTCAGGAGGCCAGACTAGAGTGGCAGGGCTTCCTGGTATCTGCCGTCCTTGCTCTTTCTTGAGAGAATCCAGTGAGCGGCCAGCAGAACCAGAGTAAAGGGATAGACAAGTATGGACATTCACCATCTAGGAACAGGCTAATCCTGATCCTCACTGATGAGAAGATGACCAACCACAAGGAAAACAGACATATAGGATCTTCAAGGAAACCCACAGGGCTGCACCTGGTGCGGAGAAGAAAGAGGTGAACAAAAGATGGACTATTTCCACTCCCACACTCACTTACCCAACCTTGTTCTTCCACTTTTACGTTTTCTTGTTTGCGGCTTCATGTTTTGTGAAATTCAACGTGGGCTTATCCTGAGTTGGAAACAGCAACTGCCCATCCGTTGAAGGGAAGTGAGCTTCTGTGCTGAAGAAGTAGGAAAGGAAACTGCTGTCTTCCAAATCCTGGTACCTTGAAGACCTTCACACTGCAGGAGGAGTCCGAGCCCAGCTAGTGGTCCAGCTATCACACCGACCGTGCAGAGCAGGGAAAACGTTCACAACAGGCAGAACACGCAGATGTCATCTTACTATCTATCAACCTCCACATTAGTTTTGAAAATAAATGTTTAAAAATATTAATAATGAAGTAAAAAAAAACTTTATTATTTCAAACAAGGGGCAGTTTGGCAATTGTCTTAGAAAATAAACTCTGGAAAAAAAAAAAAGAAAATAAACTCTGAGGCCAGACCACCTGAGTTTAATTCATTTAATTTTACCCTTTATTAGTTGTGGGACCTTGTACACATTACTACCTTCTGTGTGACTCAGTTTCTCCATCTGTAAATTAAGGAGAAATATAGTAGCTACCCACACGCCCTTGTGGAGATTAAGTCAGTTAATACATATAAAGCATGTGGAACAGTACCTGGCACAAAGTAAGCATATATAATTATCTAATGCCTAAAAAGGCATCACAAATGATATACTGATGTGCAAGAAAGCCAAGTATTGTACCCATATAAATATGTGCAAATAAAATGGTACCTATTACAAGGATTACAAGTACTAACATGTAACTCTTTTTTCTTTTTTAATATTTTATTTATCCATGAGAGACACACAGAAAGAGGCAGAGACATAGGCAGAAGGAAGCCTAATGCAGGACTCAATCCCAGAACCCCAGGATCACAACCTGAGCCAAAGGCAGATGCTCAACTACTGAGCCACCCAGGTGCCCCACTAGGTCCCCACTAACGTGTAACTCTTACAAGAAATGGTTCATGTCCGACTTTCCAGTCTTTCTCCACAGCCCCATCACCGCCCTTCAAGCTTCTAAGTAAAATGCCTCCTTGTGTGCCGGGTCTGTTCCTTTCTACAGAGAAACTAAACTGTTGGTGAGGGGTTTAATTCTTCTACATAATAGTTAAGAGAGAGGGTGGAGAAGAAAGAGAGAAGCCAAGTTTAGGATGAGTATTGTGGGGGCTGAGATGGAAAGGAGCCTCTACAGGCCGAGCGGAGGCTAAGGGATTTCCCAAGAGCTGCTCTAGGTTACAAACCGGTTACCTCTTCGTGTCCTTCAAGGCATACAAGTGAAAATAAGAATTATTTTACTTCTGATGGCTGAAATGTTATTTCTTTGACTGCAGCTCAGCAGTGAAACTGGGACATATGGACCACCCCCCCCCACCCTGCTTTTATATATGTTATGTCCATGTATATAGATAGAATGAAGTTAAATATATATACCTGATAGAAGTGGGGAATAACTTCTGCAAAAACCCACACATTTATATATGCATATGCATATAACCTGTATGTAAAAATAGACTTTAGGTTCAGATGCTTGAGTTCAACAAACTCAAAAAGCCTTTGGCTAAAGGAACAAAATATGTAGATAGTACATTTAAAGAGCTTGGGAAATTTTTTTAATTGTTAATTGAGTCTTTTTCTCCTTTCTCTATTTCTTTTCTTTCCTTTCTTTTTTTTTTTTTTTCAAGCCAAACAAATTTAGGTTCAAATCCCAGCTCTTCCACCTAATGAGTAACTTTGAATAAGACCCTTCATCCCCTTAGACCCCAGATTTCTCAGTGGACTGGAGCCTCCTCCCACCTCACAGAGCCACAGTGACAGAGATGCTGGACACAGAGTGGTGAGCATAATGTTAAGCCAATCAATACCAACAACCTTAATTTGGTTAACAACACAATCTCCATGAGGGTGGAAAACATTATACCCCACAATCTGGTTCAGTTGCATACTTTTTTTTTCCTTTTCTAAATAGTTTTCTAGAATGGAGAATGGAGCCTTGACCAGTGTTGCCACAGATCTATTTAGTTCTACACTCTGCAAAAAATCCTGCTTTTAGGGGCCAACCAGATGGAATGATAAAAAGCATTGTTTGTGATACTACCAGCTAAGGCTCTCTCTGCCTGGGGCAAACCTACTCCCTACCAATCTTCCCACCAATCTTTATGGTTTATCCTGCCATTAAAGGGAGTACCTTGTCCGTGAGCACCAGTCTAAGGGCAGCTACCAAATGATGGTGTGGCCATGAGGATACAAATTTACTAAAAGATCCTCGATTCAGAAAGCTGGCTTGTCTTTAGTTAAGGTAGTAGTTGAGGACTAAAATAATTCTTTTTTTTGTTTGTTTGTTTTTTTTTTTTTTGTTTTTTTTTGAGGACTAAAATAATTCTTACTCACAAATGGAAATGGAAAATCTCCAGGAAGATAAAATCAGCCATATAACTAAGTCTGGAGAAATACTTAGGGGGTTTTATTTTGTGGTGGTTGTCTTCTAAATGGAAATACATAAAGAATAACACCTATGGGAAGTATCCTCGAAATTTCAGTATTAAATCTCAAAATGTTTACCTAACCAGGTTCAACCTGTTCTTTGAAGATGGCAGGCGATTTCACACATTGAATAACTAACTAATCAGCACCTGCTGGGTAGTGGGGCTCTAGGCTAGGTTCTGGCGAAAGGAGAGTAATAAGGCAATGCTGAGATCTCCATGATCAGGAAAGACAGTAAACCAGTAAGCAAATAAATGAGACAAAAGGAAATATAGGTAAAAGTTTTGAGACTGCGAGAAAGGGGAGTATATAGGAATTACAACAGAAAATAACAAGGTGGCCAAGGAAGGCTTCTGCAAGGGGGATCTTTTGGCTGGGATCTGAGAATGATCGGTTTTATGAAGAGGTGGGAGGTGGGGGTGAGGGGGCAGCATTCCAGGCAGAAGGGCAGAAAATACAAAGATCTTGAGGTAGGAATGAAACTGATGTGCTTTAGGACTTGAAAAAAGGCCAGTGTGACCAGCTCTCCAGATGGAGGCTGTGGAGAACCAGTGCCTGGGTCATATGAAGCAGAACCCAAAGTTTGGGTTCTGTTTTAAAATCAAAAGAAAGCTTTCAACCGGTAATAGGAGGGAAGAGAGAACTAAAGAAATATGGAAGAGAACCAAAGGGTGAGCAGGAGACCAGCAAAGAGGCCATGTCAATAATCCAGGCAAGAAACAGGGGCAGTTTGGCCAGGGGCAATGGCACTGAAAATGGAGAGATAGACAAAAATCATTGCATATTTTATTTTTTTAAAAGATTTTATTTATGTATTCATGAGAGACACAGAGGGAGAGAGAGAGAGGCAGAGACATAGGCAAGGGAGAAGCAGGCTCCCTGCGGGGAGCCCAATGTAGAACTCAATCCCAAGACCCCAGGATCACAACCTGAGCAAAAGGCAAACACTCAACCACTCAGCCACCCAGGTGCCCCAATACTGCATTTTTTTTTAAGATTTTATTTATTTATTCATGAGAGACACAGAGAGAGAGAAGCAGAGACATAGGCAGAGGGAGAAGTGGATTCCTTGTGCTTAGGAGGGGCATAGAAGGGAGCCCTATGCGAGACTCGATTCCCAGACCTGGATCAGGACCTGAACTGAAGGCAGACACTCAACCACTGAGCCACCCAGGCATCTCTAACATTACATATTTAGAAGTAGAACCAATAGAACTTTCTGATGATTAGAAATAAGTGGTAGGAATCCAGGACAATACCCAGATTTCTGGCTTGAAAAAAAATGGATGGTAGCAGTATTTTCAGGGAAGACTGGCGAAGAATAAAATCTAAAGGAGGAAATTGGGATTTCGCTTTAGGAAATGTTAACTTTGAGATGTCCATGTAGCACCTCGCTACCCAATGGTTCTCTCTGCAGGCAAAGTAAACCTTTAAGAGGTTTACTAGAATCACACTAGCCCTTCTATTTCTTCAGGTTGTCATCAGCCACAGTGATATTTGTGAAAAGTGAAAAGGGTTTTTATACTGAGTTCATACTTTTACTAAATTGGGAGTTTTCATTAATAAACTGGCTGCTTGAAGGTGAACTTGGGCTGACGTGCTGAGGATTTGTTTCTTGGGCATCTTGAAGTACACAAGCCTGGGATGTCATTTCTTTAGCCAACCAGGGGGGGAAAAAAAAAGGAAGAAACAAAAAAAAAGGTCAGTGCTTTTTTTTTTTTTTTTTAATGATTAATATTCCTGTCTTGATAGTGACAGAATGCCAGTGGGATTTGGGGGACAGATTCTGAAGGAAGCAAATCAACTGATGAGCTACTTGAAAGCCTAACTGCCGCTTTGAAACTCCTTCCAGCGCACAAACCACCCTCCCCTACTTTTTCTTTTGTGGTGATAGCAGTTCTCTCTGCAGCTATGTGGAGAGTGTTTATCTGGGACAGTTTCCAAAAGTGTCTTGCAACAGAATCTTGCTATAAAGTTAAACTGCGTGAAACTAACAATGATTTTTCTGTGTGCAAGAGAGACTAGAAATATCCCAGACATAACAAAAGCGAAACGAGCACAATCTGTTTCCCACCTTTAAAATAATTCTATTTCCAGAAGGAATATAAAAGTTTGGAATGTAAAAACACACACACACACACACACACACACAAAATGGACACTTACCATAGATCTAGTCTATGAGTAGCCACACATATACAACTGATCGTATTCTGGCCGTTTCTATAACCCACTGGTAGTGACTACATCCAGTTCAGACTAAATGACAGCTGAGTTCTGGTCATTCTGTTCACAGTGATACGGTCAAATTAATTTTTCTCAACTTCTCACCTTAGAGAGGGTTTTAATTTCAAGAATCCCATGCTTTAAAAATCTGTGTATCTCCAAAAGATCGGGATAGTCCCCTGTATATTCTCAGACCATAATGCCTTGAAATTAGAACTTAATCACAACAAGAAGTTTGGAAGGACCACAAACACGGGGAGGTTAAGGACCATCCTGCTAAAAGATGAAAAGGTCAACCAGGAAATTAAGGAAGAATTAAAAAGATTCATGGAAACTAATGAGAATGAAGATACAACCGTTCAAAATCTTTGGGATGCAGCAAAAGCAGTCCTGAGGGGGAAATAAATCGCAATACAAGCATCCATTCAAAAACTGGAAAGAACTCAAATTCAAAAGCTCACCTTACACATAAAGGAACTAGAGAAAAAGCAACAAATAGACCCCACCCCCAGCAGAAGAAGACAGTTAATTAAAATTCGAGCAGAACTAAATGATATCAAGACCAAAAGAACTGTGGAACAGATCAACAGAACCAGGAGTTGGTTCTTTGAAAGAATTAATAAGATAGACAAACCATTAGCCAACCTTATTAAAAAGAAGAGAGAGAAGACTCAAATTAATAAAATCATGAATGAGAAAGGAGAGATCACTACCAACACCAAGGAAATACAAACGATTTTAAAAACATATTATGAACAGCTGTATGCCAATAAATTAGGAAATCTAGAAGAAATGGACGCATTCCTGGAAAGCCACAAACTACCAAAACTGGAGCAGGAAGAAATAGAAAACCTGAACAGGCCAATAACCAGGGAGGAAATTGAAGCAGTCATCAAAAACCTCCCGAGACACAAGAGTCCAGGGCCAGATGGCTTCCCAGGGGAATTCTATCAAACGTTTAAAGAAGAAATCATACCTATTCTACTAAAGCTGTTTGGAAAGATAGAAAGAGATGGAGTACTTCCAAATTCGTTCTATGAGGCCAGCATCACCTTAATTCCGAAACCAGACAAAGACCCCACCAAAAAGGAGAATTACAGACCAATATCCCTGAAGAACATGGATGCAAAAATTCTCAACAAGATACTAGCCAATAGGATCCAACAACACATTAAGAAAATTATTCACCATGACCAAGTAGGATTTATCCCCGGGACACAAGGCTGGTTCAACACTCATAAAACCATCAATGTCATTCACCATATCAGCAAGAGAAAAACCAAGAACCATATGATCCTCTCATTAGATGCAGAGAATGCATTTGACAAAATACAGCATCCATTCCTGATCAAAACCCTTCAGAGTGCTGGGATAGAGGGAACTTTCCTCGACACCTTAAAAGCCATTTACGAAAAGCCCACAGCAAATATCATTCTCAATGGGGAAGCACTGGGAGCCTTTCCCCTAAGATCAGGAACAAGACAGGGATGTCCACTCTCACCACTGCTGTTCAACATAGTTCTGGAAGTCCTCGCCTCAGCAATCAGACAACAAAAAGACATTAAAGGCATTCAAATTGGCAAAGAAGAAGTCAAACTCTCCCTCTTCGCTGATGACATGATACTCTACATAGAAAACCCAAAAGCCTCCACCCCAAGATTGCTAGAACTCATACAGCAATTTGGTAGCGTGGCAGGATACAAAATCAATGCCCAGAAATCAATGGCATTTCTATACACTAACAATGAGACTGAAGAAAGAGAAATTAAGGAGTCAATCCCATTTACAATTGCACCCAAAAGCATAAGATACCTAGGAATAAACCTAACCAAAGAGGTAAAAGATCTATACCCTAAAAACTATAGAACACTTCTGAAAGAAATTGAGGAAGACACAAAGAGATGGAAAAATATTCCATGCTCATGGATTGGCAGAATTAATATTGTAAAAATGTCAATGTTACCCAGGGCAATTTACACGTTTAATGCAATCCCTATCAAAATACCATGGACTTTCTTCAGAGAGTTAGAACAAATTATTTTAAGATTTGTGTGGAATCAGAAAAGACCCCGAATAGCCAGGGGAATTTTAAAAAAGAAAACCATAGCTGGGGGCATCACAATGCCAGATTTCAGGTTGTACTACAAAGCTGTGGTCATCAAGACAGTGTGGTACTGGCACAAAAACAGACACATAGATCAATGGAACAGAATAGAGAACCCAGAAGTGGACCCTGAAATGTATGGTCATCTAATATTCGATAAAGGAGGAAAGACTATCCATTGGAAGAAAGACAGTCTCTTCAATAAATGGTGCTGGGAAAATTGGACATCCACATGCAGAAGAATGAAACTGGACCACTCTCTTTCACCATACACAAAGATAAACTCAAAATGGATGAGAGATCTAAATGTGAGACAAGAGTCCATCAAAATCATAGAAGAGAACACAGGCAACACCCTTTTTGAACTCGGCCACAGTAACTTCTTGCAAGATACATCCAGGAAGGCAAAAGAAACCAAAGCAAAAATGAACTACTGGGACTTCATCAAGATAAGAAGCTTTTGCACAGCAAAGGATACAGTCAACAAAACTAAAAGACAACCTACAGAATGGGAGAAGATATTTGCAAATGACATATCAGATAAAGGGCTAGTTTCCAAAATCTATAAAGAACTTATTAAACTCAACACCAAGAAACAAACAATCCAATCATGAAATGGGCAAAAGACATGAAGAGAAATCTCACAGAGGAAGACATGGACATGGCCAACATGCACATGAGAAAATGCTCGGCATCACTTGCCATCAGGGAAATACAAATCAAAACCACAATGAGGGGATCCCTGGGTGGCGCAGCGGTTTGGCGCCTGCCTTTGGCCCAGGGCGCGATCCTGGAGACCCGGGATCGAATCCCACATCGGGCTCCCGGTGCATGGAGCCTGCTTCTCCCTCCGCCTGTGTCTCTGCCTCTCTCTCTCTGTGACTATCATAAATAAATAAAAAATTAAAAAAAAATTTAAAAAAAAAAAAAAACAAAAAAAAACAAAACCACAATGAGATACCACCTCACACCAGTGAGAATGGGGAAAATTAACAAGGCAGGAAACAACAAATGTTGGAGAGGATGCGGAGAAAAGGGAACCCTCTTACACTGTTGGTGGGAATGTGAACTGGTGCAGCCACTCTGGAAAACTGTGTGGAGGTTCCTCAAAGAGTTAAAAATAGACCTGCCCTACGACCCAGCAATTGCACTGTTGGGGATTTACCCCAAAGATTCAGATGCAATGAAACGTCGGGACACCTGCACCCCGATGTTTCTATCAGCAATGGCCACAATAGCCAAACTGTGGAAGGAGCCTCGGTGTCCATCGAAAGATGAATGGATAAAGAAGATGTGGTTTATGTATACAATGGAATATTACTCAGCAATTAGAAACGACAAATACCCACCATTTGCTTCAACGTGGATGGAACTGGAGGGTATTATGCTGAGTGAAATAAGTCAATTGGAGAAGGACAAACAGTGTATGTTCTCATTCATTTGGGGAATATAAATAATAGTGAAAGGGAATATAAAGGAAGGGAAAAGAAATGTTGGGAAATATCAGGAAGGGAGACAGAACATAAAGACTCCTAACTCGGGGAAAGGAACTAGGGGTGGTGGAAGGGGAGGAGGGCCGGTGTTGGAGGGGAATGGGTGACGGGCACTGAGGTGGACACTTGACGGGATGAGCACTGGGTGTTTTTCTGTATGTTGGTAAATTGAACACCAATAAAAATTAATTTAAAAAAATAAAAAATAAAATAAAAAATAAAAATCTGTGTATCTACCCACAAAACCCACCATGCTCATTGGAAACAACCACTGCTGCTCGGATATTTCACTCCTATAAAAGGAAATGGGTTTTAATCCCCTGGTGGGGGGAGAAAAGGGCATGACAGCGCCCCCTCCCCATACTTACCTCCCCAGCCACCTCTCCTGCGGTCCTCGCAACACTTTGCACCTTCCCTAGAGTGTGGGGTGGATTTAGTGAGTTGCTTTTAAGAGACAAAATCTAGAAATGTGATTAGGTCACAAGACTGTGGCCTCCGCCGTGCTGGGGCATGTGCTCACTATCACTCCCTTTCCCTGCCCTTTGCCTGCTCACACTGAAGAAGCAAACTGCCCTGTTGTAAGCTGTTCTATGCAGGGTCCCCTGTGGCAAGAACGGGAGGGAGGAACTGAGGGCTCAGACCAACAACCCCACAAGGAACTGAACCCTGTCAACAATCCCATGAGCTGGCAGCTGACCCTTCCTAATCTAGCCTGGGGATAGATGACTGCAGCCTGTCAGTGACCCTGGGCCAGAGGTCCCAGCAGGGACTCATCCAGACTTCTGGCACATTCCAACTGTGATAATAATGATAAATGTGCAGTTTTGAGCCACGATGTTGGGGTAATATGCTATGTAGCAGTAGATAACTAGCCCACTTCCCTTGCAGAGTGGGCATAAGGATAACGTGAGGTAATATAAAAAGTACTGAGCAAAATGCCTGAGGCCACTGCAGGCACTGTGCCGTGTTAGCTCTGCCCCCCTTCCCTGCCGTTCCACTGCCTGAGCCCTGACAGTTCTAGCCACCATCACCTCACATCTGGATCCCCATAATGGCTTTGCAACTGATTTCATTACTTCATCACTTCCAGCCAGTGATTCTCCTTAAAAAGCAAACAAATTTCAACAGCTCCTTATTTTTCAGAGGTTAAGAACCAAACTGATACTCAAGGCCTCCAGATTGTCCCCATCCTATATTTCCTAGCCTGCTTGCATCTCATCACCCTTCTATTAAAATAAATCTATTTGCTCTGCCCCAAATATACTTGGTCCATTCCCACCAGCATCCTCATGAAGGAACTGTACCCATCCAGTACATATTCCTTCCTTTCTCCTGAACTCCCAAGGCCACCCTCCCTACCCCATCACTTCAAGGACCATTCAGGACTGACCTTCTCTACTAAGCTTTTCCAAACCTCATCACCCCCATGATAACCTTCTTCCTTGTCTAATTTAATATATACTCCTTTAGTATTTAAAATCACAAAGATATAAAATCTGACAACAGGCAGAAGCAACTTTGGAAAGCATCAGGTCCAAGCATTCATTTTATGAAGAAACTAAGGCTCTAAGACGAGAGGGACAATACCTGAACAGTCATGAGGACCAGAATTCAAGCCTCGAAACTCTCACGTTATTCTATTCTAGAAACATTTACCAAGTGCCTATTATGTATATGGGACCACAAAATTTCAACAGTTTCTATCAATATGCCATTCATTTATTTAATCAACAAAAAAAATTACTGGATACTCTGCTTAGAATAAAGAGTCTGCCCACAAGAAATTTAGGGTAGTGAGAACACAAAAAGGTAAAGCAATAGTTATTTTTTTTTAATTTTATTTATTTATGATAGTCACACAGGGAGAGAGAGAGAGAGAGGCAGAGACACAGACAGAGGGAGAAGCAGGCTCCATGCACCGGGAGCCCGACGTGGGATTTGACCCCAGGTCTCCAGGATCGTGCCCTGGGCCAAAGGCAGGCGCCAAACCGCTGCGCCACCCAGGGATCCCAGCAATAGTTATTAATACAGCTCAATTGGGGTCTCTGACAGCAGGTTCTAAGAAGACATAAAAAATCACCTACAGGGGCAGCCTGGGTGGCTCAGCAGTTTAGCATTGCCTTCAGCCCAGGGCCTGATCCTGGGGATCCAGGATTGAGTCCCACATCAGGCTCCCTGCATGGAGCCTGCTTCTCCCTCTGTGTCTCTGCTTCTGTGTGTGTGTGTGTGTGTGTGTGTGTGTGTGTGTGTGTCTCATGAATAAATAAAATCTTAAAAAAAAATCACCTACATAATATCTTAACTCATTCTCTCCATTTGATAGACAGATTTCTCACTTTTCTAAGGAGAACAAGTAGAAAAAAAAAATGTTCTCTCAAAGCAATTTATGAACAGCAAACACCTGGAATTTCCATGCTACTATGAAAAATAATGTTTTCCTAATGATTTCTATATCAGATCTACAAAATTAGATCTATTAAAAAAAGTCTTTGGGGCACCTGGGTGGCTCAGTAGGTGAAGTATCTCCTTTCAGCTCAGTTCATGATCGCAGGTCCTGGGATAAAGCCCCATGTCTGGCTCCCTGCTCAGTGGGGAATCTGCTTCTCCCTCTCCCTCTGCTACTCCCTCTGCTTGTGCTGTCATATAAATAAATAAAAATCTTTTTTAAAAAAATCCTCAAATATACATACACTATCCTATTACCCTTTGTTTAGAGTCTGTGTTTAGGAGTCAGATAGACCCTGAGTGTCAAACCCTCAGTTTGCTATTTATTTGCTGGCTGATCTTAGGCAAGTGGCTTAAACCCTCTTAATTTTAATTTTCTCATCTGTAAAATGGGAATAATATGCACCTTGCATGGTATCTGTGGGAATTAAAAATCCTTTCTTTTAAGTAATCAATATAGAATAAACACGCATACATAACAAAAATTGTGTCTGACTACTAAAACACATTCAAATTTAATTAAGTGGGCATTGCACTATTACCAAAATTTATTATAAAATTCCTGCATTACTAACTCTCCAAAATATTTTTTTTAATTTTTTAAAATTTTTTTACTTATTTACTTGAAAGAGAGAAAGCACAAGTGGGGTGAAGGGCAGAGGCAAAAGCAGACTCCCTGCTAAGCAGGGAGCTAGACAACGTAGGGTTCAGAGAAGGGATGTAAGCCAGGGACTCCAGGATCATGATGAATCATTGTTGAAAACAGATGCTTAACCAACTGAGCCACCCAGGCACCCCCTAACTCTCCAAAATTACAGCACACTCCTTTGAAAAATTTTCTAGTATAGTAATCACCGCACAAGTCTTTTTACTATTTTCAGGCAGCAACATTCTGAAAATCTATTGTGTACTAGCTGCTATGTGGAGAGAAAAATAAAACCCTATGTTTAAGAAGTTTAGAATACAAATGAGTACACAGGAGAGAACAATTCTTTGGGCAAACCAAGCAAATATATTCTTGTGGATTTAGTCATGAAGAAAAGATACCAGATGCCAAGAATACAGTTCAACTTAAGCAGGTAGAAGTTTAATGATCAGAACAAAATGAGGTCAATTAGGAAAAACTGTATATAAGAGATGCATTAAAGTATAATATACCCTTTTCATGTTATTTAATAAGATTTAGTATATGTGACTATTCTTCAGTTTTCTGAATTAAAATTGTTCAGGTGGCCATAAGGTCTGGAAACATACACAAATATACATAATAGTCCAATGATATTCCAACAAATGTTCAATGAACATGCTGTTCCTCACTAGCAATTCATAGTTCAACAAGATGTGCAAAACTGCAGTCAACAATTTCACTTAAAGCAGTATTTTCATCAATCCTTGTATATCCACCTACAACACATTGCCAAGGTGATCTGTGTGTCTCATTTTCACTGAATAAACTTGTGCCCTTACATATCTGAGAAGTAATCAAGGAAGAAGTATATGTTGTCAGTTTCTGGACTCTGTGGTCACCTGTATTTTTAAGTTTCACCTACTATAAGTCTTATAAACATTTCTGCCATTTATATTACACCAAAAAAAATGAGTATTAAAAATGAGAAAACGGAAAAACAAAAATTGATCTATTTTGCTTTCAAACTCCACACCACAACATTTTACTGAAAATGAAGTGATTTTTAATCTATAGATAAAAGACTCTCTAAATGACAATCCGAATGTTTTACAAGTTTGGTTTTAAGATATATTTCAATTACAATAGGTCCTACACACAATGATATCAATCAATCGGGCACTCTAGAACACAGTGTGAAGGCATAACAAGTATGTGATGACTTCGTAATAGTCCAGGGGGATGAAGACCTTTTTCAAATATAGAAAGAAATTAGTCTTTCTACAGTATTATCTCCTAAAAGCTACTCTCCTTTATAGACAACAATATTATTGTCAGTTTCATATACTTTTACTTTATAAAGAACTCCCAGAGGAAGAAATTTCTGGAGGCTTTCCCAGATATATACAGCTACATTTTCTGTTGTGCTGTAGGAAAAAAAAGAAAGAAGATCAAAGACAAATATACAAAATTTCACGTTTGATATTTATAGAGAACAGAAATTCTAGATGTTAAAAGAGAATATTAAAACTTCAGAAATTATGCAGCAGTCAGATAAAATGTTAACAGCAATTCTTCTTTCTTACTATGTACATAAGGCAAGATGATCAGACTCACCTTACCACATCTGCAAAGTATGGTACATCCAGATCCAGATTCTTGTGATCAAGGGGCTTCATAATTGCCTCCTATAGACAAAACAAAGGAAGGATACCACTCATTCCCTTTCAGACTCAAATTCCAAAGTGTTCTATCTTCACCCCCTAAAACTTACCTCGTCAGTTAGCCACTAACTCAATACTTTTAAGAACTTCCTCCTTGTCTCAATGCTTAAAGTTGAAAAATAAAGCAAGGCCCAGATCTCCACCATGACTAGTTCTCCTTATTAATAAACACAAAGAGGTAAGAAACTAACAAGTACAGGAGGATTCACTGGAGCTTTCTTGGAACCAGCCACTATGGTTCAGAACTGAGTTTAACACCTTGTGACTGGCTGTCCCAAAAATTACCAAAAACACTTCTCCATACAGTCTTCCCTTCTGCATGCACAGAGCCACAACGTCATTAGGGTCCAGTGAGTAGTACATTTTACAAAGCAGACTAAGTGAAATTATGTAAGCAGTTCTAAACTTCTGCTATGAGGAGTAATTTAAGAATGGTCTTGGACACTTGGGAGGAAAAAAATGTGAATCTGTGGAGACCATTGTTTCCTAATGCTTATATATATTAACACAATGTTTTCCCTTGTTAGTGGCAAGGGCAGTAACTGCCTTATTCTAACTTTTTACTTTTAGCTATTGTACAAAATCTATGCATTTGAAAAACGATCTAATTTTCCAGTGGTATTGATCCCAGAATGGTACATTAATAATAATGGTAATCATTTTTTGAGCAAAACCAGAACCATATAAAAAAGTCTTTTTTTTTTTTTTTTTTTTTTTTTAAGAGTTAAGTCTTAAATAGCCTGTAAAACAAATCAAATGAAAGGCTGTTCTACATGGAAATCAAGAAAATACCTGTTTTCTCTTCAAATCCAGTTCGGGTCCCAACTTTTCTGTCAATGCTTCTTTCACAGGCTCCTTCTGATTTTACTATCTAAGCCACAATGAGCCACTGTTACTGATGGGGCTGCGTGGTGTCCCTCAGACACACAAAGTGGGGAAGAGTCCTCTCCAGAGAACCTCTCCTCTAGCACGTGGTCATATGCATGCATGGGACACCTCATACTTCCTATACTGTTGTCTTGTATTGTACAGCACTGTGTCCATATATATTTTATGTCCCCAATAAATGTAAAAATTCTGTCTTCATAGCTATCCTAAAGTACTTGGAATACACTGAATCTTTTATTCATTTGTTCTTTTTTTAAAGATTTATTTAACTATGTGAGAGAAGAGTGTGTGAGCAGGGGAAGAACCAAAGGGAGAGAGAATCCTGAAGCAGACTCTGCTGAATGCAGAATCCAATGCAGGGCCAATCCCAGCTCCCTGAGACCACGACCTGAGCTAAAATCAAGAGTCAGTTCACCCAACCGACTGAGCCACCCAGGTGCCCTCCTTATTCATTTATTCAGCCGAACCTTACTGACCATTTATTACTGTTTGCCTCTTAGAAAAAGCACTCTGCGGGGAAGGACTTTGTCACACTCATCTGTGTACTCCTGATAATTAGCCCGAAAACTGATACAGAGTGGACAAACTTGCTGAATATACAGATGATAAGTACCATGGAAGCAGTAATGATCATTAATAGCATTTTTATGAGACAAATGTCAGATTCTAAAACAAGAGTAAGGAGCAGAGGGGATGCCTGGGTGGCTCAGTCAATTCAGTGTCTGCCTTGGGCTCAGGTCATGGTCAGGGTCCTGGGATCAAGCCCTGAATCTGGCTCCCTGCCTCATGGGGGACCCTGCTTCTCCCTCTCCCTCTGCCTACTGCTCCCCCATTTGTGCTCTCTGTCATATAAAATAAATACAATCTTAAAAAAAAGAGAGAGAGAGAGAGAAAGGAGCAGAGTTTAAGTGAAGAAATGAACAAATAGGTAAAATGATGGAATCATAAAAACAGAGCTGGACGGAAGGAAGTCCACTCCCAACTTTGTAAAAGACTCACCACACAACCTAAGGCAAGTCAGTTAACTCTTCCGCCTCTCTTAGTCTTAATCTATGGAATGAAAAAGTTGGTTTAGATAATCTCTAAGGGAAAAAAAAGATAATCTCTAAGGTCTCTGACCAGGCAGGATTTCTATGATACAGTCAGCAAGTCTTTGAATTCCTTCTTCTATGTCATCCCTATGGTGAACTGCCTCAGTGAATTTAAAACTAGAGTGAATAACACAGGGTAGTGTTAAAGATCTATGATCAAAGGCATAAGGAAAATCCAGAGAAGGAAAAGAAAGCTTCAAGGGAAAAGCTGTGTCTTGAAAGAAAGGCAGAATCTGTTACGCAGAGGAAATTGAGATACGCCAGCAAGAAATACAAGATGAGCCTGTTACTGCTATTCCCATCATTGCAATACAACCGGGACTTCTTTCCTTTAAATCACCCAAACACCTTTAGAAAAACATGAGAGTGGTTCCTCCAACTACTTCCCTACTCCCATACCCAACTCCACTCACAAGGTCATGGAACCTCTGCAGATACTTGGTTGGGGAGTGATAAGGGGGCCATCCAATATACTTAGAGGACCATACATAATAATCATCCACCATGATGTTACCTCCATATATTCTTTGAGGTCGGTCAAATTCATAACCATTCCTGTAACAGGATCAATCTAAAGAATAAACAAAAGTGAATGTTAATCTAATATTATCTTCATATTTAAACCTCTGTTAAATTATTAAAGGCTATACAATGTGCAGAAATTGTGCCCACATCTGCCTTCATTCCCGGGACATTGATCTCAGTATGGAAACACCTGGTGCTCCAGGAGCCCCTTTCATGGTGCTACTCTTCAACCTGTCCACAGATAGCACATTACAGATAACCCTCCGGGAAAGGAAAGGCCTGGAATGCCAGCAGCTCACCACACACAAAGGCCAACACTGAAGCAATATTGATTTGAACAGAATTTTTCAACACAGAATCCATCACGTTGGCTGAAAGAGCCCAGCAATCTGCACAAATCACACAGCTATTTTCAGGACGTACCTCTCCATGCACTGTCACCACAACTATGGGAAAGAAAACAGAATACCAAAAAACCACATGACTTTCAACAGGAAACAGCCAAACACAAGTTAACAACATAAATTAAGTATTAGATCTCTGCCCTGCAAAGTTCTATTTATATTTTCCCTAAAACAGCAGTTCCTTTGGTTCAGATCTTTTTATCAACCAAAACAAGACTTGGCCAAGACAGAGAAGCTTAGCAGGAGCTTTGTTTAGGCAGAGGAGCCCAGCCAAAGCCAGAAAGGGTGTACACTGTGCTTATGAATTTGATGCACTACGTAGGAATGTCCACTAGATAGTGAGATGCTGCTTGATCACTGCCTGCAAAAGTAGAAAATGCACAGGAAGACATCTAGCAACACACGGAGATGGCCCAATAGTGGGCAACACCTTTCTCAGCAAGGAAAACCACGACTGACCTAAAACTCTGATCCCTTTTCTCACAGGACCTATATACCGTTCAAGGTGATGCTTTGTAAGTTAACAAAGTGCTTGTCTGAAGCACTTGAAAAATGATGATGATAGCATTTTACAAATTAGTGACCTTTATATATGCTTTTCAGCTTTATACAAACACCATTAGGTATTATGTGATAAGTGAGCAAACTAAGAATGATAAATATCATAGAAAACGTAAGAGGCAATAACTAAACTAGAAATTCTGATCTTCCTATACCTTTTGAATCTTTTTACTCTACTGAACTATACGTTGTTGATACTCTATAGCTTACAGGGCTGTTCTTTTGAGATATCAGCTTTATCTCAAAGAATCAAGTCTCTTATAGTCACATAAATTATTTTCTTGGAACACTGCCGCCAGTATTAGATCCAACCTATTTTCCTGCCATACAGCTATTCCTAGCCAATATCTCCCTTTTGTCGGTCATTATTTACTCAAAGAATACAATCTAATTTTTTTAATACAATCTAATTTTAACATTAGCCTCAGCAATACCTAATTAGAAGGAAGTACGGTGCCAAAAGAATCTCATTATGCACACTAAGGCCAAGGGGGAAGAAAAACCTGTTTAAACCATTCATTATCTCTAAGAGAGCAGATGCTTGCAAGGTAAAATTTAAGACACATCCAACCAAGGTAACAGATTTTTTTTCATTCTGGACTTCCAGGTAACTTCTCATTTAAGGCTCAAATATGCTTTGTCCGTAAAGTTTCTTACTTATTAAAACTGTATTTGCTGATCATACTTTCATCCTTATTGGAAGGGCTAAAATTCATCAGTTTTTCTCTCACCTTTATAATTGTGCCCATGGCCATTTGGATTGTTGCATTTCCCAAACAGTTTCAAGTTTTCTTCATTACTCAGAGATTTGCTGACCAAAAAAAAAAAAAAAAAAATTTACATGACACAAGTTCAGACACCTTCTCTGTTCCCTATGTTTATTTGCTCTTGCCTTTGAAAAGCTTCACAATTTATTATTACCTTAGCTCACCAAAGGGAGAGTCATAAATCAACTGGACTTCATTGTTCAGCTTTCCGTCAGGAACCAGTGTATGCCCCCTAATTGGGCTACTCTACGGCACAAATGAGCATCAACCCAGCCCACACCCTTGTTCTATGGCAAGACTCCAACTCATCTAGATGCTCAAGTCCCTCTCCTGGAAAACAGTTCCATGACCTACTCCATCTCCTCTTTAACAACCTTGCATGGAGGCACCTGGGCGGCTCAGTGGTTGAACGTCTGCCTTTGACTCAGGTCGTGATCCCGGGGTCCTGGAATCGAGTCCTGCATGGGGCTCCCTGCCGGAGGAGCCTGCTTCTCCCTCTGCCTGTGTCTCTGCCTCTCTCACGAATGAATAAAATCTTTTTTAAAAACCTCATTTCTCCTGAAAAATAATTACATGACCCACTACCTCTCCTCTTTCAGGATCTCGCACTATCAGGCCTTAACCACTGCCCGTTGGCCACTTTGCCAATCCCAAGAGCGGGATTCAAATTAGGTGAAACTTTTAAAAATCACAATACTCAGCTGTAGTTCTGGACAGAAAACAATTTTCTTTTCTTTTCTTTTTTTTTTTTTTAAAGAGATTGTATTTATTTATTCACGAGAGACACACAGAGAGAGGCAGAGACACAGGCGGAGGGAGAAGCAGGCTCCATGCAGGGAGCCCGACGCGGGACTCGTCCCGGGTGTCCAGGGTCAGGCCCCGGCTGCAGGCGGCGCTAAACCCGCGACCACCCAGGGATTCCCGTAGGAAACAATCTTCTTAATGAATGTTGCTGTGTGTACCTGTCCCGTCAACTAAGCATCCTCAGGGAAGCCTAGGTGGGAAGTGGGAACGGCCTGCTCCGGCACGCCCTCCTGGGGCTCTTTCTTCCTTCCCTCCGCTTCCCCGTGGCGCGCCCACGTCTACTTAGAGGCTTCGGCACAACGTGACTTGGCCGAACCCTTCCCAAAGCTGCGCAGGTGACGCGCCCGGGCACCGCTACCTGCCCAGGGAAGGAACGGGGCGGGGGGGGCCTTGCTGGGAATGCTCCTCGTTCTGCGACGGGGACCGACCGAGGCCACTGCGCCCTCGCAACAGCTCGTCTGGGGCTCCCTGCGTTCAGCGCTGGGACACAGACCTGGGGGCCGCAAGGTCCCGGGACGGCCGCGTGCCCCCGGGCAGCTCTGCTGAGCCCCCGCGCCCCCCGCCGCCTCCGCGCGGCCCCACAGCCGTCGCCGTCACCGCCCTCCAGGCGCCCCCGGGCCCCGCCCCCCTCCCGGGCACCCCCCACACCTGTGGAGTCGGTGGGTGGCGCTGAAGGAGACGAGGCGGGACACCCGCGCCCGGCGGCGCCCCCCGCCCCCGCCGCCGCCCTCCCCGCTCATCGCCTCGCCTGCCCGCGGCGTCAGCGGAGGGGCGGGGCGGGCGGCGCGCCCGCGGCTGCGCAGTGCGGCCGGCGCCCTGGGCCGCTCTGTCCGCTCCGCGCTGCAGCTGGCTCCCCCTGCTGGCCTGGAGGCAGTAAAGCGAGCGTCCCGGAGGGTCGGAGCCTGTTGGCTCCCTGGAGCGGGGTTCAGCCGGGCGAACCTCCCCGAGGTCAGAAGAGGTGGCAGGGATGGCTTTCCTTAGGCCTGCTCGGCTTTAGGCCACTGGGTACCCTGGACACTGGAGGGGCCTCTTCGAGGTGCTCTTGCCACTCCCTTCCAGAAAGCCCCGGTTACAGTCACCGCCACCGGCCGGGGATTCTGAGATGAGCCCCGGACGCAAACTACTCAGCATAAAGGGAGCGGGAATTTCAGGGCACATGTGGGACCCCTTGGCTTTCGGAAACGATACTACCTTTGGACTGTTTGCGAAGAGTCTTCTTACCAGGGGAAATTCTCGCGCTTTCCTGGTCATGCACACACATGAAGCCATTTGTGTGCGAACACACCCAGCATGAACACACACGCACACACCCCTAGCAGTCAGTCCTCCGTCCCCTGTGGACACCTCCGCACTGAACGGAGCTTGTCTCCTCACACTTACTTACAAGCAGCACCCACACTACCTGCAGTGGCCAGTCTTAGGCCCCCTCTTTTCTCCATTCATTCCCTCACTAAATACTTACCGAGTAGCTAACCATGCGGCTAGCAGGGCTCCAGGTACTGGGAAGGACAGATTAGACCATGAGAGTGGCAGGCGTACAGCCTCCAAAAGGTGATTTCTCCCAAATGTCTCCTGTCTGCTGCTACATACCCTGCGTTCAGGTATTACCATGGGACCCCTGGGTGGCTCCGCGGTTAAGCCTGCCTTCAGCTCAGGGCGTGATCCTGGAGTCCCTAGATGGAGTCCCACATTGGGATCCCTGCATGGAGCCCGCTTCTCCCTTTCCCTGTGTCTCTGCCTCTCTCCTTTCTCTTTCTGTGTCTCTCATGAATAAATAAATAAAATCTTTAAAAAAAGTATTGCCATGGAGCAACCTTTCTTAACACATTTTCAGATATTTTTATTCTCTCCCCCACCCCGAGTTCGCCTCGAGGGATGAACTTCGGGAATATCTGAGATAGACACTACCTAGTTCAGTCCTCTCACCAATGGGAAAACACGGGCCCAGAGAAGTGAATTACTCATCCAACATCCTACAATAAAACAGTATTTCCTGGGCGTTGACCACATCTAGGATAGAATACTTGACTCATTTTGAATGGAGTCCTAAGAATAAAAAATAACAGGGTTCCCTGGGTGGTGCAGCGGTTTGGCACCTGCCTTTGGCTCAGGGCGCGATCCTGGAGACCCGGAACCGAATCCCACATCGGGCTCCCAGTGCATGGAGCCTGCTTCTGCCTCTGCCTGTGTCTCTGCCTCTGTGTGTGTGTGTGTGTGTGTGTGTGACTATCACAAATAAATAAAAAAATTTTTAAAAAAAGAATAAAAAATACAAAGCTGAAAGAACTTATGATAAATTGCTGTTATTCAGTTACTGTAGTATGGCATTACATTTGCAGAGCTCTTTCTCTAAATGTTTTTATTAAAGGTACTAAATTCACCCTTAGTGATACTGTTATGTGCTCAGTAATTCTCCCCCCAAATTAATGTGTTGAACCTCCAGTAACTCAAAATATGACTTTATTTGGGAAAGGGTCTTTGCAGATGTAATTAGTTAACAGAAAGTCACTGGAGAGGTCCCTTTCCTTCTTCCTTGTACATCACATACTCCCTTTCCTTGAGTCTCTAGACACTGCTGAGTGATGAGAGGGGAAGAGGCCCTGCAGAGGCTTTGAAGCCTAGTCAAGTGCTCACTCAATTTACCAAAACTCTCTGCACTGGATTATCAGGCATAGGCTATTACAAAATGTCATTCATCCTTTTTTGTCTTCTCCATCAAGAACCTCATAGCTGGCAGAACCATGGCAGAATTTAGGCACCTTTGGGTCCAAACCTTATGATTGTACTGCTAACCTTTATATGCTTGAACTTCACTCCCTGTGATTAGGATGGAGTTTATAGAGGAAAGACACTTATCAGCTCCACGTACTCCCAGATGTCAACTAGAATCTCCTCCACCCTTTAGATCCAGATAAGATCTAAAACAATCTTCCACACCTTGTCTGGAAAAGTACAATGCCTTTTTGAGGATTTCTGTGAGATATGAGGGGATTTATGTTCTCTTACGGTGACTTCAGCCTCGAAGCTCCCCCATCTGCTGTATTAGCTCTACTCTGGTATCTTCTCGTCATTCTGTTACTCACTGCTTTTGTTCTGTGTTTCATCAACTCAGACACAAAACTTAGAACTTTCACTTTATTGCCACAATATAAACTCTTACACACAGCATTTGTGTACCTGTGGGAACACTTCACTGAAAAGAACAGGGTTTATGATGTCTGCAGCAACTCCTGAGGATAACTGGGAACAAACTGGCGATCCTGGTCCAGGGTTGTGCATGTATCTAACTGCAAGTTCACAGTTGCCTAGAACTACAGCTCTAGGAGGCTTCCCCAGCAACATTCAACATGTAGAGGGAGGGAGGACAGTGTAACGGGCCTGAAACTGGACTGAAGTTGAGGGAGGAAGTACAACTGAAGGAAAAAGGAACAAGGGATCTTGAAGGTATTGGCAAGAGTGTGGCTTACATGACAGACATATGGCAGATTTGGGCAGTTGTTAAAAACTGGTGGGGGGTTTAGGAATGTAGAGATTATATGGCCTCTAGTGCCACCTGTTGCCCAATTGAATGAAGAACTACCAACTCCTCTTCAATTTCTAGAGAACCATATACCTGGAGATGAGAAGAAATTTTAGTGACATCCCTCAAAACAACCCTCCCAAGACTGAGATGGGGTAGAAGGTGGCCGCTGGCAGTTCAACTGCTGTGCCCTCTGTGGACAGCGGAGAAACAGTGTGGAATAAAGCTTCTAAGCATGACATAACTGGCTTCCTGTCCTCCCTGGGCCCCTTTGAAGCTGTGCTAATAGGCAGGCTGTGATGGAAGAAACAAAGTGCTTTTTAGAGCTATATTCATATCTTACTATCTACAATTATTTGTATTTTTTTCCCAAGTGTGAGGACCTCTGTCACCCCCCTACCTGGTGGTGGTAATAACACAGCTCTACTTTTTCTTTCGTGTATTCTTATGACCTAGAGGAAGATCTAGCTAGTAAATATAAATTTAAAGCTCTCTTCAAAAGGATGTATCAACACTTGCTTCATGTTTTTAAGGATGAGCCCTAAGAAATTATAAAACCATGACTATCTCAAGAACTGTTTTTAATAGAAATTTTAAAACCAGATGTCTGTGGTTTGGAAGGGAAGGTGTTCTTTTTGTTCTCTCTTTTGTACAGAATATGTTCATCTCAGAGCTAGTTTCCAGGCATTTCCAGGTGTTCTATCAGGTGGCTACAAAGGTGCCATGGAACCCATAAGGCATTCGCACGGGCACTTCTGCTCGGCCCAGTTCTTCAAAGTTCTTGGCATCCAAGACTAGGAGAAAATTGTTTTCATTCTAGAATAGAAAGACAATACTGAAAATCCTTTTGATCATGTCTTATGCATCTTCCTATCTATCTTCAGCATCTAGCACAGTGCCTTGGCTATCTATACATTGACTAAATGTTTGCTGAATGGCTGAACTAGCCTGAAAAGGAAATCATGGCTGAAGAAGTTCACACAGAGAGTGAAGAAATTAAGTTGTCTATACCAATTACCTTCACAGAATCTCTCAGAGCTTAAGGATCTTTTTACCTGTTCCTTTTCAATCTCCTAAGAGACATAGAATTTTTTTCTTCCAAATTAGAAATGCCTCCATTTCGTGTTACTTTGGAGCTGTACAAAGGGTAGCATTACAAGGCACACTGATATTTGCCCTGGCCTAATTACAGGAGTGGTAAGTACATGGTGTGAGGACAAAGTCCTTCTAGGCCTATGGCAGATATTAGTAATTGATCATAGCACTTTCCTCACTGAACCCTTAAAAAGCCTCAGAATCCTATACCCAGGCAGTCACTAATAACTGATTTGCCACAAGACTGCCTTAGACAAGAAGTTAAAATATCATGATGACTGAGACACTAAGGCTCACCCCATTACACTTTTGGGGCACTCCGATGAAACTGGCAGTACAAATGGTGGCATGAATGTCAGACCAGACATCAGAAGACAGACTGAAACACTGTCTTTACCACTATGAGATCTGACACAAGCTGTCTCAACTTCTAAAAGTTACAAATTCCACATGCATAAAATGGTATCCAACAAAGCTGTTCTGATGAGTAAATATAGTGATATGTGTGAAAATCATTTGTAAATGTATTTCTGTGCAAATATAAATTATGACTATATAGAGACAGAGCTTTAAAGCAATAATAAAGCACAGATTATGATTTTTAAAAGGGCATGTACATGTTAATAGAGGAAGAAAAGGGAGAAAGTGCTGTATTGGAATCAAAAACTATTGACAGGGATCCCTGGGTGGCGCAGCGGTTTGGCACCTGCCTTTGGCCCAGGGCACAATCCTGGAGACCTGGGATCGAATCCCACATCGGGCTCCCAGTGCATGGAGCCTGCTTCTCCCTCTGCCTGTGTCTCTGCCTCTCTCTCTCTCTCTCTCTCTCTCTCTCTCTCTGTGTGTGTGTGTGTGTGTGTGTGACTATCATAAATAAATAAAAATTAAAAAAAAAACTATTGACAGCATCACTGAATATAATCCTCAAAAGGCTCAGTGCTACTTTTCTCTCTGACTAGTGACGGGAAGATATATCTACCTGGTCTGGGGTGATCACCACTGAGAGAATAACCCCGCCATCTTCTTCTCTGGTTCCTGGTGCTGGGACAAACACAGGTTCCGAGGGGTAAAAGCCATCTTCTCTCCAAATCTAGAAGTCCCCCAAAACAGTATTTGATTGAAGGCTAGTTATGATCAGGAAGCTTTTGATAGCTTTTATCACATGTCATGAATTTGGCTGTCAGTACAATATTCCAACAGTAAATGAATCAGGCTCACTGAGTTGAGTGGAGGAGGGGAGTGCTTTTGCAGCTGCAGACTCCATCATCATCAGACACAATTTGTGCAATTATAATTTCTCATCCACCTGAAATATAAGTGTCCCAAAAACCTGAACCCCATGATTTCTTTAAAAATAACATCAAGCGCAGACTTGTTTTTCTGGGCTTGTGATTCACTTAAAACTCCATAGATGGAATATACTCCTAAGCCTTAGTGATTCCATAGTTCTCAAACTTAAGAAAAGTAAATGGCTGAGCTGCTTATATATTAAAGGATATCAAAAGCTACTTTAACAAAACAGAAATTCAATTCAGATATCATGATGACTAAGACACTAAGTGATGTGAGTAGAGGAAGAAAAGGGAGACTCATTCAATTCACTACTCACATTCAATTCAATTCAAAGGGCAAAGCAGGTCTTTTAAAACTTCAGAAAGGGAGGGATACATGGGAGGCTCAGCTGATTAAGCATCTGCCTTAGGCTCAGGTCATGATCTCAGGGTCCTGGGATCCAGCCCAACATCATCAGGCTCTGCTCAGCGGGGAGTCTGTTTCTTCCTCTCCCTCTGCCACTCCCCACCCCACTCATGCCCTCTTGCTCTCTCTCATATAAATAAATAAATAAAATTTTAAAAATAGAGTTAAAAAAAATAGAGTTCAGAAAGGAAAAAAATATTTTCATTACTGTCAGTGTCTTGTTCACCACATCAACCTTGATCAGAGAATCCCCCACCAAATGCCGAAAGCCACAGCCGTAGAAGAAGCGATACTTTTTGCCACTGAATTGGCCATAGTTGATCTGGGGAAATTCAACACCTCCTTCCTCCTCAAGTTCCTCAGGATGTAGATTTTCATAAGAACACCAAATCTAAAAGAGATCCCAAAAAAGATTTGCAGTTGTTGCTTTCTTTCTCATTTATTTTACACAGCATAGGTCAGTGAGAGGACTGAGTTTACCACAGGGCTTGGGAATTGAGACTTTCTAAGTATTTTTATCCATTGTTCCTCTTTCCATCATATGTACGAATGCATAAAAGGTTATCGAGTTTGGGGCACCTGCGTGACTCAGTCGGTTAAGCATCCAACCTTTGATGTCAGCTCAGGTCATGATCTTGGGGTTGTGAGATCAAGCCCCACGCCAGGCTCTGCACTGTGTATGGAGCCTGCTTAAGATTCTCTCTCTCCAAGCGGAACCCCTCTTACACTATTGGAATGTAAACTGGTGCGGCTGCTCTGGAGAATAGTATGGAGGTTCCCCAGAAAGTTAAAACTAGAGCTATCCTACAACCCAGCAATTGCACTACTAGGTATTTATCCAAAGGATACAAACATAGTATTTTGAAGGGGCACATGCATCCCAATGTTTATAGCAGCAATGTCCACAATAGCCAAACTATGGAAAAAGCCCAGATATCCACTATTCATTGACAGATGAATGGATAAAGAAGATGTGGCATATTATATATATATATATATATATATATATACATATATATATATATATATATAACATATTATACACACACACACACATATATATGTATATAATGGAATATTATTCAGCCATCAAAAAGAATGAAATCTTGCCATATGCAAGGATGTGGATGGAACTGGAGGGTATTATGCTAAAGTGAAATAAGTCAGAGAAAGACAAATACTGTATGATTTCACTCATGTGTAATTTAAGAAACAAAGCAGAGGATCAGAGGGGAAGGGAAGGAAGAATAAAATAAGATGAAATCAGAAAGGGAGACTAACCATAAAAGACTCTTAACTATAGGAAACAAACTGAGGGTCACTGGAGGGAAGGTAGGTGGGAGGATGGGGTAACTGGGTAATGGGCATTAAGGAAGGCATGTGATATAATGAGCACTGAGTATTATATACAACAGATGAGTCACTAAATTCTACCTCTGAAACTAATAATACAGTATGTGTTAATTAAAAAAAAATTCTGCCCTTTTGCACACATACCCTCCTCTGCTTGCACACATATGCACATTCTCAAACGAGAAAAAAAAAGATTATCAGGTTTTGTGACTGTCACATGGCATGTGGAAGTGTGCTTTTTTACTCTACTAAAGCTGAAATATTTATAGCTACACAATGACATGCCTGTGGTAAGTGCAAACTATTTAAAAGGTGAAGATGATCAATACCAATATCAAATACTTAGATGTTCCATAACGATTAGAGAATTGCGTGTTTCAAAATACAAAAAGTAAACAGAGTGCTGACTCCTACTCAGAATTCTGCTGTTCCTGTGACCTTAACCCTGCTCAGTCGAATGTTATCAGACTTATTGGGCACCAAATATTGTGTAGAACAGCCAAGGAATAAAGCAATATGACTAAAATTCAAAGTCTTCGTCTAATGTCCTTTCATAGCGTACCTTTCCATCAGCGTGTTTCACAGCACTAGCTGAAGAATAGGACAATGGGCTGAGGTTCTCTCCCTCGGGGTCATTCACACTGACATGTAAGGGCAAAACAAACCTTCGAGGGAAAGATCTGCCCACTGAATTATAGACCTGTTCAGGAGAGACAAACAGATAAGAAAATGTCATTCGTGGGATAACAGCACATCCCAATAATTTATACCCAGGGAATATTGTTGGCATTCATAAGTAATTGCCTAAGTGATGATTTTCATTCATTCATTTATTCCTCAAATATCTGCTGAGGATATCTGTCTACCTCCTATAGGCCAAGCACTGTTTTAGACCTTGGGAATGCAATGGTGAACCAAGTCTCTGGCCTCATGGAATTCACATTCTAATGGAGAAAGGATGATAATAAATAAGAATTAAAACACAGGTTATTGAATTAATGTCTAATAAACAAATGATTACATAGCTCAAGGTCTGATAGTGATAAGTGCCATTAAGAAACATACTGCAGGGTGAGAGCCTACAGAGTAACAGGGTGCCTCCTTCCTCATGTTTGGTCAGAATGGGCCTCTGCATTAGAAAAGCATTAACATAGTAGACTTGGGCTGCTGAAACCTGGCACATTGTCAAGAACGGTCTATTTTCACTAGTCAGTCCTTGGCTGGCACCTGGAAATTAAGCTCTTAGAATGTTTTGTCTGACAAGAGTGGTTTTGCAGACCTGAGGTCTTAAGCCACATTGTACTAGCTTCTCCAGATACTAACAATGTGATTTATAATGAACACCTGCTTCCTATGGGCATATGGAGGCTCACTAACCCAGGTTGTGTAGAGGCTATGGGCCCCTGCGCCAATCCCCAACAAAATCCGGGACAACCAGCTTGGGCAAGCTTCCCTGCCATGTAACATTTCACACACGTTGTCACAACAAAGTTGCTGAAGAGTTCAGGCCTGTCCTGTGTGACTCCACCAGAGAGGACTTGGAAATGTGTACCTGTCAGTTTTCTCCAGGCATCATCCCATGCACCTTTTCATGTGCTGATTTTCCTGAGATCTGTGAGCCCTCCTAGTGAATCATCAAACCAAGGGGGTTTGTGACTTTGGGGACCCCCAACACAGATTATGTTTAAGCAGAAGACGCTAACAAAATAAATGTTTTTTTTTTCTGACAATAAAAATGCTTTCAGCACATTTTCTTCTCTTGAACTATTGTTAAGATGGAGGGCAAACTGCCATTTCCCTTCATACACTTGGTTCTTATCATCTCCATCTCACACAGAAATGTTTTTACCAAGTAAAGATTTAGTGCTATTTTTAAACTTCACAAAGAGATTTCTAAAAATTAATTTTAAATTTATTTAAACATTTCTTTTCTTTTGCAAAACCATAGCTGAACAAAAGTGCTTCCAGTACTGATGGATTAGGTAATGTCGATCAACTGTCCCACTGAAAACAGCTAAAGAAGCTGGACAAGATTTTTTAAATAGCTGTGTGTAGGCACTGGTGAGCTAAAAAGGCAGTGAAAATCAACAGGGCAGAGATTTGAAGAGAGAAGGAAACCCACAGGTAAATAAGATACTGGGGGGCAATTTGTCCCCTCAGGATATCAGCTGCTTCTCAAAAAAGGCAGGTGGAAGGCTGAGAAAATGAGAGAATTTCTTTATTAGACTTTTTAATCCTGAGATCATTGCAGATTGGCATTGAATAATGCAGAAAGATAAACAACTGATTAAAAATAGGCAAGAGACTAGAATAAACATTTCGTCAAAAATATACAAATGGCCAATAGGTACTTGAAAAGATGCTCAACATCATTAGTCCTTAAGGAAATACAAAATTAAAACCACAATGAGACACTACTTCACACTCACTAGGGTGGCTATTGTCAAAAAATAAAAACAAAAACAAAATAACAAGTGCTGTGAAAATGGAGAAATTGGTCCCCTGTACATGGTGCAGCCACTGTGGACAATAGTCTGGTAGTTCCTCAAACAGATATAGAATTATCATAGGATCCAGCAATTCCACTTCCAGGTGTATACAAAAGGAATTTAAAACAGGCTCAAATAGATACTTGTATCCTGATGTTCAGCATTATTCGCATTAGCCAAAAGGTAAAAAACAATCCACCCAAATGTCCACCAACAAATAAGCAGACAAAAAAATGTAGTATAGACATACAAGGAAATAGTTAACCTATAACAGGAATGAGATTTTGATATATATTACAATATGGATGACCCTTGAAAGGATTATATTTAAAAAAATAAGCCAAACACATACACACAAAATCTTTGGGGCACCTGGGTGCCTCGGTGCATCTGCCTTCAGCTCAGGTCATGATCTCAGGGTCCTGGGATGAAGTCCTGCATTGGGCTCCCTGATCAGTGGAGAGTCTGCTTCTCCCTCTCCTATTGATTCTCTTTCTACTCATGCTCTCTATCTCTCTATTAAATAAATAAAATATTTAAAAATAAATAAACAAATAAATAAATCTTGTCTGATTCCACTTATATTAGGTACCCAGAGTAGGTAAATGCATAGAAACAGAAAGTAGAGTAGAGGCTCCCAAAGGCTGCAGAGAGTGGGGAATAGGAACTTGTTATATAATGGGTAGAGTTTCTGTTAAGGATGGTAAAAAAAAGTCTGGAAATGTACAGTGGTTATGGCTGTACAACACTGTTCATGTACTTAATGCCACTGAACTAAACACCTAAAAATGGTTAAAATGGTAAATTTTATGTTATGTATATTTTATCACATAAAAAAATAATGCAGAGGGATCACATGTATCCTTCATCCAGATTCACCAATGATAACATCTTGCATAACTAGAGTACAATATCACAATTGAAAAATTTACATTGATATTAATCCACCAACTTTATTCAGATTTTACCAATTCAACATGCGTTCATTTGTGTGTGTATTTAATTCCATGCAATTTTATCACGTGTAAATTCATGTAGTCACCACCACACTCAAGATATAAAATCACAAGAATCCTTAATGTTACCTTTATAAAGATATAGCCACATCAACTCCCTAACCACTTGACCCTAGTGAGTAGAGATTTTGATAGTTTTGAGGAACTAACGGGACAAAAGTTGGAATTCAATAACTGCCAAAAAAGGAGAAGCCCTGATAAACCCCTAGTTCTTTGGGTCAAGACCCTGCAGGTCAACACCTAAGAGTAAGAATAAACAAGAAATAGTCCAACTCTTTCAGGGACTGCATCCTTCTTCAAAATATCTCAATCCCTATAATTAGATTAAGAATATCTGGGACTCCTCATGTACCCTAGCAATCTGCCAGAAGAAAATAAATTTTTCTCTGGAGGAACATATCGTCCTGGGTCTCAAAATATCTCTACAATTTTTCAAACACAATATTTTGTATACAACAAAAATTAGAGAACACATGAGAAGACAAGAATTAGAGAACACATGAAAAGACAAGAGAGCATGATTAAAAAACAAAACAAGATAACAAACAACAGAAACAGGGCCACAAGGGATCCAGATATTAGAAACTATCAGACTTTAAGTATTCTGAATATGTTGGAGGAAATTCTTTTAACTTGAGCATTGTAGCAGAGAACTAGAAATTATAAAAGAGAACCAAATTAAAATTCTAGAACTGAAAAATGCAATGAGATTAAGAACCTAGTGGCAAGGTTTAACAGCAGAATAGACGCAGCTGAAAAAAATAAAAAATAAACAGTAAGACAAATAAGAAGAAAATATCCCAAACGAGATGCTTCAAGAGAGACAAGGAAGGTAAACTCTAAAGAGAACATAAGCAACAAATGGACAGAGTGAAAAGGAGTGACGTATGTATTGCAGTCTCAGCAGAAGAGAAAGAAAGGATTTACCAGAGGCAATATTTGAAGAAACAATAGGTGACATTTTTCAAAATTAATGAAAGACATCAAACCATAGATTCAAGTATCCCTAAAAACACCCATGTAAAATAAATAAAAAGAAAACTATATTGAGAGATACCATAGGACTAACTACAGAAAACCAAAGAGAAGATTTTAAAATGAGAGGAGGAAAAATTATCAACTTCAAAGGAGCAAAGCTTAGACTACTGATTTCTCAACAGAAATCAGAACACGATCAAATATCTTTAGAATGTCAAAAGAAAATAGCTAATAACATAGAAGTCTTTATCTAATGAAAGTATCCTTCAAGAAAGAAGGTAAGATAAAGACACTTTCCTGACAGGCAAAAATAGGGATTTCACCACCAGTATATCTGAACTGTAAGGAGCACAAAAAGATGGTCTTCTGTCAGAAAGAAATGATTCCACACGGAAGTTCAGACAGACTGAGAGGAATTAAGAGCAATTGAAAGGTACAGATGTGGGTAAATGGGTAGTATGCGGTAACTATGATTACATAAAGCAATATTAGTAATAATGCCTTATAGGCTTTAATATAGAAAGAAAATAAATACACAACAACAGCAGTGTATAAACCAGGAGTAGAATAAATAGAGTTAAAGCATTCCAGAGTTCTTACACTGTATGCAAAGAATTAAAAGAATCAATTTATGATACATTGTGTTAAATCAAGGATCTATATTTTATTTTATTTTTTTAGATTTTATTCATTTATTCAGGAGACACACACACACACACAAGAGAGAGAGGCAGAGACACAGGCAGAGGGCAAAGCGAGCTCCATGCAGTGAGCCCGATGCCAGACTCGATCCCGGGTCTCCAGGATCATGCCCTGGGCTGAAGGCAGCACTAAACCGCTGAGCCACCTGGGCTTCCCAAGGATCTATGTTTTAATCTCTAAAATAACTACCAAAAGAATGTATACCAAGCTAATGGGCAGAGGGTGAAACAAGGTTTGGAGGAAGGGAGAGAGAAATGAAACAATAAAATATACTCAACCAATCCAGAGAAGGCAAGAAAGGAGAGAAAGAATCAATGACACAAATAGGTAGTGAATAGTAAGATGGGATTTTTAAACCTCGATATATTGGTGATTATTCCAACTAAAGGCTCAAATAAAAGTCAAGATTTAGGCACCCAGTGGCTCAGTCAGTTAAGTGGCTGACTCCTGATTTCAGTTCAGGTCATGATCCTGGGATCATGGGTCCTGGGATGGAGCTCTACTGCAGGATCCGGGCTCAGTGCGGAGTCTGCTTGAGGATTCTCTGTCTCTCCCTCTGCCCATCTTCCCCCACGGCACATGCGCACAACCCTCTGTCTCAAACAAATAAATCTTTTTTAAAAACATCAAGAATTAGTACAATGGATTTTTAAAATATATGTTGCTTACAAGGTACACATTTAGAAAGATTAAAACTAAAAGAGTAGAAAAGTTAGAGCAGGCAAGCACTATGCAAAAAAGTAGACTTTAAGGCAAAAACCATTACTCAGAAATAAATGTTCAATAAGTTATCAAGGTAAAACAATTCTAAATTTGTATATACATAATAACAAAGCACCAAAATGTATAAAGTAAAAATTAACATAATTAAAGGGGTGTCTGGCTGTCTTAGTTGGTAGAGCATGTAACTCTCGATCTTTGGGTGGGTCATGAGTTCGAGCCCTACATTGGCGGTTGAGTTTACTTTAAAAAATAATATTAAAGGGCAGCCCAGTGGCTCAGCTGTTTAGCGCTGCTACAGCCCAGGGCCTGATCCTGGAGACCCAGGACCGAGTCCCATGTCGGGCTCCCTGCGAAGAGCCTGCTTCTCCCTCTGCCTGTGTCTCTGCCTCTCTCTCTCTCTGTGTCTCTCATGAACAAATAAATAAAATCTTTTAAAAATAATATTAAATAAAACTAACATAAGTATAAAAAGAAACAGAAAAGTCTATAGTCTAAGTAAGAGTTTTAATATGCCTCTCATGTTATATCGGAACCTTATATAATAAGTAGCAATCAATAAAAACAAGCATGATTTGGATATATATAAACAAATATGACCTAATTGACATATATTAAAACACTACATGCAAAATTCAGAATATATACTATTTCTAACATACATGAAGCATTTAAAAATGATCTTGTGGGCAGCCCAGGTGGCTTGGCGGTTTAGAGCCACCTTCACCCCAGAGCATGATCCTGGAGACCCAGGATCGAGTCCCGCATTGGGCTTCCTACATGGAGCCTGCTTCTCCCTTTGCCTGCGTCTCTGCCTCTCTCTTTTTCTGTGTCTCTCATGAATAAAAAAATAAAATCTTTAAAAAAATAAAATAAAAATTATCTTGTTCTGGGTCATAAAGCAAATCTCAATAAATTTTATAAATTTAAAATCATACAGTAATATTAAGCTGAAAATTAATGGCAGAAAATAACTAGAAAAATCCCAATGTATTTGGAATTTTAAAAATATGTTTCAAAGAAGATACCTCAATGAGAGAAAATTCTTTAACTGAAAGGTAATAAAAATAAAACATATCAAAACTCGTGGGATGCAGCCAAAGAGAAATTTATCATCTCAAAGACATATGTTGTGGGGGAAAGTATAAAAAAATAACAAACTGGGCAGCCCAGGTGGTTCGGCGGTTTAGTGCTGCCTTCTGCCCAGGATGTGATCCTGGAGACCCAGGATCGAGTCCCACATCAGGGTCCCTGCATGGAGCCTGCTTCTCCCTCTGCCTGTGTCTTTGCCTCCCTCCCTCTCTCTCTTTCTCTCTCTCTCTCATGAGTGAATAAATAAATAAAATCTTTTAAAAAAAGAAAAAAAAATAACAAACTAAGGATCCATATCCTTAGTTAGAAACAGGACACATTAAGCACAGAGACAGTAGAAAGTGTCAGAGAAAGACAAATACCATATGATTTCACTTAGATGTGGAATTTAAGGAAAAAAAAGAGGATGATAGGAGAGAAAAGAAAAAAAGAGGGAGGCAAACCATAAAACAGATTCTTAGCAATAGAGAACACAGGGTCACTGGAGAGACATGGGTGGGGGATGGGCTAGATGGAGGATGGGGATGAAGGAGGGCACTTGTGATGTGATGAGCCCTGGCTGTTGTACGCATCTGATGAATCATTAAATTCTATTTCTGAAACTACACTGTATGTTAACTAACTGGAATTTAAATAAAAACCTAAAAAAGAAAAAAACAAAGTAGAAAAGGAAATAATAAAAATAAGAACAGAAATTGATGAAATGGAAAACAAACACACATTAAAAAGCACCAGCAAAGGAAAAAAGATAGTCCTTTTTGAAAAGCTTCATTAAATTGATAAGACACTGGCAAGCCTTAGCAAGCAAATGAACAAAAAAGACAGGAAAAATAACTATATTAGAATAAAAACAGGTGGTATCAATTAACCCTAGGTACATTTTTTTAAAACATAGAATGATATTATGAATAACATCCAGTAAATAAATTTGAAATATTAGATGTCATGGATAAATTTATAGAAAAACTCAATTTACCAAATTTGACACAATTAAAAACAGAAAATCAGAATAATCCTATATTATTAAAGAAACAGAATTCATAATTTAAGATCTAACTATAAAGAAATTTACAGGCCCAGATGGCTAACTTCTTGAATTATTCCAAACATTTAAGAAACAATGCCAATCTGATACATTTTCATGCAGAGAATAGAGAACAATTTCCAACCCACTGTATGAGATCACCAAACCTTAATACCAAAACTTAACAAGGTCGTTATAAGAAAAAAATTATAGACCAATTTTATTCAGAAAATACATGCAAAAATATCCTAAACAAAATATTAACAAAGTAAATTTAACAATATTAAAAGAAAAATATGTTGCAATCAGTTGGGATTTGGTTCAGGAATGGAAGGTTAAGCTTCACATTAAAAAATCAATAAGTAAAAAAAAATCAATAAGTAGCTATTATAAACATTTTTTTAAATCAATCAATATACTTCACCACATTGATTACATAAAGGATAAGTCATATGATTATCTCAATAGTACAGAAAAAAAAACAATAAATCCAACACCCATCCATGATAATAATTCTAGTAAACTATAAGTAAGAAAGAACTTTCCTAAGCAAATAAAAAGCATCTTTAAAAAAAATCTAGCAATAATTTTCTCTCTTTCTCTCTCAAATAAATAAATCTTTAAAAGAAAGCTAGTCTGAAAAAGCTACATACTCTAGGAGTCCAATAATATGACATCTTGGAAAAGGAAAAACTATAGAGACAGTAAAAAGATTGCTAGTTGCCAGGTGTTGAGAGAAGTGGGGAGGGAAGAATAGGTGGAACATGGTATTTTAGGGCAGGGAAACTATTCTACATGACCTAATGCATTTGTCAAAATCCATAGAATTGTATAACACAAAGAATAAAAGCTAATGTAAATTATAGATTTTACTTAGTAATAATGTATAAATATTGGCTCATCAACTATAACAAGTATACCACACCAAGGCAAGATGTAAATAATAGGGAACCTGGAGAGAGAGGGGTAAAAGAATATACATGGGCGTTCTCTGTATGTTCTGCTTGATTTTGCTTTAAACCTAAAACTTCTTTAAAAAAACAAAGTCTACTAGTTTGTTCATTTGTTTAAATCTATAGCAAACAGCATATTTAATAGTAAAATTAAGAAAACTTTTCCTCTCAGATCAGGCATCAGATAAGGATAGCAACTATCACCACTTACATCCAACACTGTACTGGAGATCCAGTAAAGTAGGGCAAGAGAAAGAAAACGAATAACTAGTTTGGAAAGGAAGAAAAAAAATCATTATTTGCATAAGATACAATTATAGATGTACAGAATCTTAAAGAATCTATAAATTATTAGAATCACTGAATTGCTACATTCATTACTGAATATAAGATCAATAAATAAAAATCATCATATTGCTATACAGCAGTATTCACATAAATGAAAGTGAAGATAAATAACATCTAAATTAATATAAAATAATATTAAATACCTGGGGCACCTGAATGGCTCAGTCAGTTAAGAGTCCGACTCTTGATTTTGGCTCAGGTCATGATCTCAGGGTTATGAGATGGAGCCCCATCTTGAGCTCTGAGCTGAACATGGGGTCTGCTTAAGATTCTCTCTCTCTCTCTCTCTCTCTCTCTCTTTCTCTTTCTCCTTATGCATCCCCCATTCATGCACACTCTTTCAAAATATATATATGTGTATATATATACATATATGTATATACACATATATATTACCTAGAAATAAATACCTAGGTAATACCCAGGAGGAAAACTAAACTTATTCTAGAAGAAAAAAATTAGGAGGACATGATCTACTAAACATAAAGATTTTTTTATACAGAGATAGTAATCAGAACAATGGGATACTGGTACAAGAATGCATAAGTAGACCAGTGGAAGAGAATACAGAGTTCAGAAATAGAACTATATATATGTATACTTAATTTTTATAATTAAAAATTCTTCTAGAGGTAAATGAGAAAATATTTCCATGACCTTATGATGGGACGATATCTGAAATAGGATGTACAATGTATTACTCATAAAAAAATTGATATCTTGGAAACTTATTCATCAAAAGCACCACTAACATAGGTCAGCTCTGTAAGTATAAAGAACTTTAAAATTAATGTTTTAAAAAGATTTAAAAATAAAACTACAAGGGCATCTGGGTGACTCAGTCAGTTAAGCATCCAACTTTTATCTCAGCTCTGGTTTTGATCTCAGGGTTGTGAGTTCAAGCCCCACATCAGCTCCACACTGGATATGGAGCTTACTTCATTTTTTTTTAAAGATTTTATTTATTTATTCATGAGAGAGAGAGAGAGAGAGGCAGAGACACAGGCAGAGGGAGAAGCAGGCTCCATGAAGGGAGCCCGACGTGGGACTTGATCCCGGGACTCCAGGATCACGTCCTGGTCCAAAGGCAGGCACTAAACCACTGAGCCAACCCAGGGATCCCTGGAACTTACTTTAAAAAAAAATTTTTTTTTAATAAATATTTTAAAAAACTACAGCTCAAACCAATTTATATTGCATAATCTAAAGGGAAAACTTTACCTGGGATTCAGTATCAGGAAAATGTGAATCCCTTCAGCTAGATGAACTGAAACACTTTCTTTTATCAGAGAATTAAGATATTATATAGTCCATTTTGTTACCCTTTCCAGGAAACGTAAGTGTATTTAGTGTTCAAGTATAATAAAGAACTAATCACAAGAGCTCCAAAACACATCTCTTGGTTTTCCTTAATATGCTTTTTATTTATTAGGTATGAAGTAAGTACTTTGAATTATTTTTAAGTATTAAATAAGTAAAATATTAAGCTGTGTTTTCAATGCTTCAAAACCATTCTCCTTCTTTATTTGCCAAAGAAGCAAGAGAAACAGCTAAAACCAGAACCTGACTAGTTCAAAATTATGTTGACAACTCCTGACAAATCAGTTATTTACCTGATCAAGCCCTTCTCCAGCTTTCCTGAGATTCTGTAGCTGGTAAACTTCCAGGCTTCTTCCATCATCTTGACAGCACAAATCAATTACAACACAGCCCTGGTCCTCAAAGGCATTGATTTGATGAAAAGTAACAAAAGGTTTAGTGTAGTACATTCCTGGAAGAAGCTGCAGGGGAAATACAACAATGAAAAGAGATATTTTATTTTTTGTTTCATTTTTTTTCTCTAGGGAACAGAACCACGAAGTTTAAATTAAAAAGGTGCCCTCCCCTTTAAATGACAAGCCTAGCAAGTGTAAAAAGTAGAAGCAAACATTTTGATTTGAGCATTGCTTGTTTAAGCCATCACATCTCATATTAAACAATGAACTGGGGCTATCTGATACAAACCAGTCAACTGTTACAACGAACTTAAAAGTCCTGATGAAATATGGTCCAATATTTTGAGGAATAAATAAATCCTGGACTCTACATGATTAAATAGAAAATACTGCCATTAAGTAACTTATGATTAATTCTTTGAAAAATGCACTCATTACCAAAAATAGGATTCTTTTGTGTAATGAAATTAGGATAGAATAAATTTAGGATATTATCTCTTTAAAGAGGCTAAAAAAAGGACAAACATACCAGTGCCACTAATCAGGAATATAGAAAGATATTTAACCAACATACTTTGGACTTTGGTAGGATTATCATATTTACGTATCAAAAAGTCACAGAAGTAAGCAATTAAAGTATGAGTGCAAAAGTTACAGAACACCTCTGCACGAACAACGTTCTCTTTAGCAAATAGTATGATATGGACAAATCCATGCTAAGATGCTAAGAAGGTTTCCTAGATGCCATTATAGTTGGGTCAGATAATTAAAAGTGTAAAGCCATTTCTTACCATTTTCTAATATGCAAAACCCACTGTATTAATAAATAAGTGAGCTTCTACCTATGGAAGAAGGTAATATCCTTGATTAAGAGTGTCTTATGCAAGCAATGCCCAGAGAAGGTAAAAATCAACCACAGGAAAATATGCCTTTATGTCCAATCATTTTAGTGTACTCCAAATACTCCACCTGTCCAGTGTGCTTATCCACTACATGAAATCGCGTATTATACTGGGGTTCCCAGCTTATTCCATCTGAAAAGGCCTTTCCCCGAATTCTAGAAGTGACAATTTTCCACAAATTCATCTTTAGAGGCTGTTCAATGAAGATTATATAGTTCCTTGTCATTCCTAAAAGGTTCCAGCAAATAATAAAATGTTACTTGGCAAATTAGAGTTGTCTGAAATGTAACAGTTATGGGGACTCATCCAAATGCCTGGACACGGTACTGCTGACCTAAGCAAAAGCCAGCCACAAAATAATTCTTCACTGTTTCCCAGCTTTGCTTAACATACTTTCTGTTCCTACATAAAAAAGGGAATTTCTTTAGAACAGCTGGGGTTTGAATGCCCTCAGCTTGCTTTTTGAGATCATGACTTGAGCTGAAGGCAGATGCTTAAACTAACCATCTGAGCCACCAGGCACCCCTAAATTGTTTGTTTTAGGAACAAAGTAAAGAAGCATAATATTAAAATGTCATTTGTGATCGAGATGTTTATTCTGTATTCCATTTGCTATTTACATTGAAGGTAAGGATTCAGGAGCAGATTAGCTATAAAGGTTTAGAACACAGAAAATAAATATTCTGAGAAAGATCTGAAGCAATCAAACAAAATATGAATTTCCCCCCAAAATATAGTCAAGATCTTTTCATGTCTGATCATTACCTATGGCTTTAAAGTTACCTAAAATTTTGAGTTCTGTCAATTTTTTATGGTCAAATGATTTTTTTATTAAGCCTTTACTTTTTTAGAGCAGTTTCAGGTTTGTAACAAAATTAAAGGGAAGGTACAGAGACTTGCCATATACCCCTTGCCCCCTTACATGCATAGCCTCCTTATTATCAACACCCACACTAGAGTGATCAGCATGTTTACTACACCTGATGAATTTACATAGATACATCAAAAGCATCCAAAGTCCATAACTTATATTATGGTTCACTTTGATGTTGTCAATTTTTTAAATATGTCTTTTTCAGCAGTCATTTGGCCAGGGTAAGAAATATGTGACTAAACAGAATAAATTTAACTAGCATTACAATGCAACTTTGATCTCATTATCAGCATACTTTGAGAAGGTGTATTGACACAGCATTTGCCCAAACTAGTTCCTCTGCTGCAGGGACGTTAATTGACCTTATCTCTGGGCTTACCAAAGCTATGATAGTAAGAAGGTTTCATCCTCTCTGCAGAGGCAATAGAACATATCACCTGGGCTCCGTGAACTGTATCCCCAAGATCCACCTTCTCTGGAGGAATCTGAATAACATTATAGCAAGAACCTGGAAAACAAAATCCTGTCTTATATTATACACATTCTAGAATAAAAGACAATCCTTTTAACTCGTGAACTACACAAAAGCAGTGAAAAGACTTATGCAATATATGCATGACATCCATATTTCATAAAGGGCTATTTCAAATGAAGACTTGGATTTAAAAAATATGAACTTTACAAAAATCATTAGCTAAGGTTTTCAAACAATACAAAGTAATCGATCAACAGTTTATTGTGGTTTTTTTTTCATGATTTGTAGCTAAGTTTATTGCATTTTAATGATCTCGAAAAGTTATCCACCCTTTCACTCCCTGAAGATGATCTCACTCTCTACTTTATAGGAAAAGATTAGGTACCAGTCAGTATTATCCTCAAATTCTTACTTTTTTTAATATCCTCAAATTCTATTTGTCCCTCTTCCTACTCCCTACAACTATAGTCTCCACATGCCCCAACATCCACTCTTGTCCAATCCTCTGAATCCCAGGGGGCGCTCTGAGTCCCATAGTCCCATCTCATCCTTTCTCATCAATGCATTCATGCAGTCACCTTCATTCATGCAATCATTCATCTTACCACTTCTTCAGAAATCAGCTCAGGTAACCACTCCTCAAGTAGCAACCCTGACTCTTCCCTACCCCAAATGTAATTGGTGCCCCTCCTCTAATGCCCTGATTATATCCTATACAGTTATAGCACTTATTACACTATGATTGTGACTTATTTATCTGCTTCCCAGTAGACTGGTAAGCTCTTTAAGGGCAGGAATTGTGTCTGATTCATCTTTGCATCCTCAGTACCAAGCAAGGACTTAGTATTCAGTAGGCACAGTACAAATAGCTATTGACCAATTAATTAACATATTTGTTAAATTATATGTTATGTTAAATCATGCGTTATAATAAATATTGAGGTCATATCAAATTATATTTCTGGTATTAGAATTGTCAATGCTGGTCCTGAAAAACTGGGGTAACTTACAAAATTTTGTAATTACTGAGCTTCTTTTGGAACAAGATAACCATACAGTTCTCTATTCATTTATTCAGCAATTACTTATTGAGTGCCAACTATATTCCAGGTATTCTTCTGAGTATCCTAAGTTTATCTTCCAGATACTTGTATACAGTGGTGTGCAATATACAAAAGGCTCTTTCTTCTTTGATAAAGCTCAAGTTCTAATAAGTACCCATAAGTAAAAACATAAAGCATGAGATGATGGTAAGACCTATAAAGAAAAAATAAAACAGGGAACGGGGATCAAGAGTAAGTGTATATGGATGGAGGCCACTATTTGCAATTTCAGATATGGTGATCTGAGAAGGCTTCTCTAAAAAGGTGACATTTGAGCAAAGATCTAAAGATGGTGAGGAAAAGAGCCTTGAGGATACTCAAGAGAAACAATTCCAGGCAGAAAGAAGAGCAAATGCAAAGATTCTTAACCAAGAGTTAAGTCTGGAGTGTTCAAATAAAACCAAGAAGGCCAGTGTGGCCCTATCACAGTGAACAAGGGGAAGAGTCTAGAGAGATAAGGTGGGTGGGTTCAAAGGATAAGTGGCTGATATGTTGAGAATGAAATGAAGTGGGACTGAAACATGGAGACCATTAAAAAGCCATTATAATAATTCACATGAGAGAGGATTGTTGGCTCAAACCAGAGTGCTGGCAGTAGAAGTAATATGAGGTAGCTGGATTTTTTATTTATTTTGAAGGCATTGCTGCCATTTGCTTTTTAACCAATTGGATATGGATGTGACAGAGGTGGGAAGGATGATTCCAAAATTGTCGCCTTGTGCAGTTGGAAGGATGAAATTAGCATCAACTGAGATGGGGATTATTTTAAGCAGAAAAAAATCAGGGGAAATCTTCAGGAGTTTGGTTTTTAGATAAGTTAATTTTGTAATGCCTATTAGACATCCTAGTAAAAACACTGAGTAAGCAATTGGATATAAAATACTGGAGAGGTCTGAGTTAGGGATATAGATGTGTTCTGAGCACCCATTATATATAAAGATGAGTTATAAAGCAATAAAAGACAAGCTCTATAGTTCAAGAGTATCATATTACCATCTAAATGATTACATATATTTAATTAACACTAAAAGTTAGCTGGCTTGATTAATATTTAGAGGATTTTTGTTCATTTTTAAAGGTCTCTTAAAGATACCTGGAAAGGCTAAAACAACTAAAAGCTTTTTAATTCTTAAAGATAAAAATTATTGGCAAGCACTTTATTATGAGAATCACTAAATTCCCCCAAACACATCTTAGGTAGTCGAGCTCCCTGCAGCTACATGTACATTTGAGTTTCAGTTCAAAAACTCCCCACCAGACTAAATCATCAAGTAAAAAGAAGGAAGAGGAAGAAAGAAAATTCAGTTTTAGTTGAGATTAGCAGAAGATAAAGAGAAGAACTGCCCATCTCAGCAGTTGGATTAAGTGACAATATTCAATTCATTAAACTTAACCATTAGTTAATGAACTATTTTTTTGTTTTCCTGGAAGATTTTTATTTATTTATTTGAAAAAGAGAGAGAGAGCACGAGCAAGGAGCAAGGGAAGGGGCAGAGAGAGAGGTAAAAACAGACTCTTCACTGAGTAGGAAGCCAGATTTGGGGCTTGATCTCATGACCCCAGGATCACAACCTGAGCCAAAGGCAGACACTTAACCAACTGAGCCACCCAGGCTCCCCATTAATGAACTGTTCTAACCACAAGTTGTAAAGGCCTGAGCAATCCAGACATGCCCAGGAAACATCCAGCAAAGGAATGCCCAGAATGACCTGCCCATACTACAAGTCTTAACTGTGGGAGACTCTTCAGGACTTTGTATAATAGCAAATTGAGGCAAAGTAACAAGATAGCCTTTGATGACTTGCGGCAGGGGGGCAGGGTTTCTCAAAGATCCAGGAGTCACTTATACCAAAATCACCTGGGGACTGCTCAAATGTCCCAAGATAAGGGCCTTGTAAGGGGGTGGTTAAAATGCAGATTCTTGGCCCCTTTTCAGGTCTATTGAACCAAAATCTCTGAAGACAATGCCCAGTAATCTACATTGCTAAAAAGCATTCCAGAACATTCTTAGGCACATTAAAGGCTGAGAACCACTAATCCAATGACTATTTATTTTAGAATATATAATTCAGACTGGTTAAACAGTATTTATCATATTATGAACTAATTACAAAGTTATCTACTTGATTAATATTTTTTTTAAAGATTTTATTTACTTATTTATGAGAGACACAGAGAGAACAGATAAATAGGCAGAGGGAGAAGGTGGCTCCCTGCAGGGAGCCCAATGCAGAACTCCATCCCAGAACCCCAGGATCATGACCTGAGTCAAAGGCACTCAACCACTGAGCAACCCAGGTGCCCCTAGAATTAATTTATTAGTAAATGTATTTTTTGTCAACCATATTTTAATCAACATGAAAATAGCTTTTAAAAAAAGAGGTACATCTACTTAGGAGAATTCTATGCAGCCTGGTTCTGCAAAACGAGTAATTAATTACACTAATATGTTACTAAGGGAAGAAAAAACAGACCAAAAAAAATATATAGACATCATTTTTTAAAATGAATCTTTTTTTAATGATGAAAAAAGATGGATAGCCAAAACCAAAACAAAACCACTGAGTCAGTTTACCTATTTGCTGAAACATTTTACCTAAAAGAATGTTTGCTGTGTCCTGTAACAGCTTTGAAGGATTCATCCCTATCCTAGATCAAGTAGTAAAGAAGAGGAGAGAGACATGGGTGATAAAGTGTCGGAATACCCTATCTTTACCTGAGCCATATAAAAACCCTGCAGTATTCATTTTAATATACACCCACATTTGTAAATATAGAGGTAAAGACCAACAACCTGCAAAACCAATTACTCACTCCCAACATATACATTAACCTACACAACAGTTAAACTCTACAAAGCTTTCACAGGTTACAGATGATAGATTGACAGCAAAGAGAGACAGCAATATCTTAACACCTACCCATTTCTTTTCAGAGGGATACATACTCAAGCTACAAGAACATGAATTTGCATGGTCTGAGAGTCTTCTGTTCTCAGTAATGAAAAATTACTAAGATTGTCCAACAAAGTGACTTTGGGTATGATTCAGGCTCAAGACTGGTTTTATACACTTAGAAGCTTGCTTAAGCAAGTATCCTAAACCTTCTTAGGTTCACTCCTTTCATCTGTAAAACGGGGGCAGTTTATTAGTACCTTTCCCAGAGAGTTGTTAGAAGGATTAAATGAGAAAATATATGTGAAAATGCTTAACATCAGCATGTACTAGGCACTTGTGCTCAATAAAAGTTAGCTATCACTATTAGCTATTAGAACTTTCTAGAGCAGATTGGTAGGCAGTTGAAAAAATATGTGGATGACCAGGAAAAAGATGTGATATAAACAGCTGTAAATACAACCACACTATAACCTTAACTTACCTCAGTATGTTATTCCATTGATAAATTCCTTCCCATGTGATAAACAATATACCTTCCCTGCCCCCCATATCTCTTTGTGGTAGCATTCTACATTTTTGTACTTGCAATATGATACTTTTAAGAAATTCAAGTTTGTGAAATACATATTAAAAATCCCTACAATGCCTGTGAGCCAAAAAAAAAAAAAAGGATGATAGAATATAAAAATGTAAGTCATGCTGAAAAGGTCAAATAGCAAATCAGTTGCTAAGCGTATGTGCAGAAGGACCACAGAACACAGTAAATTGTATACTCCTCCCTCTTCTTTTTGGCTTATAATCTTTTTTCAAATTATAACTTGCATGGAATCACGATATGGAAATAGACATCCTATGGGCTTACAACCTTAATCATAATGGAATCCTGGAAAGATAGTTAACTCCTAATTATTTTTAAAAAGACCTCCATCTCAACTTTACCATGTGGCCCATAGGAGTTCCCCATGTTGTATGCTGTTCCATCTGGGTCATAATGAGGATGTGCAGTTGCTCCATTCACAGCAATAAATTTGCTCCAGTCTACCTGCAAATTTAAGACCATCAGGGATTTTTAATGTTACATAGGCAGATCCCTACTTGCAGCATAGACAGTAGGAACGTGTTAAACATTTTTAAAATAGAATAGAAAAACTATAGTATAAGCCCCAGTATCTCACCCCCAAGGAATCAAATTTATTTTTCCTACTAAGGAAACTGAGAATAAATAATAAACAAAAACTGCAACACCATTAACAACAAATGGACAAAAACAATTATCCAGTAAGGACTTTTCCCCCAAGATCACAGGCAAGTGCAAAAAATAAGAATTAAAATTAAAATTCTGGTCCAAAATCCTATTTATTTTTAATTAATGTGTTAAGTGAAAGCAGTATGGGTCTAGACAATCTCTAGTCCAATTCTACCTGTAGCTAGGAAGAACATGAAACAGCCAATGTAAATCTATACTATTCTATTTCTCCTTTGCCATAGCCTTCGGATATTAGGACTAAGAAGTCTAGAATTGTCTTTCTTTTTTTTTTAAGATCTTATTTATTTTAGAGAGGGAAGAGTAGAGGGAGAGAGAGAATCCTGAAGCAGACTCCCTGCAGAACGCTGAGAAAGACTTGGGGCTATATCCCAGGAGACTGAGATGAGATCATGACCTGAGTTGAAATCAAGAGTCTGCTACTCAACTGCCTGAGTCACCCAGGTGCCCCCTCAATTTCTTCTTCAGATATCTACTACAGTAAAAAGTATTTTGAAAGGAAAAAAAATTGTAGGATCTATTTTATTCATTTTTTACCTATATTTTACCTTTTCTGTTTTTTCCAGAGTTTTAATGTCCACTTTATTCATAAAGTTGGTCTCAGTACTAACATAGTAGTCACCTTTGTACTGCACGTAGTTGACGTTGGTATTGTCAGTTATTGCTGAAACCAAACCCCAGAGTTAATTAAATATCACAACTTACTGTAGCACACAATCAGAGCAACAGCACAGTTTAAACATCCTCTCATACCTAGATATATGTATTTCAAAGTATATATTTATATAGATTGATACATATCATAATGAAATAATCATCACTATCACCCACAAATTCTGAGTACAGTAAAGGCTGCTTACCAGGCAGCTCAAATTTTGACATGAAACGTTCAAAAACATTCTTGCATGGATCAGGGAGAGCCAGTGTTCCAAATTCTGAGATCACAATTCGATCATGGGCACTATTGGCCTTATAGGTATCACTCTGTAGGAACTTGCTTCTATAGGTCACTGTGCCCTTCTCCATCCTGAACTGGTGAAGCAAAGCCATTCCATCAAACCAGTGACTGTACCTTCAAACAGGAGCAAAAAGAGAAAAACAGTTATCAGTAGGAAAAACATGGTGTCAAAATGAGAGCCTTCAAATATAGAGATAAGGAATCAGAATGGGTTCCTAGCACAACTTGATTAATTAGAAAACTTGAAATTAAGGGATGATATCTTTTGAGTATATCCTGGAATATAACGGGAAAGAGCAACCTACATTCTCCTGACCCCTACCCCATCAAAAAACTCACACTTAGAAAGCTAAAAAGAATCTCCAAATTGCTGACTCCAAAGATAATTCTGATTTTTTAGCCTATGGCCAAGAGAATAACATGCAAGGATACAGAATACTTTACATTTTCTCAATTAAAATGGGTTCCTAAATTTTTAGAAAGTTATCTTCATATCTTATATCTTCCATTGACTTTAAAATTTTTCAAATTGTCAGAATTTTGCTAAACTAAATAAATAAGATGACTGTCCTTATTGGCTAATCATTTTTATATATATAATTACAGTAGAAATGATCTATTTAAATGACAGAACAGGGGATCCCTGGGTGGCTCAGCAGTTTAGTGCTGCCTTTGGCCCAGGGCGTGGTTCTGGAGTCCCGGGATCAAGTCCCACATCAGGCTCCCTGCATGGAGCCTGCTTCTCCCTCTGCCTGTATCTCTGCCTCTCTCTCTCTCTCTCTCTCTCTCTGTGTGTGTCTGTCATGAATAAATAATAAAAAAATAAAATCTTAAATAAATAAATAAATGACATAACATCAAAAAACCATAAGGAAAAGTTGTGGCTTTGCTTTCTAAATGGTTTCACACCTTACAGTCTTTTCATTAACGTGCTTGATTGAATGCTTAATGTCCTCAGCATGGATAAGCCAGGCTAATACCACTGCCTCAAGGCAATGGTCCAGAAAGCAGGGGATCAAAGAGATATTCGTACACCCTTGTTTATAGCAGTATTATTTACAATAATCAAAAAATAAGCAACCCAGTATGCAATGAGCAGGAAGGAAATTCTGTCATATGCTACAACATAGAATTTGAGGGACACTGTTATAAATGAGATAATCTAGTCACACACACACACACACAAAAGGTATAGTTCAATTTTACATGATGAAAAAATTCTGAAAATCTATTTCACAATGTGAATAAACTTCACTAACCTTTACCCTTTAAAATAGCTAAGATGGTAACTTTTATGTTATAGGTTTCTTTTTAAGATTTTATTTATTTATTTATTTGAGAGAGAGAGAGACAGCACCAGCAAGGTGAAGGGCAGAGGGAGAGGGAGAAGCAGACTGCAGAGTACAGAGCTGAAAGTGGGGTTAGGTCCCAGGACACTGAGATCCTGACCTGAGCCGAAACCAAGAGTCAGATACTTAAATGACTGAGCCACTTAGACACCTCATAGTATATTTTAATGTCTAGAAGGGCGTGTCTCTTCACTGAAAAATCTTTTTTAGTGTTTTCTTGACTATTCTTGCATATTTATTTTTCCATATAAACTTTATATTGATTTAACTTCATTTTTTTATTTGTTTTGTTTAACTTCCTTTAAAAACGTGTTAGAATTTTTATTAAGATTGTATTAAATTTAAAAAAATTTTACCAAAAAAATAAAAATAAAAAATTTTTAAAGATTTTATTTATTCATGATAGACACAGAGAGAGAGGCAGAGGCACAGGCAGAGGGAGAAGCAGGCTCCATGCAAGGAGCCCGACATGGGACTCAATCCTGGGACTCCAGGATCAGGCCCTGGGCCGAAGGCAGGCATTAAACCACTGAGCTACCTGGGCTGCTTAAGGAGTACTAACATCTTTATGTTGTTGAATTATCCTATTCAAGAACACAGGATGTTTTTTCATTTAATTGGGTCTTTCAGGAGTATTCTAAAGTTCACACATTTCTTGTTAAGTTCCTAAATATTTAATCTTTTTTGCTACTGTAAAGGTTTTTTTCTACTATTATTGTTCCCTAACTGGTTATTTGTGTATATGAAGGCTATTATTTCAGTAGGTTAATTTTACACCCTGTTACCTTACCTTCTATTGCTTGAATTGGTTTTGTCATTGATTCTGCCTGGTTTTCCAGGTTTACTAAGATATCATCTACAAACAGAGTTTTACTGTACTAATCCTCGTGCCTCTAGTCAATTTCTTTAGTTTAACTGTATTGGTTACATCTGGTTGAAAGCTGTGGAATAGTGGCCATTCTCCCCTGCTCCTGTCTTAAAGAAATGAATTGTAGTATTTCCCAATTTAATATTACTGGTTTTAAGACTAAGATTAAAATATCTTATGTGTGTATACATATATACACATATACATACAAACTATATAATGTGTATATACATACATATATCAATATAAATACACACGTGTATATATACATATACACATATACACATCTATTTACATATATATGTATAAATTATGTATACATATATTTATACTTGTGTGTACATATATATAAATATATAAAATATCACATTAAGAAAGTATCCATCAGGTCCTGTTTTCTTGAGTATTTCCATGAAGAATGGATGTTGAATTTTGACAAAAGTTTTGTCAGCATTTATGGAGATAATCCTATGATTATTTATCCTAAAACCTATTAATATGGTATATGATATTGGTGGATTTCCAAATAATGAACTTACTTTGCATTCTTGGAATTAATCTTATCATAGTTATTTTTTTTTGTTATTTATATTTTAAAATAGTGTTGGATTCTATTTGTTAATAAAATATTTGTCTTGTATTAACACTATATATATTTTTTCATGGATATTCAGAAATAATATGAATACTAGTTTTCTGTACTATCTGTATCATGTATAGTCAAAATTGCACTTGTTTCATTAAAAAAGGTGGAAAGTTTCCCTTCATTTCCAATTCTCTGAAATAATGTATAGAGAACATATTTGATATTTGAAGGTTTGGTAGCATTTCTCTGTGAAGAAATCTGGGCCTAGTGTTTTTTTTGAGAGGTGGATACTTAATACATATCTCTTCTTTCCTCTGTAGAAATTGTTGTGTTCACATCTGCTATCTCTATCAATTGTGGTAATCTGTGCTTTCCCAGGAAACCATCTGTTTCACAAGGTCCTCAAATGTATTTGCTGAGAGGTGTGCAAAGTTTCCTGTACATTCTTATGTTTCGATGGTTTCCTTTCCTCCTGCCATTTCTTGTTTTGCACATTTGTGCTTCTGTCCTTTTTCTTCTTGATTGTATTAGCTAGTAGTTTCTCTGTTTGGGTAATTTTCTTCCAAAAACATTATAAAGAAAATAATTTCAATAATTATTGCTATTATAATCTAAGTATCTCTAAACCACAATACAAAAAAAAATTTTTTTAAATAAAATAAAATAAAACCACAACACAGAGTCCCAAACACAATACTCTGGGTATAACAGCAGACACTCAAGTTTCTTCATTTAAGAAACTTCATATTTTTTTTCTTTCCTACTTATTTTTTTGTTACCACCTCATAGTATTGACTCACACTGAGCTGTCAACCAAAACGCTTAAGTAATTTTTAACACATTATGCTGTTACATTCTGAATTACTTGTGCTTGTGAAATCTCTCTTCATCTCATCTACCTTTAAAAATATTCAACTTGTTGGGAAATATCAGGAAGGGAGACAGAACATAAAGACTCCTAACTCTGGGAAACGAACTAGGGGTGGTGGAAGGGGAGGAGGGCGGGTGTTGGAGGGGAATGGGTGACGGGCACTGAGGTGGACACTTGACGGGATGAGCACTGGGTGTTTTTCTGTATGTTGGTAAATTGAACACCAAAATTAATTAAAATTAATTTAAAAATTAATTTTAATTAATTAAATTAAATTAAATTAATTTTAATTAAATTAATTAAATTAAATTAATTTTAATTAATTAAAAAAATAATAAATAAAAATATTCAACTTGTTAGATTCCATCTCATAAAATCCTTCTAGATCCTATCATTCCATGCATCCATTTACTCAAACCAGCCAACTTTTCTTGACACTTGACGGGATGAGCACTGGGTGTTTTTCTGTATGTTGGTAAATTGAACACCAAAATTAATTAAAATTAATTAAAAAATTAATTTTAATTAATTAAATTAAATTAAATTAATTTTAATTAAATTAATTAAATTAAATTAAATTAATTTTAATTAATTAAAAAATAATAATAAATAAAAATATTCAACTTGTTAGATTCCATCTCATAAAATCCTTCTAGATCCTATCATTCCATGCATCCATTTACTCAAACCAGCCAACTTTTCTTGAGCCCCTACTACTCTGCCAGGCTCGTGCCAAGATGAGTACTTACAGGCACATTACTATGTCATAAAGTTGTTCTCTGAGACAACAGAAAGGTGTTAACTAATACTATCTGTGCACAGAAGGAGCAACAGAATGGAAGGATGTGGGGATCGCGGAAGGGTCTAGAGGAGAGAAGACTTTGTCTGATTCCCTAAGGATGTTTGCCAACTAAAGATGGCAGAGGGGTACTCTAGGGAGAGGTGGTGACAAAGAGAAAAGAAAAAGAAAGAAAGAAAGAAAGAAAGAAAGAAAGAAAGAAAGAAAGAAAGAAAGAAAGAAAGAAAGAGAAAAAGAAAAAGAATTGAAAGCATGTGGTGATCCTGGAGAAACATCCAGTTAACAAATCCGTATGTGGGCAGCTGTCAGTGGCTGGTGATGGTGGAGAAATCAGTCAGCACAAGATCTATCCACACTTAGAGCTCAAAGACTTCTTTTTTTTTAAAGATTTTATTCATTTATTCATGAGTACACAGAGAGAGAGAGAGAGAGAGAGAGAGAGAGAGGCAGAGACACAGGCAGAGGGGAAGCAGGCTCCATGCAGGGAGCCTGATGTGGAACATGACCCTGGGACTCCAGGATCATGCCCTGGGCCAAAGGCAGGCACCAAACCACTGAGCCACCCAGGGATCCCCAAGCTCAGACTTTTAACAGCAATGTATGGAGTTCTGAAACAGGAAGAGTGAAACAGGCAGATGTGCATTTTAGAAAGGTCACTTGGGACACACAGTAGAATGCAGGACAGAATGAGGAGCATCCAGATTCGGAGAAACCAATAAGGAGACCAGGCAACAATTCAAGTGAGAGATTATGAGAACCTGAACTGACATAGTATAATTAGAAAAGGACAAATTCCAGAAACAAATGAGATGACTGATAGGATAAAAGCAGTGACAAAAACAGAAAGTACAGTCATACCTGAGAGATGAGATGGAGAACATGTGAAGAGCACAGAGTTCCATTTTGAACAAGAGTCAAGCTATTTGAAGCCATCAGAGTAAAGATGTTCTACAGCCCATTGGCAAAGTTACAGGTGCTAGAGCACAAGAGATGGCGGCTGGGTGGGAGCCGCATGTGTGAGAGTATCTGTGTGTGACAGGTACAGGTGAGGTGCAAATAAGACAGTAACTACCATGTACTGAGTGCTTAGCACCCGCTGGGACTGTGCTAAGCATGTTACCACATCCTTTCCTACATATATAAAAATAAATCTATAACATATTTTAACTCATATATAAACATAAAATATTATTTTAATATTTATCTCACACATGCATTGATCCTGTGAATAGATATTATTACCATTTTAAGGATGTAGAAACCAATGTACAGAATAAAAACACGCCAGGGTCACAGGGCTGGTAAATGGCAGGAAAGGGATTTGAATTCAGTGCTGACCCCAAATCGTGGGATCTTACAACACCCCAAAAATTAAGGTGAACTATAAAAAGTAATTTGGCAGGAAAGGGAGTGGGGAGAGAAGGCACGGAAGGGAAAGAAGAAAATGAAAATGTACTGACTGCCAATTCTTGTTAGCCACTGACTGAGGTACTTTTTATGCATTGTCTCCTTTAATTCTCATGCCCAATCACTAAAATCTGTATTATTAGCCCCATTTCTCATGGGAAAACTTGCTCAAGACCACAGCACTGATAAATGGCAAAATGGGATCCGAATCCACTCCATCTACTCCAAAGAATGTATTATTTCTACTACATCAAAGAAAGCATATGATGAGAGAAGAGGAATACTCAGGGCACAGGCTGGTATGTATCAATACCAAAGGCACAAGTGAAGTGAGATGAAGAACAAAAAATTTATTTAAGAATGAGAAATCTGATGGGTAGAAAAAAATCAGGAGAGGACACCTGGGTGGCACAGTTGGTTAAGCGTCTGCCTTTGGTTCAGGTCCTGATCTTAGGATCCTGGGATCAAGTACCAGGTCAGGCTTCTTGCTCAGCAGAGTCTGCTTCTCCTTTCCCCTGTGCCCTTCCCCTCCCCACACTCATGCTCTCTCTCAAATAAATAAATCTTTAAAAAAATAAAAAGGGGGGCAGCCTGGGTGGCTCAGTGGTTTAGTGCCGCCTTCAGCCCAGGGCATGATCCTGGAGACCCAGGATCGAGTCCCACGTCGGGCTCCCTGCATGAAGCCTGCTTCTCCCTCTGCCTGTGTCTCTGCCTCTCTCTCTGTCTCTCATGAATAAATAAATAAAATCTTTAAAAAATAATAAAAGAAAAGAAAAAGAAAAAAGAATCAGGAGAAATTGGTATGGAGGAGTTTAGGGATGAGAGAATTTTAAGACAGGCAGTCGATAATGTTAAACACTATTGAAAAGTCAGGCTAAGCGGGGTGTGATCCTGGAGTCCCGGGATCGAGTCCCACGTCAGGCTTCCTGCATGGAGCCTGCTTCTCCCTCTGCCTGTGTCTCTGCCTCTCTCTCTCTCTCTGAATAAATAAATCTTAAAAAAAAAAAAAAAAAAAAAAAAAAGAAAAGTCAGGCTAAGGACTGGAAAGCTCATTTCATTTAATAATTACACAGGCTTGGTGACCTTTTTGAGAACAGATACTGTAGAGTGGGGCGTTAGAAGTCAGAGGGCCGTGAACCAAGAAGACATGAGGAAGCAGGTAAACAGAGGCAGTGAGGGAGGAGAATGGATATTAGCTGCAGGGGAAGGTACAACAGCCAACGAAGGTGTTTTGGCGTGAGAGAGCATCTGGAGGCTGAGATGAGGAGTTGGTGAAGGAGAAACAGACACAAAGGAGGGTGTGAATGATGTGGCAAGGTTTCAGAGGAGAAGACAAGGGTCATTTGCTCCTCTGATCACGAGAAGGCAGGAAGAGGCACTTTTGTGGAGAAGTTTGGGAAGAGGGTAGTGGACAAAGCTCAAGTCTGATGGCCCTCTTCACTATGAAGTTGGCTTTACTGTGCCTGTGACATTGAGAGGGACAGACGGAGTAAAGGAGGCTTCAGGAAGGGATGCTGTGAGAAGCTGGGAAGAACAGTGAATGCTAACCATGCCCGGCAATACCAGATTCAGCTGGGGCTGCCAAACATGCTGCTGTTCTTGAACCTGCCAGCGGGTTATGTGGTCTCCCCTGGAACTGCTGGGCAGGCCTGCACTGAGGGAAGAGGGGATGGGTGCATTCAGGACTGGTAGTGGTCAGAGGGGATGTGGGGATCCCCAAGTAGAGGAAGCATGGACAGTGGTGAGAGTGGGTTTGAAGTAACAGACGGTGGGATCTGTACCAGGGACAAGTCAGAGGAGCATTGATAAATTGAGAGGACAGAGAAGACAGAGGACGGGAGACCCTGAGGAGATTGAAATTACGTGGGGGACAAGCAGACTCTGCTAAGCACAGAGCCTGACACAGGGGTCAATCTCATGACCCTGAATTCATTGACCTGAGCCAGAATCAAGAGTTGGATGCCTAACCCACTGAGCCACCCAGGTGTCTCAACACTGAAAACAAGTTTGATGGGAATGAAGGAGTAGGGACACTGGAGTGCTGAACGGAGAGCAGAGTCTCAGAGTTCAAGATATCAAGGGCAGGACGATTCTGTGGCATAAGTTCCATGATGTAGATGTAGCTTTGTCATTGTGGCACAGAGGGGAGAGTCACTGCAGTGGGGATGGGAGGTCCTGAAGTCAGTCCAGGACAGTGGTAGGTATGAAAATGCTAAGCATAGTTCCCATTCCACCCAAATTCATGTCATTTTAAAAACTCATAAGCATGGAATCATTGATATCATTGCTTAAATCACTGATGAAATCAGTGAAATATTTTTGATTGAAAAAGGGCTCTTAATTGAAGAAGACTACTATGTCTGCATGTTGACAGACTCCTGAATGGCATCTCACAAAGGGACCAACACTCATGACTGAGTGGGGCTACTCCTCATCCATAGGTTGGGGTCCCCCGGCTTTAGTTCTCCACCCACCCAGGAAGTCTGATCAGGGGGGCCAATCACTAAACCAAACCTCTTCTTTGACCTGAAGGCATATGTACCTCATACCCAAGGGGAAGGCTAGATCCTGTCCTTCTGTAAATGCCTACTGCCGGCTCTGAAAAAAAATGGACCAGCCACATTACCACTTCCCCCACAAAGATGTTTATCTTTAAAGAGGCATGTAAAAAAAAAAAAAAAAAAGAGGCATGTAGTACAAGCCTAGGCCATGAGCAGCCCTGCTGCTTAGTTTTAAAATTTATTAGAGCTACTTTTGCAGCAGATGAAAGACCATATGCTTTTGCAAGAGACTGTTACTCTCTCAGGGTTGGACTAGTAGTTTTATTTTTCTCTTCTTCCTCCCTCTTCTTTTTGGCTTAAAATCTTTTTTCAAATTATAACTTGCATGGAATCAAAATATGGAAATAGACAAAAGCTCAACTCTGCTGATTAGGGCCAGGGGGATCCACAGGCCAGCTCATTCACCTTCTTTTTCTCTGCCTCCAAACCACCTACCATCCAGCCATAAAATTAATGGTCATTCAGATTTCATAGCAACATGGGTTAAAAGGCTTATGATAGCGTGAAACTTTTTAAATAAGGGCAAAAAAAAATCAACTACTATCCAAGATATAAAGAACCCACACAGCTCAATAGTAAAAAAAATTTTTTTAATTAATTAATAAACAATTCAATTAAAAAATGGAGAGATCTGAGTAGATGTTTTCCCAAAGAAGACATTCAGATGTCCCAGAGGCACACGAAAAGATGCTCAAAATCACTAATCATGATGGAAATGAAAATAAAAAAAAAAAAAGAAAATAAAATAAAAACCACAATGAGATAGCACCTCACAGTTAGGATGGGTAATATCAAAGAGATGACAAGTAGCAAGTGTTGGTGAGCTGTTGAGAAAAGAGAACCCTCATGTACTGTTAGTGGGAATGTAAATGGTGCATCCACTGTGGAAAACAGTATGGAGGTTCCTCAAAAATTAAAAACAGAATTACCATATGATCCAGTAATTCTACTTCTGGGTATTTATCTGAAGAAAATAAAACACTAGCCCCAAAAGATATCTGCATCCCTCATTCATTGTAGCATGATTTACAATAGCAAAGACACAGAAACAATCTGTGCATCAGTGGGTAAACCCATAAAGAAGATAAAGTATAGATATATACAATGGAATATTATTCCATCCTAAAAAAGAAGGATATCCACCATTTGTGACAGTATGGTAAAGGCATTTTGCTAAATAAAAAAAAATCAGGTGTTAAAAGACAAATACCACCTGATCTCATTAATACAAAGAATCTTTAAAAACAAAACAAAAAACAAGAAACCCCAAGTTCATAGAACAAGACAGGTGGTTGCAAGAGATGAAGAGGAGGGGTAAGTTAGGTGAAATGGGTGAAGGAAGTCGAAAAGTACAAAAATAAGTAATGGGAATGTAATATACAGCATGGTGACTATAGTCAATAATCTATATTGCATATTTAAAATTACTAAGAGAAAAAAACCTTAAAAGTCTTCATAACAAGAAAACACTATGTGTGGACAGATGTTAACTAGACTTACTCTGATGATCATTTTGCAACACATACAAATATAAAATCATTAGGTTGTACACCTGAACCTAATGTTATGTTAATTATACTTCAATAAAAAAATTCTACACACAATACGATTATAATTATTTAAAACCAATCTATACAAATGGGGCAAAGCCTAGCAGGAAATACACCAAAGTGCTACCAGGATATGGTCCACATTACCCCCAACCACCATCTCTGCTCTGTTCGATATTTTTTTTTAATAATAATTTTTTTTTATTGGTGTTCATTGCCAACATACAGAATAACACCCAGTGCTCATCCCGTCAAGGGCCCCCCTCAGTGCCTGTCACCCATTCACCCCCACCCCTAGCCCTTCCTCCACTTCCACCACCCCCAGTTCGTCTCCCAGAGCTAGGAGTCTTCATGTTCTGTCTCCCTTTCTGACATTTCCTACCCATTTCTTCTCCCTTCCCTTCTATTTCCTTTCACTATTATTTATATTCCCCAAATCAATGAGACCATATAATGTTTGTCCTTCTCCAATTGACTTATTTCACTCAGCATAATACCCTCCAGTTCCATCCACGTTGAAGCAAATGGTGGGTCTTTGTCGTTTCTAATGGCTGAGTAATATTCCATTGTATACATAAACCACATCTTCTTTATCCATTCATCTTTTGATGGACACCGAGGCTCCTTCCACAGTTTGACTATTGTGGACATTGCTGCTATAAACATTGGGGTGCAGGTGTCCCAGCGTTTCATTGCATCTGTATCTTTGGGGTAAATCCCCAGCAGTGCAATTGCTGGGTCGTAGGGCAGGTCTATTTTTAACTCTTTGAGGAACCTCCACAGTTTTCCAGACTGGCTGCACCAGTTCACATTCCCACCAACACTGTAAGAGGGTTCCATTTTCTCCGCATCCTCTCCAACATTTGTGGTTTTCTGCCTTGTTAATCTTCCCCATTCTCACTGGTGTGAGGTGGTATCTCATTGTGGTTTTGAATTGGATTTCCCTGATGGCAAGTGATGCAGAGCATTTTCTCATGTGCATGTTGGCCATGTCTGTGTCTTCCTCTGTGAGATTTCTCTTCATGTCTTTTGCCCATTTCATAATTGGATTGTTTGTTTCTTTGCTGTTGAGTTTAATAAGTTCTTTATAGATCTTGGAAACTAGCCCTTTATCTGATACGTCATTTGCAAATATTTTCTCCCATTCTGTAGGTTGTCTTTTAGTTTTGTTGACTGTATCCTTTGCTGTGCAAAAGCTTCTTATCTTGATGAAGTCCCAATAGTTCATTTTTGCTTTTGTTTCTTTTGCCTTCCTGGATGTATCTTGCAAGAAGTTACTGTGGCCGAGTTCAAAAAGGGTGTTGCAAAAAAAAAAAAAAGGGGGGGGTGTTGCCTGTGTTCTCCTCCAGAATTTTGATGGAATCTTGTCTCACATTTAGATCTCTCATCCATTTTGAGTTTATCTTTGTGTATGGTGAAAGAGAGTGGTCTAGTTTCATTCTTCTGCATGTGGATGTCCAATTTTCCCAGCACCATTTATTGAAGAGACTGTCTTTCTTCCAATGGATAGTCTTTCCTCCTTTGTCAAATATTAGTTCACCATAAAGTTGAGGGTCCACTTCTGGATTCTCTATTCTGTTCCATTGATCTATGTGTCTGTTTTTGTGCCAGTACCACACTGTCTTGATGACCACAGCTCTGTAGTACAACCTGAAATCTGGCATTGTGATGCCCCCTGCTATGGTTTTCTTTTTAAAATTCCCCTGGCTATTCTGGGTCTTTTCTGATTCCACACAAATCTTAAAATAATTTGTTCTAACTCTCTGAAGAAAGTCCATGGTATTTTGATAGGGATTGCATTAAACATGTAAATTGCCCTGGGTAACATTGACATCTTCACTATATTAATTCTGCCAATCCAAGAGCATGGAATATTTTTCCATCTCTTTGTGTCTTCCTCAATTTCTTTCAGAAGTGTTCTATAGTTTTTAGGGATAGATCCTTTACCTCTTTGGTTAGGTTTATTCCTAGGTATCTTATGCTTTTGGGTGCAATTGTAAATGGGATTGACTCCTTAATTTCTCTTTCTTCAGTCTCATTGTTAGTGTATAGAAATGCCACTGACTTCTGGGCATTGATTTTGTATCCTGCCACACTGCCAAATTGCTGTATGAGTTCTAGCAATCTTGGGGTGGAGGCTTTTGGGTTTTCTATGTAGAGTATCATGTCATCGGCAAAGAGGGAGAGTTTGACTTCTTCTTTGCCAATTTGAATGACTTTAATGTCTTTTTGTTGTCTGATTACTGAGGCTAGGACTTCCAGTACTATGTTGAATAGCAGTGGTGAGAGTGGACATTCCTGTCTTATTCCCAATCTTAGGGGAAAGGCTCCCAGTGCTTCCCCATTGAGAATGATATTTGCTGTGGGTTTTTTGTAGATGTCTTTTAAGATGTTGAGGAATGTTCCCTCTATCCCTCCACTCTGAAGGGTTTTGATCAGGAATGGATGCTGTATTATGTCAAATGCTTTCTCTGCATCTAATGAGAGGATCATATGGTTCTTGGTTTTTCTCTTGCTGATATGATGAATGACATTGATTGTTTTACGAGTGTTGAACCAGCCTTGTGTCCCGGGGATAAATCCTACTTGGTCATGGTGAATAATTTTCTTAATGTGTTGTTGGATCCTATTGGCTAGTATCTTGTTGAGAATTTTTGCATTCATGTTCATCAAGGATATTGGTCTATAATTCTCCTTTTTGGTGGGGTCTTTGGTTTTGGAATTAAGGTGATGCTGGCCTCATAGAACGAATTTGGAAGTACTCCATCTCTTTCTATATTTCCAAACAGCTTTAGTAGAATAGGTATGGTTTCTTCTTTAAACGTTTGACAGAATTCCCAGGGAAGCCATCTGGCCCTGGACTTTTGTGTCTTGGGAGGTTTTTGATGACTGCTTCAATTTCCTCCCTGGTTATTGGCCTGTTCAGGTTTTCTATTTCTTCCTGTTCCAGTTTTGGTAATTTGTGGCTTTCCAGAAATGTGTCCATTTCTTCTAGATTGCCTAATTTATTGGCATATAGCTGTTCATAATATGTTCTTAAAATCGTTTGTATTTCCTTGGTGTTAGTAGTGATCTCTCCTTTCTCATTCATGGTTTTATTAATTTGAGTCTTCTCTCTCTTCTTTTTAATAAGGCTGGCTAATGGCTTATCTATCTTATTAATTCTTTCAAAGAACCAACTCCTGGTTTCGTTGATCTGTTCCACAGTTCTTCTGGTCTCAATTTCATTGAGTTCTACTTGAATCTTTATTAACTCTCTTCTTCTGCTGGGTGTAGGATCTATCTGCTGTTTTTTCTCTAGCTCCTTTATGTGTAAGGTTAGATTTGTATTTGAGTTCTTTCCAGTTTTTGGATGGATGCTTGTATTGCAATGTATTTCCCCCTCAGGACTGCTTTTGCTGCATCCCAAAGATTTTGAACAGTTGTATCTTCATTCTCATTAGTTTCCATGAATCTTTTTAATTCTTCCTTAATTTCCTGGTTGACCCTTTCATCTTTTGGCAAGATGGTCCTTAACCTCCACGTGTTTGAAGTCCTTCCAAACTTCTTGTTGTGATTTAATTCTAATTTCAAGGCATTATGGTCTGAGAATACGCAGGGGACGATCCCAATTTTTGGTATTGGTTCAGACCTGATTTGTGACCCAGTATGTGGTCTATTCTGGAGAAAGTTCCATGTGCACTTGAGAAGAATGTGTATTCAGTTGAGTTTAGATGTAAAGTTCTGTAAATATCTGTGAAATCCATCTGGTCCAGTGTATCATTTAAAGCTCTCGTTTCTTTGGAAATGTTGTGTTTAGAAGACCTATCGAGTGTAGAAAGCGCTAGATTGAAGTCACCAAGTATAAGTGTATTATTATCTAAGTATGTCTTAATTTTAGTTATTAATTGATATATTTGGCAGCTCCCACATTCGGGGCATATATATTGATGATTGTTAAGTCCTCCTGTTGGATAGATCCTTTAAGTATGATATAGTGTCCCTCTTCATCTCTCACTACAGTCTTTGGGGTAAATTTTAGTTTATCTGATATAAGGATGGCTACCCCTGCTTTCTTTTGAGGACCATTTGAATGGTAAATGGTTCTCCAACCTTTTATTTTCAGGCTGTAGGTGTCCTTCTGTCTAAAATGAGTCTCTTATAGACAGCAAATAGATGGGTCCTGCTTTTTTATCAGTCTGACACCCTGCGCCTTTTGATGGTGTCATTAAGACCATTCACGTTCAGAGTTACTATTGAAAGATAGGAGTTTAGTGTCATCATGATATCTATTCAGTCCCTGTTTTTGTGGATTGTTCCATTGGACTTCTTCTTAAAGGGGAATTTTGAGAGTCCCCCTTAAAATTTCTTGCAGAGCTGGTTTGGAGGTCACATATTCTTTCAGTTCCTGCCTGTCTTGGAAGCTCTTTATCTCTCCTTCCTTTCTGAATGAGAGCTTTGCTGGATAAAGTATTCTTGATTACATGTTTTCCTCATTTAGGACCCTGAATATATCCTGCCAGACCTTTCTGGCCTGCCAGGTCTCTGTGGAGAGGTCTGCTGTTACCTTAATACTTCTCCCCATAAAAGTCAGGGATTTCTTATCTCTTGCTGCTTTAAGGATCTTCTCTTTATCTTTGGAATTTGCAAGCTTAACTATTAAATGTCGAGGTGTTGAACAGTTTTTATTGATTTTAGGGGGGATCTCTCTATTTCCTGGACCTGAATGCCTGTTTCCCTTCCCAGATTAGGAAAGTTTTCAGCTAGGACTTGTTCAAATACATATTCTGGACCCCTGTCCCTTTCGGCGCCTTCGGGAACCCCAATTAAACGTAGGTTTTTCTTCCTCAGGCTGTCATTTATTTCCCTTAATCTATCCTCATGGTCTTTTAATTGTTTGTCTCTTTTTTCCTCAGTTTCCCTCTTTGCCATCAACTTGTCTTCTATGTCACTCACTCGTTCTTCCACCTCGTTAACCCTCATCGTTAGGACTTCTAGTTTGGATTGCATCTCATTCAATTGATTTTTAATTTCTGCCTGTTTGGATCTAAATTCTGCAGTCATAAAGTCCCTTGAGTCCTTTATGCTTTTTTCTAGAGCCACCAGAAGCTTTATAATAGTGCTTCTGAATTGGCTTTCTGACATTGAATTGTAATCCAGATTTTGTAACTCTGTGGGAGAGAGGACTGTTTCTGATTCTTTCTTTGGAGGTGAGGTTTTCCTTCTAGTCATTTTGCTCAGTGCAGAGTGGCCAAAAACAAGTTTCATTGGGAAAAGGAGAAAAAGAGAGAAGAGAAAGAAGGAAAGAAAAGAAAAAAAAGGAAAAAGGAAGAGAAAAAGAAAAAAAAGAGAAGAAAAAGAGGAAAAAAAGAAAGAAAGGAAAATAAAGGGGTGGGGGAAGCAAACAGAAATCAAAAACCAAAAAAAAAAAAAAAAAACCCCAAAAAAACCAAGGGGGAATATCCTCTGATTCTGTATACTGTAAGTCCCTTGACTTCCCCCTGGAACTTTCCAGTGCTGCTTGGTCAATAATTTGTTTTTTCCCTGTCCGTCTAGCTGGTCTTCTGGGGGGAGGGGCCTGTTGTGATTTTCAGGTGTTAGGACTTGGGGGAGTTGCTCTGCCCCCTGCCTAGTGCAGGGCTCAGTAAGTGATGTTTATCCTGTTTATCTGGTGAGGCCACTGTGAGACTCAGTGGGGGTTGTTTACCCTGTGAGGCCCCAGGAGGAACAACCACAGTGGCAGCGGCCAGCCCTGGAGCCCTGGATTCAGCTCCCACAGTAGCTACAGAGCTCTCAGTCTGCAGGGGCCTGGATGCTCTGGGGGCGGAGCCGCTGATCTGCTCAGCTTGGGGGCAGGAGCGTCCTTGCTGTCCTGTGCCCTCCTGGCCTCTGCCTGTCCCGGGGAGAGGCCAGATCCTAGGCTGTGTCCCCGGTGTCCTGTGCTCCTGGCCGGGCAGCCCGTTCTCCGCGGAGCCACAGCCTGAGCCCCTCCAAGCTGCTCCTGGGTCCAGCCGGCCGTGGGCTGAAGCCCTTTAGGGAGCTCCGCGCACTCTCCCCTGGGCGCAGGTGTCTGTTAGTGTCCCAGGGAGCCTGAGGGCATCCCCACCCCTCCTGGGGTCCTGCTCTAACTCCCTGCCAGCGCCTTTCCTCCGGGAAGATTGGTGAAGCCCCTGCTTCTCCAGGAAGATTGGTGAAGCCCCTGCTTCTCCGGGATGGTGCTTTCCTGTCCTGGGGGCACTCGCCCTGGCCTTAGCCTGGCTCCTCACGGGGCCATTCCCCCTTGGATGCCTTTTGTTTCATTTCTTTTTTCCCCCGTCTTTCTACCTAGATAGAAGCGTGAACTCTTCTCACTGTAGCATTCCAGCTGTTCTCTCTTTAAATCTCAGGCCGAATTCATAGATTTTCAGGATGATTTGAAGGTTATCTAGGTAATTTGGTAGGGACAAGTGACATGGGGACCCTACTCTTCCGCCATCTTGCCCCTCCCCCACTCTGTTCTATATTTCAAAAAGTTTTATATAAGTAAAAACTTTTATAACAAAAAAAAGTTTCTAATATTCAAAAATGTTTAAAGGAACACTTAATTGGCTCAGTGGTTGAGCATCTGCCTTTGGCTCAGGTTGTGATCCCCAGGTCCTGGAATCGAGTCCTGCATCAGGCTCCTTGTGGGGAGCCTGCTTCTCCCTCTGCCTGTGTCTCTGCCTCTCTGTATGTCACTCATGAATAAATAAAATCTTTTTTTAAAAAAGTTTAAGGCAAAGAAGATCCCTTCCTTACCATAGGGGTTTCTTTAATCATTTCATGTCCCTACTAAACATACAAAGTAATAAAATACTAAAGAATCACTGGTGTTTTTCATTTATTTATATGTATTTATTGAGAGCTATTTAAGAACAGGCCAAAAAAAGAACAGGTTACTGTCCTGGATACTGGGGATATAGGGTGAATAAGAAAAAACTTTCTGCCCTCATGGAATTTATATTCTAGTGGAAGAACACAGCCAATAAAACAACAAATAAACAACAACAACAACAAATACTAGGCACTGACAGCACTATGCATAGAATTAAAATAGGTAACACCATTTTTAAAAAAGATTTTATTCATCTAGTTGGGGGGAGGGGCACATGAGCAAGGGGAGGAGCAGAGGAAAGGGACAAACAGACCCTGAGCCAAGTGCCAAGCCCATCACTGGGCTCCATCACATGACCCTGAGATCATGACTGAACCGAAGCCAAGAAACCAAGAGTCAGGCACTCAAACAACTAAGCCACACAGATGCCCTAATAGGTAATATAATTAATAATAGCATTTTTAGATTAGGAGATCAGGAAAGCCTCAAAGGACATTTGAGCTGATATCTGAATGACAAGAATCAGACTTGGGAAGACAGATAAGGGCCAATGCCAAGACCCTGAGCAAAAATAAATGTGTCCAGTTTGAGGAACTGAAAAAGTCATGGTGTCTGGCGAGCACTGAGTAGGGGAGCTGTCTGAGGTGAAGACATTGCCTCTTCCTTCAGGAACTTGTGGTGAAACAGAGCTTGGTAGTCATACAGGCACTTCTCTTTTGGCATAAGCCTTCAGAGGACTCTGAATTCATAATATTCTGCAAAGCAGAAAAGTCTGAACTTTCTTTTCTTTTTTTAAAGATTTATTTATTTTTATTTATGATAGATACAGAGAGAGAGAGAGAGAGAAAGAGGCAGAGACACAGGAGGAGGGAGAAGCAGGCTCCATGCCAGGAGCCCAACGTGGGACCCAATCCCGCGACTCCAGGATCGTGCCCTGGGCCAAAGGCAGGTGCCAAACTGCTGAGCCACCCAGGGATCCCCCTTTCTTTCTTTCTTTTTTTTTTTTTTTTTTAAGAATTAAGTGTCTTTTCTTTTCTGTAGACTACGGTTTTCTCACCTGTAATCAAAGGGACTGCATGCAACATTAGCCTCAGAGAGAAAACAGACTTAATGCACATTAATGCAGAACCAGTCACACTAAAAAAATCTAAATTGTTCTCCAAAATCAAGACTTACTCATCCTTCCCAAACTCGAATTTCCCAGGCCCAATTCGAAGTAGATAGCCACTGAGCCACTCAGGAAACTGTCCTCGGACTTGGGCAGAAACCATCTGTGGCGTCTCCTCCACCGTGGTTAGTAGTGGTGCAATACACGGGAGCCTTTCACGCTTATGGAAGACTGCCTTCTTCTGATGAGTACCTTCCATGTATTTCTTCAAAACTGTGAAGAGGAAATCAAGAGTCAAAAAATTGTACAAGATACCTGTTTCTCCAGAGACAATACTCCTACCTACTAGTAAGGGAAAAGTAAACCCAATACTAAATATCATCTCCAAATCCCTCTACCTCCTCATTTTCAAATGTCACCTCTCTGTTTTGTTTTGTTTTTTAAGATTTTATTTATGTATTCATGAGCAACACAAAGAGAGAGGCAGAGACATAGGCAGAGGGAGAAGCAGGCTCCCTGAGTCTGATGCGGAACTCTATTCCAGGACCTCAGGATCACGCCCTGAGCCAAAGGCAGATGCTCAACCACTGAGCCACCCAGGCATCCCGGTTCTCCATTTTTGAACTAAAACAATCCTTTTTTTGTAGTCTTGCAGTACAAATCTGCCTAAGAATTAACTCAAGATTTTATTACTACTATCATTTCTCACAGTTGAACAATGGTCCTCTTTTCACAAGACTGAGTCTACATATTAACCTCAGATGTTCTAAAAGCAACCTCATTGTTAGAATGAAAAATGACCAGTATTCATTACTATCCTAATTACATCTATGTCAGTACTTTTGATACACCAAAGTGGGATGCCAAGGATTTCATAGCAATTTATGAGAATTTAGTAGGATCTGTAATTCAATTTCTTCCATTTTAGTGGCATACACATGAATGTGCATGGCATTTTCTAAAAGAAGGGTGTCATTAAAAAAAAAAAGAAGGATGTCATGAATTAAATTATGCAGTGATACATGGTCTGAAATTATCTGGGCTTCAAAAGTCACGAGAAGAAAAAAATCATTACTATATAATAAGCTGGAAATTATCCCTATTATTTCATATTTATTTGATGTTCACAAGATAGTGTTGCCTAATACAGAGAGGTGGTGAGATATATAATTAGACTGTGCTTTATTTCACAGATCTTGAACAGTAAAATAGAAATCTAAACCAGAAAAACTAACACAGAGAGATACTATTCCTCCAAAGAAGTGAGATTTGCATGATTTTAGCAAAATATTTTACAATGTTATATCTATTATCCCATTTCTTCCAAATCTTTATAAAATTGTTTAGAGTACATGATTCCTTCTACTTTCCTATAAATAACAATTCAAACTCAACTATTTCCTAATTTCCCAAATAAAATTGACTCATCTATCCCTAAGGAAATGCTAGTATTGTTCAAATTCTATCTCAAGTGCTACCTCCTTTAAGAGGAAGTCTAGTGTAATATTTGATAAAAGTACTGGCCCAGGTTCTTCTGCTGGGCTCCGGATTACTTAGGTTCAAATCCTGGCCTCCCATTTTTCAAATAAATAGCCTTGAACAAGACAACCTCTCGTGCTCTGTTTCCTCCGTTCTAAGATGGAGATAATAATAATTCTTATTACTTCTAGGGCTATAAAAAATAAATGAGTTAGGTTATGTATAGGTTTTAGAACAAGGTTTTAGAAAAAAGGTTACCTATCATTATTTATATAGCTTTCAATGATCAACCCAACAAGACCTAACATCATTTTCCTTCAAATTATTTATTCATTCTATAAAGTGGTAACTGGTAAGGGATAAAAGGCATTTGAATTCGATGTAAAGGAACTTGTTCCCTAGTAAATGGACATACAAACAGACCATTTGTACTGTAATCAGTGTTTTGTTTGAGCACTATTTCTCAAGGTATGATCTGAGGACCACTTGGAACAGAAATACACGGTATTACTGCTAAAATGCAGATTAATGGTCTCCAGACTGGACCTAAGCAGAATCAGATACAGCAAGCAAGTATTCTTAGCCATACCAAAATTTGAGAACCCCAATATTAGAGGTATAAAGAGGATACTTTGAAAACTTGGAGGAGGAAACCCTTAGGTATTTATCTTATTACTTTCATTTATATTATGCATATTCATCTCACTCTCTTAACATTAAAATAAATGTCCCGAGGTCAGTGATTTTTAGTCCTCACACTTAAATACCCAGATTGGACATTTGTCTGAATAGAGATTCATGAATTTAAAACACCTTGCATTTTAGAAAAAAATGTGTATGTCCACATGTTTTGTACACCATAGCATGTTATTGGCAGTTTTTTGTACACTCTTCAAATTTTCCATGGCACTTGATATTGTGATCTATACCTCTTTAAACCCTTTTCTATTCTTGGTTCCTGAAAACACTGCATTTTTCTAACTTCCCTATTCCCTCTTTGTTTGCTTTACGCTAGCTTCACTTACTAGCTGACAACCTTGGGTAAGTTACCAATCACTCTGAGCCTCAAGTTTTTCAATGGTAATATGGGGATCATGGAGTGAAAGGAGGATAATATTTCCCATTTGTATTTGTTGTCATAATTAAATATAGTAAGAGTAGATAGTTTCCCTTAATTGGCTCCTCTTCTTATCACCTCTTGAGTCTGACTTTGGACCTTTACTCTTTATAATCTCAGCACACCCTCCCTGGTAGTCTCACCAAGTCCCTTAATTTTACTAAGTACTTCTTGCAGGTAACTCTCAACACGCCAAAAGAGAATTGTTCATTTTCCCCTTTCCAAATCCATTTCCTCCACCTGCTAAATCATCTAGCTTCAAAATCTCTGTGGGCCTTGAATTCGTCTTCTCCACTGGTCCCTCACATTCACTAAGTGGTTAAATTCTGACTATCCCCAGACAGGACCAGGAAGAGAATGCTAAGGGGATGATATGGGGTGGCCAGTATAAACTATTAGGGCTGAGAAGTTTACAAAGTTGCCTGGGGAAATCCTTTGTAGAGATTTTTGCTAGTCCACCCCACCTGGGCAGCGCCACCCCCCCTCCCCCCATTTTTCTGCCTGAACCTGTCCTCCTCAATCTCTCTTACCTATCCAGTCACTTCCTTTCTACTGTCCTAATTTAGGCCCTCACATCCTCTTAGAAGATGTTAGCATAGCCTCTTACTTGGAAGGAGAAACTAGATAGGGAAGCTATCTACCACGCAGAGCCTCTGACTGGGTGGGCCTCGTGATCGCTTGATCCCTTGGGATGGCCAGAGGCCACAGGCCAATTGTCTCCAGCTCTAAAAGATCCCATCCAATTTACGCCAATGTAAGGTAAAAATATTATCATTTTCTTTTTTTTTTAATTTTTATTTATTTATGATAGTCACACAGAGACAGAGAGAGAGAGGCAGAGACACAGGCAGAGGGAGAAGCAGGCTCCAAGCACCGGGAGCCCGACGTGGGATTCGATCCCGGGTCTCCAGGATCGTGCCCTGGGCCAAAGGCAGGCGCTAAACCACTGCGCCACCCAGGGATCCCAATATTGTCATTTTCTATGTGTGCTATGATGTGAAAAATTTCGGGAAGCACTGCTACAAAATTAATCTTCTTAAGTACAGATCTGATTGTATTAAATAATCCTCCAAAAGCCTTCACATATAACTCCTCGCTTCTACCAAGTAAAGTCTAAACTTCTTGGCAGGCACTGAAGGCACTGTACGATCTCACGCCAACCTACCTGTCCAGGTGCCCCCTCACTAATGCCTTCCACTGCAGCCAAACTAAACCATTCCCCATTCTCTTCTCATCATAATTACAACCTTCTCTTCACCTAGGATATTTCCCATTTCTTCCAGGTGAAATTCACTTACCCTACTCATCCTTCAAGATCCAGTGCCCATAGCAGGTGCTTCTCAAACACAGCATTCCCATTTTTCTATAGCAAGAACTGATTCTCATTAGTGTGAACTCACACAGCATCTATTTCAGCTCTGTTAAGACACTCATCTTACTCTCTTCTGCGATAAAGATGAATACAATTTATAACCTCTACTACTGGTATTTCTTGAATAAAGGATCACTTGTTTTTACCCCCACTCCAGGGGTAAAAACACACTATGTTGCATACTACAAGCACTAAATTATTAAACAATTTTGAAGTTTATAATGCATATTAGTATGATTTCTGGTAGTTCAACATCAGCCAATTTCAAGAAATAAAATCTTGTAATGATAGTACCTATAATAAAAAGCTAGAAAACAACCACCAGATGTTTTAAAGCAGTCCCCCAGAACGCAAATAGAATAACCAAACATTTACATTAGGACGAGTAGCAGTGATTTGCAATTGAGAAGGGTCTAAATAGTGAATATTCTTCATATTGCAGATTCAAGAGAATCCCTAAACCCTGAATCCTGCCCTGTATGTTATACAAAATATACAAATGGAAAGACTGTTTCCCTGACAAGTAAACAGATCCTGACTCAAGTCTTCCTTAACTCCCAGCTCCATGGTGTTGCTGCCTGCACCTGCTACACACAGAGTGAAAAGCTTCATAAGCCCCCAGAACTTTTCAGGAAGGAGACACAGAATTGGAAGCCTAAGGTGCTACGTAGGAAGAGGAGGAAGGGGAGGAGCAAGGGGCAAATCCCCTACCTGGGATCCAGTGTACTACCACAGAAAGGAACCTCACTGCAATGGTAGAAAGGCTGCTGACAAAATGGAGAAAGGTCTGAGAAAACATTCTGGTACTGAATTTAGTAGCAGCAGATCCTGTGATTTCCAAAACCTCACACTCACTTCCTGGGCTGTCCTTGGCTCACTGACAGAATAGGAGGGAATGGGGGAGGGAGTCAGGGAGGGCAGACAAGGGGCAGGGCTTCCAGACACCTGCAATCTCTTAGTCTCATTTTCAGGAGAAGTATCCTAACTACCTAACCTATCATAAATAGCTGTTTCAAATTCTGAAATTAGACCACTAATAGAGGTCTCCCTTCCTAAACTTTCTTCTTTCAAACCTCTTCTCACAGTACAATTAAGCCCCTTGATCCATCGGCTCAGTTTCATTATGCCACTTCTCTCAAAGATCCACATCTCTTTCCTTAGAGAATATAGTCCAACGTAGTCTAGCAACAAAGGACTCTACCTTTTTTGGCCACACCTACCTTTCCATCTTTTGTCCCTCTGCTTTCTAATATTTCATCCCTCCTTTTCTTTTCCATTTATTTAATTTACAAAACATTTTCTGACAAGCTAGTACGAATAAGGCTCTGTGAAGGTATGCTCTTAAAAAACATATAACCCTGTATATTTTTATTAAACAAACACTCTTGAACACCAATATATCAAATACTGTGCTACAAATTAGGAATATAAGGAAACAAGATTCAGTCCCTGCTCTCTAGCAGTTTAGATGATGCACTATTCCCTTGTGAATTCTCAGCTCCAGAGAAAGTCTATCCAACATACCACATGATTTTGTTCTTTGGTGCCATTTTAGCAAGACTTCCCCTGCCTGAAATATCCACTTCTTTCCTTTCCAAAACTCGTTTCACTACTTTTCTGACCCCTTTGCCAACACCCACTAAAGAGTTAACTAGCACTGCATAGAGATACTTTTAACATTTACCTATCCTGGCTTCCTAGCAAAGACATGTAAGTATATTTCAAGAAAGGAGTGGTTACAACTGTCAAAAGGGAGAACAGAGTATCTTATTCTGTATTCCCCTCAATGCCTAGCAGAGTATGATGTACAAAGATGTTCAATATCTATTTTTATTGGTAACTAGTGAGAAATAATTTATAAACTGTGACATTTTATTGAAATGAGTGATATGAGAAGTGCAAACTAAAGGGTAATAACATATCTTCAGTTGTTAATCATCCAAAGATAATTATTTTTGTTTATATGGACGGTACAAAAAACACCAAAACGTGATAAAAATCAGTCTTAATTAGGCTTTCAGGAACTTTTATCATAGGAGGTAGCTTTTCTGACCAGTAAACACATAGTAACTAAAAATCAGTTCCCCTAGTCTTAATCACACCAAAGGAAATGATCAAACCAATTTTCTGAACCAGCATAAAAAAGAACATGTTGAACAATGGTGACACCATCAAGATATAACAAGCATATTATGAAATGCCCTCTGAAACAATGTTAGCCTTATCTTTCTCATTAATAATAAATGCTTATAAAAGAGTAACTCAGGAACATTAAATTATGATGTGCCAGTAGATGTCTTTGTATTTAGAACATTATAAAATTCTGTAAGTTGGGGATCCCTGGGTGGCGCAGCGGTTTGGCGCCTGCCTTTGGCCCAGGGCGCGATCCTGGAGACCCGGGATCGAATCCCACGTCAGGCTCCCGCTGCATGGAGCCTGCTTCTCCCTCTGCCTGTGTCTCTGCCTCTCTCTCTCTCTCTGTATGACTATCAAAAATAAATAATAAGAAGAAGAAAAAAAAAAAAACCTTTGAAAAAAAAAAATTCTGTAAGTTAACAGAATAACTCAAAACCTATGTGACAAAAAAAAAAAAACCTATGTGACGTGTCATAACAACTCAAATATAATCTTCTGGTTACATTTAGTATTTTCAAATTCCATTACTGGGGCACCTGGGGGGCTCAGTCAGTTAAGTGCCTGCCTTCGGCTCAGGTCATGATCCCAGGGTCCTGGGATGGAGCACCCTATCAGGCTCCCTGCTCATGGAGAGTCTGCTTCTCCCACTCCTCTCCACTCATGCTCTCTTGTTACCTCTCTCTCTCAAATAAATAAATAAAATATTTTTTAAAAAAATAAAATTCTATTACTTTTTTCTTTAAAGATTTTATTTATTTATTCATGAGACACACACAGAGCGAGAGACAGGTAGAGACACAGGCAGAGGGAGAAGCAGGCTCCATGCAGGGAGCCCGAGGTGGGACTCGATCCAGGGTCTCCAGTATCACACCCTGGGCCAAAGGCAGCACTAAACCACTGAGCCACCCAGACTGCCCCTAAAATTCCATTACTAATAGTTCTCTCGTTGACCTTCAACCTATCCTGTGCCATTAGCATATCCCTCTACAAACCTAATTAATTTTTTTCACTTAACCAATATTTTTAGTTAATATTTTATTTTACTGTTTTCAATCCTTTCTTGCATGAGTACTTATATAAATGTGGTATATATGCCTTCAAATAGTAATGTGATTGCTATTTTAGTTGTCAAATGAGTTTTAACATTTAGAAGGCAGCAAGGCAAATATCCTGTACACCAGAGGAATATCAAATTCCCTGTGGTGCCATTTGTAAATATGTCCAAATTTGTGATTGCTTATATGGCAAAATATACATAAAATAGATTGAATTACTTATATGATTGACAAATGTGTGCTGTGATTTTTAAAATTCTGTTTAATATAGTTATCACATATAATAGTTAACATATATAATTATAAAACATATTAAAAGTCTTCGATAAAATTATACACGACCTTTCAACCTTTTTTTAGCTAGAGGAGTTTCAGATCCTCTAATTGAAATTCAATTTATGAATTATCATAGGTTTTAAATGACTCACCAAGGTTACTTTGTTGTTTAGGCAATCTTATACCACACAGTTGCTAAGGTTTCTAAACATAATTTATTAACTGCACCATTGTATGGTTGATATGTAAAAAAGCCAACTCATATAAGGTTCTGGTTAGTAATTTCTGGTTTTTATTTTATCACTTTTATCACAAAAAAATAATTTTAAGCCAAGAATTTTTATTAGTCATATATAATAATTAATAGTTAAAATAATCAAATGATAACATTAAACGCAATAGTTGAGTCATATTTTATTACATATTGTGAAACTGGACAAATTACCTTGAGGTTTTAGTTTTTTTAATAATACTGACCATGAAAACCATTTAAAACTATCTCCAATAAAAAACTATCTCCATAGCTATCTATCTGCTATTTAGAGTATTCTAAAAGAAAAAGTGCATTACTGTTAAACATTATCAAATTAATTCACTGAGTTCTCTTTTAGAATTTTAAGAAAGGCTAGGAGGTTTAAAAAAAAATCTACAGAGAACTTAAATAATTTATACTTCTATGTAATATGCCAAATATTCAACCCTCAAAAAAAAAAAGCTACATACTTCATATTAATGTCCAGTTTAAAGCCCCTTTTAAATCTAGAAAAGAAATGCAAGGAATTTCCCCTTCTACATTTAAGGTACACATTTTCTTTAGTAACTAGAGAGCTTTCAGAGCATAAATGTCATTCTTTTAGTACAATAATGGGCTTAAATTCTCAGCTTATGTTAAGTACACAATTTTATCTGTGCAATGTGTTTGCAATCACTGTAAACCTCTGTCTCAGGAGCTCTCTTTTTTGTATTAGAAAGTTTTCAATAGTATTGGCTTCTTTGAAGAGTCCATCTATCTCGTCAATATAAGATGCATCTACTGCTGCTCTCTCACTAATGAGGAAAGAAAAGTTTTACATTAAACTAAACAGTTATAATGTCCAGTGACACTATCACAGTGATATTATTTGTTAGCAACTTCATTTAAACAGCTTTGCATATCAAAAAGCTTCATTAACTTACAAACACTCTTCAGTGAAAGTTAAATTAGTCATGTAAATATTTTGGACTATTCAAAGTCTCCTGACACTGCAGACTATATATCTTACAATACATTATAATTCCCATATTAAACTATATACATTATTTTAACAGCCACACAAACCATCTTCCAAATACAATGATTGTCCAGTATTTAAAAAAAAAAACACCTTAAAAAACAAAACAAACATCTTACAAACATGATAATCTCAGGCAAATAAAATATTTAAATTCAGTCTTCAAATACATGACATAATATTTTAATATTTCATAAATATATTTATCTTTAATAGCACTCTTATCATTAACTTCAACAAATGGCATCTTTCTCAACGAAATTTTTTTCATAAAATGTTAAATGTTATATCACCTAATCAGAGATCAAAATACAACCAGCCTAGTACTTAGCTTTGGTAGTAACAAAACACAGGATTTTAGTGGAAAAGTTCATGTTAGTCTTTGAAAATAACCAAGTAATTAATTATTTAAAAACTCTGAAATTACAATTACTGGACAGATTTGCAGCCACTGAACTAACTTCCCATTATGGTTTCGAGAAAAAAATCATTTCTAAGAGAAAGACTCAAGAGGATATACTATAAGTACTTGCCTTAAGATCTTTGCATATGTAGACAACATTAGATTAATTTCCTTGCTCATATCTGTTCAAAAAAAAAGTCACTGAGTAAGTTATGAACTATAACAAACTTTCTGTATTAGAAAATCATTGTTTAGAAATATATGCATTTTATATATCACCATTCAAATCTTTCTCCAGGGATTCATCTTTATAAAACAGTCCAGAGCTTTCAGAGAAAGAGGAATCTGATTTTCCAAGAGAAGACAGTTGTGGACTATCTGGCATTTGAGGCTAATAAAAAAAAGTAAAGAAAATAGATAGTCAACAGGATTCTTAGAACATATGCATGCTGTCCCCAAAAAAAGGCAAATAAAATATCTTTCAGGAAAAGAGCAAACAGGGATCCCTGGGTGGCGCAACAGTTTGGCGCCTGCCTTTGGCCCAGGGCGGGATCCCGGAGACCTGGGATCGAATCCCACATAGGGCTACCGGTGCATGGAGCCTGCTTCTCCCTCTGCCTGTGTCTCTGCCTCTCTCTCTCTCTGTGACTATCATAAATTAAAAAAAAAAAGGAAAAGAGCAAACATACTAGAAATTATATGCACTCATGTCCCACTTAGTCATTTGACATTTTATTATCGAGAAAACTTTTAGGCCTAACAAGCGCCTTATTCAACATGCTAAATTTTACTTTGGCTTTACGTTAGGCTTTGATTATGGTATGAACTCCTTGATGGAAAAGTTTCCTGGGATCCCTGGGTGGCGCAGTGGTTTAGCGCCTGCCTTTGGCCCAGGGCGCGATCCTGGAGACCCGGGATCGAATCCCACATCGGGCTCCCGGTGCATGGAGCCTGCTTCTCCCTCTGCCTGTGTCTCTGCCTCTCTCTCTCACTGTGTGCCTATCATAAATAAATAAAAATTAAAAAAAAAAAAAAAGAAAAGTTTCCTGTATCCTGAAAGGGTAGATGTTTCCATAGCAATAATGTAAAACTTTCATTTAGACAACAGACAAATGTCTGGAAAACTCTGCAAGATCTTTAAGGAAGCAAATAATATCCTAAATGCAAACAGATCTATTGGTGGGAGCAGTAGTGAAGAAGGGCAGAACACAGTGCTCTTAATTGAAAATATCAGCAACTATAGTACCTAGGTCTCCTACTTACTAGAGCAAAACAATTACTTAAAATCTTAGGTATCATACATGCATGAAACCATTTGTTTCTACACCACTAATTACAACAAAGAAATCTCCCAATAGTTTCTTGAAGACCTCCATTAATTTAGTGAAAAAGCAGCTGGAGTCAACATAGTTCCTGCTGGGACAAGCCCAATTCCGGGAATATGAAAACATTGAATTCCATTCATCAACAGAACTTTGTTAAATAGAAAAAAATTTTGAGAAGTATAAAAAATAAAACCAAAGGTTAAGGCTCCAGGAGCATATGGATTACCTCCAGCTCTCTTGGTCTCTTGCAATTTCTAGTATCAGGTTTTACGATGTGACTTGCCATCATATTCTGGAGGCAAGAGCTGCAAAGTTTAAAGGAATGCCAAATGTAAGTACAAACTCCATGCTACAGCTTATTTTAGTCTTCCCCTTTCTTCCTAATCCCACCAATTTTATTTAAGCTCTAATTGTTCATTTAGGCTCTCGTTATCTGTCATTTTCCTGAACTACTGAATTTCCCTCTACCCTACTCCATCCTATCAACTACTGCCAATATTCCAAACTGATTACCATATTCCCTTAACTCAAAATTCCCTTCCCAGTATTCATTGCTCCAGAACAAGTTCAATTTCCATGGCAGGGCATCTAAAGTCCGACGTCACCTGGGGCCAACCTACCAACCCATGATTTTTACCTACTCCCTCTGCCTAGGTTCAGCCGAACTAGTCTCCTTGGCACTTTTGCCTCGTTTCAGAATTTAAGATTCTTCTACCTTCAAAAAAAATCTTAAAGGTGAAATATACCTCATAGTCTACCTAACTGGTTCAATGTCATTTTTCACAGATGTGAACACAGAGGCAGAGATCACTGGCCAAGTTCAAACAAGTACAACTGAGCCAGTCTAGAACCGAGATTTCGCGTCGGAGTTTCTACCGCCCTATCTGACCTTCACAGAGCATCAAATTTTACTCTTAAATTACTTTTCCATAAATCCTGAAGATCATTTCCCTAGGAATCTGAAAGATTACGGTCACAGTAAAAATGTAGAAACCCACACGGGGATAGCCTCTACGTCTGAAGAGATGAGCCCGGGGGGGAAAAAAAAAAAGAAAGAAAAGAAAAAAGAAAAAGAAAAAGAAAAAAAGAAAAAGAAAAAGAAAAAAGAGAGAGATGAGCCCGGTCTATACTCGAATATCAATTTACTTTTCTTTCTTCTTCTTCTTCTTCTTTTTTTTTTTTTTCTTGTAGAAACTATGGTGACCTGAAAAATTGTAATGAATCTGGTTGGTCACACATCATATTCGTATAAATGAGACAGAAAGACAGCAACAACGAACAATACTAAAACACTGATGATGATCGTGAATTCCCTCCTGTGCTCCACGCGGTCTACCACCACAGCAGCAGGAAAACACCACACGTGCCCCGTAGGGCTCACTCTGCCTTGGGAAGTTCCAAAAGAGAAGCCACCACCAGAGCCCTTCTCTTCCTCTCCCTTCCCCTTTTTTCTCTTCCCTTTTTCCTTCCACACCTCTTCTCTCCCCCTCAGGGTAGCAGAACGCCTGTGGACAGCAAATGAAAACTTCCACAGTTAGGTAATTCTGTTTCTGCAAAAATTAATCTGTTTGTGTTTTGTTTTGTTTTTTCCTGTCATCCACTTAGCCGCCCTCCCCCACCCGCCCTGCTGAGTCCGCCGGGTCACGAGGCTGGGTGAGACTCCTCCCGTGACACACCCCACTCGCAGACGCCGTCCTCGTCCTCGGCTCCGCAAGCCAATGCCCCGGTGACCTAGACCTTACCAAGCAATGACCCTGCACCTTACGCAACTTTTTTTTTTCTCCTCATCTTCTCTTTCTCCTCAACGCCTAGTGGGCCCCTGGGGCCATGTCACCTACCTTTTTTTTCTTCCCCTCGCTTCCCTCCCTGCGGCCTTTCCTCCCTCCTTGTGTTCCAGACACGCTAATGCCCCTGAGAGGAAGCGTCCGTCCTCTCACTGCCTGGCTTCACACCCTCGAGAACATGCATCCCTCCCGCCCCACCCCAAGCCCAGGCTACTACATGGCGGCGGGACCTTCCACTTCAGCGAAAGCGCGGGAATGAAGAGGCCTGGTTCGCGACCGAGCGGTGCCAGTGCGCAGACTCCGCGGGCTCCCAGCAGGCAGCGCGTGGGTCACGTGACGAGCCGCACAGCTTCCGGGAGCGCTGCGAGGAGCTCTCCCGCGCTTGGCCGAGGGGCGTCCCCTCCCCATCCCCCAGTTGCGATTCCCGAGTCAAAAATCTCTCCTTGCCTCCAAGTGTGTATTTGGGGAAGATGGGAAGACCCTGAGGCTGGTTTCTCAGGAAAGAACGAGAATTGCCTGAGCGAGGCGAGGTGGGATGTGTCCCACCTGCTTAGAATGTCAGTAAAGGGGATCCCTGGGTGGCGCAGCGGTTTGGCGCCTGCCTTTGGCCCAGGGCGCGATCCTGGAGACCCGGGATCGAATCCCACGTCGGGCTCCCGGTGCATGGAGCCTGCTTCTCCCTCTGCCTGTGTCTCTGCCTCTCTCTCTCTCTCTCTCTCTCTCTGTATGACTATCATAAATAAATAAAAAATAAAAAAAGAATGTCAGTAAAGGAACACAAAATGGGTCACCCGACACTGCTTTGCAAATAAGACTTCCCATCCTATTCCAGGTGGCGTTTTCGGAAGCGAAACTTGCAACCCGGGGCCCTCCCTGCCTTCGCCTCCTCCCGCCCCCGGCCCCCTGCTGGAAGATTCCTTTCCTGATGTCGGTAGGTCTAGTCCACTTAATTGGCAGCTTTCAAAAAATACTTTCTAACATACGTGGCCCACATACTTTGAAGTTCATGCTTTCCTGTGGTGACTTTGACCTGCAGTTTCAAAGATAGACATTCTTAAGGTTATGCCCAGTTAGTTGATGGGAAAGAAAAAAATATATCACCTCATAAAACAAAGGTCAATAACATCCTCCATAAATTCCAGGTACACAGTCTCACACCTTAGCAAAACTACGTTTGACTGCACATGCTTCCCGCCACACACACCCTTTGAAACATCTCAATGTTTGTGTGTGTGTGTGTGTGCGTGTTTGTTGGCTATTTGTGAAAAAGGCCATTCGTTTTAAGTAAGCTCCCAGGAAATAGGTACTTGGTTTGTTTCACTGGATTTGCTAATATTGTGAAATATAAGTTACTTCATAAAACTAGACTAGATGGTCAGGGTGTAGTTATTATGGGCAGTCTTTATAGGATCCCAACCACTGTTTGGGGACTGATAACAATCTGTGTTGACATCTTCCCCTTGTGTGATAAAATGAGGGGGGAAAGTAGAGTTTTTCATAAAGCCGCAGCATCTACCTGAAAAAATGGTCCTTTACTCTCATTCTATGTACTTCCTAGTCTTTTTGGTGTGAAAGTGGTCTTTCATGAAATAAAAATGTAAAGATTTTTAAGACTTTTAATGTCCTACTTGAAAAAATATAAAGTTGCCCACTCAGTGCTCATTCGTTCTGCGTTATTATCGTTATTGTCATTATTCTTAATAGTCCTTTAAATCCAAAAGCCTGGGAAATACTGATCTAATTCCTCTTTCAGACTTCATATTGTATGATACCTAAAGAGATTATTATCTAGTTCCTAAAATATTTCCAAGAAAAATGATTCCACCTAATACATGTTTACACCAGATTAAGAGAACACTATATTAAAGTTTTATTTTTAAAATGTCATCTCCAAAAAAAAATAAAATAAAAATAAAAAAAATAAAATAAAATAAAATGTCATCTCCATTGTATAAACTAAATGAGTAAGAATAAGTGAGAATACATGGAGAGTTATAGTTGTCTAGTGCTTTAAAATATTCAGAGGGCTATCATCATCTCATTTAATCTTTACAAACAATCCTGTGAAGTAGGCAGGACATGAAGACATCTGGGGTACTCTGTATCAAAAAAATGTTTATCCCAGAACTAAGAAATGGGTAAATTGTGCATTCCACATCTTTACAGTTGGAGAAAAATCACTGGCAATTAGCACGTTTCGTGCTATGCTTTTGATCACTGTTTGACTCCACTTCATGCTTTCATACTCTATAATTGGAGGAGAAAAAATCTGTTATTTCTATTTCAATCATATGTAGATTCTTATTATATACTTCTTAAATATGTGATTTTTTCTTCTTCTAGTGGTCTCTGCACCAAGCACTCTGACTATCCCACCACAGACTTCCTTTGTAATCACTGCTGGGACATGATGTTTTTATGACCTCATAAAATAAAAACTCTATTTTGTTAAAAAACCAAACCCAACTAGCTACTTATGGACACATTTCACTTCCTAATCCTAGAACCCCTCTGTTTTCTTTTTTTTTTTTTAAGATTTTTATTTATTTATTCATGACAGATACAGAGAGAGAGATAAAGCAATGCAGAGACACACAGGCAGAGGGAGAAGCAGGCTCCACACAGGGAGCCTAACATGGGACTTGATCCCTGGTCCCGAGGATCACACCCTGGGCCGAAGGCGGCGACAAACCACCAAGCCACCGGGGCTGCCCAACCCCTCTGTTTCTATACAGTCTCTATATGCACAAAAAAAAGCAAAAACAAAAAGTCGCTTTGCTAATTCCCTTGCTAGCAAGGTAATACAATTTAGCACATGTTTAAGAGAAAATTGTCCAAGGAACTTTGTATCTGCTAATTATTTTCAAGGCTGTAATATTTTACTTTAAGTTACATTTTAGGTGCTATATTACATTATAGGGACTATTCTAATAGGGCTGATTGATTACTCAGCACCGCAAGATAAGGAGTTTTGTACCAAAGTGTGAATAGAAAGGCTCAAAACAGAGTTGTTGTTGTTGTTGTTGTTGTTGTTTTAAGATTTTATTTATTTATTCATGTGAGATAGAGAGAGAGAGAGGCAGAGACACAGGCAGAGGAAGAGCAGGCTCCATGCAGGAAGCCCAATGTGGAACTCAATCTGGGGACTCTGGGATCATGCCCTGAGCCAAAGGCAGGCGCTCAACCGCTAAGCCACCCAGGCGTCCCTCAAAACAGGGTTTAATATGAGAAAAGATGCTTCTAATTGGCCACGCAGGTGCTTTTCTAAAAGGGCTTAGGGGGCAGCTAGGTGGCTCAGTCTCTTGAGTGTCTGACTCTTGGTTTCAGCTCAAGTCATGATTTCATTGGTCCAGAGATAGTCTCCCTCCACCACCACCTTGCACTCACCGCATCCCAATCAAGTCAGATTCCCCACACAGTGGGGCATCTGCTTGAGATTCTCTCCCTCTATCCCCTCCATGCTCACTCTTTCTAAAATAAATAAATCTAAAAAAAAAAAAAAAAGAATCTTTTAAAAAGGGGGGAGGAGTCTTGGAAGTACAGTGCTTCTGAAAGAGGCACAAGCTTTGTAAGGCCCAAAACTCCAACTTTTACAGAAGAAATTATTTCATTAAAATCGTGATTTTACATGAAAAGAAATACCCATATTCCCTAACAGTACTTCAAGTTCTTTTGCCCTAGGAAAGAGCCCACATGTGACGGCCGGTCCAAGGCGTGCCATAGCAGTCTCCTCCCTCCACCTTCTTCCTCCTTTCTCCCAATCGCTTGGTCTCCTCCCCCAGACACTTGGTCTCCTCCCCCAGATGGCTATTAGATAAGACGACAACTGGCTCTGTTTTCGATGCCTTCTGCATTCCTGGCTGCTTCAGCTGCCACCTTTTCCCATCTACACAGCCTCAGGAAAAGAAAGAGACCTCAAACCTTCCAGACCCTTCCTCTTATAGGAAACTATCCAGCACAGGTAAGAAATATCATTCCTCTTTGTTTGGAAATGAGTCATGGTTTAAAAGTAAGTAAGCTAGAAAAGTGTTTGAGAGCAATGTGAGTCCTGTGACACCACTAATTGATGGCCAGGCAGTAACAATGTAGGGAACATATAGCAAAGTCAAAGTGGAAGATTTTTCTCTTTTTTAACCAACAATGGAGTGTATCACTTTTGAGCAAATGTTCTCAACCTATTTGGTCTTGTGACCTCTTTCCATTCCTAAAAATTACTGAGGAGCCTGAAAAAGTTTTATTCTTCTAGGGTATTTACTGTCATTTACTGTATTAGAAATTAAAACTGAGAAATTTAAAAAATAGTGACTTTTTAATTTATTTTAAAATAGCAAGCACATCATGGGTTAGCATAAATAATATTTTTAATATAGATAACTGTATATTTGTAAAAATCTACTCTGAAGAGTGACATTGTTTTTCATTTTTATGGATCTCTTTAATGTCTGGCTTACTAGAAGGCAGCTGCATTTCTATCTGCTTCTGCGTTCAATCTATACAGTATCACACAGAAGAGTATCACACAATAGCCTCTGCTAAACTGTATTGTACACCCCTGAGAAAATGAGAAGAAAAAGACAAATCATATCTTGAAATTGTGATGAAAATAGCTTTGACCTCATTAGCCCTTTGAGAATCGCTGCTTTAAAATGATAAAATAAGGGTGCCTGGTGGCTCAGTGGGTTAAGTGTCTGCCTTCAGCTCAGGTCATGATCTCAGGGTTCTGGGATCCATCCCGGCTCTGGGCTCCCAGCTCAGCGGGGAGTCGGCTTCTCCCTCTGCCCCTTCTCCTGCTCCTGCTTGTGCACTCTCTCTCTCTCTCTCAAATAAATAAATGAAATCTGTTTAAAAAAAAATAAAGTGATAGGGGCAGCGCGGGTGGCTCAGCGGTTTGGTGCTGCCTTCAGCCCAGGGCAAGGCTCTGGAGACCCAGGATCGGGTCCCATGTCGGGCTCCCTGCATGGAGCCAGCCTGCTTCTCCCTCTGCCTGTGTCTCTGCCTCTCTCTCTCTGTCTCTCTGTGTGTCTCTCATGAATAAATAAATAAAATCTTTAAAAAAAAATAAATAAGTGATAAAATAAGTAAGCTTCTCTCCAAAGGGAGTCTCCACTCTGAATCTATGATTCTAAAAGCAAACAAAAAATTTTGCCCAGGATTGGTTATTTGGATAGAATCTGCATCAACACCCTTAGCTGGCCTACAGTTTTACAAAATTATAGTATTCCCCAGGAGAATTTTATTTCACAAGAAGGAAAGGGCTGAATAAAAATCTCTGTTTTGAAGTGTGACTAACAAAAATTAGGATGCCCTTAAACTCTTTTCTTTTTGCCTATGTCCAGCTATTTCAATTACTATTAAATCATCCTCCACAATATATTTCATAACCTGGCCTGTTCATAATATCCCTACATGAATATTGTGAATTCCTACATGAATTCTTATAGTAGTGTCATAGCCTACCTCTGTCTTTTTCATAATGCATTTGCTCGCTCAGTAATCTGCATTCCTATTGCCGGCAAGATTAAATTCACATTGTTCCGGGGGCACCTGGCTAGTTCAGTCAGAAGAACATGCAACTCTTGATCTGGGGGTCTTGAGTTTGAGCCCCACACTGGGTATAGAAGTTACTAAGAAAAATAAATAAACTTCAGATAAATAGATAGATGATAAATCCACATTCTTCCAGTGATTTCCAAAGCCCTCTCTAACCCCACCCTGCCTTGAGTCCACTAGAGGACAGCAGGATTGTTCCGCTACAGTCTAAAATATGGTTCCTTCAGTCCACCCTCCACCACAACATTGTTTTAATGATCACATAAATGTTCTTTCATCTCCTTTTCCATTCATTCAAATCTTAAGCATTCTTTAAGGTTAAATTTGATTCTCCTTTTCACACAAGGCCATTCCAACTACATCAGTTCCATTTTTGCTTTTTCCTTTGAGTCTGTATGTACCCATTGATTACATATACATCTTTTATCGTTACCTAAATTTTTATCTAGGTCTTCTTTCATCCCATTTCTGCCACACCTACATGCATATATTCATAAAAGGGCAACATTTTTAAGAACGAAATGATTTATAGAACTGAATAGTTAGGTTTTGATCTTGCTGCTATCAGGATGACTACGTACCTGATTTTAGGGAACTAGGTAATATGCTTCTTCACTTCATGACATGCCTATGCCACAGAATTGTAATTCCACAGCAAGGATAAATGTGATTGCTTTTCAAATTCAAGACACTTTTACTTTAATAGTATGTTTTTAAACTCCAATGGGTTAACAATGCTGGCTATATAATAAATATTCAATCATTACATGTTGTGTTAGATATGAGGAAGTGGTTACGAGCATATATGCCACATACAAATGTTTCTCTCCTTGCAGCCTTACCTAGAATCTAGAATTACAGAACGCTGGGTTGGATAAGATCTGAAAAATTAACGATTCAACTTCCTCTTTTTTCAAACGAGGAAACTGAGACTCTCCAAATTAAGTCCCTCACCCCAGGCAAGACTGCAAAGCCCACCACCTAATTTCCATCAGGAGTTCTACCATTCCCTAGCCTTTGGATGGTTTCCAAGGCTTGTATAACTAAAACTGGCTTTGTTTCAAAGAACCAATTTCCAGTGCATATTCCCCAGAGGATCGTTCCAAGGTGGCTTGTACCTTTAAAAAAAGAAAAAGTCAATAATCTGAGAATTGTAGATGAGATATTCAAAGTATCTTTACCCAATGGGAACTATAATTTTCATAGACTAGAATTAAGAAAGCAAAGGAACACGGATAAGGAAGCAAAAGAGGAAAACTGAGGAGAGGAGTGAAAGGGGGCACAACATTTGTAATCTTAGCTGTATTGAGATCTAACAAAGAGTGGCAAGAAAATAAAGAATTAAAAATAAACACATGAAATAAAAAAATCAATAGAGAAAAAAACGAAAAGGGAGAATATTGAAGAAGTTACTCTATTTTATAAAATATATTTCAGGGGCACCTGTGTGGTTCAGTCAGCTAAGCATCTGACTCTTCCTTTTGGCTCAGATCAGGATCTCAGGGTTGTGAGATAGAGCTCTGCATAGGGCTCCCACTTAGCAGCATGGGGTCTGCCCGCGATTTTCTCCCTCTCCCTTTCCCTCTCCTTCTCCCTCTACCCCTCTCCTCAAGCATGCATGCCCTCTCTCTCTGTCTCAAATAAGTAAAATCACTTTAAAAGTAAAATAAAATATGTTTCATATTTTCTTCATTTTCCTTCTCTTTCTCATTGGCTTTCAGATAGAGTGAAGGTTTTAAGACAGAAAAAATTCTACCAACCCCTCCACACTGTTGTCATGGCAGCACAATTTATCCTAGCAAACATTTATTCATTTAACATTTATTGAACTCTTGCTGTATACAAGCTTTCCAAGTGTTGAGGATTCAAGAAAAAAAGGACAATTCATTTTAAAGAAACTTAGATGGAAGCTGGGAATAATCTTGTAGTAAGAGCTATTTGAGAAGCATAAACCGGGATTGATGGAGGGGGTCACTGAGGAAAGAATGACTAGGTAGGAATGGAGGAGTCCAGGAGGCTTCCCTAGAGAAAATGTTTGAGCTGGGCCTTAAAGGATGAAGAATGAAAGGTTCGGCAGGCAACAAAAGCAGGGAAGTTGTGGCCTAGCAGGGGAAGTGACACTGGCAACAGTATGTAGCCTAGGGGAGTCTGGAAGCAAGAAAACCAAGTCAAAGAGTATTAAAATAGAAGATGTCGGAAGTGATGAGGACTGGATTTAAAACAGTGCTGGTGGGCAGTCCAAATGGCTTAAAATTAACAAGTCAGGAAATGACAAATGTTGAAGATGCAGAGAAAGGGGAACCCTCTTACGCCGCTGGTGGGAATGCAAGCTGGTACAGACACTCTGGAAAACAGTATGGAGGTTCCTCAAAAAGTTAAAAATAGAGCTACCCTATGATCCAGTAACTGCACTACTAAGTATTCACCCAAAGGATATAAACATAGTGATCTAATGGGGCAACTTAACCCCAATGTTTATGGCAGCAATGTCCACAATAGCCAAACTATGGAAAGAGTCCAGATGAATTCATCAACAGATGAATGGATAAAGATGTGGTGTATATATGCAATGGAATATTACTCAGCCATCAAAAAATGAAATCTTACCATTTGCAATGACATGGATACAACTAGAGGGTATATGCTAAGTGAAATAAGTCAGTCAGAAAGACAATTTTCATATGATTTCACTCATGTGAAATTTAAGAAACAAAACAGGGCAGCCGGGGTGGCTCAGTGGTTTAGCACCGCCTTCAGCCCAGGGTGTGATCCTGGAGACCCGGGATCAAGTCCCACGTCAGGCTTCCTGCATGGAACCTGCTTCTCCCTCTGCCTGTGTCTCTGCCTCTCTCTATGTCTCTCATGAATAAATAAATAAAATCTTAAAAAAAAAAAGAAAACAGAATCACAGGGGAAGGGAGAGGAAAAATAAAATAAGACAAAATCAGAAAGAGAAACAAACCATAAGAGACTCTTAACACTAGAAACAAACTGAAGGTTGCTGGAAGGGGGGGTGGTAACTGGGTGATGGAATGAGCACTGGGTGTTGTATGCAACTGATGAATCACTAAATTCTACCTCTGAAACTAATAATATACTATATATTAATTAATTCAATTTAAATTAAAAAACTGGATTAATCAGTATAAAAAGTAAATAAACAAATAAATAAAACAGTGGTGATGGCAATGGAGAAAAGATACCAAATTCTAGAGACATTTCTAATACTTTTTTTTTTATTTATGATAGTCACACAGAGAGAGAGAGAGAGAGGCAGAGACACAGGCAGAGGGAGAAGCAGGCTCCCTGCACTGGGAGCCTGATGTGGGATTCGAGGATCCCGGATCGAGGGGATCCTGTCTCCAGGATCGCACCCTGGGCTAAAGGCAGGCGCTAAACCGCTGCGCCACCCAGGGATCCCCTCTAGAGACATTTCTGAGTTCTAGTTTACAGTATTTATGAAGCAGTTTAGACAAAGGAGTCGAGGACTCCCTGGTTTCCATTTGGGACAGGTTACTTGAGAATGTTTCGGAAAGTAATTCATGAGTATATCCTACAGTTGGACTGTGGGTCTCGAGTCAGAAACTGAAATTTGCAAGTTACATACTGCCCCTGCCCACCTCCCCCGCCACCTAGCTCCCACCCTCTCTCTTCGCTTTATAGCCAAACTCCCTAAAAGAATGATTTGTATTTGTTGTCTTATTACCCTGCACCTCTCGTCCTTCCCCACCCAATTCTGCTCTAGATCTTTATCAGCGTGCCTCTGCTCCCTCCACTTTCCCCATACTGTGCTACTAACACCAAAACTTCCTACTAACTGCCAAGTTCAATGAACAAGTTTGAGCTTGTATCTAAACTGTAAGCTCTACAGCTTTTGATCTCAAGCATGTCTTTGAAATTCCTTTCTCCCTTGCCTTCTCTGACACTTCTCTCTGAGATTTGCAAAACTAAACTAATTATCTTCTACGCAAGCCTGTCATTCTCTTTTTATGTGAGTTATAACCACTCAGCAAATTGCCCAAGCCATCAACTTTGAAATCACTTGCAGTTCCTCCTTCTTCCAATTTGATCTACAGCCAATCAGCTTAAAAATCCTGCTGTTAAATCTCCTTTCATCCCCACAGCCACTACCTTAGTTTATAGCTTCATCAACTGTTACCAGAACTGTTAACATTGCTTCTGAGGTTGTTTTCTGGGCTCTGTCCATTTTTTACCCATAGAACCCATCCTCTAGTCTGCTGCCAAGGCAAGCTTTTTAAAACATAAATTTGTCTTTCTCCTACTTGAAGAAAATTAGTATTTTTTTCAGAAAAACAGTTCAAACTCTTTAGCCTACTTAACCCAGGTCTTTATAATCTGACTCTCCTTCCGGAGTTTTGTCAAACTGAACTACATCGCAAGTTGCATTTTATATGAATTGAACTAGGCAGGATCAATTCATGAAATGTAAAAAATAAGAGCCTCACTTCATAGACATAATGAAAATATGTGAAGTCCTCCAAATTAGTTTATCTAGAATGACATAATTTCAAAGCTGGTAGGCTAAGTGAGTTGTGAACTGTTAACACTCTTGAAAAAAAAAAACATGCTTGACACATTTAAATGTCTCTTATACCTGACAATGATCTACTTCCTTGTCAGTATTATGTAAACTAGGCTATTCTTTAAATATATCAGAAGTTCCTGAGACATACGGGTTTTGTATGGTATTTTTAAAATATTCACTACTCTCATAATTTTAAATATTTTTATACCTGATAGTAATGCTTTTGAAGTGCCGAGGGGTATTGTTACTGTTGTGCTGAAAAACATCTCCAAATAAATAAGTTGGAAAAACAGGTGCAAGATTAAAGCCAAATACCACCATGATAGAGTGTGTGGAGAGAGCACTATGCAAAGCTTTAGTGGGTGAGAAAGTTGAAACAAAGAAAGAAAGCTAGAATACTACTTTGGTTGTTGTAGATTTATGTACTCCAAGGATAACACTTTACATACTTTTCTATTTACTCCTGAGGAAAAGTTAATCTTTAACTATGTGAGATCATCAAGAATACTTACCTCCTGTAAAATGGGGCTGCATTTGCATCAACTACAATAATAATGATGAGGCACCAAATAAGCCATGTTCTCTCAGAATTCCCTGCTTCCTGGCTTTTGCTTAGACTGTTCCCTCTTTGTGGAAAGCTCTTCCTTTGGCCTTGAAAATGCCTGTCTCTCTTACAAATCAGCACAGTTATCACTTCCTCTAAGATATCTTCTTCAACACGCCAGGCACACAGAGAGGGTCTCTTGTAAACCTAGCTCTTAAAGCATTCATTATACTATTTTGGAATTGTTTATGTATTTGTCTCTAATTAGACTCTGAGTAATTGGAGGGTAGGTATTGTGTTTTGTCAGCTTTCTAACGCCACGCCTGACACCTAGTGCATGCTCAGTAATTAACTGATGATTTCAAATATTGTGTAATATTATTATTTTTTAAGGTAACAGTGTTCTCTAAATCCATTCACTCATTGATTCACTACTCACTCTAGTAAACATAAGTAAATTCATACAATTCCTGCACATACTACTTAGTACTTTTTGGGTAAATTATTTTCCAAAAATACGAGTCCATTACATAACATTAAAGTTTGTGGAGAAGACCACCCTAGCTGTTATTTCATATGTTTGTATATTATATATCTATATAAATTTGATAACTATCCACATTTGTATGTGTATAAGGAACTGAACCTAGATAAAATTTAAATAGCCACCAGTTGACAAGGGTTTTGGGTTAACCTAATTTGGATTACGTTTTTAAACTGGGTTTTAATTTCCTGCTTCCTCTACCATATATATCTGGCTTCAGCAGACTATATCAGAAAAATGTTCGAGTCAATTCTCTAACTGGAACCTTCAGCTTAAATACCCCTATATATGCCAATGACGACTGTGACCCAACCACCTCCCTTAGAGTTCCAATCGTAACTGCCCTCAGGAATCCAAGGTACTGGGACGACTGGGTGGCTCAGCAGTTGAGCGTCTGCCTTCAGCTCAGGGCATGATCCTGGAGTCCCGCGGTGGAATCCCACATCAGGCTCCCTGCATAGAGCTTGCATCTCCCTCTGCCTAGGTCTCTGTTCTCTCTCTGTGCCTCTCATGAATAAATAAATAAAATCTAAAAAAAAAAAAAAAGGGGGGAATCCAAGGTACTGCTGAACTCTGGAGTAGATAGAACCTCTTAAACATTTCTGTGTCATGGACCCACAATCTGGTGCAATTTATGAATCCCTTCTCAAAATAATATCTTTACATGCATAACATTAAATACTTAGGATTATAAAGGAAATCTATTGTATCAAAATGGAGTTATCAAAAAAATTTAACCAATTTTGATATAGTATAATTATGTGCTTCTTCATTAACACATAAATTACAAAATCTACTGGGAGGACCAATCACTTCTGTAAATTTCAAACTTTATTTCAAGATCTCAAGATAACACAATAGGAAATATGTATTTCTATTAATGACATTACAGGTACTGCCAATAATTTGTTTCCTACACCATAATGGAAGGAACTGCTAAATTTCAGTTAGAAACTGATAAAAATAAATATGTAAATTTTTTCCCATCCAAGTTCACAAATTCCCTGCTTCATAGACAAAGGTCTGGAAGGATACATACTATATTGGAGTGGAGTGGAGTAGAGTAGGGGCACAAGAGAAGAGCAAAGAAAAGTTTTAACATTTTCAAGGCCTATATTATTTGTTGTTGTTTTTTACAGAAATACTGTATATTTACATATTATTTGTGTAAAAGGCATAGTATAAGCCAAATTCCAGATCTAAAGCTGCTGCTGCTGCTGCTGCTGTTTAGAGAGAAAAAGAGCCACCAGATGACAAGCCTCACCCTCACTGCCAAGTGAAGGGATCATTTTTATCATTGTCTCACTTTAAGTATTTTGACAGTGAAGTGATCCCGTTAAATCCCCATGCACGTGATCCTTTTGGTTGAAAGACAGAGATAGAGCCAATCTCTAGTTAAATGACAGGCATCTTATATTTATATTGATATTCTATTTCTCCCAAGATACTAGGACAATATTTCAGTTCAGTAGTGGGCCACTTATCCATCCTTTATAACACTGTTTTATGAAAAGACATTTTCTAGATTCCAAATATCTGATGGTTGGCAAGAGAACATCTGAGTATGTGTATTCATAAGGCAAAGACCCAAGCATTTATTAAGTGTCCACAGTGTTCATCAGCATGCTGGGTGATACACTGACTTCTGAATTCGGGGTAGTACAAGGCAGTAAATAGTAAAAATTCTTTTTATGTATATGTATCAACCACTACCTTTTCATAGACAATGCTTTGCTTTCATTAGGAATAAAGATGGCTACTAACCCAATAGAAGACGATTGCATCAACTTTGTGAAAATGCAATTTATTAACAATACACTGTACTTTAAAGGTAAGCTTATGGCAATAGGCCAAATGAGGGTTCAGAAATGTATGCAGCTAGAAAAGATGTTGTGAGGTGAACTATTAAGTGCCTCTTTTTTGTCACCAAATTGCATTGTAATACTCTCTGTAATGACACTCTTCTCTGGAGAGAAAAAATATTGGGCCTCTAGAAATTAACCACAATATGTCCAACATCCTAGCACCTCATCCCACCATAAATCCTGGCACTTTTAACAGTAGCTAACTCAAGGTGGTTTCAGGTACACATCATGAAAATCCCACAAAATTGGGTACATTCAGGGAATATAATTTCCCAAAACAAACTGCAAATCACATAAGAAATACCTTACATTTAGAGTTCTGTGAGTGAGTTACACCATTTTAGGTAAACATATTTGACAAATAAAAACAGGTGCTAATGACTAATCTTCCCTGGGCAGTTGGGGTTCACTTGAAAGGCTGACTTCATTTGAAAGCTTCATAGAAAATCCCCAGGTGACTTTTCCATTGAAATAATAAACCTGGGGCACCTGGGTGGCTCAGTCGGTTAAGCATCCACCTTCAGCCCAGGTCATGATCCCAGGGTCCTGGGATCCAGCCTGCATCAGGTTCACTGTTCCACTGGGGAGCCTGCTTCTCCCTCTCCCTCTCCTCTGTCTGCTGTTCCCCCTGCTTGTGCTCTCTCTCTCTCGTGTCAAATATACAAATAAAATATTTTTAAAAAGAAACAATGAACTTAAGAGTAAATCTCTCATTTTATAAAATTTCATTTTAACTGAAAATTTAAATTTATAAACCCTGGATATAGGTTTTATATCTAATTTACCTGAGAACACACTAAGTCTAATGAGCTTCATTTTATGGGACCTTTAAGATGATTATATAATATTTCTGATGGAGTTCCACAAAGGCCATCACTGGTAAGATAGTGGTTAAATTTTGGGGAGTGACAGGAGAGCAATGAAATGATAGGGTAAAAAATATTCTGAATTGAAATATAGAACTTAACATATTTTGTTTCTCTTTTTTCTCCTTTAGCGGAAAGTGATGGTAAAGTATAAATTTATTTCTCTTTCTTTGTAAAATAAGTAACTACTTGAGTAAGTGTCTGTCAGACACACTCATATCACCACTCTCAGCTGAGAAAAACTGGTACCAGTATATTTGAGAAGTGAATCTTCCCTCAAAGGAATATGGACCCCAAAGAACAGCCTTGGAATAAAGATGACCCTAAGGGATACAAAAGGAACCTCTAGCAAAATATGTTTCTCTCTACACCTTAGAAAATTCTCTAGCCCTTAGAATCTACAAAGTAGTCATTGCCTGTTATACAGATCCTGAGATTAGCAGGAAATCATTGATTCTCTGGAGGAAAAAGGGATTGAAGCATGAGAGTTGTCCAAAATCAAGAAAATCTTCCTTCTTCAACCCTCTCTCTCAGAAATGCTTTGGGAAAAAGCCTGGGAGGTGCCCAGGAGCCAGAGATTTCTGGAAATAGAGGAGCTGGGGAAGGGTGGAGCAAGCAGAATTATGAGGCTAAGTCACTGAGTCTTATTAAGATGTGAATGCACCCAGGCCTTGTCCTTCTGGTGTTTAGGTAAGATCATACCCATGTCTGGCCTGTGACCCTCTAACAGACCCCCAGGTTGTTAAAGTCCACAGTATAGTTTCTCATGCTTTTCCTTAAAAATAGCACTTTTCCCATTCTTAAAGTAATCCTACTGAACTGGAAATAGAAGATGGCAATTTATTTGAAAAAAAAAAAACCTACTTTTTCATGTTTATTTTTCCCCCAGCTTTACTGAGATATAATTGGCATATAACCCCTCATGTTTCTTAAAGATTGCCCTACTCTCCACTTATTTAATTCAATAAATATTGATACCTATATCCCAGGCACTATGTTAAGCAATAGGATACAATGGTGAGCAAAACATGGTTCCCGCAGAAAGTAGCAAGCACATCAGGAAGGCAATTGGAATACGATATGTTAAGTGTTACAAAGGCACAAAGGGAGCACATAAAACGGGCACCTAATTCAGTCCAGTAGATTCTGGGAGGGCACTTTGAAGGAGGGACAGATTTGAAGAGTGAATAGGAGTTAGCCAAGAGGAAGTATTCTAGGTAGGGAAAAGACCACATGCAAAGGCCAAGATATGAAAGAAAGCATGGCAGCTATGAGGAATTAAAAGTAACTCAGAATGGGAGTAGGAGAATAGTGAGAGAAGAATGATAATAGGGCGCAGATAAAGAAGGTTCCCTTATTCCAAGATAGGGAATTTGTACCTTATCTTTGGGATAATAGGGGTTCATTGTGCACAGTGTATATGACCTGGTATTCAGAGTGGTTTGCCATAACAAGGAGATCCAAAAACATAGTAACTGAATAAGATAGGAAATGCTTCTGTCAAACACAAGTCCAAGTCAGTAATTTAGGATTAGTATGGCTAGATACTGCCTGATGATTTTGGGACCTCAAGTTTCTTCTCTCTTGTTATTCCAGCATCCCTGGGTTGTTGAACACATTCACATACTTGAAAAGCATTACCACATTTCCTGGGTCCGTATCCCAGCCAGCAAGAAAGGATTCAAAATAAGGGGAAGAAAACCCCATTCCTTTTAAAGGCTCTTCTTAGAAGTCACACACATCAACTGCACTCATATTCCATCCATTAGAATTTAGTCATGTGGCCACACCAGCTGTGAGGAAATCTGGAAAATTTAATCTTTATTCTGAGTGGCTATGTGCCTCGTTAAAATTCAGAGATAATATGATCATCTCTCTGAATTTCAACTTTAATTAAAATTGAATTTTAATTCCTTCTGGCTTCAATATAAAGAACTGATGTACGGACATGGGGATACCAATTAAGAGGCTATTATTGCAGTCCCTGTAAGAAATGATGGTGACATGAATTAAGGTAGGCACAGCAGGTACCAATGAAGAGCTGTGGAGGGATTTTAGAAATATTTGAAAGAATCAACAGGACATGATTGGGGCTGGGGAGAGAAAGAAAAGATGATGGCTACATTTTTTTCACATAGGCAATTTCTACCATTCAGTTAAATAGGAAACACAAGAGGAAGAATAGGGTCAAGAGGTTTGCAGAGCAAAGAGAAAGACATCAATTTAGTTTTGGATCTTGTCTGTGGGAAATCCTAGTGGAAATGTCCAGTAGACCCTTGGACATATAGTTTGGAGCTCGGGATGAAAATCTGGGCTGGTTATATAGATGTAGGAGACTTATGCATAGAAATGACATCTGAAGCTGTAGGATTAAAAAGACAAATCAGAGGAAATGTATAGAGTGAGAAAGTGAAAGCCAAGGACTAAACTCTATGGAAAGAATTTAAAGGATGCAGTAGAATAAGAAGCTGATAAAGAACAGAGTAACCAAAAAGGAAAGAGAAAAACCAAGAGAATGCCACAGAATCCCAGGAAAGCCTTTCAAGCTGGAGTTCATAGACACCCTGTTAGATTTTGCAGCCTTGAAAACCAAGGACCAGAAAGTCTATCACATTTGCCAACAAGGAATTTGGTGATCTCAGCGAAAGCAGTTTAATGGAGAAATGGAGGCAGAGGCAGATTGCAATTAGTAGAAGAGTAAATGGTAAGGAAGTGATACAGACAATTCTTACCAGAAGCTTAGCTATTAAAAGGAAGAAAGAAACAAGGCCAGCTACAGACTGGATACAATTGATGGAGGAATTCTAAATCTCAAAGTGAAAAGAGCTTTATGTTTTCTGATTATAGAAATAATGTGTTTATTATAAATAATTTTAGGCACTGAAACTTAAGAACACTAGGAAAAATAGTGTTAACAGAATGTATTGACATTGCATCGGTGAATTTGTGATGGCACCAATTTGTACATTTCTATAATTGTTTGCTAGCCACACTCAGGCGGCCAGGTTTGGGGTTTTGTAGTAGGAGGACAAATAAATTCGAGATTTAAGATACTGGCAAAGGGGTAGATAAAATGATGAGCCACGAGGTCCAAGCTGCATAGGGAAGACAGGAAGAGGTTAGACAGGGAGAAGATTTAAGAGGCAGAACTCTGAAGTAGAGGAAAAGCTTAAGAAAGCTAAAGGAATGAGACATTGTGGTTAGAAAACAGAATATTTGAATATAAAACTGTAAAAGTAGAGTAGTTCTGGGTGATAACAAGAACTGGGGCGTGCTCTTGGAAGTGGGTTAAAGAAACACTGTGCAACTTTATCATAGCTGCTTCTGTACCAGATTATGATCAGTAGCTATTGAAAACTGAAAGACATATAGTATGCTTATTTGTAAATTTAGCGGGGGGAAAACGTATTTTTAAAGGATATTTAATGTGCATTGTAGAAGGCCTGGAATCAGATTACTTTGGCAAGCTTGAACCTAAACTCTCAATCATACGAAATTTGAACGACCAAGTCCTCTTCGTTAACGAGGGAAATCAACCTGTATTTGAGGATATGCCTGATTCTGACTGTACAGGTATTTTTAAAAATATATATTTGTAACGTAAAAGTGATAAACTACTTCTAGCCACTCCATTTAACTACCTCTGTTTTTCTCTGATAGATCTAATCCTCAGATGAAAAGTCCTAGGAGTAGTAATAATTTCACTCATAAGAAACTTGATAGGGTATCCCACATTTTTTTAGTTGGGGTGAAAATTAGATGCAATAGACATTGCTAGAGGTCCTGCTGTGACCCTACATGTAGGTCATCAATCCCTTCACTTGTTAATAACATTAACTATATAGGATCTCTACATATATCCTTAATACCTGCTGCTTATAGCTGAAATTGCTGGCGGCATTTTCAAAACTCAAAAATAAATATACAAGCATTTCAGGTAAGTCTGTCTTACGCCAGAAACTTAGAGTGCCTTACAAAGTGAATCAGTTTGCCTCCCAAGGTTTGAATTCTAAATACCAGAGCTAAAGCAGAGTTGAAACTGACTGTGCACTTTTGAAAAAAACTAAATTTTTACCTTAACAGATTTTTTAAATGTTCTATTTAGCATTTAAAGTTAAAAACAGGGGCAGCCTGGGTAGCTCAGCAGTTTACCGCTGCAGCCTTCAGCCCAGGGCCTGATCCTGGAGACCTGGGATCAAGTCCCATGTCAGGTTCCCTACATGGAGCCTGCTCCTCCCTCTGCCTGTGTCTCTGCCTCTCTCTCTCTCTCTGTCTCTCATGGATAAATAAATAAAATCTTTAAAATAAATAAATAAATAAATAAATAATAAATAAAATTAAAAACAATCTTTTTTAGAACTCAAAGGATCTGTAAAACACTCAAAAAGTTGCATCATTTGTGTTACAATACATATTGTGAATGTGTTTTAAAGAATGTGAGGGTGCCTATTGAACTGACTGAACCTCAAAGTAATGGTAATGGGTCTATTAAGGATTATCCTTAAGCTAATTTCCATAAATACTGATTTGCAAGACTTCTTTCTAACTAGTGTTTTCCTTTATTAATGGTTTCTTTCAGATAATGCACCCCATACCATATTTATCATCTATATGTATAAAGATAGCCTCACTAGAGGTCTGGCAGTAACTATCTCTGTGAAGTATAAGACAATGTCTACTCTCTCCTGTAAGAACAAAACTATTTCCTTTCAGGTAAGACTGAGCCTTAATTTGTTTTAGTCATGTTTTTGTGCAAAATTTGAAAACCCAAATATCCTCAGTCCAACCTTTTATCTAGAACAAGAGTAGCAAGAAGCAGAGAAGCATGAAAATGGATAGTTACTAAAAATTGTCAGACTCTCTAACATTACAATAACATCATAGTTTTTCTGAGCCTGCTATAGGGGGAGAAGGGGCAGACTTGTTTCAGAACCAGAGTCTTCTGAATAATCAACCCATGGATGAAGTAATAATATAGAATACAGACATGAATTATCATGTATTAGTAAAGAATGGCATGTGACTTTCCAGAATGAGTCCTAACACAGAGAATGAAGCTAACTGACCTTCTGTAAGCCCTCTACTTTGTAAATTTTGATGATAGTGTAATTTATATTTTAATCCCTAATTATTTTGTTCCTGCTTCTTAGCCTAAGTCTTGGCTACATCCTTCAACTTTCAATTGATATATGTCACTTTCTTTGTGTATGTTATTTTCTTTATTTATTTAGTGAATAAATACATTTTAATGTGGGGCTTGAACTCCCAACCCTGAGATCAAGACTCCAGCTGAGATCAAAAGTCAGGCACTTAAATCAACTGAATGCTCTTTAATCTGTCTCAAGGTCAGATAAATTACCTCTGGCCACTGCTTATTTTTCTTTCTTCTCCATTATTTTTCTCTATTTTCTCCAGTATTATCAAATAAACAACCATTAACTATAGCTACAGACTGACCCAGAAAACTTTCTTCCCAATAACAGCAGCCAGGGCATGCTCACAAGTTGACAGTGTTTCAAAGGTGAATCCACAACATGAAAGACTTGCTAAGTGGGGATTTGCCAATAAACAACTGATGTCAAGGTCACCCAGTTCCTACTGGAAGCTAGTTATAACTTTAGTGAACATGTCAAGGGAACATTTGGGAAGGTAGAAAGAGCCACTTTAAAATATAATCCAGGGCATCCAGATGACACAGTGGTTGAGCATCTGCCTTCGGCTTAGGGCATGATCTTAGGGTCTTGGGATCAAGTTCCATAACCAGGAGCTTGCTTCTCCCTCTGCTTGTGTCTCTGCCTCCCTCTTGTCTAAAGAAAAAGAAAGAAAGAAGAAAAGAAAGAGAAAGAAAAAAGAAAGAAAGAAAGAAAGAAAGAAAGAAAGAAAGAAAGAAAGAAAGAAAGAAAGAAAGAATGAATGAATCTGGGTGGCACAGTTGGTTAGGCATCCAACTCTTGATTTCAGCTGAGGTCCTGATCTCAGGAATGTGAGATCCCACCTTACCTTCTCTCTCTCCCTCTCCCTCTCCTTCTGTCCTTCCCCACCCCACCCCAGCTCATATGCGCTCTCCCTTTCTCTCGAATTAATTAGTTAATTGATTAAAATATATCCTCCAAGGAAGACCAATACAACAAATACTTCCAACTTTAGCTGTGCCCTTAGGCCATCGCCTTCCAACCAGAGTGCCACTCCCTTCTGGTGGCAGTTGGAATCTCCCATGTTGACCTGACTGGCAGGAAGCTTAGTTATCATAATGGCTTTCAAGGCCTGGGAGCTAACAAATGAGCTGGAGTGGGTTAAGCATGTTATTATTTAGCAACAAACTCAGAAGGGAAGGAGGGACTTGACTAAGCTCCAGCCTTCTGGGGTAGAGGACAACTAATTCAGTTGTGGAGGCAGATTCAGCAATGGATGAACCTAACCTGTAAGCAGTCTTGTTGAGAGAGACTAGGGAGGATGTTAAGATGGAAATAATGCTCGGGGTAGAGTAGGAACTAGGCAAATCCAGGTCTTCGAGAGCCTGAAGCTTCTATAATTTGGGCAGCCCTTTTAAGGAAAGAGAATATAAAAAATCACCAAAGTAATAAAGTTGATGGTTTATTTAGAATAAGAAAAGGCCTGGGCAGCCCGGTGGCTCAGCGGTTTAGCGCTGCCTTCAGCCCAGGGCCTGATCCTGGAGACCCAGGATTGAGTCCCATGTCAGGCTCCCTGCATGGAGCCTGCTTCTCCCTCTGCCTGTGTCTCTGCCTCTTTCTCTCTCTGTCTCTCATGAACAAATAAATAAAATCTTAAAAAAGAAAGAAAAGGCCTTTAGGAAGACAAGTGAGGGGCTCTGACATTTAAATTTCATTAGCTTCATAGCAAATGGAAGGACTCAGGTGATACTTAGTGGGAAGGAGGGATTTAGGAACAGTTTTATTTTATTTTTTTAAAATTTTTTAATGGGTGTATCATTACTTGAACACCTTTTTTTTTTTTTTTTTTTTTTTTTTTTTTTTTTTGTGGTACCTGGGCCGAAGGCAGGTGCTAAACCGCTGTGCCACCTAGGGATCCCTAGGACAATTTTTTTTTTAAAGATTTATTTATTTTATTCAGAGAGAGAGAGAGACTGAGAGGCAGAGACACAGGCAGAGGGAGAAGCAAGCTCCACGCAGGGAGCCCGATGTGGGACTCGATCCTGGGTCTCCAGGATCACACCCCAGGCTGCCAGCGGCGCCAAACCACTGCGCCACCGGGGCTGCCCCCTAGGACAATTTTTAATGCATGTTCTTTAATCTGTCTTCCACCCATTAATAAGGATCTTAGTCATGATTATAAATATAGACTAAATTCTAGATTGTAAGACACAACTGGCTGCCATTATGTGCTCACCTTTCTGGGTTGGTTACTAGCTCTAAAGTCCTAGTGCTCCTGGTTATCCCCGATTTTCTTTGGGCAGGAACCTTCAAGACACCAAGAGGGATTTGCTTCAAGAGCTTACTGTCAGTGTCTATTTTTTGTTTATACTACAGGCAGGGTCAGGGTTCTCTCAGATTTACAAGTGCACTTGGGAGAGGACCAAAATAATTAGACGTTAGGTCAAGCTTCCCTTTCCCTGGGTTCAGATTCAATTCCTCCTGATGTAAAGAATACTTTAGGCCCTTGGAACACCCAAGTTTCACCAGGTAGACCTTTCCAAGTTGAGGGTTCGCCAAGGTCATTGGGATTGTTTCCATGTCCACTTGTGCACCTTCTCAAAGAGGGCTCTGAATAATCAACACTAAAACCAAGAAGAGCCACTGCCCCCAGATTTCCTTGCCTTTGTTCTGAAATAGGACATCGAACTAGTTAGAGATCACCTATTCTGCTTATCCACACCTCTACTTTCAACAATAATTTTCCACACTAGATTTGAACTAAAAGGTTTACCTCTCTCTAATATTTCTAGACCTCTTGGAGTTTTAACTAGGGATGATCTATTACTTATACATTAGACTTTAGCTTAGTCCCAAATTGGCTCCCTCAGTTTGGGGTCTCTTCCTAAATTCTGGTATATTGTAGACAGGCATAGAATTATGAGCTTGGAGTGAACTCGTTTATACTGTCATCAGTTCAGGACTCTCATTTGTTGATAAAGGACAAAGGTCAGTTAGAATTATAAATTCCACTGATTGAGAAGTTTGGAGGTAGCCCCCTCCATTCAGATTCTTTCAGATATCTTGAGAGGATGCTGGAATGCTATTTTGGGTCTGGAGGTCTTTCCATCAGTTCCTTAGACAGGATCAGGGTAATCTTTGCTACCAAGGGTTCAAAATTAAAATCAAAATGTCTGCTGGCTCTGGGATTAACATGGAAAGAATCTCAGGTGATCCTCACATTTTCTAGCCCATCCCAAGAAGTAAATATGATGCAATAATAGGAAAAGTACAGTTGGGTGACCAGCAGGATTATAGTCTCAAATGATCTAGCTATCCTTGAGAAAACCTTATGCTGTGGCTGAAAGATATAGGAGTCAACATTTGGTTCAGGGTAGGGCCCAGCCAATGTCAGGATAAAAATTGAAATCTACTATGGAACTAGAGTGCTTGGAAGAGCAAAAGTACTATCTCAGCCAATAAGCAAGGCTATACTGGAACCCAAGGCATTGCCCCAGTACAAGTAGGGGATCTATTTATAGCAAGTTTCAGTCCTCGGCCCCACTGAAGGAAGAAAGAAGCTAAGATGCTTGCCGCTTTCTGCCTCTCTCACATTTGGCTCAAAAGAGCTAGCCTATGCCTAGGAGTGGAGTTATCAACTTGTTTAGCTGTGAATGGTTGAAGAAGACAGGAACTAATAGCACAAACAGCTGGTCTGTGCTGGAACTCTACTTCGTCTTGACCAGATATGGACTCCACTCAGGAAAGAGGAAAAAAGAAACTACAAGCCTAAACCTGAATGTGCATTCAATGGTGGGAAAAGCCAGAGTAAACAGGGAGAATAGATTTGGAATTAAGAGGGAGAAGACCCTCTGCCTGTGTCTCTGACTCTCTCTCTCTCTCTGTGCGACTATCATAAATTTAAAAAAATAATAATAATAAGAGGGAGAAGATATCAGTAATCTTACATTGAAAGGTTTGTTTGTTTTTTCTTAACTCATGAGAATAAAAACTTCTTTAGTTCTGTGTAGTGATAAACTTCAAAATAAACCACATGTATTCAAACTGTTCATGCCCTTAAAAAATTGAACCATGTTTTTTTTTTTTTCCCTCTGTAGAAAATGAGTCCTCCGGATAGTATCAATGATGAAGGAAATGACATCATATTCTTTCAGAGAAGTGTTCCAGGCCATGATGATAAGATACAATTTGAGTCTTCATTGTACAAAGGACACTTTCTAGCTTGTAAAAAAGAGAACGATCTTTTCAAACTCATTTTGAAAGAAAAGGATGAAAATGGGGATAAATCCATAATGTTCACTGTTCAAAACAAGAGCTAGATATGAAAATTGCAGTTTGAATTTTCTGAGTTTTTGTCTTTCAGAAAGGTCATAAGAGACTTTGAGCCTTTAATTGTAGTAATGAAATAAAATGAATTATAGTTTCAAAATATACCACTAAGAAATGAATATGGGGCACCTGGGTGGCTCGGGCAGTTGAGCACCCGACTCTTAATTTCGGCTCAGGTCATGATCTCACAGTTGTGGGATCAAGCCCCACGTTGGGCTCTGCACTCAGCATGGGAGGTAACCTCTCTCCCTCTGCATCTGCCCCTCCCTCCACTCACACACACAGGCTCTCTCTCTCTTAAAATGAATAATTAAAATATTAAAAGAAAAAAGAAATGAATAGGCAGGTATCACAAAATTGAAATGAGTCCTCCTTATCCAGGTGAATAAAATATTTGTTTAACATTAGAAGAATGTATAGTTTCAAAACACATTCTACATTGTTAATTGCAACATAGATTATATTTGTGAAGTGCTTTCAATCTTTTGGGTTACTAGTCCTAATGACAAAAGATACTGATAACTGAACTTTCTAATTTTTAAAAAATATCATTAAAAACAAGATTTTGTAGAGACTACTTCACTTGACTAATTTCTGCATTTCTTCCAAAGTCAGATTGATCCTGAATCCAGCAACATATACAAAGGATTATATACTCTGATCAAGTGGCATTCAAACCAGCAATGTAAAGATAGTTTAATATTATAAGATGAATTAACATAATATACTATATTAATAGAATAAAGGATAAAAACCACACAATAATTTCAATAGATATAGAAAAAGCATTAGACAAAATCCAATTCATAATAAAAATTCTCAATAAACTTGAAAAAGAAGAGAACTTCTTCAATGTAGTAAAGGGCATCTATGAAAAACCTACAGCTAATATTTTTTTTAATTTACGTTTTAATTCCAATATAATTAACATACAGTGTTATATTAGTTTCAGGTATGTAATACAGTGACTCATAATTCCATTTATTACTGAATGCTCTCATGATATGTATATTGTTATCCTCATCGCCTATTTCACCCATCCCCCTACTCACCTCTCTTTGGTAACCACCAGTTCTCAGTATTTAAAAGTCTGGGGTTTTGTGTCTTTTTTCTTTGTTCATTTGTTTTGTTTCTTAAATCCCACATATGAGTGAAATCATATGATATTTGTATTTGACTGACTTATTTCACTTAGCATTATACCCTCTAGATACATCCATGTTGCAAATGACAAGATTTCTTTTTATTCTTTTTATGCCTGTGTAAAAATCCATTTTGTATATATACTACATCTTCTTTATCCATTCATGTATCACTAGACACTTAGGTTGCTTCCATGTTTTGGATATTGTAAAGAATACTACAATAAACATAGGGGGGCATATCTCTTTTTGTATTAGTGCTAACATCATACTTAATGCCGAAAAAATAATGCAAGAATGTCAGCTCTTGCAACTTCTATTCAACATCATACTGCAGGTTCTAGCCTGTACAATCACAAGAAAAAAAAACAAAAGAGAAAAGTAAAACTGTCCTTATTTGACATACAACATGATTCTGTATATGGAAGATCCCAAGGAATATATGCACACACATACACAAAATATATATGCACACATATACACACAAACCCCTATTATAATTAATAACCAAGTTGAGCAAGGTTGCAGAATACAAGATTAATATATGAAAATAAATGAATTCTATTTCTACATATGAGAATTAACAATCTGAAAATAAAAATAAGAAAACAGTTCCATTCACAGTACTAAGAAGAATAAAATACTTATGAATACATTTAGCAAAAGAGGTACAAGACTTGTACACTGAAAATTTCAAAACAACACTGAGGGAAATTAAACTTGATTTAAATAAATGGAGAGATATTCCATGTTCAATGATTGGAACACTCAATATTGTTAATATGGCAGTTCCCTGAAATTGATTTATAGATTAAACTCAATGTCCATCAAAATTCCAGCACATCTTTTCTGCATAAATTGACAAGCTGAATCTAAAATGTGTATAGATCCAAAATACACAGAATAGCCAAAAAATTTTGAAAAAGAACAAAGTTGAAGAGCTTTTATTTCCAAATCTTAAAACAATATAAGCTACAGTTATCAGAACAGTTTGATACTAACATAAGGATAAACACAGATCAATAGAACAGATTTGAGAATTCAGAAATAAACCCTTATATTTATGACCAATTGATTTTTGACAAATGCAGTTTGATAGAAGAGTCTTTAGGAAATGGTGCTGGGACAATTGGATATCCACATGCAAAATGATGCATGTAGACCCTTATCTCACTCTATATATAAAAATTAGGGCAGCCCCGGTGACGCAGCGGTTTAGCGCCGCCTGCAGCCCAGGGCGTGATCCTGGAGACCCTGGATGGGGCCTGCTTCTCCCTCTGCCTGTGTCTCTGCCTCTCTCTGCCTGTGTCTCTGCCTCTCTCTCTCTGTGTGTCTCTATGAATAAATAAATAAATAAATAAATAAATAATCTTTAAAAAAAATTAATTCAAAATGGATCAGAGACATCAATGTAAAAGCTAAAGCTGGGGTGCCTGGCTGTCTCAGTTGATAGAGCGTACAACTCTTGATCTCAGGGTCATGAATTCAAGCCCCACGTTGGGCACAGAGATTACTTAAAAAAAAAAAAAAAAGCTAAAGCTATAAATCTTGGGTTTATGTCAAGACCTTGGGTTATGCAAAGACTTTTTAGACACAATCCCAGAAGCATGACCCATTAAAATAAATAAATAAGGGATCCCTGGGTGGCGCAGCGGTTTGGCGCCTGCCTTTGGCCCAGGGCGCGATCATGGAGACCAGGGATCAAATCCCACGTCGGGCTCCCGGTGCATGGAGCCTGCTTCTCCCTCTGCCTGTGTCTCTGCCTCTCTCTCTCTCTCTCTGTGACTACCATAAATAAATAAATAAAAAATTGTAAATAAATAAATAAATAAATAAATAAATAAATAAATAAATAATTGTACTTAATCAAAATTCAAGGGATGCCTGGGTGGCTCAGTGGTTGAGCACCTGCCTTCCGCCCAGGGAGTGATCCTGGAGTCCCAGGATCAACACTGCCCCATGTGTCCTTGGGCAGGACTCCGTGAAGAGTCTCTTCTCCCTCTCCCCTCCCCCGCTTGTGCACTCTCAAAAAAAAAAAATTTTTTTTTAAAGAAAGAAAAAAAATATGCTTAATATCATTAGTCATTAGGGAAATGCACATTAACACCACAATGAGAAACCACTTCCTGTCCACTAGGATGGCTACCATCAACATGTCAAGTGTCAGTAAGGATGTGAAGAAACAGAAATTCTCATACACTGCTGATGGGAATACAAATAGTAGAGCCACTTTGAAAAACAGTTTTGCAGTTTCTTTAAAAGATAAATATAGAAATTCCATTTCTGGGGCACCTGGGTGGCTCAGGGTCTGAGTGTCTGCGTTTGGCTCAAGTCCTGATCCTCAGGTCCTGGGGATCACATCCTGCATCAGGCTCCTTGAGGGGAGCCTGCATCTCCTTCTGCCTATGTCTGCCTCTCTCTCTGTCTTTCAAAAATAAATAAAATCTCTTGGGGCAGCCCGGGTGGCTCAGCGGTTTAGCGTCCCCTCCAGCCCAGGGTGTGATCCTGGAGACCCTGGATAGAATCCCACATCATGCTCCCTGCATGGAGCCTGCTTCTCCTTCTGCCTGTGTCTCTGCCTCTCTCTCTCTCTCTCCTCTCTGTGTTTCTCATGGATAAATAAATAAAATCTTTTTTAAAAAATTCCATTTCTACATATCTACACTAGAAAAAAACATGTTCACACAAAGATGTGTACATTAACATTCACAGCACCATTATTCATAACAGTCAAAAGTGAGAAAAGCCCAAATGTCCATCAACTGATGAAGGAATAAACAAAATGTGGTATATCCATAATGGAATACCAACACTAATAAAAAGTAAAATATAGATATATGCTACAACATGAATGAACTTTAAAAACATTGTGCTAAATAAAAGAAGCCAAACACAAAAGATTATGATTCAATTCTCATGAAATGTCTAGGAAAGGCAAATCCAGGTGAGATATATATGACATTCCTCAGGCACTCCTGCCTGCCCTAAAGCTACAGGAAGGAAAAACAAATGACTAACCAATAGAGATCACAGTCCAGAAAGATGTGAGCCTCCCTCAGTTTACAAATGTCTTAGTGGTTTACGAGAAAAAAAAAAAAAAAGCATTCTTATCAATAACCTAACTCCCAAAAGTAAAGATCCAACTGTCTTAACGTTAATACTTTGCTAGAGGGAGAAACAACCTTAACTTGGCAATGGCAAGGTCTCCAATATCTTGTAGGTCCTCTTTAGCATATGAAAATTCTTTTGGACACTCCCTTTTTCCTTACCTGAAACTCCCAAGTGTATAATCAACCATTCCTCACAACCCTGGTGCAGCAGCTCTTTCTGCCCATGGGTCCTGTCCTTGTGCTTTTAATAAAACCACCTTTTTGCACCAAAGACAACTCATGAATTCTTTCTTGGTCCTCAGCTCTGGATCTCACCTACATTCAAAAACTATATCATGTTTGTCTTACAGTTAAGGGTGGAAATGGGGATTAACTGTCAACAGATATGAAGGATCTTATTAGAGAGAAGAAAACGTTCTAAAACTGGATATGGTGATGGTTGCACATGTTGAGGAGGAAAAAATTTTACTCTATCATTCAAATTTCTTCTAGCCAATCTAAGAATTAAATTGTTTCACTGACATGAAACAGATTAACAGGAGAAAATCAAATTTCATTGTATATGTATGGGAAATCCACCCAGACATGAGATACCAAAGATAGGCAAAAATGAAGTATATAAGTCATCTGGAACTATGGAAAGTGGTGTAGGAGTCTGGGACTTCAAAGAGAAGGAAAGCAATTCACAGAGAGATGAAAAAAAAAATTTAGTAAGCAAATGTTTGTTGGGCCCTTCAGAAACAATGGGACATAAAGAGGAATTTTAACAAACAGACCGCTAAATTCCTTGCTGTTTACCACCCTTAGTTCATTTTATATACTATAGTTATCCATGGCGATACCTCCCTTCTTGGAACAGGTCCTCTATCTAAATTCTTCTTAGACATTTGTAAGAAAGTCAAAAAGCTTCTTTCTGAGTCTTTTGGGTCTTGATTGTTTTCAGCTTAAAGTAATCTACATGCCAAAATGATACATTTTGGGATGGACTTGGACTTCCCCAAAATGGTGGTCCCTACCCAATTTGGTAAATCTAAATCTAAAACTAAACATCACTGAATTGTATGATGAAGTTTTGGAATATAGGTGAGGTCCGGAGCTAACGACCAAGAAAGTTTCTTGAGACACTCTGGTGCAAAATGGTGGTTTTATTGGTTTTATTAAAGCATGGGGACAGGACTCATGGGCAGGAAGAGCTGCTGCCCTGGGCCTGTGAAGAGGGACTGATTATATACTTGGGAGTTGGGAGCGGTTTGGGAATAAAAGTACTCTTTAAGGAATTTTGGAAGCAAGGTTTCCAGGACCTTGAGAGGGCTAGCTATTATTGAGAATATGGTATTATTTACCATCTAATAAAACCTGAGTCATGAGACCCTTCAAATCCATATCGGTGGGCCATGTGCTTGGGGAATGATTGCCAACACGTATCTTGGGGATTTAGGGATAAAGGACATTTCTAAATAAATTTTTAAACTTTAAAGTAGACTTACAGGATCCTGGGGGTCGGGCTAAGATTGCCTTTTGCCCTTAGCAACGAGACAGTTGAGTTGGCAGAGGAAGGTCACTCTGTTTCAAGGACTTGTCAATGTGCTGCCCCAGGCTTGTGCTTTGTCCTCAGCTAGTCCTCCGTTCTCCCATCAATATACTTAAATGGATGAATTTATGGTATGTAAATTATAACCTCAACAAAGTTATTCTTTAAGGGAAAAAAGTTGGCTTGACCAAATTTTTATATTAACTTAATATTTTTTCTTTACTATAAAATTAAAACATTTTCACCTCAAAAGTTTTAGAAAATACTAAGGAACAGAAAGAAAAAAAAATTATATCACCCAATCTTCCATCTTATAACAATTGACATTTAGTATAGATCCGTATAGTTTTTCTTTCTATAGGAATGCAAGCTGAAAAACCAAAAAAACAAACAAAAAAAAAAAACAAAAAAAAAAAACAACAAAGCAACAAACAAAAACCCTACCCTTTTCCCTGGACAAAATCTGGTTAAGTTTTACAACAATCCTTTCAAAAATGCCATTGAAATCTTGAACATGCAAAAGTAGAGCGTGTGTTGAGTCTGGATGTAAGGAATGGAAAGAGGGAGCCCTGGGAGGGAGAACACAAAGAGAGCCCCAGCTTGAGTCCCCCTCTCCCACCAAAACAAAACAGAACAAAACAAGAAACAGAGCCCAAATCGAGGATTCCCATGCAGGTAATTTATTTGAGAGGTGGTTCCCAGGGAGCAGGAATGAGAAAGAGAATGTGCAAAAGCTGATGTAAGGTATGTTGTCTCTGTGGGCCTGATTTGTGCAGAACCTCCTAAGCAGCTGACAGGATGCCTCCCTGAATTATTCCTACGAGGAAGGGAGGCAGAGGCATTTCCCCACCAGCTCCTGACTAGTACTAGTGGAAGGTTGCCCCGGGGATGTTAACACCCACACTCCTGAACTGTGCTAGGCTGGGCAGATTTATCTACAGCAGAAAGTGGAAAGACACGCAGCCCATTCAAGGCAAAATTGTTAGTATGAGCTGGCATGCAAATTGCTGCAATTATTGCTGAAATCAGAGGTGGGCTGAAGAAATGTGATATGGGGCACCAGACTGGATCCAAGCACCACGAAAAGAAGGTGGAGCTCAAATAGTAAAAATCACCAGAAGACTTTTTTTTTTTTAAGATTTTACTTATTTATTCTTGAAAGACACAGAAAGAGAGAGGCAAAGACATAGGCAGAGGGGGAAGCAGGCTCCATGCAGGGAACCTGATGAGGGACTCGAACCCAGTACTCCAGGATCACGCCCTGAGCCAAAGGCAGATGTGCTTAACCGCTGAGCCACTCAGGTGTCCCACCAGAGGACTTTCTAAAAACAGGGAAGTAGAATTCACTTTTTTGGTTGAATCTAAGATGCTACTGACTGTAAAATCCACCATTATTTAATGTACCACCATGAAAGTAAAGACCCTGACAATTAAACTGTGACATGCCTTCAATTGTAAAGCACATTCTTATTTCAGAGATATTAAAATGTGAAAAGTTGCACATTTTAGGATTGACGAAGTACAGACACAATTTAACACTATTTGCATTATTCTAACGTAAATGTCTCCATCTCCATGTACCTTTAATAGAGTCTGCTAAACACAGAACACTTTGTGCAGCCCCTTTTTTTGCGGAAATTAGGGGGAATAGCTGAATTTCATATCTGAATCAATGTGAACAGAAGAGTGATCTGCTTTAGATATCAAGATAAGCACCGCTGGAGGAAGCAGGAGCTTACAACCAAAGGGGGAACCCTGAGTTTCAGGAATCTGAAGAAACTTTGAGAGCAGTACTGGATTTTCCTCAATTCATTGAATGGGAGTTTGAGCCAATATTAACCAGATCTTAATTAAAAAAAAAAAAGAGAGAGAGAATAATATTAAACAGATATTTTATGTCCTTTTCTTTCTTCTTTTCTTTCTCTCTCTCTCTCTCTTTTTTTTTTTTTTTTTTTTAAGGATTTTATTTGAGAGAGACACAGAGAGAGAGAGGCAGAGACACAGGGAGAAGCAGGCTCCATGCAGGAAGCCTGACGTGTGACTCAATCCCAGGTCTCCAGGATCACACCCTGGGCTGAAGGCGGCACTAAACCGCTGAGCCACCGGGGCGCTGCCCTTTATGTCCTTTTCTTAATTATATTGTTGTTTTTCCTTTTTTATTTTAGGAGGGGAGGGGCAGAGGGAGAGAAAGAGAGAATCCTAAAGTGTTTGTTCCCGGATGGGCCTTTCCATTAGTGGACTCTATCTTTTGTCTAGGACCTAAATTACGTATATCTCACAGAGTTCAATTCAGGAATCTAGAAAGTAAAAACAGTCAAAGGTAAAGGAAATTATTAAATGTGAGGCACAATGCCATGACATTCCACCTATCCCAAAAGAGCCCTTCGATTGACCTATGAAGGAAGCACTTTCTCTTCTTTCTGGCTCTTAGACTCCAAGACGGTGTTCAAGATAGTTTTAGAATCATTAACTCATTTTTTTGTTAAGCCATTGGGCAAAAACAAAAACAAGTGGAGGCATTTCCAGAAAGTTCTCAGATACCATATTCTGAACTTTTTAAGACCAGAGGCACAAATCAGGCAGAGCCTTGGGCCTTCCAAAGATGTCCTGCAACATGAAAGATAGAAAGAAAGAAGGGGGAGAGGAGGACTTCTGGTTGGCAGGTTGGCAGAAGCCTTCACAGGAAAAGTGCAAATTAAGCTAAGTTTTGAAAGGAAAGAATTTTAATAGACAAATGTGAAGAAGAGTTCTGTCCTCGTAACATGTGAACCTTGATTTGCTGGAAGTTATCTCTGAAGGTCAGGGTGCTACTTGATGTAGCAGATATGAGTCTTAGTCTGTAAACTCTGATGGGTAAGAAATGCAATCTTATTTTCTATATTTTTATTTCTTTTCTCAAGTTCTCAGTGTGCTGAAGCAGTGGGAACTTAATTTTTGTAATTGCTGAATGCCCCCCTTTCTCCATAGTTTTATCTCAGTTCCATAAGGTAAATAATACCAAGGTATCAGCAGTGGGATGGGTATGGAATCTAGCCCTCGATCATTATCAGCAGATTCTGACATCTGCCATCATCCTCCTTTGGTCCACATGAGCAGGCCCTCACTCCTGTCCACAAAACCCTTTTAGGTATATGGCTTTCTCCAACTACATGGTTGACCTGACTGGTTGCCGCTCCAGGATTTACATGATCCCTTTCCGTTATGTAGCAGGTAGGTGACTGCAATGGGATTGACATAAACCACCACTTCTGCCAACAAGTTCCACTGGTGGATTCTGACTGACTCTGGCATAATCTCATCCTTCTTGCCTTGATGGCAATTCCTTAGTCACAATGGTTCTTTCGGGGTAAGCACATGACTCAGGTTGGTCCAAACAGAAGCCCAGGACTATTTTTTCATGATTTGGAAAAGAGAAATCCCCCTTCGAACAGGCAGATGTGAGGCCTGAAACTGACACACACATTTTGCTCTTAGGAGGGAAGCCAGCCTGAGGACAAAGCCAACACCCAGAAGAGAAGAGCAAGGAAGCCAGTGCCTAATCAAATCACTCTTACCTCTAAGCTTTATTATGGAATCAATAAAATCTATTTATTACTTAAAGCAGTTTGAATTAGATTTGTTATTACTTCCATAGAAAAGCATTCTAATGAGTCCAGGCTATGCTGGTGACACTCCTGGGTGCATTGAAATATTCTGGTTTTGGGATGCCTGGGTGGTTCAGTGGTTGAGCATCGCTGCCTTTGGCTCAGGTCATGATCCTGGGGTCCTGGGGTTGAGTCCCGCATAAGGCTCCCTGTAGGGAGCCTGCTTCTCCCTCTGCCTATGTCTCTGCCTCTCTTTGTGTCTCTCATGAATAAATAAATAAATAAAATCTTGAAGAAGAAGAAGGAAGAAGAAGAAAGAAGAAGAAGAAGGAGGAGAAGAAGAAGAAAGAAGGAGGAGGAGAAGAAGAAGGAAGAAGAAGAAGAAAGAAGAAGAAAGAAAGAAAAAATATTCTAGTTTTCCTGGACCCACTGGACTCAGAGGACTTTGAGAGATCATTCAGGTCTTACCTACTAGATATACCATATCTTTTTCTACATCTACCTACATTTATCTATCTATTTATCTATCTTACCTACTAGATATACCATATCTTTTTCTATCTCTATCTACATTTCTTTTTTACTGTCTTTCAGATGCAAAGGCTCTACCCAGAAAAGGAGGAGGCATAGATCCGCTCTATTTCATATCTTATAAAGCTATCTGTGTGTATGTTGGGGGACGGGGGTGTCAACTTGTACCCCTCTCTAAAATCCAGACCATGAGAAGTCAGGTTGCCATAACCTACTCAACAAGAAAGCTCTCATTAGGGGTGCCTGGGTGGTTCAGTCAGTTAAGCATCTGCTTTCGGCTCGGGTCATGAACACAGGGTCCTAGGATCAAGCTCCATGTTGGGCTCCCTGCTCAGAATCTGCTTCTCCCTCTCCCACTCTCTGCTTGTGCTCTCTCTCAAATAAATACATAACATCTTTTTTAAAAAAGCAAGCAAGCTCTCATTAGTCCCCCTCCCATCTTTACTTCCTCCACTGCCCTAGGCTTCCTCTCCAAGTTGGTAAGGGAGATTGGTTACTGGTTGGTTGTAGGAGGGTAGCCTGCTCATCCTGTAACTCCAAACCAATTGTCTCTCTTCTGGGTCCTCTTCCTTTCCTTGGTTGAATTGTTGGTCAGTGTAAAGTGAAGGCCAAAGGGTAATAGGACAAACCAGAAAGGGAAGGGGGAATCATCACAGGGCAGTGCTTCCTGGTCAGAGGAAGGTCTAGGTCATAAATAAATATCATATAAATGTTAACTTCCAAATATATGTTTAAAGTCCAGACCTTTCTCCTGAACTACAGATTCATATATTCAGCTCTATAGTCACTATTTCTACTTGGATGCCTATCAGGTATGTCACCCTTCACTTGTCTAAAATGGCAACTATCCCTATCATTTTCCTCCATTCATATTTGCCCTGCAGCCTCAAATGTCCTCCACACCATTATTTGTGGTTGAAGCCCTTGAGAGGCAACCTACTGTACCATGGCCAAGGAAGGCTCTTCTTGGAAATAGACCTCTGTTCTGTCACCACTAAACCCTCCCTTTGCCTTCCTGCCAATGTGATCATTGCCCTTGGCCCCCCAGAGCTCTGTCTACAGGGTCGGAGTCCTAAGAGTGGCCCCCTAAATCCACCTTCTGTATTCACAGTAGTTGACAGTGAATTTGCATATAACCACTGACTGATTAGGGTGTAGTCCCTAACAAAAGAGAAGTATAGGCCAATAATGAACCTCCTACTCTCTAGTATGATTTCTATTCCAGCACCACAGGGGTAGATTCTGATTTTGTAGGAGCCTGAGGCCTATGTATATTTGTGGAATAAGAAACAAAATCAAATTGTAAGTTTTAAAAGCCCAAAAAATTCCACAAATATATACAAATAAATATTAATTTTCTGAAAACCCTACATAATATTTTTAAATATTTTAATAGTAGTTTTTAAATTGACATGCTACACAATTAATTTTGCTTTGGTGTGCAGTTTATGAATTTTAACAAATTCAGATTGATGAAACTGCTAACACAATTAAAATGTAAAACAGTTCATCATATCCACAATCTCTCATACTGCCCCTCCTATAGTGAAACCTACCCCTCAACCCCCATCCCCTGAAAAATACTGACTTGTTCATCTTCCATATAGTTTTAGCTACTCCAAAATATCATACTAATGGAATCAGACACCATATACATTTTTTGAACTTTTTCCATTCAACAAAATGCCTCTGTGATTCAACCAAGTTTTTGCATGTATCATTCAGATCTCTTTACTGTTGAAAACCTGCTAATTCCCATCTTAGTTGACGGCAGCACCATCCTTCTAGTTGTTCAAACTAACTATTTAATACCATGAACTACCCTATCTCACCTCCAGGCGCTATGGATTCCCCTGATGCTGCATTACTTTTCATCTATAGGCCCATCACCTTTTAATATACTGTATGACTAACTTCTACACTATGCTATTGTTTATTATGTGATTCTCCCATAGAATGTTGGCTCTACAAAGCAGGGACCTGTGTCTGTATTATTCAGTGATGTATGCCAAGTACCTAGTGCAAAACCTAGAACATTGTGATTCCTCAACATATGAATATAAGAAGTAAAATATAGATTCTGGGACTCAATACTTTTCTACAAATGGAGCAAGTCAGTTAATTAAATAAAGAAGTTCTCTGAGGTCTTGAGGACTCCAGTCGATGGCCTAGCTGAGTTGAGGAGCAGAGGGCAACACTTGTAACTTTTTATTTTGCGCATCATGTAGCTGTGGCTGGTGATCTCAGCATCTTGCATGGTTAATTACTTACTATAGAAGAAAGACCACCAACACCTGCTGGACCCTGGGCCACTGAGGACAGCGGTGCAGGTGGTGCACAATATAGAAACCTAACACAGCGGCCCTGGCTCGTCAGCATTCCTTTTCCACCTTGGACACCTTCCAGAATCCAGAAAGGCTACACCCTTCCCTCCTGCACCTGGACAGGAATAGGTATACCCAGGCAAGCGGTAATGGAATCCCTCCCTATCGAATACTATTATGTGCCAGACATTATTTCATCTGACCAGACAGATATCCGTGAACTGAGTCCCTAATGCAGAGGTTCCAAAAAGCTAGGATAGTCTATGGCAGGTGCTCATAAATTGCGTAAAGAAGCAGTAACAACCTGAATTGTTGCAGGGTAAGGCAGTCTAGTCTCCCTGCTCTTCTAAGGAGTGATCAAACCTGGGCAATGCCTGCCCAAGTCACAGGCTTGTCCGTCAGTGGTTTCAGGAAGATAAGGGCCTAGTTTCCCGGTCCCCTCACATCTTCGTAGTCCGTCAATCTTTGGTCTGCTACCTCACCTCTTCACCTCACTGCTTTCCAGTCAGCTCATCAAGGTTGGAAGCTCTGTGTTGTATGCCTGCAGCTCATATGAGTCTTACCCACCTGGGCAGCCCTGGTGGCTCAGCGGTCTAGCGCTGCCTTCAGCCCAGGGGCGATCCTGGAGATCCAGGATCGAGCCCCCCGTCGGGCTCCTTGCGTGGAGCCTGCTTCTCCCTCTGCCTGCATCTCTGCCTCTCTTTCTCTCTCTGTGTCTCTGTCTCTCATGAATAAATAAATAAAATCTTAAAAAAAAAAAAACCAAACTGGTTTATTTGGTTTTTTAAATTAGACAGGTTATTTGGCACCTTGCAATTGATGAAAAGCAATTGCTTAATTTTTCTTTTACTTTTACTAGTTATCCTAATTTACTAGTAATCCTATAATATTATATATTATTATATGTTATATTATATCCTATTATACTGTAATTGCAGTTAACTTATTCAAGTTATAACTTTCAGAGTTATAATTATTTGTTCTGACAGTGTCAGACATAGTAACTGCATATTAAACACAAAAAATGTTTATTAATGCTAATAACAGAGGAGCCAGCCAGCTAAGGCTAAACAGTGAACTCTTCCTGGAATTGGTGATTTTTAATCAGACTTAAGGTAAGAGACTTGTTTTGGTAAGGAAAAAGGGGAAACAATTACTACATACGGCCAATTTCTCAAAAGTGTCATCATATGTGCTTTGTTTTGTTTACAGTAAGAACAATAAGACTGCAGGGAAAAATTTGTGTTTAGTGAAAAACTGCATTGTCTTTTTTATTGATATATAGCATTGTATTATTTTCCGGTGTACAACATAATGATTTGATATTATATTTAGCGAAATGATCACCACAATACATCTAATTAACATCTGTCACCATACACAGTTACAGAATTCTTTTTCTTGTGATGAGAACTTTTAAGCTCTACTCTCTTAGCAACTTTCAAATATGCAAAACAGAATTAATAACGATAGTGGCCGTGCTGTACATTACATCTTCAGGACTTATCTGGAAGTTTGTATCTTTTGACTCTCTTCACTCATTTCATACTCCCCAACCCCACCTCCTGCCCCCTGGCAACCACCAATCTGTTCTCTCTACCTATCAGCTTGTTGTTGTTTTTAGATTCCCCATATAAGTCAGATTATATAGCATCTGCCTTTCTCTGATTTATTTTACTTAGCGTAATGCACACAAGGTTCATCCATGTTGTTGCAAATGGCAAGATTTCACTCTTTTCTGGCTAACTCTATATAGGTATCACTTTTTCTTTATCCACTCAGCCATTGATGGACATCTAGTTTGCCTCCGTATGGAACTTCACAGTCTTTTTTTTTTTTTTTTAAGATTTTATTTATTTATTCATGAGAGACACAGAGAGAGAGGCAGAGACACAGGCAGAGGGAGAAGCAGGCTCCACACAGGGAGCCTGACGTGGGACTGGACCCCGGGTCTCCAGGATCATGCCCTGGGCTGAAGGCGGCACTAAACCGCTGGGTCACCCAGGCTGCCCGGAATTTCACAGTCTTAAAGAGATTCCTCCAGTTATCTGATTCCAATTCCAAGGGAGCTATTTTACCTTTAACTTGGACAAAACTGATAGCAACCCACAATAATTCTTATCAATAGACAGTTCTGTCCTGTCTGTTGAAAAAGAAATTGATTTCCCTTCTCTCTTCTGGAAAAACTGATTTGTCACCAGGTCCATATTTATTTCAATATTCTTGATCTAAAAATGGCCTGTTCTTTGGATTCTTTGGATTCTCTTTTGAATCAGCTGCAATCTCTCCCCAGTTCCTTCACTGATGAGTAGAATAAAATCTTTAATGCATGATTATCTTGATATCTGTATAAAAGTCCTGACAGTACCGTATTTTGAAAGTTATCTTTTAACAGCATGAAAGGGAGACAGACAATATAAGAAGGTGGGAGAAACTCGGGGAAATAGGAAGAGACAAAAGGAAAAAGATAAGGTGGCTTTCTTGTAAACTCTGAGGGAATAAATTAGAAGTCAGGTCTCCTGAGGGAGTCAGTCCGGTACAAACTTTTCTTTTTTCACATCTGTTGTTGCCTTGATTTGTGGCATTAGTGTGTGCTGGGAAAATGTAATTAAGAACAAAATCTCCCAATCCAGAAAATCTCTCCACAAAGGAAGAGAAAGAAAACAGTTTTACACCAAATCAGCATTAAACCAGAATGTGATGCACATCCCAAGCAATCCACTAAGAGATTGCAAAAACGGAAAGAAATTCCATTTCCATCCCCTTAGAGAGCCAAGCAGGTACAACCCATCACAGACACGTTCTCCAGAGAAGCAATAACTAGTCCTTAAGTAAGTGGATGCAATGGCGCCATTTATACTACCATAGTTCATGAACTACCCATAGTTCATCTGAAATTCACATGGTACTTGGGGCAACCATCTGAGTTAGTTAACTGGTTTTATAGGAAGAAAAAAAAAACTCCCATTTTTATGACAGGAGGTAGTTTTGCGACCCATAGCTGAAATTAGGCTCCTACTGGCCCTAAGACGCTGGAGGATAGGGGCTCTCTTCCAAGGGGGCCCCAATTCCATTGGAAGGACACACCTGGGTCGTAAAGCTGGCCAAAGGTTGACTTCACTTTTAAAACAATTTGTAGAGACTTCAAAGAGACAAAGAATTTACAAGTTTTCTAAAGTAGATGCTCTAAGAAAAGGGAAGATGGATACTGGTCCATCTTCTGGTCCATCACTGGTCCATCACTGGTCTCTTCCCTTGTTTTTAACAGGGAGAAATAAGCCTCTGATTTCCAATGTGTATTTGCCCTTCTCTGTGTACACCATTACTCATGTAACTGTGGTATCTAACTGCATGGTTGGAGGTGTGAGCAATGCAGTTCACTAAAAATGTTATGCTCAGGCCCCAAAGGACAAGTCCAGTTTGGCCTCCTTGGGGTCCCCTGCTCCCCTTAGGTATATAGGAACCCTGTATGAGTAGAGTGTCCAGAGAAAGAGAGGGACTCAAGCCCCCCAGACACTTGTAGCTGAAGGATGCTTCCCATCACTACATTAGTTGTTCCAGAAGGGACACTCTGGGAGCTAGTGTCACCAAAGCCCTGAGGGGCTTTCAATTTGCTGCTACAGTCTAAATGAGAGGGTTCCCCAAGAGAGGACAACCTGGTGCATCACTGCGAAGTTGGGTCAGCAGTTCTGAAGATAACAGCTCCTTTGAGGCATCTACTTTCCATGAGCCAAGTCAGCCCCAATAAGACTGAAGGGGCGGGGGCCTGGGTGGCTCAAGGTGTCTGACTCTTAGTTTTCAGCTGGAGTCATGATCTTGAGGTCATGATCTCAGAGTCTGAGATCCAGCCCCATCACGCTGTGCCCTGACTGCAGAATCTTCGTGAGATTCTTTTCTCTCCCTCTCTCCACACCTATCCCTTCCCTGCTCCTGCATGCGTTCATCAATCAATCAATCAATCAATCTAAAAGAAAGAGAAAAGCGAGTGAGACCAGGTTCCAGCAGCAGACACCCCCCCAGAGACCTGTGCCCTCCTGCTCACTCCACCAGCACAGACGCCACCTCACTGGTTCCCTCTCCAGTCATCGTGGTTATTCTACAGCAGAGAACTGGACTCTAGGCCTCACCTGCCACCAAGTCCTGGACTGGGCCACTCAGTTTCCCTCCTGCTAGACCCCTCACCATGAAGGCTGGGGAGACAGGTTGGACTTTTAAAGGAAGAAGCTCCTGAGTTCCTCAGATACATTTCCTACCTGCTCCTCAGAACCACCCACATTATGACATTGGAAAGGAGGGTGGAAGGCAGGGAATCCAGTTACACTCTCTTTCTTGGACAATGGAGAAAAGGGTCACGATTCTGTAGTCACCGGAGGCCGATCCAGTGGTTTCTTTGGGTAATTTCTGCCGGAAGTGATTCACAGCCTCCATTTCCAAGTCAAGAAGCAGCATGATCTTCAAGTTTTGCCTTGCCAGGCATCCAGCTGCACTCGGAATTAGCTTAGAAGTGGAGAAATGAATTTTCTGTGTTCTCAGTACAAAAATTCAGGTTTGGAATTAAAGTTTACTTTTCCTCTGCAAAGAGGAAAAGAAATGGGGTAATTTTTAGAAATAGACTTTGAAAGCCTGAGATAAGTAATTAGGTGAATAACTAGTCTGACACACTGTCTCCTCCCGCCTTGCTTTTTTGAGAGCACAAGACTGCTTCATTCCAAAATATCCCAAATTAGGGGTGCTTGGGTGGCTCACTCGGTTGAGCATCTGCATTTGGCCCAGGTCATGATCCTGGGGTCTTGGGATGGAGCACCAAGTCGGGCTCTGTGCTCAGCCCAGAGCCTGCTTCTCCCTCACCCTCAGCCCCACCCCAGCCCTGGTTGTGCTCTCTCTCCCTCTCAAATGAATAAAGTCTTAAAAAAAAAAAATACTCCAAATTACATTAAAAGAACATTTAGTTGCTGTATGGTTCTGAGTCTTTTTCTTAATCATCTTTCCTTTTCATTGAGTATTACAATATTCCTAACAATTCATACTTTCTGAAAGTATAGTAAGGAAAAGTTCAGACTAAAATGGATCTAAATACTGTGATTCTTCAACTAGCTGCAGCTATGTGAGTGCCAGAGGGCTACTGCCTTCACTTGCAGGTGCTAAGTTGAGCAAGAGTGGGATGGGGGGGTGGGGGGATTTCCACTCAGTTTCATGGGAAATGACCTGAAGAGAAAGTTATGTTCAGATCCAGCAGATCCACTGCCCCTGTGACCCATCTTGGTTCATAAGTTTCATGGGCTCTGCTGACTCACTTCTCTATTTAAGATGTTTATCACCCAGGAAATAACTTACGCCATCAGAATCCATTTCCACTTTGAATGATACCGAAGTTACAAAGCAACATGGGAAAAAGCTGAATTCCTTATGTGTAAGTTACGACACGAATGCCAGCAAAGAAGAAAAAAGTTTCACCTCTTACAGGAATCCTTCACTCATCTGGCATTACTGACCACAGTTCAGAAGTAAAGAGGTTCTGGGCTCCTTTGTTTGTCTGAGCATGGGTGGGATTACAAGGATCAGATTCTTATTTTGCCCAGTTATCCAGTAGAGATTAAGTTCTGACTGTGCTCTTAAGGCCCTAATTTATAAACCAAAATGCCAATTTATTTGGTTTGTATACATTCATATACATGTGTGCGTGCACACACACACACACACACATAAAACTGTGAAAATACCACTGAGCCACCCACGGATCCCCAATAAAATCTTTTTAAAAAATAAATCTTTAAAAATTAAAAAAATAGAATTTAAAAACCTATTTAAAAACCATGGGCAGCCCGGGTGGCTCAGCAGTTTAGCGCTGCCTTTAGCCCAGGGTGTGATCCTGGAGACCCTAGATCGAGTCCCACGTCGGGCTCCCTGCATGGAAGCTGCTTCTTTCTCTGCCTCTCTCTCTCTTTCTCTTTCTCTCTCTCTCTCTCTCTCTCTCTCTCTCTCTGTCTCTCATGAATAAATAAATAAAATCTTTTTAAAAAAAAACAAAAAACCAAGGGCACCTGGGTGGCTCAGTCAGTTAAGTGTCTGCATCTGGCTCAGGTCAGAATCCCAGGATCCTGGGGTCAAGCACTGTGTCAGGCTCCCTGCTCCCCTCTGTCCCTGCTCCATCCCTGCCACTCATCCACTCTCAAGCACGTGCTATCAAACAAATAAATAAAATCTTAAAAAAACATAAAATAATAAAAAATAAATAAAAACCAAAGTCTTATAGGAAGTTTACTTTGGAGTAACCTATCCTGTCAATTGTCTTATGTACCTCCTCATTGAGCTTATAAGCTCCTGGAGATCAGGAACTGTATCTTTTTCATCTTTATATTCCTAGGGCCCAGCACAGTGCCTGGTACGTAGCAGACATTTAAATATTTTTTAATGTATGAGTAAATGAATAATAATGATGTATGTGAAATCTCTTGCAAAGTGTAAGGTACTACATGATCAAAGAATTAACAATTATGAATAAGTATTGGTGTCATTAAGCTACAACAGACAAATGTACCCATCTTCACATAAGAGCAATGGAAGCAGACACTGGGGAGCAAATGAAGATATACATGTATAAGAGAGAGATTAATGTTGGGGCACTTGGGTGGCTCAGTCATTTGAGCATTCAGTTCTTGGTTTCAGCTCAGGTCATGATCTTGGGGTGGTGGGACTGAGCTCATCCTTTTAAGTATATGGTATTAAGGGCACCTGGAAGGCCCAGCCGACAACCATCCAACTGTTGATTTTGGCTCAAGTCGTGATCTCAGGGTTGTGAGATTGAGAGGCATTGGGCTCCATGCTGGACATGGAGCCTGCTTAAGATTCTCTCTCTCCTTCTCTCTGCACCACCCCCCCATTCACGCTCTCTCTCGTTAAGAGAATAAAAAAGTATACGGTATAAAAAAAAAAAAAGACACAACACCTTGGTATTGGTAAAATACGAAGTTAGGCCAGGAAAGAACTGGAGAAGCTAATCCTGACATTCTTTAGCAGCAAAATCCCTTTCTTCCCACTAGAAGGAGCAGTGTTCTTGCTTCTGATCCAGTCTCCATCCCCGAAAAGTCGTTCCTCTCCCCACCAAAAAAGAAAAAAAAAAATCATACCTGTAATGATTTTTGTTGTTTTGTTTTGTTTGCCTTTAAATCATAGGAATCTCAAAAAAACAATGGGGCAGAAAGTGTGGGGAAACTAGTTCTTAAGTATAGACCTGGTATGATTTGGAGTTAGGGGAAGAAGCAGGGAAAATCTTACTAGGACAGCATATTTTATAAAAATCACCCAAGACCTCATGTCTTTGATTAGCTGAGATTGACAGATAACAAGGCAACAGCAGTAAGAGAAAGATGCAACATCAGCAGAGCAGAAGCATACAAAGGCAAAACTTCTAGGGAACTGGGAATGAGACCCGGACACGTGCATATCAGTCTGCCCTCCAGATAACACATTTTAAGGGTGGGTGTTCAACCATTGGGCAGAAATCAGAACCACAGGAAATCCTCACTCAGTCTGCCTGGTAACAGGCACTAAAAAAATCTAAATAGATACCACTCTGTTCAAGGTTGAGAACAGAGGAAAAAGTCAGCACAGAGACTACTAAAAAGACAAAGCAAACAAAACAATAAAATCAAAGAAAGGAAAAAAATATTCCAGAGACTTAGAAGCATCAAATACATCTGAATAATTTTTTGCTGGAGCCAGAAAAAATATATAGGAAGTCCGTGGGCATTTTAAGTGTAATTGAAGAGGGAGGGGTGCCTGGGTGGCTCAGTGGGTTAAGCATCTGCCTTCAGCTCAGGTCATGATTCCAGGATCCTGGGATTGAGTCTCACATTGGGCTCTCTGTTCTGTGGGGAGTCTGCTTCTCCCTCTGCCTGCCGCTCCTCCTGCTTGTGCCCTCTTTCCTTGTCAAAGATTAAATAAATAAAATCTTTTTTAAAAAGAAATGAAGGGGCAGCCCTAGTGGCTCAGCAGTTTAGCGCCTGTCTTCGGCCCAGGGCGTGATCCTGGAGTCCCTGGATAGAGTCCCACATCGGGCTCCCTGCATGGAGCCTGCTTCTCCCTCTGCCTGTGTCTCTGCCTTGCCCTCTCTCTGTGTCTCTCATGAATAAATAAATAAAATCTTAAAAAAAAAAAAAGAATTGAAGATGCGAATTATAGAAGTGAAAAAACAGAAGAAAAATAATAAGCAGAATTTTTTTTTATAAGCAGAATTTTGATAATTGTGTAAGATGGGTGATGGGTACTTGCATATGTTTTAAATTTTTAGAGCCACGGTTTTTAAAAATTTTTTTTAAATGATTGTATTTATTTACTCATGAGAAACACAGAGAGGCAAAGACATAGAGGGAGAAGCAGGCTCTCTATGCAGAGTCCAATGTGGGACTCAATTCCAGGACCCCGGGATCACACCCTGAGCCAAAGGCAGACACTCAACCGCTGAGCCCCCAGGTGTCCCTATAGCCACAGTTCTTAAAACTAAAAATCTATTAGATATCACGAATTCTGCAAAACTGCAAAACATTACATACATCTGCAAAAATACAAATTTCACTTCAATAAATGAGTTATATGAATAAGAAAATGTAGTGTTGGAAAATCCCACGTATAACAGTAAGAAGGAGATAGTGGGAATAATCTAATTTAGGTAATACAGGCTACTCAGACAAAAATGATAAAAGTTATTTTTTTTTTATAAAACTTATTAAGAGAAATAAAGGAACCCTAAAGCACATGGAGACATACCCATGAACAAGACTAAAAGGCAGTGAAGAGGACAATGCTTTCCAAATTAATATCCAGATTTTATCCAATACCTGACATGTTATCATTTAAATGGGCATAGGTTAAAATTTCTCATTCATATACTTCCTTGCCATAACATTTCTTTTAAGCTCTTGAGCCTTATGTACTAATCTTTTTTTTTTTTTTTTTTTACATTTTCTGTTTTATGATGCTGGCTGGGGAGTGTCTGCCCTTCAGGACTAGCTAATTCCTAAGACAGTGAACAACTTTCTGATGGGACCCCCTTTCCTACATAAACTGACCAATCCCCAATCCCATGTCCCCAACCACGTCCTGTGTCTAGCTCCCACACACAAAGCCAGGATTTCCCCTGCCTTTCACCAAAGGCCAGATAGCAGACAAGCAGGGACAGCCCTATGCCCCAAAGCCAGCCGGAATTCCTCGAACTATCCAATCTTCAACTGTCTGCCCTTCCTTGCCTTTCCTGGCTCTGCATTTCCTTATAAAGCAGAATTAAGGCTGTGGCCTAGGCTTCCCTTGCTCCTTTCTGTCTGGAGACTAATACTGGGGCCTCCCCATGTGGCCCTGCATGGCATGGCATGCCTGTCACTTCTAATGCAACTCTTCCTTCAATGGCATTGACCTCTCCATATTTTCACTTAGTCATTTTTATAAATTAAGAGCTGAGCAGCACACCATCTCACTTTTTTGCATTCTTTAGCCATGATGTCTAGCTTCTTCATTTTCTTTTAATGTCTACTTTTTGTGTCAGAAGCAGCTGTTACTGCCAAAAATATTTATTTACAATGTCACGGTTTTGCTGAACACCTGTGGGTCCTTCACTGGTCACATACTGCAGTGGTTCTGTTTCTAACAAACACCTCCTTCTGCACAGGTGCGCTGGCTCGATTGCCGATGCCAAAGACAGAGGCTTGGAAGCCACAGGTCCCTCGTTCATTCAACAGTGTTTCCCTGACCACTCAGCAAGCACTAGACAGGGTGTTCAGTTCAGGGGTAGGAATACAAAGGCACCTGACACATGATCTCACCCCTTAGAACTGTCACAATTCAGCTGAGCGAGAAAAGCATTTCTAAATTGTAGATTTCTAAAGATCCTAAAGATTTCTAAATTGTAGTAAGTGTAAATTTAGCTTATGGGGCCAGTTCTCCTGCTTTTGCATCCTTCTTGGAGTCTCCCAGGGAGCAGTCTCATGGCCATAATGCTGATATTGAAGTCCAATTCATAAAAGTGCCTATTTGTTTTTCCAGAAGAAGGAAAAGGAGCTATTTAAATGAGAAGTAGGTATTTTTCTGAGAGTGAATAGAAGAAAACTACACAACCAAATGAAATCAAAATAGACTATAACACTCTCTTGCCAGTTCAATAAGTTAGGAAAAGACAAAAGAAAAAGATGAAAAGACACTGGTGGCATATGTGTGCACATAGGGCTCTAGAGGATGGCAGACATGACAAGAGGACAAAGAAGAGCTGCCAGAGAAGCCAGGGAAGGCCTTTCCAGGCAGAGGGAACAGGCAAGGCCAAAGTATGATAATATTTTTACTTTACCTTCTGACAGCTCCCACACCTTGTGACCATGCACCTGTCCCCAGAAGCTCCTCTTCACTTCCACTACAACTCTTGGGGCATCTTGCAATGGGTTGGCCTGCCAGTTTTGCTTTTAACCAATCCTTTCCTACACTAAAACCTGAAAACACCACGTGGGAAAATGAAACGCTGTGTGAATCCCTCTCTCTGTTTTTTCTCCTCAGATGTCCTTGTAAACCTATTCATATTACAGCCCTTTACAGTTTTATTTATTTATTTGAGAGGGAGAGAAAGAGAGTATGAGTGGAGGGGAGGGGAGGAAGAGAGGGAGAGAGAGAAGCAGACTCCCCGCTGAGCCAGGAGCCTGATATGGGACTCACTCCCAAGACCCCAGGATCATGACCTGAACTGAAGGCAGATATTTAACCCACTGAGCCACCCAGGCACCCCTGGTACAGCATTTTTAAATGTTCTACTTATTTTAACACCTTTTTATTTTTATTTTATTTTTTTAAGATTTTATTTATTTATTCATGAGAGACACAGAGAGAGAGAGAGAGAGAGAGAGAGAGAGAGGCAGAGACGCAGGCAGAGGGAGAAGCAGGCTCCATGCAGGGAGCCCAACGTGGGACTCGATCCAGGTCTCCAGGATCAGGCCCTGGACCGAAGGCAGGCGCCAAACTGCTGAGTCACCCAGGGATCCCCTCTCTCAGCTTTTTCTTTACCCCATCTACTTGCTGTGTTGGGGCACTCAGCTTTTCACATTACCTTTTTAATAATTTCAATGTGAAATGCATAATTATCCAGTTGTCTGTGGAGGTATAGGAATATCTGAATTATTGGAAGTATCTCTCGGGCTTCATATGCCTGTTAGTGTAGAGCTGTATGTATGAAAAATGACTAGTAATAATGCTGATTTCTAAAGCCACTGAGGAAATAGTTAATAGATATTTAAAGAAAGTGAGTGTGCCTGTGGCATACTCAGGATTTGGAGTGTGATTGGCTGTATGTGAAGGGCTTTTTAAAAATTTTTTTTATTTTTTAAATAATTTATTTATTTATTCATGAGAGACACAGAGAGGGGGGGGGAGGGGCAGAGACACTGGCAGAGGGAGAAGCAGGCTCCATGCAGGGAGCCCAACATGGGACTCGATCCCCAATCTCCAGGATCACACCCTAGGCTGAAGGTGGCGCTAGACCGCTGAGCCACCGGGGCTGCCCTTAACATCTTTTTAAATCTTTATAACAATCCTGTAAAGTAGGTAGGATTTTGCTGAAATAAATGCCTCACATGTTCTCTCTAGACTAGAAGAGTAAATCTGATTGCAGGTAAGGTTTTTAGGTCAAACGAGAGAAGACAAAGCCCTGGTAGGCAAGGCTTAGGAGCTAATTCAAATCACACCTTGTAAGTGATGGAAAAACTCAATGCCTAAGGCTAAGCCTGAAAGGACAGGGGGTTTGTGTAGCATAGCTCAGACTTTCTTGAGGAATAATATGACAAGCAATGGGGAAACTCAGTCCCCACCTTAAAGGTTTCTGCCACCTTAAAGGTTTCTGCAAATTCCTAGGAGGCATATATGCTCATGGTCACTTCTGGTTCCAAGTTCCTCCCTCCAGTGAATTGGAATGTCATACAGATTATGGATCATCTCAGCATCTAACATATGCTCTGCAATAAAGATATTGCTTTGACCCTAATAGAAATCTACTCCAGTACAATTTCTTTTTTTTTTTTTAATTTATTTATTTATGATAGGCACACAGTGAGAGAGAGAGAGAGAGGCAGAGACATAGAGGGAGAAGCAGGCTCCATGCACCGGGAGCCTGACGTGGGATTTGATCCCGGGTCTCCAGGATCGCGCCCCGGGCCAAAGGCAGGCGCTAAACCGCTGCGCCACCCAGGGATCCCTCCAGTACAATTTCTAAAGTAAAATGCTGAACACTCTTATAAGACATAGTAAATATTACTGAAAAATTGTGATGGACAAAAGAACGAGTTATATTTCAAAATGCAGAAAAAAAATCTTCAAATTATACATGGACACCCTTATCCATTTTGGGGTCATTCTAGAATGAGTAATTTTTTTCACTGGCTACTATACTTCTCTGGCCCCCAGATCCCAGCCTCAGTGCATCTTGCCAACTCTTTTCTCATCTGTCCCTCTGATCTCTCCTCTTCCCCAAGTCCCTTCTTGGATTAGTTCTAGGAATCCCAAATTTTTATTCTATTTTACAGAACAATTTAGCTCCCCTCAGGCTCTGCCCCCAAACTCGGGCTTACATGTGCACTGACCAATCCACTGCATGCTCAGCAGAACAAAACGAAATTTTCATGGAACTAACGTTTGCAGAAGACTTCTTCGTGCGTTGGCCTCATTCTCTCATTTGCGGTTATACAACACACTTTTTCCCTCCATTATATCATCATTTACAATTTCATACAGTACCAACATACTTGTCTCCACGTCTGTCCCCAGTGCTCAGATGTTAACTAAGTGAACACATATTCCAGAGAAAGAGGATGAAGGCTCCAGATCGTAACCTTCAATCTGAAAACAAAATTTGAGATCCCCAGCCTATGTCTACTCACTACTGAAGCCTCCCCAACTAATTTCATCAATGAACGCAGAGCAGGAAGAGGCCAACCCCAGCAGAATGATAAAGTACACACTACCTATGCACTGCTGTTGTATTTTCTTAATCTATTTTTCTAATTGGAATAGATGCTCATTGCCAAAAAACAAATATCACGAAAATATATAATGTAACCACTATTAGTAGTATGGCACACACACACACAATTGTCTAAACAAAACTGAAATCAAACTGTAATAACCACTGCACTGTTTTTTATTAAAATGTGCACACCTGGGTGGCTCAGAGGTTGAGCATCTGCCTTCGGCTCAGGGTGTGATCCCGGGTCCTGAGATCAAGTCCCACAGGGAGTCTACTTCTCCCTCTGCCTGTGTCTCTGCCTCTCTCTCTCTGTGTCTCATGAATAAATAAAATATTTTTAAAAATAAAATGTAGAAATATATCTTAACACATTTTAACTTTAAGGTTAAATTTTTTATGATGTTTGTGCTTTGGGAAGACTTAAACTACGAAGGATATTCTACTAAAATTATGCCACTAAGTCACATTGCTTGAAGTGTTAGATTATATCCAGACACATGCCAACTATTTATCTTCACTGACACGTCTTTAATGAGCTGTGTTAGCCCAAAAACCAATCCAAACCATTAAGGCATGGGAGAAAATCCACATGTTACGGTGTCTAGAATCTGTTAAATAGATCACGTTTGCTGCAATGTATTTGAAACGAGGATCTGCAATTGAGATATAAGCCTTTTGTCAAAACCTCCCCTTCCTCATATACACTGTTGTTTAAGTTAGATTTTTCCCTTCTGTTATAAGGCTATAAACATAGTACCTAAGGAGGTCTTTGACTGCAAGAAACAAGTTTTGCTATATATTATTTTTTAACTGTATAATTTCTATTATCTGATTTCCACCATAACTCATTCTTTGACCTATGAATTATTTTGAGGGATCTCTCTTACTTTACAAATATATCACACTGAGGGTTGTTTAGGCTATCTTTATTGTTATGAAATTCTGATTCTAACACATTATGGTCAGAAAAGGTGATCTAGGGGTACCTCAGGTCTGGATCTCAGAGTCATGAGTTCAAGCCCCACATTGGAGTCTATTTAAAAAAAAAAAAAAAAGAAGAAGAAAAAGAAAAGTAATCTGTGTGATATCGATTCTTTGGTATTTATTAAGGCTTTTCTGTAGTTTGTACACATGGTCAGATGTCTTCTTGAAAAGAATGTGTAGGGCAGCCCAGGTGGCTCAGCGGTTTAGCACCACCTTCATCCCAGGGTGTGATCCTGGAGATCCGGGATGGAGTCCCACATCAGGCTCCCTGCATGGAGCCTGCTTCTCCCTCTGCCTGTGTCTCTGCGCCTCTCTCTCTCTCTCTCTCTCTCTCTCTCTCTATCATGAGTGAATAAATAAAATCTTAAAAAAAAAAAGAAAAAAGAAATTTTGAGGCTGTGATTAGCAGGTGCATACACATTCAGGATTGTTAGAACATAAATTTTTTCTCTTTTACCACATAATGACCCTCTTATCTTTAACAAGACTTTTTGCCTTAACGTTTACTTCAAATGATATAAATATAGGTAGACCAGCTTTCTTTTGGTTTGTATTGTACTGTATTTTTTTGTCCCTTTACTTTCATCCTTTCTGTGTTTTTATATTGTAGGCTTATCTCTTATGTAATATATAGCTAGATTTTGTTTTAGCTCATCTAAGAATCTATCTCTTCTTTTAAGATTTTATTTATTTATTCATGAGAGACACTGAGAGAGGCAGAGACACAGGCAGAGGAAGAAGCAGACTCCCTGCAGGGAGCCTGATGCAGGACTCAATCCCAGCACTCCGGGATCATGACTTGAGCCAAATGCAGATGCTCACCACTGAGCCACCCATGTGCCCCAGAATCTCTATTTTAACCAATGAGTTTAACCCAGTTATCCTCTGAGTGATCAGTGCTATATCTGGATTTAATTTCTACCATCTTATTTGGGATAATTTACCATGCATTTCTTCTTTTTCCCCTCCTATTATTTAGTTAGTGAATCATCCTTGGGCACCTGGACAATTTCTAAGTAAGACAAAGAACACAAAACACTGGTTACCAGTCACAGTTTTAACACATACTTTAACTACTTTTATACATTATAGACTGACTATTGATTGGCATGCTTAATAGAATGTCCTTATGCCCTTAGATGATGTTTTTCTGAGGTACTCTGTACCTCAACCCTTAGTCACCTGCATTCTGGTTTTCTGTCTGTAAGGAAATAGAAACTTATTGTTATAGTTAAAGATTAACGAAGCTAACTAAAGTAACGAATATGAATGATCAAAACTATATTCGATATACTAAATGCAATAAAAGAACATATAAATTTGAAAACAAATGGATATGATTTGTCTATCAAAGGAATTTCTACAGCTTACTAAGATAGAAAATTCAGTAAGATATATGTGTTTGCCTACCATGCTAGGGTTAATTACATTTTTAAAAAGATGATTTATTTATTTATTCATGAGAGGCACAGAGAGAGGCAGAGACATAGGCAGAGGGAGAAGCAGGCTCCCTAAGGGAAGCCCAATGCAGGATTCGATCCCAGAACCCCAGGATCATGACCTGAGTCAAAGGCAAACACTCAACAACTGAGTCACCCAGGTGCCCTGGATTAATTACATTTTAAAGCTAAAGGCAGGGCAGCCCGGGTGGCTCAGTGGTTTAGCGCCGCCTTCAGCCCAGGTCATGATCCGGAGAACCGGGTTCCAGTCCCGCATCGGACTCCCTGCATGGAACCTGCTTCTCCCTCAGCCTGTGTCTCTGCCTCTCTCTCTCTCTCTCTCTGTCTCTCATGAATGAATAAATAGAAATCTTAAAAAAAAAAAAAAAAGCTAAAGGCAAAAGTTTGGAATCTTTCACCCATTTGTGCGTTTGCATGTGTGTAACCATATACATATGAAGACATATTAGTAGTAAAAAATAAGATCAATCTTTAAATATAGTTTTTGTGGGGACACCTGGGTGGCTCAGCGGTTGAGCCTCCGCCTTTGGCTCAGGGCGTGATCCCAGGGTCGCCGGATCGAGTCCCACATCAGGCTCTCAGCAGGGAGCCTGCTTCTCCCTCTGCCTCTCTCTCTCTCTCTCTCTCTCTCTCTCTCTGTCTGTCTCTCATGGATAAATAAATAAAATATTTAAAAAATAAAAAATATATATAGTTTTTGTGCTTCCATCGTTCTCTTGAATCAATCTTTCCTCACTTCCAAAAAAGCTTTCTAATGTGTACACATATATCATCACTCTAAAGCAAGATATTCCCTTGTATTTACAACTCTATGATTATGCCTATATGTAACAACCAATTTTCTGTGACAATTTTCATTTCTTAAACGCAAGTCTTTTTTTTTTTTTTTTTCTTAAACGCAAGTCTTAAATTCAGAATAATAGAATTGTTAAGAGCCCCCTAAGGGCTCCTGGGTGGCTCAGTTAGTTAAGCATCCGACTCTTTGTTTCAGCTCAGGTCATGATCTCAGGGTGTGGGATCAAGCCCCACTTTGGGCTCCATGCTGGGTATGGAGCTTGCTTGATATTCTCTCTCGCTCTTCCTCTGTCCCTTCCCCACCTATGCTTGGGCACACTTCCACACTCTCTCTCTAAAGTAAATAAATAAACCTTAAGAGAAAGAGAGGCCTGTTATACCTAAATGTTCTTGGGAGTATTCCAGGCTATAATTTTTAATTTTTAATTAAAGGAGAAATACTAAAACCAATTAGGCATGTTTGGTATTCCTCATATCTTGATTAGCTCAAACACCGTGTGAGCTGAATTTATAATATCTCAGAGCTCTGCCCAAGGGATACACATGTTCAAAGGGGCTTTCTTTTTTTAATAACCTTTATTATTATCAACTCTAACTCGGGCCTTCCTAACTATGCTGAACTTTTCTTATTGCAAATGAAAGACAGGATAGTGTTTTAGTGATGCTTACTCAAAAGTAGGAATGATATAAGTTCATTGCCTTCTGTAATATTATTTCATTGTCTGCTTCCTTTATAATTATTAAATGCTGCTCCAATCTAAACCTAGCTACCTCACTCCCCCTTCCTGATAATTTTATTTATGTATTTATTTATTTTTAATATTTTATTTATTTGAGATAGAGAGAGAGAGAACATGAACAGGGAGCAGAGGGAGAGGGAGAAGCAGTCTCCCCACTGAGCAGGGAGCCCCAGCAACATGGGGCTCAATCCTAGGACCCTGGGGTCATGACCTGAACTGAAGGCAGACACTTAACTGACTGATCCACCCAGGTGCCCCTAAAAAGTAATTTTAGATGTTCTACAGTTCTTAAGCTCTAAGTACACCCAGTCCTGATCTGACTAACCCTATCCTGTACAACCCTGATATATTACCATATGATGACCCATAACTTAAAAGAATCCAGGTATATCTTATGCAAAGATGTTAGTTCTGAAATATTCTGTTTTGGAATATTTTGCAACCACCATCCCACTCTTGCTAAAGAATTAAGGATTTAGGGCAACCCAGGTGGCTCAGTGGTTTAGTGCTGCCTTCAGCCCAGGGTGTGATCCTGGAGACCCGGGATAGAGTCCCATGTCAGGCTCCCTGCATGGAGCCTGCTTCTCCCTCTGCCTGTGTCTCTGCCTCTCTTTCTCTCTCTGTCTCTCGTGAATAAATAAATAAAGTCTTTTTAAAATTAAGGATGTATGTTCATACTGTCTATGGATAAGAATTTACTACTGCTTGAGATGTGAGCATTGATCATGCAATCAAAAGAATGTTCTGGGGAGCCTGGCTGGCTCAGTTGGTAGAGCATCAGCTCTTCATCTCAAGGTCATGAATTCGATCGAGCCCCACATTAGGCATGGAGTCTACTTTAAAAAAAAAAAAGTTTCTAACATCTTCAGACAATTCAAGCAAAAAATGAAATTATTTTATTTTTAAAAAAGATTTTATTTATTTATTCATGAGACACAGAGAGACAGAGACATAGACAGAGGGAGAAGCAGGCTCCATGCAGGGAGCCCAATGTGAGATTTGATCCCAGGACCTTGGGATCATGACCTGAGCTGAAGGCAGATGTTCAACCACTGAGCCATCCAGATGCCCCCAATTATTTTATTAACAACACCCAAAGAAAGTTCCATTATTAAGGTCCACACAATGGGTGCCTGGGTGGCTCAATCTGTTAAGTGTCTGCCTTTAGCTCAGATCATGATCACAGGGTCCTGGGATCGAGTCCTGCATCAGGCTCCCTGCGCCCCAGGGGGCCTTGCCTCTCCCCCTGCTTGTGTGCTTTCCCTCTCTCAATCTCTCTCAAATAAATAATATCTTTTTTAAAATTTCAAAAAAAAAATTTTTTTAAGTCCACACTAAAGTTAACACCATAAAGCTTACTACCATACAAAGAGCCTTTTCTAGCATTACCAGCATATTATAACGACAGTTGTTCAATCTGATTTCTGTAAAAGAAGGACTATTCAAAATGTAACACTGCCTTCACTGCAGGTGGGAAGGTGGATAGGGGAAAGACATTTGTTTGTGAAGGCTGTTTCGTACTGCTTGGTAATTCCCAAACTCCTTTCAGGCTGCTAATATTTGCACCGAGTAATAATAATAACCCAGATTACAGAGACAAATTGGTTCAAACTTTACAAAAATATTAGTCATAAAACTTTACCTAGGAGGCTCAACAAGTGATAAAACTTTACTCATTTTAATTATAATCTAGAAAACATGAAGAGATCCCCATATTTAAGACCATTTGAACATTTATTTACAAATGGTTTTGTTTTCAAATATTTATTTAAATTCTAGTTAGTTAACCATATATGGTAAAATTGGTTTCAGGAGTAGAATTTAGTGATTCATCACTTACATACAAACACCCAGTGCTCATCACAAGTGCCCTCCTTAATACCAACCACTCATTTAATTCAGCTGTCCAAATCATAACCTTTTAAGTACTTTTAAATAATAGTTTCCAGGGATCCCTGGGTGGCGCAACGGTTTGGCGCCTGCCTTTGGCCCAGGGCGCGATCCTGGAGACCCGGGATCGAATCCCACATCAGGCTCCCGGTGCATGGAGCCTGCTTCTTCCTCAGTCTGTGTCTCTGCCTCTCTCTCTCTCTCTGTGACTATCATAAAAAAATAAATAAATAAAATAAAATAATAGTTTCCAACTTTTCTGCTTAGACTGAAACTTTCCTCAGTTCTAAGTTTTATGCCTAGGCCTAATGACACTGCAATTTACATTTTTAAAGAATATAAACTTTCATATGAAATTGTTATAGAGGATACTTCGGTGGCTCAGTGGTTGAGTGTCTGCGTTTGACTCAGGTCGTGACCCTGGGGTTCTGGGATCGAATCCCACATCGGGCTCCCTGCAGGGAGCCTGCTTCTCCCTCTGCCTGCCTCTGCCTTTCTGTGTGTGTCTCAAATGAAAAAAAAATAATCTTACAAAAAAAAAAATTGTTATAGAAAGACCCCATGAGGCTGGGCTTGATTCATCCTCTAACAGATTCTATCCATGTGTGTTGTAATTGTTATATATTTTTTTTAAAAATGAATCTCATATGCATAGTCTGTATGCCCAACCTAAAATCTGTTTTTTTTTTTTTGAAAGGCATATCATCATTTTGTGCCTCTCCCACTGCCACCAGCATGATATGCAACTAGGACACTAGATTAGTGAGATACCAATAAAAGTCAGCTTTGGAGCCACATTGGAAGTGACCATTTCAGGTACTTTAACCTCACATAGAATTCTCAAACTCCAGGCCCAGAGCCATGCATACATGCTTCCTAGTGTTGTGTAAAAGTGCTTAGGATCTCATAACCAGGATACCCAGCCCCACTGGGGATGGACCTGACATCCATCTATTAGGACTCCCAAGGAACAGACAACTTTCCCGAGTAGACATCTACTTCCCAAGACTCTATAAATCGAGAACATCAGAGGTAGGGTCACTTTCTCCAAAGATGTTCTCATCCCTGATCTGACAACTGACTCATACTTAGATTTCCACTTCATTTAGTTTATATTCTGTGTCTGAAAATGCTGCCAAGATCTGAATTCTTTGCGGGTAGAGTTTGTTTTATTTGTGCTGGCAAGTCTTGTTTAGGGTGTTTCCTGGATATACTGTGATTTTGTATGAATTCACATGAATTCACATTCATGAGAACTTTATATGGGAACTTTTGAGGCTTGTGTTGGAGAAAACTTCCTCCAGCGAAAAATTGTGTACTTCTTGCCGGGCAGGGGTGGGGGCACCACCAACCCAGGTAAATGGTAAATTAGCAGACAGTATGAACTCAGGCCATAAACTGGCATAAGGACTGGCCCTTAGCCACACACTCTCAGTGATGTTCTTTCTGCCAATCAGAACCAAGGCAAGTCAGACAAGTTTCTCCTCTCTCTGCTCTTTTGAGGTAAGTTATTTTTCTAATTCACCCTTTGAGAGTAAAACTCTTCATGGTTCCTGATTTTAGGGAGTCTCCAACCAAATTCCAATTTGAGCCCAGAAATTTGCTCCTGGCTTCTACGTTGCCTTCTTCAAATCTAGAGCCCGAGGCCACCTGAGGTCAGTACATGATCCCAGGGCCAACAATTTGCCTCTCTAACCACATGCACCTTTTGTTCTGGCTTGAGAGTATTTCCTCCAGCAACATGAGCCATGTTTGAAAAGGTACTCTCCACATTTAACATTCCTAGGTGCATTGCAGCAAAATGGTTTCTAAAATTTAGTCTGTTGTATTGCCAAAATATAAATTCTATCTCTTCCTGGATATCTCATAAATTCAAAGCTTTGGCAGTGATCTCTCTCCACTGTCTTAACTAATTTTCCTCCAAAAGTTAATGACCTCTTCCCATCCATCCATTTATGACAAAGAAATTGAGCATACCTTCCTTCCTCTCTTGACCTCTCACACCCCAGTTTAGCTCTTATTGTGTAAGTTCTAAATATCTCCTATGGTTGTTTTCTTCTTCATTCTGGCTACTATTGCCTTTCGTCATCTTTTCTGCATCATGAAAATAATCTAACATTTGCATGCTTACTTCCCTCACATGCATACTTCACACGGCAGCCTACATAACCTATTTAAAACAAACATCTGACCATATCATTTGCATAATTGAGAATCATCAATGACTCCCCATTGCCATCACGACAGTTCCAGTCACTTATCATGGCGCAGAGGGTCCTCTACAATCAGCTCTCCTGTGCTGCTGTCACACAGAAGGGTGTGCCATCTTCTGCTAGGTCTACTATCTTCCAGTCGTCCTGATGCTTCACCCAAGTGTCTTTGGCCATTTGTCAGCTCCCTATCTTTCGGATACCAGGTCAAGATTCCTCCAAGGAAACTTGCAAGCAAATTCTAACTGCACCTTTTGTTAGATCACTGCCTGATTTGCGTTTGGTCATCACATTTACCAGTATATTGTGATACACAGTGTTTAACTTAGCTGTTGTCCCAACGGGACTGAGTTCCTTTTAAGGGCAGAGGATTTCTCTCTTCACCTACAGTGCCAATTACATGAGGTACTTAGTACCTGTCAGATGAAGGAATGTTTTTTCATTTCTACAATACCTTTAAAATTGAGTCCTACTTTCCGCTGCCATTAGAGTTCCGGCCATTTCTTCCTCTATTGTTGAGGCTCCATGTCCTTCTCCCTCTAGTTTATCAACCTTCCTCATGTCATCTACATTCTAAGGCACAGTTCTGATCACGTCCTCCTTAGCCTCAGAAACCTATTGCTGTTAGCCCCTGCCTCATTTTTCCTGATGCTCCAGCAGCCCACAGCAACCCAGATTTCCCAGTGATGGCTCAGCACTGTCCTAATTACAAAACCAACTGGGACCTGGGCAAGCAGTACCCAGCCAGCCTTCACTCTAACTTCTTATTCGCTATCTAATGAAGCTTACTAACATTAGACACTTCTCCAGATCCAACTGTGGGCCGATGGTGCTAGTGACAGCCAAAGGATCCCCATATTACCCAGTTCCTGCCCACCCCATTTCAACCAAAGAAAACTCCCCCTTACAGCAGTGGTGTCCTGGGGGCTGGGTACAGGATGAGAGGAATAACACGAAGGGGGATCACTATCTACAGAGAATTTTCAGCCAACAATAAAATTGACTGAAGATCAGTCTGCTTTCTATCATCATCATGAACCAGCTATTCTAAACAATGTCAGTTTTATTACTATTTTCTTAGTAATTTTATTATTTATATTTTATTATATTTCTCCCTACCAAGGCAGACTCTCCCAACAACCCCTCTTGGTGAACCCTACTATTCTGGCATAACTCCCTTTTAAAATCTTTAACCACCAAAAAATAAAAATAAAAAATAAAAAAATAAAAATAAAAAAATAAAATCTTTAACCACCCCAAAACAGAACTAATCTCCTCTTCCTGAGCCCTTAATATATATCTGAATCTCTTGTGAGACCATACACACATTAAGGGGAGCTTATTTTTAACCCCTAGTACAGACATTTATGAACACACTTACCCTTCTGGCCAGCTCCCCTTTGATAGTTTGCCTCAGCTGCCCACTAATGTCCTCAGTGAGAAACATGCCAAGTCCCAGTACCTCTATGCTGCTAGGAGAAACAAACCATCATGCCTTACACTCACCCCTCAGATCAAACTCCCTACCTACAAAATATAACTTAAAATTCCAAAGGCTGGCATTTATAGAACATTGTAATCTAGACCTCATTTTAATTCCTGCTACAGACAACCCTTTCACAGTATGGAGGCTAGGGGTGCCAACACCTCACACAGTCAAAAATCTGTGTGACTCCTCCAAAACTGAACTACTAATACCCTACTAGTGACCAAAAGCCTTACTGAGAACATAAACAGTTAATTAACATTTATTTTTATATTATATGATTTATATGCAATATTCTTACAATAAAGCAAGCTAGAAGAAAAATATTAAGAACATCATCTTAAAAATACATTTATTGTACTGTATTTATAAAAAAAAAAAAATCCACATATGGGACACCTGGGTGGCTCAGTGGTTGAGCATCTGCCTTTGGCTCAGGGCATGATCCTACGGTCCAGGATCAAGTCCCACATTGGGCTTCTGGTGGGGAGCCTGCTTCTCCCTCTGCCTGTGTCTCTGCCTCCCTCTGTGTCTCTCATGAATAAATAAAATCTTAAAAAAAAAAAATCCACATGTAAGTTGAATGCGCCAACTGTATTGTTCAAGGGTCAAATGTATTTAATCTTAATACTCTTTTCATCCCCAACTACTCATACTCCATATATTTCTGCCTATTACATATAAGACTTTTTTGTATTACAGTACTTTGTAATTTACCTAACTGCTGAGCCCTAGAAGGAAATTTAAACAGTCCTGTTTTACTGGTGTATATGCAACAGACACCAAGTTCTATTGAATAAAACTAGAGACAGTTAGTACATAAAAGAGTAGAATACAATTTATTATATAGCATTTTATTTTTTAAAAAACTTTATTTTCATAGAATACATTTTCACATTAAAGATTCCTACAGTGGGAAAATAACAATTACTTACAGTTTTTTATATTCGTAGACAGATTATTTTAGGACAAGTAAAATAAACACATTTGAGGATTAAGTCTCAGTTTAGAATCTATAATACTTTCATACATCTATGAGGGGACCTCTTCCCGATATGGAACTTCTCCATACTCAGAAGCTCTCCAAGCTCTTCTTCCCAGGACTTAGAAATGAATAATGTCAGAGAGCAGTATTTCCTAATTTGAAACTTTCCCTAGGACATGTAACCATCAGTAACCACTATCAACTGAACAGAGAGGGCAATTTTCAAAAATTAAACACTAATTTTAAGTCTTTACTTATGAATTAACAGGTTTTCCCTTTCTCCGTCATTCCCAGGACAAATACAGAAGTTTGATCATGTACTGATAGTAATAAAGCTGAATTCCCTTTAAGAATTTGATATGCTAACAGGCAAAAGCTCATACATAATGGTTAATTATGCTATGAGTCTTATGAGAAGCTAGGAGACAACCCCATAACTCACCAGAACAAGGAACCCAGTCTCCAAATTTCTTGGATACAATTCACCTCAAACCTTTTCCTCAAAGACTAAATTCTAAAAAAAAATGACCAGGTGATTAGAAGAGGTTTGTCTCACCATTAGACTTATCTGTTATTTCCTCCTTACTGTGAGCTGAAGGGCATGATAGAGCAGAGGCAAAGAGGTGTACAATCAATTCTGAAGGTATTAAGTCAAAAAGGTCAGAGCTTCCACAGCATGGCAACAGCTTTGCAGATGCCCACATCATGGTAGTTGAAATAACAAAGCCCAGCAAAGGTTAAAGCTGAGAGTGCCAAAACGCCTGCCTTGACAGCTTTCTGCAAACCATCCCCTCGAACATAGTCAGTAACCACTTGTCCAAGGCCCCTAAAGAAAAAAAATACAGTACAGAAGAAAAATCACAAGTCAAAAGGCTATATGGCTAACTTGACTACAAAAAATAATTATCAGGTTCAAAATACAACTCACTGTAACAGGAATCATAAACCAAAATGAAGGGGCTATGAGTTTCCTAGTAATATAATAAAGACATTGCTTTTCTTTAGATTCAATTTTTCCCATTAATATCAAAGAAGGTAGGTTTTTGTTTTATTATTTTTATTTTATTATATACTCTTTATTGAAGTTCAATTTGCCAACATATAGTATAAAACCCAGTGCTCATCCCATCAAGTGTCCTCCTCAGTGCCCATCATCCAGTCGCCCTATCCCCCTGCCCGCCTCCCTCAAAGAGAGTAATTACCGTTCTATTTACAAAATCTTGGGGGTTTTGTTTTGTTTTGTTTTTAACTAAAACCAATGCTCGAGAGGTGCCTGGCTAGCTTAGTCGGTGGAGCACATGACTCTTGAGCTCAGGGTCATGAGTTTGAGACCCACATTGGGTGTAGAGATTACTATAAAAAATAAACTTTACAGCAAATGCTCTACTAAGTTTTTCATTAATTCAAAAAAAAATTTTTTTATGAAACAGACACTATGTGCCAGGACCTGTTATAAATGTTGAAAGAAGAGCAAATAAGACAGCACCCTTGCCCTAATGGAACGGATTCTGGTGAAGCAGAAAAAAAAAAAAGTACGTATGTGCAATGAGGAAATATTTTAGAAAGGATGGACTAAATGAGAAGAACATTCCAAACAAAAGGGACATTGACCGTGGCATCTTTGAAATAGTAAAAAGATCAATGTGGCTGGAGAACACGGGGATCAGAAGGCAAGGGTAGATCACACAGGGCCCCGAAGGTCACAAGTCTGAGTTCAGACGCACTGGTTGGCTCAGTCAGTAAACTGCAGGACTCCTGATCTCAGGATTTTGAGTTCGAACCCCAAAATGGTTGTAGAGGTTACTTAAAAATAAAAATCTTGAGGGAAAAAAAAAAGGTTTTTTAAAATTTCATTTGAAATGTAATGAGAAACGACAGATATGTTTTAAGTTGGGAGTAACCTAAGTCAGTAGTGACATAATTTTGTTTTTTTAATAATAGCTTTATTGAGATGTAATTCACACACCATAGAATCAATCCTTTTTTTTTTTTAAGTTATCTTTACGCCCAACGTGGGGCTCAAACTCACAACCCTGAGATTAAGAGTCATATGCTCCTCCAACTGAGCCAGTCAGTCGCCCTAAAACTAACCCTTTCAAAATATACACTAAGACGGCTTTTAGTATATTCATGAAGTTGTGCAACATCATCACTATTTAATGTCAGAACATTTTCATCACTCCAAAAAGAAACCCCATATCCATTAGCTCATTAACTCAACAACTAGTTTCCTGTCTCTATGGACTTGCCTACTCTGTACATTTTATATAAGTGAAATCATAACAGGTGGCCTTCTGTGTCAAGTTTCTTTCATTTCACATTTTCAAGGATCACCCATGCTGTATTAGTACTTCAACCTTTTGTGTGGCCAAATAATATTCCTTTGTAGGAATATATTGTATTTTCTTTAGCTATTCATCAGCTGATAGACATTTGGACTGTTTCTACTTTTTGGCTATTATAAATAACATTATGAATATTACTACACAAGTTTTTGCGTGAGGACATATGTGTTCAAGTTCGAGGGGTATAACACCTAAAAGAGGAATCCCTGAGTCATATGGTAACTCTTTTTGTTAGGACTTCCAAACCATTTTCCAAAGTGGCTGTAACTTCTTACATTCCCAGCACAGACCTACAAGGCAACTTCCCGACATCCTTCCCCACCTCCCACCCCCTGACATCCTTGAAACACATGTTACTCTCCATCTTGCGGATGACAGCCATCCTAGTGAGTTTGAAGTGGTATCTCATTATGGTTTTGATTTGCCATTTTTCCCCCCTTGGAGAGAGAGAGAGACAGAGACTCTATGCAGGCTCCAAGCCCAGCAGGAAGCCTGACTCAGGACTCGATCCCACAACCCCAAGATCATGATCTGAGCCGAAATCCAGCATCAGACACTTAACAGACTAAGCCACCCAGACACCCATTAATTTGCATTTCTATAATAACAAATGATGAGCATTTTTTCACATGCTTATGAGACATTTGTAGATCTTCTTTAGATAAATATAATTTTACTTTAAAAAAATTTATATTTTATTTATTTATTCACGAGAAACACACAGAGAGAGAGAGGCAGAGACTCAGGCAGAGGGAGAAGCAGGCTCCATGCAGAGAGCCTGATGTGGGACTCGATCCCAGGTCTCCAGGATCACGCCCTGGGCTGCAGGCGGCGCTAAACTGCTGCGCCACTGGGGCTGCCCTATAATTTTACTTTTAGAAAAGGTCACTCTGGCCATAATATGGCAAATGAACAGTGCAGGCAGAAGGGGTGGGGGGCAAAAACAGAAACAGAAAACCACTTAAGAGGCCAAGTGCCTTGGTAAGACTATTTGCTTAACCTAGGCTGGTGACAGGGAAGACGGTGTTAAGGGACGATTGAGGTAAGCTGTGTTTTGAGGAGACAACTAACAGAAAGAGCTGATGGACTAGATGTAGGATAAGACAAAAAGAAATACCTAAAATAATTCCTAGGATTTTTGGCTTGAGCAACTAGATTTAATTGAATTAGGGAAGAACAGGAAAGGAGGTGGCTTTGAGGAAAAATCAAGAGAGTTGGGTGGGGGAAGAGTGATTCTGGGCAATGTTAAATTTGAGACAACCGTTAGACATTCAAGTGGATTATGCTGGTTAGACAACTGGAAAATACAGGTCTGCAGATCAGGAAAAAGTTTAGATCTCAGTTCACCTCAGGAAATTAAGAGAAATTAGGAAAGCAAGATTGAACCCAGGATTCAGAGCTTTATTATTCAGAGGTCAGACAAAGGGAGAAGCAGGCATCAGAGACTGAAGGCACAGCTGGTGAGACAGAGGAAAGAATGCTGGGTACAGCATCTAGGAAGCCAAAGGGAAATTATTTAAGGAGGGAATGGTCAATTAGGTTGAATTCTGTTGAGAGTTCAAGTAACAGGAGGACCAAAAACAGACAGCTGGGTTTGGAAAAATGAAGATTTTAGGGAGATTTTGGTAAGAATGAATTAAGCTTTGTAGTTGTGATAAAAGACCAATTAGTATAGGTTAAAAGAGATTGGATGCTGAGGAAGTAGTGCACGATTATAAACAACTCTTTGAAGTCGTGTGTGTATATGTGTGTGTGTGTGAGAGAGAGAGACAGAGACAGAGAGACAGAGAAAAGGAAGGACAAATTAGTAAGGAAACTGGAGGAGTATAAAATAAATGAAAATAATAGAAAATATATTACTTTAGAATTATCTCTTATTCTGACTTTTCATGGATTTAGATGGATCTCCTGCCAAAAAGCCACATATTAGAGAAATCTTACTGTACTTATGATCTAATATTTAATATACAACTGGAATCCTTTACTTTGAAACGTCTATCTGATTAAAGGGTAATTCCCCAACCAACCCCAGAAAACTAGGTAAGTAAAAATCTCCCTTTAACACTACAAAATCATTCTGACAAGCCACTTAACCTCCCTGGGGTTTAGTTTTACATCTGCAAAATAACAGAGTTGGTTAAGATATTCCCAAGTCCTTTCAGTTCCAGCAATATAAAAATGCTTCCCTCTCCCACAATATCATACTGTCCTTGTAAAATAATATAAAATGAACAATTCAAAGAACCCAAGTGTTACTTACAAACTTTTCAGAAGGTTCATTAACTTAGAAAATCTAGGGCAGCCCTGGTGGCGCAGCAGTTTAGCGCCGCCTGAAGCCCGGGGCGTGATCCTGGAGACCCCAGATCGAGTCCCACGTCAGGCTCCCTGCATGGAGCCTACTTTTCCCTCTGCCTGTGTCTCTGCCCAACCCCCCAAATAAATTAAAAAAATAAAAAGAAAAAAGAAAAAAATGGTTTAAAAAAAATCTAACAAACTACATACACTGGATAAAATAAATAGAAACTGGAAATTCAGTCATTCAACTATTTACCTAGTGCTATGTGTCAGGTACTGCTCTAGGCACTAAAGATATTTTTTTTAAACTTTTTTTTTAATTTTTTTTTTATTTATGATAGTCACACAGAGAGAGAGAGAGAGAGGCAGAGACATAGGCAGAGGGAGAAGCAGGCTCCATGCACCGGGAGCCTGACGTGGGATTCGATCCCGGGTCTCCAGGATCACGCCCTGGGCCAAAGGCAGGCGCCAAACCGCTGCGCCACCCAGGGATCCCCTAGGCACTAAAGATATTAAGAGTAAACAAAAAGTAAAAAAATCTCCACTTCTTTTTTTAAAAAGGGCAAAACTGAACTATAGTGTCTAAGGACAACCAGATGATAAAACTATGATGAAATATAAGGAAGGGATTACTATAAAAATCAGGATAATGGTCCTTGGTGGGTGCATGCTGAACAGTTATGACTGAGGCAGAACACACGGAAGCAGCTCCTACAGTTCTATTTCTTTTTTAAGATTTTATTTATTTACTCATGAGAGACACAAAAAGACAGGCAGAGACACAGGCAAAGGGAGAAGCAGGCTCCATGCAGGGACCCGACCCCTAACCCACGCCCTGAGCTGAAGGCAAGCACTTAACCACTGAGCCACCCAGGCATCCCTCTATTTCTTGACCTGGGCAGAATTGCCCTTGTGATAATTCATTAAGCCATGAATTTGATTCTCATTATTTTCTGTATCTGTGCTTTCATTCTAATGAGGGGAGACAACATAAGAAGGTAATTAGCACTACTGAGAAAAATAAAATAGGGGAGAGGGATAAGGAATGCTGGGAAGGACACTGCAATTGTGAACAAGTGGTTACAGAAGGCTTCATTGAGAAGGTGACACTTCAAATATGAAGGAAATGAGGAATAAGCCAAGTATGTAACTAGAAAAAGAGTATGTTGAGCAGAAGCAAGAGTAAAAGTAAAGCCCTGAGGTCTGGAGTGTCCCTGGCATGTCTAAGAATAATCAAAGCCAGTGTGAATGAAGAAGAAAGTAGTTGGAGATGTGGGAACAGAGCCAGACTACATTGGGTCTGTAGACCACCATAAGAATTCTGACTTTCAGTCTGGGGAAGGTTGAAAGAGAGAAAGTGTTTGAGAAGGAAAATGTCTTGATTTGACTTAATATTTTAACAGGATCATGGGGGCTGCTGTGTTGGAACAGACAGAAGGAGGACCAGTTAGGAGACTACTGAATTCAAAGATGATGACCAGGTTTGGGGCATGAACAATTGGAAGAATGGAAAAACCTTTAATTCAGATGAGCAAGAGTGCCAGAGGAGGAGATCTGGGGGAGATCGGGGACTGAGTATTATAACATGCTATATTCAAAATGTCTATTAGATATGGAAGTGAAGACATTGAATAGGCAAGTGGACATATAAATCAGTGCATATAAATATTCTCTATATGTTTTAAAGTTGTCTCCAGGTCTGAGTATCTCAATCAACTTCTCCCTCATATGCAGTAATGAGACAGGCTCACAGCAAATAAACTGAGCAGACAACGTAACAATGAAGGGCCTGCTGTACTTGCCAGTGACTGTGGAGAGTGAGGGCCGCAGCCAGGGAGTAGTCCATCGCAGAGCCAGGATTCAAATAAGCAGCTGGAATTAGGCCCAGGAGCAAAACACTGACAACCCTCTCACCAGTCCAGTGGAGAGATGCAGCCTTGGAACCAGCTACAGAAACGAGGAACCAGATTCATAAGAGTTGAAAGGGGGAAACACACATCTCTCAGATTCAATGTTTGCCACAAAATAACCCAGCTGACAGGATGGTAAACAGCATGCATATAAGACTTTGTTCTGAGCATAAAGAGAGTAGGATAAAGAAAGTACTTGAGAAAGATGCTACTTCCCTTCTTTGAAGTTCTTTAGCACAAGGTGTCTTGGTGCCAACAGAGACTGATTATAAGACTGACCCACTTTGTTGACAGGCAAGAAGATGAACAAAATATCTTTGTGGAATTACTAATCTCAAATTTTAGTGTATTAGACAGATACTTTATGAATAATATAAGTTAGTACCACCTGAAGAATTCCTTTAAAACATTACTCTTTTATTTGCACTTTCTAATCTTTAGAATTAGAAGGTAATAATAAAAATCCTTCCAAAACAAAATTAAACCAGCCAATTCAAAAATTTCTGTTCTGAACTTTTAGGATTACAGCCCTTCTGTCCCATTACTTATAAATAGCCCAAAACAAATATGGAACAGGAGAACTTCTATTAAATAAGTGAGAAAAAAATGGGCTTAAACATTTCTTTGAGAGCCTCTATCTTATTTTGGTTACAGAATCTAATGGAAGGATGGAGCTGCTCCCCAGAAAAATGCACATGGATACATATATAGAAACTATATTTATAATATCAAGTGCTTTCCTTCAGTCCACACACCCCAAATTAAAACGACTCTCCTAAATTTAACTGAACTTAGGAAAGGACTAGAGAAACAGAACTTTTTCAAAGATAATAAAATAATTCTAAAGAGCAGAAAAAGTGTACTTGCCTAACTTCTCATAACTCAGATACAACTATATGTAAGCTGTTGACTTAAGAATCAAGAGAAGTCTTATCTCTGCAAAATACAGATCTTTCCAGACTTTAAAACTGAAAATAACAGTTAACTGATTCATCTACAAATTTTCTATAATAGTCATAAAAAAGCCATGTGATTTTAATATGAACCTAAATAAAAATAGGCAAGTCAATTTTAGCTATAAATATTTGTCTTTTTAAATTTTCTACTATTCTAAAATTATTTATATCTGGCTCCTATCAGCTAAATAAATAAGATCGACTACATTGTACAGACTCTTCCTACAGAGTGATTTTCTTTTTAAAAAAACTGAAAATGTAGGACTTAGATCAGAAGGATCTCTATGACTCTAAATGGCATCACTCAACCATGCTGGCATTGTCTGCCCAAAGGCACTGGCTAGGTAGGTCTTCATTTGACAGAGGTGGACATAAGAGTTTTGCTCCACAGTCCTGCCAAAGGCATGAAAATTTGGCCAGATGTAGAGGGCCAGAGCCCAAGAAGCAGCAGCAATGAAAAAAAAAAAAAACATACAGTAGTGGTTGGGTGACAGGTGAATGTGCTGGGTTCTACACCATCCTGGGGCAGGCTGGTCCTGGAGAAATGCTGAAACATGAGCAGGTCTGACCACTGGGATTCGGAGAAACAGAGCTGAGGAAAGAGACATTAGGGAGATCATAAACACTTCTCTTTTAACAGGCCTGACAGACTTTCTAAATAACCACAGGCAAGCTACTTAATCCCAAAGGGGGCATAACATCTCCTCTGCAAATGAGAACAGTATCTATTTCCCTGGGCTGCTAAGAGATCACACTAAGTAGCCCTTGAAAGATTAAAAAAAAAAAAAATCAATGAACCATTTATGTAAAACAGCTGCACTCTTACTGATTTTAACAAGTAAATTACAGCTCCTTTCTCTTTCCATGCATTCACCCAACAAACATTTACGACATATAAGAGCAAGAGACAAAGACAGCCTTTGTCCTCAAGGAATTCAGTCTAGTTTGGGAAAAACATCTATTGCTATCTTCCTTTTCAAGATCAGTTTCTCCATGTCCTTTTTTTTTTTTTTTTAAGATTTTATTTTTAAGTAATCTCTACACTAATGTGGGGCTTCAACTTACAACCCCAAATCGAGAGTTGCATGCTCTACTGACTGAGCCATCCAGGTGCTCCTCTCTACTTGTACTCTTTTTGGGAGTGGGGAGAAGGCAGAGAGAGAAAGAGAGAGAGACAATTTTTAGCAGGCTCTAAGCCCTGCATACCCCAGACGTGGGGCTCAATCTCACAACCCTGAGATCATATCTCAAGCTGAAATCAAGAGTTGGACACTTAGCTGACTGAGCCACCCAGGCGCCCCTCCACTTGTACTCTTGAACCCATCCTTTTCTGTCCCCCTTGGGATCCTGTCTCTTGGTTAAAAAATAGGCAGACCTAAGTTCACACAAATCACCACTTACTAGGTGGGAGGTGATGAGCAATTAAGTTAAACAGTCTTTCTAAGCCTCAATGTCCTCATCTGTAAAATGAAAATAGTAGCACTTACTTATTAATACTCTGTTGAAAATCAGTCGACTCTTGCATTCACTCTTAAATGTTTTCACAGCATCCCATTGCTCTCCTCACATCCTAAGCCCACCCTTGGCCATTTTGTCACTCAGTTTATGCTGCCTATAAGCTGATGACACCCAGTTCTATATCAGCAGCCCTGCTATTTCTCCAGTGTTTCAGAAGCTGAAGTGCCCGCTGGGCCTCTCCTCTGAGATATCCTACAAGTTTCTCACACTCGCCACACCAAAAATGAAAATCATTCTTCAACTTTCTTTCCCAACCGAACTTGTCTTCCATTTGCACGCTCCCCCACATTATCTAGTGACATCCCAGCCATTCTTGACCTAACCCCCAAATCTGGAAGTCACATAAAACACCCCTCTCCCTTCAACTCTCAATCACCAAATCATATCAACATATCTCTTTTAACACTTCTTGAGACGACCTGCTCTTTTTTGTACTACTTTCCATGTTTAGGACCTCACAATCCTTACCTGCCCTACTATAACAGTGTCCTATGTCATCTCCTGGACTTGTGTCTTAGCCCGTCCCATCTCCTATGATGGCCATCTACCACAGTGTTACCCAAATGGCCAATCTAAACTGCAACTGTGGGATGCCTGGGTGGCTCCCCGGTTGAGCATCTATCTGCCTCTGGCTCAGGTCATGATCCTGGGGGTCCTGGGATCCAGTTCCGCATCCGGCTCCCCACAGGGAGTCTGCTTCTCCCTCTGCCTGTGTCTCTGCCTCTCTCTCTCTCTTTCATGAATAAATTAATAAAATCTTAAAAATAAATAAATAAACTGCAACTCTATGTCAAACCTTTCAATGGTCCCGTTCACATCGGGTAAACGCATATTCCTTATCGAGGCAAGTTCTTCCACGATTTGATTCCAGTTCACTTTTCCAGATTCATCTCTCATTCCTCACCTTGAGCTTTGTGCTCTAATAACATCCGGTCTGTTTTCTCTCCTGCCTCGCAGTTTCTACATCCTTCATCATCACTTTTACTGACCCCAGTAGTTCCAACTGTCATGCCCTTCCTTCTGTGACCTTCCTTATCCTCAAGACACACGCAGCTCCTTCAGGAACCAAGAAAGGGTAATTCTTCCAAAACAAGAAAGCCAAGTATTTTCTTCCTCTGGACTGGCATAACAATTTATGTGCAACACAACGGTTTTTGGCTTTGTTACATTTGTATGTGTTTTCCCTATAAAAATTACATTTGTATGTGTTTTCCCTATAAAAACGAAAACTCTTCGTGGGCAGGGCCTATGTTCCATACACATGTGTATCCCATCCCTACCACGGTGCCTGGTATAAGAAAAATGCCCAGTTCAATGATTATCGAACTGATTTCCGGAACCCGCTCTCCGCCAATCCAGGGTCAATGGGCAAGGCCAGGGGCTTAGAGGCTAAGCCCACATTTTTCTGATGCGCGTTATAAGGACAGTGAATGGGGAGAAAAAAGACAACTCTTAGGAACAGCCTCAGGAGGACTGTAACTCCCAGGGGCTCTTCCAGATTACTCTACCGCCGTGTCTGCCCGGAGCGGGGGAGATGCGAGCTCCGGAAAACATCTGGGCGCGTAGACAACGGTGGTTATTGCTGTGGTGTAGACAGGAGCCAGATCGGCCAACGGGACGGCGGACGGATTCCCTGCTTCAGAAGCCTCCCTCCCCCGGCCGGAGGCGGCGCGAAGACCCTCCCGCTGCTAGGACCCCTCACCTCGGCCTCCTTGAGCTCCGCACAGGACGCTCAGCCTCCAGAGACTCGCCATCTCCCTCCTGAAGGCTCAAGGTCACCCAGCAACCCGGAAGCAGTCGCTCGCAAACTCCCACCCACCGACCACGAAGGGAAACGCCGCGTGAACCGGAAGTCGGGAGCTGGCGCGCGCCCGCCGCACATGCGCAGACACGCTCGGCCGGAGGCCCCGCGCTGCAGGCGGACGATGGCGGAGCTGGGGGAGGCGGACGAGGCGGAGTTGCAGCGCCTGGTGGCGGCCGAACAGCAGAAGGCGCAGTTCACTGCACAGGTGCGGGGACAGGGCCCGTGGGGGGAGAGACAGGAGGGTGAGGCACAAGTTGAATTTTCAGACTCTTCCCAGCCCGTGAAGTGACAGCCGCTAGGGAAAAACGAGCGGAGCCCGCGACCTCACCCCGGGGGCGGCCTGGGGCTCGCTCCTGCTGCGCCCACTTCTTCCCAGAGAGAAACGAGGCGTGGCGCCCCAGCCGCCGGTGAGCCGCAGTGCGCGGGGCCCGCTAGGGAGAAAGGGCAAAGCCGAGAGGAAGGTTCGGGCGGCGCCAGGGCACCGGCCCCTGCTTCGGCGGCGAGCTCGCAGGGCGTGGCGTTCGGAAGCTCTGGCTCTGGTCCTGCCTTTGCCCCCTACGGGCGCGCGGCCCTGGACGAGGCACCCATCCGCTGCCGGCCTTGCGTCTGCAGTCGCCTGCTGCCTCACTACACATCCTACGCGGTAAGGAGTTTGAGAACGACAAAGCAGCGAAACGTCCGTTGAGAAAGGCGGGCTCCGAAGTAGTCTGGACTGTGGTTTAGGACAGGTGTTGTGGAGCCCCGGCGGCGGGGTTCGAACCCGGCGTGGCCCCTTACTAGCAGCGTGGCTGGCGGGTTGACCACGCCTCGAACCGAGGTGACAGCCCCATTTTAGGACCGCAGAAAGTATGGACTGGCAGCCTAGTACCCAGTCTCCCAAGACAAAGCCGTCAGTAAATGGTTTTCCCCCCGCCTTTGGGGGCTGGGGGCGGGCTGGGGGTTGGTTCTCGAATTAAACAGCAAGAACACATTTTCTGTGCCCGTATGCGCATTTTTCTAATGGAGAGTGGATCCATTAACCTTCACTGGATTCACAAAGATGTCCATGACCCCCAAAAGGTTTGGAACTTAAGAACTAGCCTAAGGGATAGGTTTGGAATGACAAGAGAGCAGTGGTTTGGAGGAAATTGGTACCATACCTTGCCAGCTTACACTGGTGCCACTTGGAAATAGAAAACATAACCCGGCCTGAAAATTTAGTCTGATTACGAACTTAACACAATTGGGGAAAAATAGGCAGTGGCCTTCAAGGAAGTAAATGCAGACAGCAGTGGTTACTAATTTTTTTCTTCTTAAGGTGCATCACTTCATGGAGCTGTGCTGGGATAAATGTGTGGAGAAGCCAGGGAATCGCCTAGACTCTCGCACAGAGAATTGTCTCTCGAGCTGTGTGGACCGCTTCATTGACACTACTCTTGCCATCACCAGCCGGTTTGCCCAGATTGTCCAGAAAGGAGGGCAGTAGGCTATCCCCTGGGAGGATGACAGGCAAAGGACTTGTTAAGCAGATTAAAGGGCCAGTGGGGGATGGTCGTCAGCCTGTCATCAGGTGAACTTGAGGCTGTTATTGGTGCTAAAAAGTAACAGATCAAATGTTCAAGAAGTGAAATTTATTTGGAATTCAGAAATTCCATGTTTTATCACAATTATTCAATAAATGTGACTTCTCCGACTCTTTTTTTTTTCTCTTAATCCCATTTTAGGATTTAATATAGAGATCTCTGATTGGCAGGAACACTAGGAGTTTGTTCCAAGACCAGTAGTGCACATGAGAGATCTTAGGTTTTGAAGGGCCATCCTAAGCCAAATATAGAAGAGAAATTGGGGTTGAGAAAGGTGAAGAACAGAAAAACAGCTTTATTGCTTATACATGACCAAAAAAAAGTAAACATGGCAAAAAACAAAACAGGCAAGATGTGTATTCTTGGGAAAGAAATAGGCCTGCTAGTCTGGGAGGAAGGGAAGGTCAGGACTGAGTAGAACCAACTTCCTGGAGATGCCTTGTTCCACTGGCCCATCTTCCTGAGTCTGTGCTAGAATCAGTACTTTTAAAGCACAGAAACGATACTAAAAAAAAATTCGTGCTGAAAACTCCTTCCAACAGATTTCACTTACTCCAAGAACATAACAATTTGTCTTTACGTTAAGAGGTAGTAATTACAGACTGTTTTTCCCCACCTTGGGCCCCTACCAATCCCAAAAGTAAAAATATACGCCATGGAACACTGAAAATTAAGTACCAAAGTATTAATATTTCAAGTAAATATCCCCAAAGGTAGCACCTGCTTATAATCAAGGGATAGGGAGCCTCTAGCTGGCCACGTATTTTATGACTAAACATTTTATTAGACATCTGTTCTGTAAAGAGAACAACTTTAGTAGTTAGAACTATAAAATATTACCACCTCATGGAATGTTGTTATATTCTATTGCTGGTGTCTTATGCTGTCCTGCTGCCATGAAGCATTTCTGTATTCTACATGGGGAAAGTAAAGCCAGGGAGGTTAACTTACCTGTTCCAGATGTTGTAACTACCGAATTAGTGGCAGAACCAAAACTAAGGGTCTTGCATTTTCAAGCTTTCTACGCAGCCCATGAAGTAACAACCAGGAAAAACAATGGTGGGACACTTGATATCCTGTCATAATGAACAAATTCACTTGTGTTCTGCCAGCCTTTTCTCCGTGACATTTTGGTTTCTTAGGATTTAACAGTAGGGATCACAGTATATAGCAAAGGGAAATACTATGGTCTCTGCTTGGTGCTTTAATCAGAAGGCAGACTGGGAAGAAGTAGGTGCGTCCCTGAGAAGCCTGTTTCATTTTGGAACTGATTCGACCTAGTTTCAGGGAAAATCTCAAGTTCATTAATAGATTTAGAAACGAACAAATATTTAAATTGGCAATTGCTACCCTGAATCCTGTTCAGAGCACCATGAGCATCACTAATTCCTAATTTTATCCCATTTGGTTGAGGAATTCCCCAAGATAACTAAAGAAATAATTTTGAACACAAGTCCATTTAGGCGATATACAGCAATGGAAATAGAAAACCATTTACTATACCAATTACTATGTTTAGGGATATAGTGAGTGTAGCTATGGACCCTGTCCAGCAGGGAAACTTGACAGAAACCCTAGACTCCTAACAGCCGTCTATGGATGTTATCATGAAGGAAAAATGTTTTGCTCTTATACTCATCTTCTCATTAAATAAGCTGGACCACATCTATGAGGCCAAAATACAGAAAGATCAAAGCACCAAGGCTGAAGACAAAAAAGGTCAAGTTGTGGCACCTATATAAACAGCAACATGATGTTCCCTTACAACATTCTACACAGCACCAGTTCCAATCCACCTCTTGATCCCAGCCCTTGCTTTCCCCAGATTCAACATCCCAATTAGTGTACCCAGGTTGTTATTGGATTCAGCCTTCTGGGTCCTTTAATTTGCTGTATATGCACTCTACCTTAAATGTGATTAATTGCAAAAAATAATCTCTTCGAGAAAACTTCATAACAAAATACCAGATTCCCTATTAACAGTAAGAGGATCAAGTTTAACAGGCCAAAATAGAAGACAAGAAGTCTGTCAGAACGTATGTAGATGGCACAGGACAGCTCTGACCTCAGGGCCCCTGTGCTGGGACTAGTCACTAGCAGAACCCCAAGGTGGAAGAGCTGTAAGTAACCAGTCAGACGGGAAATGGAGAATGTCTCCTCCTCATCTAGTCCTCCTCTGAACTCTCTGCAGACCTTTCATCTGTAGCCACTTTCCAATTTGTGCGTTTATTTGTCCTCTCTTGTATTTCATTGTTAACTAGAGGGATGTGAACATTTTTCTCGCTCTTTTTCCTTTTGGTTTTCTTAGTCTCTCTTTCCTCACCTTCCTCAGAACTGCTGGATGCAGAATCATCCGATTGGGAAGTGTCACTTTCTGCATCCAAGAATAAAGCAGATTTTTTGAGAGACTTTTTCCTGGATTTTTTCTTGCGCTTATGTGGTTGTTTCCTTTTCCTGGTACTAGAAGTCCCGGTTTCTTCCGAGAACTCACTTGAGGAATCTGCTGTTATATCTGTGGCTTCTTTTTTGCTTTTCTTCTGTTTTTTGTGTGACTTTTTTTTCTGCTTCTTTTTGTGGGATTTCTTTGACTTCTTGTGTTTGTGAGACTCGTGGGTAGATGATTTTACTTGAGGAGATGTTTTTTTTCCATTGGTAATATCTTGCTGATCACTACTAACAAAAAAGAGAAACTGCTTTACTATAGAAAATAAAAAGCGTATTTATATTTTAGTATTGAGCATTCTGGATAGAAAGTTGGGGCTGGGGCACCTGAGTGGCTCAATCAGTTAAGTGTCTGACTTCAGCTCAGGTCATGATCTCAGAGGTCCTGGGATTGAGACCCGCATCAGGCTCCCCGCTTAGCGGGGAGAGTCTGCTTCTCCCTCTGCCCCTCCCATTGCTCATGCTCTCTCTCTAATAAAATCTTAAAAAAAAAAAAAAGTAAGTAGGGGTTAACATCTGAATTTTTAACTAAGAGCTTTAACAAAGGATTACTATGAGATTTTATCACTCTGAGTTTTATTTCCTCATTTTGTTTTCTTAAAATGAAGGTTAAAATTCTGATCTGCCAAACTGAGTTACTGTATTGAATACTAAGTATAAAAACCTGAATGTTGGGCAGCCCCGGTGACGCAGCGGTTTAGCGCTGCCTGCAGCCCAGGGCGTGATCCTGGAGACCCTGGATTGAGTCCCACATCAGGCTCTCTTCATGGAGCCTGCTTCTCCCTCTGCCTGTGTCTCTACTACTCTCTCTCTATCTCCTCTCTCTCTCTCTCTCTCTCTCTCTGCATCTCTATGAATAAATAAAATCTTATTAAAAAAAAAAAACAAACCTAAATGCTGGGGTACCTGGGTGGCTCAGTGGTTGAGCATCTGCCTTTGGCTCAGGTCATGATCCCGGAGTCACGGAATCAAGTCCCACATCGGGCTCCCTGCAGGGAGCCTGCTTCTCCCTCTGCCTCTGTCTCTGCCTCTCTCATGAATAAATAAAAAAAAACAAAACAGGGATGCCTGGGTGGCTCAGTGGTTGGGTGTCTGCCTTCGGCTCAGGACATGATCCTGGGGTCCCGGGATCGAGTTCCATGTCGGGCTCCCTGCAAGGAGCCTGCTTCTCCCTCTCCCTGTGTCTCTGCCTCTCTCTGTGTCTCTCATAAATAAATAAAATCTTTAAAAAAAACAAAACAAAAAACCTAAATGATATATATATATATATATGCAGAACATCAATCAGGAAAAGGCAACATACCAATTATCTCCCAACAAAATTGCCTGTTATTTTTCTGGGTTACATTTTTAATGGCAAACATTATCTCCTTTGTAAAATTAGGAACCCAATTTTACAATACTATATGTCAGTACAGACTTGGTATTAATCTTACAGCTTCTAGCTTTTTTTTTTTCAATAAGCCTATTTATCTTACCTGTCTGTTTCAAATTCTTCAGGGTATAACTCTTTATAACCACTGTGACCCCATCTGTAAGATGACATATTTCATTACATGTATTAGAGCAATGCATACGTTTTTGAAAATTAAAAAAAAAAAAACGACTCAGGAGTACATGCAGACACAGACATGCACAGAGAACAAAGGAAATAGAGATAATGATAGAGCCAATCCCATTTCAGGCTCAGTAACTTAGTTGGCTACATTTTTTGTACTGCGTTATTATTTCAGACACAAAGGATTCTTTTGTCCATTTGTAAGAGAACTTGCCATTCTCAGGAAACACTAAGGAACTCTTCTATCCTGCTCTTTAGCTGTAAAGTGCTTCTCCATAAACAACTTGTAACAATACTGTCTACAATGGGACAATTTTTTTTTACACAGCAATCCTATTGAGATGTAATTCCCAGGCCAGGAAATTCACCCTTTTTTTTTTTTTTTTTTTTTTTTTTTTGAAATTCACCCTTTTTTAAAGTGTACAATTCAGTGGCTTTTAGTATATTCAGAGTTGTGCAACCATCAACCACTATCTAATTTCAGAACATTTTCATCACCCAAAAAGGAACTCCATTCCTTAGCAGTCACTCTCCATTCCTCCCTCTCCTGTAGCCCATGGCAACCATGAGTCTACTTTCTGTCTACAGATTTGTCTGTTCTGGACAGATCATATAAATAGAATCATATAATAAATGGTTCTTTGTGTCTGGCTTTTTTCACCTGTTTTCAAGGCTCACCCCTGTTGTAGCATTCATCAGTACTTTATTCCTTTCACCATCAAGTAACATTCCATTCATCCCCCCTTATCTGTAGTTTCGCTTTCTAGAAGCAGTTGCCCTCCTTCTGTCGTATTGTCAAGAGGTCAGGAGTAGCCTAGTGCTACTCAAAATGCCTGCATCATTCACTTCACTTCATCTCACCACATAGCCATTTTATCATCTCATATCATCACAAGAAGAATGGTGAGTACAGTACAATTTTTGATAGATGACATTCACATAAATTGTATTATAGTAAATTGTTATAAATGTTCTATTTTTATTTAATCTCTTACTGTCCCCAGTTTAGAATTTAAACTTTATCATAGGTATGTACGTATAGGAAAAAACAGAGTATATATAGGGTTCAGTACTAGGCAATTTCAGGCAACCACCAGGAGTCTTGGAACATAGCCCCCATGGATAAGGGGGAACTACTGTACCACATTTTGTTTATCCATTCAGCAGTTGATAGACATTTGGGTTTCCACTTTTTGGCCATTATGATAATAATGCTATGAACATTTGTGTGAAATTTTTGCCAAAGTAATTTTTAAAAGTACACATTCTCAGGCCAAATATTATTAATGGTCACAAGAATTTAGTTACAAACCTGTCCGGCATATTAGCTTCATAATCATATAACTTCTTGTTCCAGGATTTAGCCTTAAGAAAATCATCTTCTAGTGCCCCAGAAATTTCATTCTTTGGCCTCCAATAGTCTCTTTGACTTTCTTCATCAAAACCATCACTACGCATCCGGCTATAAGGAAAAGCAGAACTTTTACAATGAGAAGCAATCAGTGAGGTTCCTTTATGGAATGTCAATGCATAAAACCCATTGAACAGGGACACCTGGGTAGCTCAGTGGTTGACCATCTGCCTTCGGTTTAGGTCAGGATACAGGGATCCTGGGATCAAGTCCTGCATGAGGCTCACCATGGGGAGCCAGCTTCTCCCTCTGCCTATGTCTCTGCCTCTCTGTCTCTTATGAATAAATAACTGAAAAAAAAAAAAAAAACTATTGAACAAGCTAAAAGGAAAATAAAACCACTTGATATTGTGCTTAAAAAAACAACAATAGGGGATCCCTGGGTGGCTCAGCAGTTTGGCACCTGCCTTTGGCCCAGGGTGTGATCCTAGAGTCCTTGAATCGAGTCCCACATCGGGCTCCTTGCATGGGACCTGCTTCTCCCTCTGCCTGTGTCCCTGCCTCTATGTCTCTCATGAATCAAATCTTTAAAAAAAAAAAAAAAAACATGCAAAAGGACGTGATCTCTTCCTCTCTTTAAGTCTGAACAGTTGTTCAGTGAAAATCTGACCATTACTACCCAACCTATTGCAGAATACAAGACAAAATGACTTATGAACTGTGGCATGCTATAGCTCACTGATTCTCAAGTACAAGGGCACGCAAAGAGGAAAGTAGAGCATAATCACAGCTAGGGACATTTCAAACTACCCTAGAAATATACTCTCTTCCCAGAAAACTAGTAATTTGCTATCATGAGGGCTTAATAACAGTAGGAGCAAGGCCTAACCCATGAGTATGCTGGGGTAGAAAAACAGTTGAGAACTAAGGGATACAGCCTGTGCTTATAAGATCCACTAACAAGTCAGTAAGAAAGCTAATGAATTACCAAAAATGTTTAAGGGCCTCCTATATGCTAGGCACTATTCTAGCTGCAGGGAAAGAGATAATCAGAATCCCCACTTCCAAAGAGATTATGTTTTAAAGATTTATTATACTATGACAGGTATCAATAATTCACTCTAAAAACAACATTTTGTTCCTGGAAATGCCTCTTGGAATTGAACCACCAACAGAAGACAAATTATCTGCACCAACTTTATTTCTAAATTCTCAAAGGACCATCTTCAGCAAGAAAAACAGATTGCAAAGATATTTATTTTTATATTGAGCCTCTGCCTTCTTTACTGTGGTTACCCAGAATACTTTCTTGTCTAAAGCCCTTCACAGGGGCAGCCTGAGTGGCTCAGGGGTTTAGTGCCGCCTTCAGCCCAGGGCCTGATCCTGGAGACCCGGGATCGAGTCCCACGTCAGGCTCCCTGCATGGAGCCTGCTTCTCCCTCTGCCAGTGTCTCTGCCCCCCTCCCACCCCCCGCCGTGTGTCTCTCATGAAAAAACAAATTCTTTAAAAAATAAAAAAAAATTTTTTTTAAAAGCCTTTCACATATAGCCAATCACACTCCAAATCCTGAGTATGCCACAGGCACACTTACCTTCTTTAAATATCTATTAACTATTCCCTCAGTGGCTTTAGAAATCAGCATTATTACTAGTCATTTTTCATACATACAGCTCTACACTAACAGGCATATGAAGCCCGAGAGATACTTCCAATAATTCAGATATTTCTATACCTCCACAGACAACTGGATAATTATGCATTTCACACTGAAATTATTAAAAAGGTAACGGGAAAAGCTGAGTGCCCCAACACAGCAAGTAGATGGGGTAAAGAAAAGGCTGAGAGAGGGGATCCCTGGGTGGCTCAGCAGTTTGGCGCCTACCTTCGGACCAGGGCCTGATCCTGGAGACCTAGATCGAGTCCCATGTCGGGCTCCCTGCATGGAGCCTGCTTCTCCCTCTGCCTGTGTCTCTGCCTCCCTCTGTGTGTGTATGTGTGTGTGTGTGTGTGTGTGTGCCTCTCATGAATAAATAAAATCTTTAAAAAAAATTAATTTAATTAAAAAAAAGAAAAGGCTGAGAGAGAATCAAAGACTAATAGGGGAAAGGAATGAATAATAACTAAGTGACCCTAAGCCAGGAACAGAAAATCTTAAAAGCCACCAGACAAGGTCTGGATACACAGAATCCTTAACTTTTAAGATTGTTCAAGGTAGAATTTTCAAATTAGCCATTGCAAATAAAAACTAGGAGTTAAGCCACATGCACCATAACCATTACTTTTATTCTTGGGTCTAGATTTATGAAGAAGGAAGGCTTAAAGATTCACAGAACTGAACTCCTCTATCTTTAGCATACTAAAATGCTTTTAAATGAAAGTTGAAGATTCTGAACAAGATCTAAATTAATACTGGTTCTCAAAGCTGCAACTTCACCTTGAACTACTGGGTAACATTTTTCTCCTGGTACCCCGGTAAGCATCTTCCATCTGTTTCTCCAGTTCTCTTATTTTCCACATATCGGATTCCTCCTGAATCTAGATTAAAAAAAAAAAAAAAAAAATTACTAAAAATAACATTTTACATCACAGAAAAATAACTGACAATATACTCTGTACTAATTATTGCATTACAGAGTAGGTTATAAGCAGGAACCTGAGAAACAAATTAAGGATTCTCTAGAGTGGCTAAATAATCCAACCCAGAGGGACACCTGGGTGGCTCAGTGGTTGAACATCTGCCTCTGGCTCTGGGTGTGGTCCTGAGGTCCTGTGATCGAGTCCTACACTGGGCTCCCTGTAGGGAGCCCGCTTCTTCCACTGCCTATGTCTCTGCCTCTCTCTGTGTCTCTCTCATGAATGAGTAAATAAAATCTTAAAAAATATAATAATAATTATAATCTGACCCAGTGAATCTCAAATATGTAGAATCCTACAGCAACAGACCTTTTTAACCCTGCATAGACTCACTTATCACTGTATTTTGTAATTAAGCTGCAATTATCAAATGATAACCCTTTATGTTTCAATTTAGTCACCAAGTTCTTTGGATTTATCTCCTAATTCCTCATCTTCATCCCTGTCATTGTTTTCATATGAACTCATCCTCATCTCTCAACTGGAGCACTGTAATTGTCTAACTGGTGTCTCTATTGTTTCACTCCATCTAATCTATCCCCTAATCCAGTTAATAAACCATCTTTCTAAAATACAAAACCCTGCTTAAAAACATTTGATAGGGAAAAAAAAATTAAAAAAAAAAAAAAAAAAACATTTGATAGGGCAGCCCCGGTGGCACAGTGGTTTAGCACCGCCTGCAGCCCAGGGTGTGATCCTGGAGACCAGGGATCAAGTCCCATGTTGGGCTCCCTGCATGGAGCCTGCTTCTCCCTCTGCCTGTGGCTCTCATGAATAAATAAATAAAATCTTTAAAAAAATTTTTTTTGATAGCTTCTTTATTGTTTAGAGGAAAAGTCCCATCTCCAAGCATCACAATCCAATTCTAATTTTCCACTTGAACCTTATCTTCTGTCACTACTCTGCCCCACATTCCTTACTTTCTGGATGCACACAATTTCTTGCCATGCTCCAAAGTGCTTCATGCTCTTTTCTGTTGCCCTATGAGTACATGATGTTCTGTCTGGAATGATATTTTACAGCTGGTAAATTCGAACCTGTTCATCAAGAAACTAATTCAAATATAGCGGTTCAAATACCATGCATTCTTACCAAGACTCTCCTAATACGCCACGGCAGATTTCATTACAGTATGTATCAAATTGATTGTAATTATCTATTTTATTCATCGTTGTATCTCCAAAGTACCAAAATCATGCTTGGCACACTGTATGCCTCCAATAAATGTTGGGGAATAGCTAGATTGTACGTCTCACCTTATTGTGAGCATCTGTGTGCCGGATGACATTCCTCAGGAGGACTTTCCCCAGTGGAACACGGGACATTCTTCAATCTGAAACGAATCAGTAGATAACATTTAATAACAATAATTTCCTTCATTACCTTATCTCTTATTACAATGTTATAAAGAAGCATGAGATAAAGGAAAGATCACTAAACAAGAAGTCAGAGGTCCTCAGGGGTAGTTTTCCCTTCACCATTCAAAGGGGAAAATGGGGATGCCTGGGTGGCTGAGAGGGTTAAGCGTCTGCCTTCAGCTCAGGTCATGATCCCAGGGTGCTGGGATGGAACCCAGCATCATCCCCCTCCCTGCTCAGTGGGGAATGTGCTTCTCCTTCTGCCTCTGCTCCTCCCCCCACTTAAATAAATGAAAATTTTTTTAAAAAGTGTGTGTGTGTGTGGGGGGGGGGTGGAAATGCCTGACCACACTAATGTGAAGATGAATGTGCCCTGAGATAGTGGACATCCCAAGTCCTTTGAAACGGCACGGAATTAAGTGCCTTCAAGAGCACCATTTTATTTAATCCTCAAAACAACTCCATGTTTCATATAAAGCAAGCATCTTCATTCCTGTTTTGTAGATGAAATTCCCCTCAGCCATACATAACTTGCCCCGGGCCAGAGAACCTAAAGCAAACAAAGTCCAGAGGAGAAAATCAACTTTCGAATCCCAAAATCAGTTGGTGATGAAGCATATACTTAGATCTGACGAAGTCAGGGACCACGAGTGTCAACATTTGCCATCAGATGCAGAGACGCCCTACATTTCTCCACTCAGAGGAATCTTACTTTGTACTTTGTACAGAAGCCTCCAAAAAAAAAAAAAAAAAAAAAAAGATGACAAGGATATTCAGTGTGTATCTCCCAGCGGTTTTGAGCAACCACCCCACCGCTCACTCACCCCTCGGTCCTGAGGAAATCAGGCATCTTGCTAGTGTGAGACGAAGAACCACTCCATTACAAGATCTCCTCCGACCCAGGAAGCCAAGGAGTCAGGGCTCAGAGGCAGCTCTGCAGCTTCACCCGAGTCCTTCGTGAAAACGCAGCCTTCCCACCGGTTACTGTGCCCTCCGCCGTGGCCCAGGCCGCGGCTGCCTCTCCCCCAGCCCACAGCGACAGCAAGAGCTCTTTCCGGACTGAGGCCGGAGGCTGCGCCGGCGCGGAACCCGGCGGCCGGCGGGACGCGGCATGCCCCGCTCGCGCTCCTCTGGGACGGCCCGGGGGCCTGGGCGCCGCTCTCCCGAAGGGCTGGGGACGCTCCGGACGGGCACACCCCTCGCCTGGGCCCCAACAAATACCCGGAGCGCCCGGCGGGGGGAGGGGAGGGGGAGGGGGCGGGAGGGGAGGGGAGGCTTCCAAGCGGAAGGCAGAAAATACGCCGCCGTCTCTGTCACCGGGATCCCTGCCCCCCAGCGGCCACGGAGCTCCGGGTAACCTTCCCTCCAAACGCCCTCCCCGTACAAACACACACAAACACACCCATACCGTGCGCCGCAGCCTCGCGTGGCGGGGACTGGGGGGGAGGAATCGGTCTGGGAGACAAGGGAGCGGGCTTCCCTTCCAGGCCGGAAGTCGTGCTCCGGAGAAACGCTTCCTACCCCCTGGAGACCCAGGGACAACCCCCCGCCCTCCCCGCCTCCCCGCCCCCCCGGGAGGGTGTCCAGCCGCCTCTCGAGGTGGAAAGGCGCCGAAGCCAGGGAGGCGGGCGCCTTCCTGGAAAAGAAATGGGTCGGCCTCAGCGGAAAAGCAAGCCCAACACCAGAAGGGGAAGATCCCGGAACTGGACGTGAAAACACGGTTCTCCCTGGAGCTTTCCGGACCCAATTAGAGGTTGTACCCGGCCCGGTTACCGTGGTAACAGGCGTCGCGGTTTGTCAAGGAACCCAGGGAAGAGGTGGGTGCGCCGCCCGCTGGAAGGGTTGTCCTTTACCGAAGCCTCCCGTGGAGATCAGCCCTAGTAGAGTATTCCGGGGACGCACAGCTCCTCTTTTCCTCATTCTGTGGCAGCTGTGGGACGCCCCTCGGGGGGGGGGGGGGGGGTGGCGGCGAGGGAGGTTGTCCCTAGGCACAGGATGCTCTTAGGAAGTGTCCCAGCCTCCCTGCACCAGCACAGCTCGTTCTCCCAGTAACCTACGAGGTAGGTATTATCGCCTTCGCTTGCAGGAGCATAAACTGATATATAACTTAATTACATTATCTGCAAAGGCTGCGATTGGGATCGAGGCGTTGTGCCTTCGGAAGCCATGCTCTCAGCTACTGAGCTTTGAGGGACGTGTCCTGGGGCCTCTGGCAGGGTCGGGAACTGCATAGGCACCGGTCAGCCAATACCCCGGATCTGAGCAAGAGGCTGGGTCCCTGGGAACGCAGACTTTGACCATCTACCCTCCGCGCGGGCGGGGGTCTAGGCAGAGGTGAGGACTTGTGGTCTGAGGGGACAACCTGAGATCCTAAGAAGGGGGACTAGATAATTAGGGAATTAGGTAAAGAAGAGTGGTGTTGATTGGGTTCTTGGGTGGCTCAGTCGGTGAAGCTTCTGCCTTCAGCTCAGGTCATGATCTCAGGGTCCTGGGGTGGAGCCCCAGCTCAGGCTCCCTGCTCAGCGGGGACTCTGCTTCTCCTTCTCCCTTGGCCCTTCCCCCTGCTTGTTTCTCTCTCCCTCAAATAAATAAATAAAATCTTGAGAAAAAAAAAAAAAGTGGTTCTGAGCCACAGTCTTTTAGACACAGGGTGCTATCTTCACCAAAACAGTTCCTGACCTGTGCCTCCTCTTCCAAAAGAAAAAAGAAATCATTAGTCACACGTCCTTTTTTTCTCCCCAAAGCCCTGTCTTTCCACAGACTCAAGAGTCCGATTTTCAGGTCCACCATGGAGTCTTCCTCAAAGGGTCGGCTCACCCAGGTTACTCAGCTCTGGAACCTCCTAGATGATCTGGCTGAAAGTGATCCTGAGAGCTATAAAAAGTTCATTCAGCAGCAGCTCAAAGAAGGGAAAGAGCTCTGTGCTGCCCCAGAACCACAGCTCTGTCTACAAAGCAGGATCCTGGTCTGTTGCCTTGGTACCCAGGGGCGGGGGGGGGGGGGGGGGTGTTGAGGGAAAGAATCCTGAGTAATCAAAGAATCACTTACCTTTAGCTATTGCTACTTTAAGAAAACTTGAAAGACCTTTGGCTATTGCTACTGTAACAAAACTTGAGAGGAACCACCACTCCAAAGGGAGAGTGAAACATAGTGTGGAAGATTAGATTGAAGGAGTAAGAATGGGAAATTCACAGTTGATATATTTTGGAGATCTCAAAGTGAGCCATTTTCTATTAGAATAAAAAACAAGTGGGACACCTGGGTGGCTCAGTGGCTGAGCATCTGCCTTTGGCTCAGGTCATGATCCAGGGGTCCTGGGATCAAGTTCTGCATCGGGCTCCCCACAGGGAGCCTGCTTCTCCCTCTGCCTATGTCTCTACTTCTTTGTGTCTCTCATGAATAAATAAATCTTTTTTTAAAAAATGTAATGATTTAACAGAGACTCGCAGAGTTGGAGGTTTTCCACATAAAGAGAACTTACTTCGCTGGAAGGTAAGGAAGTTGGTGACATACCAAGGGTCATACCTGGAATAGCTGCTTAGATCACTGCCCCCTCCTTCCTCCCAGTTCCTCTGGGAGCAGCAACTAGATCTTGATGAAAAGTCAGTGGCTTCAGGGAAAGCAGATAACAGTACAATTTCTCAAACACAGTTTTAATGAATGGAATGGCTTACTCGGAGTCTAAAATTCTCACACTCCAAATTCTGTGATGAGCTACCTTTAGGATATTTTTAAATGAAAAAAAAAAAAAGACCCTAGGTTTTGAGATGTGCAAAATTATTTGCTTTTTAGAAACCAAAGGAAAAAGTACTTTTTATTAACCTGTGTCAGTGGAAAAGGATCCCAGCTCCTCAATCAGCCACTCATCCAGTACTTATAAGTGTTGGCAAACCAGAAGATATGTCTGAGACATCAGGTACATAGAATTAAGGGAGAGAAAGTATATTTTAAAAACTTTATTGGGAATAAGCATGGACCAGATTTTACTTGGTAAAAGGCATTACAAGTAAAATATTTTATTTGGCTATAATGTAGTTAATAACTAATAAGCATACTTTTATTTATATGAATTGAATGCTGCTCAGTTTTTCTCATTGTGACCCATATAAAATGCCAAGAAATGCCCTAATTGGAAATTTTTGTATTGAGCACCATTGTGATTATCTCTGAAAAATACAGAATTTATGCTTACTAGCTTTATCCAAGATTATGACTTAATATATTACCTGACAGTATCATTAGTGAAACAAGTTGTCTTCATTTCACATCCTCTGAATTAAACACAGATGTTTATACAGTCATCAGTGTTGCCTACAATCCTGATGTTCTCCAGGCAGCAGAAAAGGACCAAGTGAAAAAAGACCAGTTAATACGGATGGCCATGAAATGCATCGAGGAAAAATTCCAATTCACTCTCTCACACTCTTACAGTATCGCTAAATTTAGAATAAAAGGAAGCATTGAAAGGATGAAACAAAATCTGATGGGAATGCAAGCTGACCCTACAGATTTAAGAGAGAAAATGAGAAATGGTAAGTTAATGACCGTAAGGGGGAAATTTAACTGATCTAAAATTGTTTTGGATCCTGTGTACATTTTGCAAACCAAAAATCTTGATTTTAAAAGATGAGAAACTTAAGATAGAAAAATATAAAGATTAGATGTTAGAAATATTAACATGTCCTTAAACATTTTTAAATCCTGCAAACTTTTTAACCCAGCTCTTTAAGATTATTTAAGATTTTATTTATTTGGGGGGGGGGTGCAGAGGGAGAGAGAGGAGACAGAGAGAGAGAGAGAGAGAGAGAGAATCTCAAGCAGACTCCCCACTGAGCATAGTGCCCAACTCGGGGCTCGATCTGACAAACCTGAGATCACGACCTGAATGAAATCAAGAGTCGGATGCTTTGGGGGATCCCTGGGTGGGGGCTCAGCAGTTGAGCGTCTGCCTTCAGCCCAGGGTGTGATCCTGGAGTCCCGGGATCAAGTCCCACATTGGGCTCCCTCCATGAAGCCTCCTTCTCTCTCTGCCTGTATCTCTGCCTCTCTCTGTGTGTCTCTCATGAATAAATAAAATCTTTTTAAAAATTAAAAAAAAAAAAAAAGAGTCGGATGCTTAACTGACTGATCTGCCCAGGTGCCCTGGGTTTAAGATTTTTTTGTTTAAGGTTTTATCCATTTATGAGAGACAGAGAGAGAGGCAGAGACATAGGTAGAGGGAGAAGCAGGCTCCCCACCAGGAGCCCAATGCAGGACTCGATCCCAGGACTCCAGGATCATGCCCTGAGCCAAAGGCAGATGCTCAACCACTGAGCCACCCAGGCATCCCAAGATTCTTTTAAGATTCCCAAACGAATTTAGTTTCAGTTTTATTTGCCATTTTGGCTAACACCACATCTATTACAGTTCATAGCCTGATAATATTTTATGTTGTTGATTAATCTTATGATTTAATCTCTCCCTTTTTTTCTATAAGAACTAACCTTTGAACAGATAAGTAGTACTCTGAGCAATCCAGATCACTTTCAACTTTTATTGCCAAAAGGCGAAGTTTCAAGCAAAAAAAGATGTCTGATTGAGGAGATTTCCAGTACAGAGATCCAGGTAGAGATGAAGGAACCAACCTATGAATTAAAAATTGTGGCTGACCAGAAGGAGAAACCTCAGAAAATTGAAATAAAAGTTGAATTACCTGGTATTAATTCAGTGTCTCTCTGTGACCTTAGTGTTTCTGAGGTAAGTCGAATAAGTAATACCATAAATTGTATCAGTCAACACAATATATTATGCTGTAGTAACAAACTCCACAATCTCAGTGGTTTATAGCAGTTTGCTCAGGTTACATGTCAGGTAGACCTGCTCTGTTCCAGGAGTCTTGTACATTTTAAGATACAGGTGGAGGAGGAATTCCCATTTGAGATATGCCATTCTCATGGAAGAGGAAAACAAATGGCCAAGCCATGCAATAGATCCTAAACTTTCTCTCAGACATAGTATATATCACTTTTACTCACATTCTGTTGTCCAAAGCTAAGGCACAAGGCTAAATCCTCCATCAATAGGGCTGGGAAGAATATTCTTACAGGTAGTCACGGACTTCAAATGGCAGGAATGTATACCCCTCTAACACAAAAAGACCAAAAAATTGGCAAAAGTCCTAGAATCTGCCACAGTCCATTCTCAAGATGACAAAAATTTGCTTCTTTCTCCAAGAAAGTTACCCCCAATCCCAGTATCAGACTCTAAACTATAGGATTTTGCCATCGTAATCTGCATTCTCCTCCTGAACACAGACCTATGAACTGAAAAGACAAGCAATCTACTGCTATAGCCCCATGCGCCATACAATTTGGAATGGAGACAGGATAACCATAATTAACAGTCTTCAGTTTGGAAATGGGGAAAATATGAGGCTTACTGGTGCGCAGCAATTCTGAAATCCTGATAGGCAGATACTATGAGGGTATCTCTCCTGCAGGTAGAGGATGTTCTTGGTTAGGTTCCACTACAAGATTCCTTGATTACCTAGCCCCCTAGTTCCATTGTATTCCAGGACTTTCAGCTTCATTCTTTGGATGGTATTTCCCTTTTTCTGACTCACACTGGCCACATCAGAAAAGAACATTGGAGGGTTTACCACCATTACATGCTGAGCAGTTTACTCTGTTAAATGTTTTGGGAATGATGGGCATAGAAAGGTCATTTTAAATGTTTTAGTCTAGGCTGGTAGTGTTTTATTTGATTCCAATCAGTGCCACTCCCCATAATTCTTTATTAGACATGTTCATTTTTCAGTTGCCTTTTTTTTTTTTTTTTTTTTGCTTAATTGCTGTCTTGTGAGCCAAATGTAAGGATTAACTGAGCTCCACCTTAAGCCAGTGAGAGGTTTTAACAAAGAGTGTAATATATGATGTGTGATTCAATCTTTACTGCTAGGCTGTCTTAATCAGTCTTTGTTGCTATGAAATAATTTCAGTTTTATTTTTTACTGGGTTAAAATAAAAATTAGTTCCATTTCTCAGTCCTGATGTCTTAGAATTTCTGGGCTCTGTATTCTTTAAATACTACTTGCAAACTGGGAAATCATTTTCTAAGCTCGTCTCTTTTTGTAGTAGTTTATTAAATGTAGTCAATGGAAACAATGCATGCAACCAACATTCTATTTTCACACTTCTTTACCTCAAGCCACAAATTAACAAGGTACGTCTTTTAAATTACTGTGATAAAACTATCAGTTTTATGAAGGGTTTTATCACTATAAAACGCAGATCACCATTTTTCCTATTGTCAGTAAATTTTCCTCACTGTTTGCTGGTCAGCCACAAAGTCAATGCCACATAACCTAGGATGGCAACACCCAACTTATGGCACTGTATCAGTTAACTTTTGATGTATTGAGCAGCAATAACAAAAAAACCTCAAAACCTCAGGGAGTTACAACAGCAACTGTACAGCTCATTGCAAGTCACATGACAGTAAGTGGGATCCTCCTCTTATGGAAAAGGAGTGAATAACTGGGAATGACACAATAACACATATTTTAACCAGGAAATACTTTCTCTTTTCATCTTTTAAAATAGGATGATTTATTGATTGAGGTTTCTGAGAAGTACAGATTACATCTGAATCTTCCAGAATCTGTGGATACTGAAATGACTACAGCCAAATTTATCAAAGAGAAAGCTACATTAATCATCACAATGCCATTGGTATAAGTCAAGAGCATCATCTGCTTTGGGTTTTCAGTGCTGACTAAAGACATGTGAATAATAGGACCTTCATTATGGGTGACATTATGGGTGAAGAAGTAATGGTTTACCTGAAACATTAGTATTTTCTAAGAGTTCTTTTTGATGGAATGAGATTTTCTCATCAACTTATGTTTGTCTTTTTTTCCTTCTTCTCAAACTTGGCTAGAAGCAGAAACTTTAAATAGTATTGCCATGATAGATGGTTTTGAAGCTATTTCTCTTAAAGTAACAAATTGTCACTTGGGAAAATTTTTTGTGTTTCCAAGTAAATTGTGAAAATTCTTGATTTACTGGTTGAAATTCTGGTTTACTTGGTTGTCAGTAGCAAAGTTTTACATCAGGAATAAATCCCACACTGTACATTTTATATTACCAAGAAGTGAAGCAATGAAAGTTTCCTCTGGCTATACAGTTACAGGGCCAATGTAATTCTATGCAAACATATACTTCTATGAAACAGCTCTGGTGGGAGGAGTCCAAGCTACCCAGACAGATCTTTTAATATTAAATATGGACTTGTCGAGCAGCCCTGGTGGCTTAGCGGTTCAGCGCCTGCCTTCAGCCCAAGGTGTGATCCTGGAGGCCCGGGATCAAGTCCCATGTCCCGGCATGGAGCCTGCTTCTCCCTCTGTCTGTGTCTCTGCCTTCTCTCTCTGTGTCTCTCATGAATAAATGGATAAAATCTTATAAATAAATAAATAAATAAATAAATAAATAAAAATAAAATAAGTCAGTCTGTGAGCTGGATACAGTGATGCAGTAACAGTAACTAGACTGCTTATTGCTCCTAAGTAACTTATTGCTCAGAAGATGCAAAATACATCTAACCCTAAGAAAAAGGATATGACTTTGGGACAAGTGCCTTTCTCCCAGGAAAGTATTTTTTTTTTAAACTTTTTTATTTTATTTATTTATTTATTCATGAGAGACAGAGAGAGAGAGAGGCAGAAATAGGCAACAGGAGAAGCAGGCTCCCTGCGGGACTTGATCCCAGGAACCCAGGATGATCACAACCTGAGCCAAAAGCAGACAACCACTGAGCCACTCAGGCATCCCCTAGGAAAATAATTTCAAAAAGACACAAGTGATGTATTTATCAACTTCCATTCGTCAGATGGTTGTTCAATACAAAGTGTCAACTTCATAGCCCAAGCAATGTTCACGTCAAACCTTAAACATCCTTAATCATCTTTTCTAGATACAGTACATCTTCCTTTTAAGTTTCTAGTTCAACATAAAATCTTTAAAATTCGAATTCATGCACGGGACGCCTGTGTGGCTCAGTGGTTGAGTGTCTGCCTTTGGCTCAGGGTGTGATCCTGGAGTCCCGGGATGGAGTCCCACATTGGGCTTTCTGCATGGAGCCTGCTTCTCTTCCCTCTTCCTATGTCTCTCTGCCTGTGTGTCTCTCATGAATAAATAAAATCTTTAAAAATAAAATCCTTATTCATTTTAAAGCTTTTTAACTTTAGAAACTAATACAGTATATAGAATAGAAACAATTGCTGTGGGATATTTAAAAACAAATAACTTTCTTAAACTTGGTCTGGATTTGAATTCTCCCAGCAACAGGATAACTTACCATCTGAAAAATTTTCTAGAACTGTATGATGTTCTAAAGTTAACGTATCTATGATATTCTGACCCCTCAAAAAACTTGGAATGCTTTCGCTTTACATTCTCTTCTACAAAATCATTGTCAAAACGTGTCCTAAAAACTGCCATACCTAACCACATAGAACCGATTGAATTTCTGCTCTGGTATTCTCAGCCCTTGTCAGCAGCTAGGTGTTTGTGTACTCATTAGTAAAATGCATCTCAAGATCTAACATGCTTAATTTTTAATTTACATTCTTATTATTTTCCAAAATATTTTACTTATTTCAGTGGATTTTTATAAAAACTTCTCCTCCTCCCTCTCCCTAAAAATGCAAAACTTTGCCTAGGAAGAACATTAATAACTGTGGAATAGTTTAATCTGAATCTTACCAAGATTTTTCTCCCTTGAAACTGGAATTTGAGATGCTAAACCAGATTTTTCTACAACCTTGGTTTTATTATTTTTTTTAAGGTTTATTTATTAACTTGAAAGTGTCTAAGCAGGGGGAAGGGACAGAAGGAGAGGGAGAGGAAAAACAGACATCCCATGGAGCGCAAAGCCCAATAGGGGCTCAAATCTCACCATCTGCACATCATGACCTGAGGTGAAACCAAGAGTTGGACACTCAACTGGGTGCCCTTACAAACTTGGTTTTAGAGAATTATCAGTAATGATTATTTTCCCAAGTATTCCAGGGCTTGTGCATTACTAGATGAATACTCCTTGCAACACATTCATATGATCTCTCAGGCTAGTTAACTCCTTTTTCAGACCATGCCTTGGGATAACGTACCTTCACTCAAAAACCTCAGGGTTGTGGTAAATATCTAACAGGGCCAGACTATGCTTTTATCTTGCTATGTGGCACACTCCACCATGAGGTGCTTCAGTAACTCCCAAGAGCTTTAAGGGTTAGATTATATCCTTTATTTTACTAATTCCACATGCTTAAAATGCACTTGTATTAAGAGTATGCACATATATAGCTATCTCTGGCTTTAAGCATTTAATGTGAAAAATAATTATCAACTCATCAAAAATTAGACAAGACACACTGAAAACATAGTTTAATTTTTAAATAATTTCAGCAAAACGTTTAACTTTTTGCTTTCAATTCTGGTAAGAGAAATAGACTGAATCCAGATTTAGATTATACCTCAGATTAATTTTTAATTCAGAATAATTTTTATTAGGAGACAACTTTTATTTTTCTTTCAAGGGAACAACAGCCATATAAGCATTTGCCAAGAATGAATTATCTTTGAAGTTTTATGTATTTGAACCAGACGTGGCTCAGATTGATGGTCCCTTGTGATAAGCTTATTCCTTCTGCATAATCTTCAATTCAAGCTAACATTATTAATTACCAAAAAATCAATTTAATGTACTGCTTTCATAATAATACAGCAAGGGAAATATTCTGAAATATATGCAGTGTCACTTGTGCACCATGTAATAACATTTAGAAATAGATTCCACACTGAAAGACCTAAATTCCAGGGGACTGCTCCACACATATACAAGGAAACACCGGTCAGATTTATTTTAAATAGTCATAAACAATTCCAAATATTTATTAAAACACATAAATTCAATAGTCTGGAATTATGATGTTCCAAATTCATTTTTATTATCCTGAATATCACCTCCTCCACTCCCCCTCCCCTAAGAAGAAAGGCAAATCGTAACAAAATGGAAAAAAATATTTAGGCTGATAAGGCAGCAAGCAACCTAAATTATTTTCTCTCCAATAAAATTTTAGGACTTTCTATTATACATGAGACAACACTGGGTGGAAAAAACAGAACACTTTTGTACACACTGAACATTTTTTACTTTATCCAAGTAGAAATGACCACTTTACTTTACTCTTTTAGCTCTCCCAACTGCTTACCAATGTCTCTCACTCTTCCTTTCAGACAGGACTTGGTGATAAATGGACTTTGGCACATATCTCACTAGAAACCATATTTTACATATATACACCTATTTCAGTTACTTGATACAGTTTTCCAAAGTTATTTGAGTAACAGATTCTGAGAAGTTCATTTGCAAGTAACCACCAGTTAATCTGGGAGAAATAATTTCTACTTTCTTTTAAATTCTATAAGCATATTGTTTTATTTGAATGTAATTTTAAATTCTCTCAGAATTACATGTGTAAGTCATTTAAATAAATACCCACACAAATTCTCATTTATACCAAGTAGCTGGTTTATATTTGTATATTCATTTCAAGAGGTGAAAACAACCATTTCGGGATTCATAGAAAAATAAAGGACAGTTGGTTGAAGAAGTCTAAGAAAATGTTAACTTTAAAATTTTTACTTAATTTCCTTAAAGTTTTCTACCCTTCCCATCCGTGATAAACCAAGATCATGTAACAGAAAAATTCAAATTAGGGTTGAATTCCAAAATCAAGCTTTAATTCAAACACTTAATCCAAGAGAATGAGCTTCTTTCCTTGACTTCTCTTTCCCTTAAATCTGAGCAAAACATTTGAGGCAATTACATTTCAAAACCTCAAGATTTCATCCAGATTACTTTTATGTATCTGTTTCAACAGGGAACCACAATTCTACCGCTACATTTCCCAATGGAAGTACTTAGCACCAAAGGGCCAGGCCACATGTTCCCCTGACTAGGAATACACAGCTCAAAATCTGGTGTTCATTAAATGTGTACAATATGTGGGTGTAATCGGCATTTAAAAGAATTCAGTAATGCCCATTACAAATAACTTATCTGGACAGACTCAAAAATAACTGGTTAAAACTTTAAAATAAAAAGAAACACCTGTGTAGTAACATATATATATCTTGGTAAGAATGAACCACTGTGACCTGGGAGAGTCTAGAAATTCTTGGGTTAATTATAACAACATGGTGATAGGTTTTTCAAGGTACTTTCTAAACTCAGCAAGCCACTGGGCTCCAACTGCTCCATCCACAACTCGATGATCACAACTGAGTGTAACAGACATCATGCTAGCCACATCAAATCTAAAAAAAGATAAAAAACATTATTAGGTATCCTGAAAGCAATCACTAGTTTTTAGCCAGTAACCAACCCAAATGCCACCTCCAACCAGGTAATATTATTTTCCACCTACTCTTTATGTACTTTATACCTCTACCTCACCCTCTAGATTGACAGACCAAACAGCCATGTGGAGCATGGGCTGGCAAACTATAGTCCCTATTCAAATCCCACCAAATGCAAGTTTTCTGGAATTCATTTACATATTGCCTATGTTTGCTTTCTCACTAAGTACTGTCAAAGTACTTGCAACAGAGACCATGACTCAGAAAGCCTAAAATATTTACAATCTGGCTCCATGAAACAGTATGCTTCACCTCTGACCTATAGTAAATAAGGCTTCCCATCTCAAATAGGATTAACTGCATTTAGTAACAGAAGAGTTGCTGCCCTAAGAAACTTCATTCTATACTTAACATTCTATACTAAAGTTCCAAAAGGCCAAGCCAATAATTAATTATAAAACTGAGACTTAAAAAACAGGTATAATATGCAAACAAACAGGGGGATCCCTGGGTGGCGCAGCGATTTGGCGCCTGCCTTTGGCCCAGGGCGCGATCCTGGAGACCTGGGATCGAATCCCACGTCGGGCTCCCGGTGCATGGAGCCTGCTTCTCCCTCTGCCTGTGTCTCTGCCTCTCTCTCTATCTCTCTGTGACTATCATAAATAAATAAAAATTTAAAAAAAAAAAAAAAACACTATTAAAAAAAAAAAAAATATGCAAACAAACAAAAAAATACAACCACCACCACCAAAAACCAAACAGGTATAATGTAATGAAAATGAACTTCAGGGGATCCCTGTGTGGTGCAGCAGTTTAGTGCCTGCCTTTGGCCCAGGGCGCGATTCTGGAGACCCGGGATCGAATCCCACGTCGGGCTCCCCGTGCATGGAGCCTGCTTCTCCTTCTGCCTATGTCTCTGCCTCTCTCTCTGTGACTATCATAAAAAAAAAAAAAAAAAAAAAAAAACGAAAATGAACTTCAAACTCCCTTTTATTTTGTTACTTACCCTTTTTCATTATCTGCTGGAACCAATCTATCCTCTGAAGCACCAATTGCCAAAATACATGCTTGAGGTGGGTTAATAATAGCAGAGAAGTTCTTAATTCCAAACATTCCTAAATTGGAGATTGTAAAAGTGCCACCCTAGAGAATAAGAGATTAAAAATAGATCATATTAACTGCCTGTCAACATAAGCCAGAAAAAAAGACAAATATTCTGTGGAAAGACCTTAATCTTAAAAAAGGCCTCTGAACTACCATAAAAACAAAAAAATTAAAAAAGGAAAACAGGGAGCACAAGGTAAAAGATGTGACTTAGCTTGACTATGATCATCTCACAATGTATACATATATCAAAACATCAAGCTGTACGCTCTGAATATATACAATTCTTATTTGCAATTTATTAATAAAAGCTGAAGTGGGGGAGGCAAGCCTGAATTATCAGAAAATATATAACCATTAGAGTATGAACATAAGTCAGTTGTGCAGCTTTTGCAAACTGTTGGAAAATGTCTTTTTAGCTTTTGATAGGGTATTCACTTTTTATTTTCAGGGACTTGTATCAGGAAGAATATAAGGCAGAATCAAAGGTGGAAAATGCAATAAAAGCATTATGCTACCTCTCCCTTTTAAAAAAGATTTTATTTCTCACACACACACACACACACACACACACACACACACACACACACAAGCAGAGGGGAGGGGCAGAGGGAGAAGGAGAAACAGACTCCTCAATGAGCAGGGAGCTTGATGTGGAGCTTGATCCCAGGACCCTGGGATCATGACCTGAGCCAAAGGCAGATGTCTGGGATTATGCCACCCTTAAAATTAATGTAATTCTTAACATTCAGAAGGGAAATAAATAATACCTTACCTGGAACTCATGAGGCTGTAGTTTACCCTCTCGTGCTTTGGTTGCTAAAGAAACAACATCATTAGCAATAGCTTCCAGTCCTTTAATATGTGCATTAAATACAATAGGTGTAATGAGTCCTGCAGGAGTGCTGACTGCAACACTGACATCCACGACATGGTTTCTATTTCAAAAAAAAAAAAAAAAAAAAGGAAAGGAAATTTCAATAATCATCAATATTTATTAAGAGCTCATGTGCAGATTAAGCAAGAATACTGATATTTACCTCAGTTTGGGCTACTGTTTAGCCAGTAGCATACCTTTCCTGGTTTTGACATTTTGCTACACCCACTTCTTAACTTGGACTTTTAAAAAACGAACGAGAAATGTGTCAGTAGGCTGACTTCATGTGTGCTTTAACTGCCTTGCACCTGCCTTGCCTGATACATGGGTGCAGGTGGAAAAGGCCCAGCATTCAGTAAGGATTACACAAAAAGAAATTCCTGGATTCTGAGATGAAGTAGACTGTTTGGAGCTAAGTCTGCAGAGTTTGAGATAGAGGAAGAGTGGAGGGAGAGGACTCTCTTGTGGGAGAAACAGGAGAACTCAGGATGTAGGGTGGTAGCATCTCAGAACATTAAAAGTAAGTTTCCTACTCTGTATTATGCCATGGGTACCTTTGCATCTGAGTCCCTTCTCAGAATAGATATTTAAAAAACAAAATTGTGATGTAGTATTAACTCAATAACAAGATCTGGCAAGAGGTCTAATAATTGATACAATTTTGAAGTAGTGATAAGCAAAAAACACTTTTAAAATGACACCTGCAAAAACTACAATCTGATATGAAAATAAGTGATTTTTATTGGTCACCAGCACAAATACTATTAATAATACCTCTTTGATTTGTTCCTTCTGTTAACAGTAGGAGAAAATGCCAAATTTCAGTTAGAGGTAGTGGAAGGGATTATTTATTCCCCCTCATCCAAGTTCCCAAATTATTCTTAAATTGTATCAACAGCCTCCTTGGAGTTTGTGTAAGGACCCCTGCAGAAGTGTTCTGCAAGTGAGAAAAAATGAAAACTTCTCATGAAGGAAGAACTCCAGCTACTCCTAGGCACAAGTTTTAGAATATTATGGGTATCATATCCCTCATTGTGGCCAAGCTGACCAGAGGTATTTGTGGGACTGTCACTTGCAAACACAAGAACCTGTTCAAACAGCACTGTGTGACCCCTTGGCAGCTACCGCGGTTGGACTCTTGCCAACGTATCACACAGCAAATACTGCTTTCCTAATGATCCTGTATTAAAAAAAGTCTTCCTCCTAAGAGACTAATAAGCACAGTGTTTCTTATCTTGTTTACCAATGAATATAGTAAACAGTACAAATTCAATAAATATTTGTTGAATGCCTATATAAATGAATGAAGGGCATTTGATAGCAATTAATGAACAATTCAGAACTTGCCCTGCAACCTTGATCTGTTCATCAAAGAGGTGTTTTCTTCAGATGCTCTTAAAAGGTTAAACATTAATTTACCCTATGACCCAGCAATTCTACTTCAACTCAAGAAAAATAAAAATGTTAAGTCAACACTGAATTGTTACACAGATGTTCATTACAGCTCACTAAAAGATGTATCTTTGTCTTAATCTCAGAATCTATCAATGAGACCTTACTTTTATATATATATATATTTGAGAGAGAGAAAGAGAAAGAGAAAGAGAAAGAGAAAGAGAGAGCATGAGTGGAGGGAGAGGGGCAGAGAGAGAGGGAGAAGCAAACTCCCCGCTAAGCAGGGAGCCCAATGGGGGGGCTCCATCCCAAGACCCAGAGATCATGACCTGAGCCAAAGGCAGATGCTTAACCAACTGAGCCACCCAGGCGCCCCATCAATCTGACCTTATTTAGTAAAAAGATCTTTGTGGGTTAATTAGGATCTTGAGATGCAATCATCCTGAATTATCTGGGTGGTCCCTAAATCCAATGCCAAGTGTCCTTGTAAGAGACAGAGAAGAAGGCCATGTGAGGTTAGAGTTATGTTGCCACAAGCCAAGGAATGCTAGAGCTACCCAAACTGGAAAAAGCAAGGAAGATTCTCCCCTAGAGCCTATGGAGGTTTGCAGCCATACTAACACCTTGCTTTTAGACTTCAGGCCTTCAGAAGTAGGAGAGAATAAATTTTTGTTTTAAGCCACCCATTTTGTGGTCATTTATAATAGAGGCCCTAGGGGGTGCCTCCCAGGATCCTGGAGTCGAGTCCCGTATCCTCTCTCTGTGTGTCTCTCATGAATAAATAAAATCTTTTATAATAGAGGCCCTAGGAAATAATATAGTCCATAAGGAATAGTTAGACCCTCAGATGTTCTCTAAGAGATGGATGACCAAGCAAAGTAGGTTACCTGTTACGTTTGACAGGCTTGGAAAATGGTTTAGTGTTCTCTTGGAAACTTTTAGAAAGAACTGATGATAGCCCCTTCTTAGACAAGCATTAAGATCAGTTTGGTCAGTATTCACAGCATACATGTCTTAATCATAAATAATATTTTCATAGGCATAAAAATATTAATACTGATTTATCCAGAACTTGTGCTATAATCGATTTGGCAGGATAACAGTGTGTGTGTGTGTGTGTGTGTGTGTGTGTGTGTGTGTAGGGTACAAAAAAGCTAAATTTTATTCTTCACTGATATCAAATCAGCTGATAAAATGAAAAATCCATAAAAGGCAACAGGAAAATGTTATTTAATAATATGAAGGTAGGGATCCCTGGGTGGCGCAGCGGTTTGGCGCCTGCCTTTGGCCCAGGGCGCGATCCTGGAGACCCGGGATCGAATCCCACGTCGGGCTCCCGGTGCATGGAGCCTGCTTCTCCCTCTGCCTGTGTCTCTGCCTCTCTCTCTCTCTCTCTCTGTGTGACTATCATAAATAAATAAAAATTAAAAAAATAATAATAATAATATGAAGGTAGAGGTGCCTGGGTGGCTCAGTCAATTAGGCATCTGACTCTTCATTTCAGCTCAGGTCATGATCTCAGGGTTGAGAGATCAAGCCCCATGTCAGGCTCCCTGCTGAGCATGGAGCCTGCTTAGGATTCTCTTCCTTTCCCTCTCATGCTCTGCCCCTGCTCATGCTGTTTCTCTAAAAATAAAATCTTAAAAAAAAAAAAAAAAAGAAAAAAAAAGTTGTATTTGCCTCTTGAGAGTAGACCACAGATTAAAAGTTAAGTAGGTCACTGTAAGCCACAAAGCAATATTCTAATGTATATACTATTATTTTATATAATATAAAAAAATCTACATAGTAGAACAAACCTAGGTGCAGAAGTCAGAATCTTGATTCCAATCAGTTTTGCTACTTACTATAACACATTAATTCAAGCAAAGTTATTTAACTCATTGAACCCTCAGTTTCTTCACCTGTAAAATAGAAGTGAAAGCCCTAGTTCATAAGGTGGTCCTAAGGATTAAAATGAGACATGGGAAGACACTGAGCACCATGCCACTCACAATGCCACCATAATATTAACAAATATGCTTCTTGGTTTTGTTTTCAATTTGCTCCCATTAGAATTCAGAACTAATTGGTGAGCAAAAATCATTTCAACCCTGCTTTATAACAGTTATCAACTTAATTATTCACATCTGTAAACTTATCTGCCTCTCTAAACTCATAGAATTTGTAGTCTTCACTATCTAAATTTAGCCTTATCTTATAAATAGTTTTACATTGTTTTCAAACTCTTTTGCCTATGGAAGTCATCTCCCTCCCTGTATTCCATTTCTCCTTATCCCCTATATTCCTAGTTACATGTGAGATAGCACAAGAAATCTGCTGGTGGATACATATACTTTGACCAGCAGTATCTTACTTACTGTCTTATAACTGTGTCCAGCCAAGAGGAATTTGCTTCAGGAACTTTTAAACATGCCAAAGCTGAAGCTTTTATGATGAAGTCATTGACAGAAATTTTGCTTCTCCCTTCTAACATCTGCAAAGACAAGAAACCATTGTAGCTTCTTAAACTCTCTTCCCAAACACTGAAACATAACCTCTGGCAGGGACCTGGGGGGAAGAATACAAATGTCCTGAGGTATAAAGAATGAAATGAAATTAAAAGTTGTTTTTTTCATCTTTTTAATATAGGTCTTTTTGTAGGTCTTTAATGTAGGTCAGTAGCTATAAGCCTCCTACTAAGTCCTGCTTTAGCAGTATCCCTTAAGTTATGGTATGTTATGCCTTCATTTTCACTTATCTGAACAAAACCAAAAGTTGGTTCCGTTAAAAGATCAACAAAATGATAAATGTTCAGCTAGACTGACAAAGAAAAAAAAGACTCATATTCCTAAATCAGAAATGATGTGGGACATTACTACATAACCTACCAAATAAAAAGGATTGTAAGGTAATACTATGAACAATTATCCCACAAATTAGATAATTTAGATGAAATGGAAAATTCCTAGAAAGATACAAGCTGCCAAAACTGAATCAAAAAGGAATAGAACCTCTGAATTGATCTGTAACTAGTAATAGAGACTGAATAATTTTAAAACTACCCACACAGAACAACTTAGACCCAGATGATTTCCCCAAATGGTGAATTCTGCTAAACATCTGAAGAATATCAATTCTTCACAAAATCTTCCAAAACACAAAAGAGGGAGCACTTCCCCACTCATTCTGACACACCAGTATTAACCCAATACCAAAACCAGACCAAGATATCACAGTAAAAAAAAAAAAAAAAAAAAAAACACAAAACCCAGAAAAAATAAAACTCAGACAAATACCTAGGAATACAGATCCAAAAACCCTCAAAAAAATTCTAGCAAACCAAATCCAGCAATATATGAAAAGGATTATTCACCACAGCCAAATGGAATTTGTCCCAGAAATGCAAGTTTGGTTAACATCTAAAGATCAATTAATGTAATAATGTCAGAATATAGGACAAAATCACATGACCATCTCAATAGACACAGAAAAGGCTTTTGACCAAATTCAACTACCACTTCATAAAAACTAGGAATTGAAAGGAACTTCCCACATCTCATGATAAAACAGATCTACAAGAGTCCCACAACCACCATCATTGTACTTTAGTGAAAGAAAGACTTCCTCTTAAGATCAAGAACAAGACAACTTCCAGTCAACATTTTACTAGATGTGCTAGCTGAAGAAGTTGGGTGAGAAAAGGAAATAAAAGACATCCAAATTGGAAAGGAAAAAGCAAAATTATCTCTATTTGGAGATGACATGATTTTGCATATAGAAAATCTTAAAGAACACTAAATAAAAAGGTTTTAGGATACAAAAGCAATACACAAAAATCAACAGTATTTCTATATAATAGCAATAAACACTCTGAAAATGAAATTTATAATAGTATTAAAAAGAATAAAATATCTAGGAATAAATTTAACAAAAAAAGTACAAAAACTTATACTTGAAAAACTGTACAAATTAGTGAAAGAAATGAAAGAAGACCTAAATAAATGGAAAGACACTCCATGGTCATGGAGTAGGAACAGTGCTAAGAAGACAATACTCTCCAAATTATTTACAGATTCAATGAAATCCCTATTCCAACAGGAAATACCCAAAACAAGCAAATCTAAGACAAAAAGTAGGTAGTGATTATCTAGGGTTGGGGAAGATGGGAGGATTGGAGTGGGGGCTAACTAAGGTAATGGGAGAATGATTTCATTTTGGGGTGATGAAAATGTTCCAAAATTCATTGTGATGGTCACATAACTCAGGATATACTAAAAGCCACTGAATTGTAAACTTTAAGTGGCTGAATGATATATGTGAAATGTACCTAAATAAAACTGTTAAAAAGAATAAAATAATACACTGGATGTATATTTTTCATGTCTAATTTTCAAATAGATTATAAAATAGCTTTACCATTTTGCCAGTAAAAGCATGCAATCATCTTTAAGCCATATAGCCAGTTACTACCTGTTAATGCTTCTTGCTTTATTCATTCATGCATCTAATATTTGAGTACTCTGTTCTAAAAATCCCTGGATATAAAGTAGTGGAAAAAAATGGGTAAAAATTCTACTCTTAGGGATCTTACATTCTAAAGGAGTAGACAGATAATAAACAAATGAAATATATAATATGCAAGATAATGTTAAAGAGAAAAACAGAGGAAAAGAACTAATGGGAAAACTGATTACTCACCCCATTCCTCTTCCCTTAATTTTAGAATAAGGTAACCACGGAAGGCGAGAGAAGGTGATACTGAGTCAAATCCTTAAGGTGGTAAAGGAAGAAACTAGGTGGATGCTAGGGGAAGAATATTCCATGCAGGGGGAACAGTACGTGCAAAGGGACTACAGTAGGAGTATACAGGCAGAGTGTCGAGGAACAGGAAGACAATTTTTTTCGAGCAGAATGAGCAAGGAGTGGAGTGGAAAAGCAGGTCAGAGAGGTTATAGATAACCTATATAATGCTGAGTGCCACTGGCTTTTACTTTTCACTTCCTTGAAAACATTTTTCATATCTCCTTCTCCTACTCAATTCTTTTTTTTTTTTAAGATTTTTTTATTTTTTATTTTTTATTTTTTTTAAATTCATGAGACACAGAGAGAGAGAGGTAGAAACACAGGCAGAGGGAGAAACAGGCTCCCCACAGGAAGCCCGATGCGGGACTTGTTTTGGGAAACCAGGACCACGCCCTGAGCCAAAGGCAGACACTTAACCACTGAGCCACCCAGGTGTCCCTCCTATGCAATTTTTTTTTTTAAGATTTTATTTATTTATTCATGAGAGACACAGAGAGGCAGAGACACAGACAGAGGGAGAAGCAGGCTCCATGCAGGGAGCCCAATGTGGGACTCAATCCTGGAACTCCAGGATCATGCCCTGGGCTGAAGGCAGGCGCTAAACCGCTGAGCCACTGGGGCTGCCCACTTACGTCCTTTTTAAAAAGCATTTTGCCTTTATGATATTCCATCGGTATAATGAACTATCTTCAACTTCTTTGCCAATGCAAACCCTTCCTATTCTCCATAGCTTAATCAAGTTTTTCCCACACCACTGTGAATTTCCCAACTACTTTTATTGGTGTCCTCCTTCTCTGAATTCCTAGAACACTTAACCTATACAGTGTAATTTATAGCAGTCAAGGGGCATTACCATAAAGAAATTGACCTACCAACGGGTATTTTTACTTTAATAAAAATTGCCTCTTCTGTTTTTCACATGCATTATCTCCATTAGATTAAAAACTTAAGCTCATGGAGGACTATGACTTATGCTGTATTCCTAAAAGTGCCTCATGCTAAGCATAAGTAGGTAGTTGGTACTTAACTGTAAACAGAGTAAACATACTGTTTCTTATCTAGCCTCATAGAATCATAGTGAGATTGTGCTAGGCTAAAATGGATCCGTGGCAAAATCAACTTTAAATGAGAAATTTTAATCAAGGGTTAGAAAACAAAAGTTCTCCAAGATATTCTCTCAGCAAGTTAAAATTAAGAAGACACCTGGGATGCCTGGGTGGCTCAGTCAGGAGTCTGGCTCTTGATTTTGGCTCAGGTCATGATCTCAGAGTTGTAAGATCCAGCTCTAAGTCAGGCTCCGCTCTGGGTACGGAGCCTGCTTGAGATTCTCTCTCCCTCTCCCTCGGCCCCTCCCCATCCACCAGTCTCCCACTCTTTAAAATAAATAAATAAATTTAGTAAGAGGACACCATTTTCCATCATCAGCATACCATCACAAAAAGTACAGGTAAAAATGTAAATGTTTAGTGGGGAAAAACAAGAATTTTAGAATTTCAGAGTTGGAATTTCCAAACCTCTTACCTTATTAAGTTCTTTCCGTACCAACAAAACTTCTCCCATATTTACATCAATGGAAAGGTAATAATGAGGTATGGTTTGCTTAGACTGCATTAATCTCTGTGCAATAACCTGAAATCAAAAAGATTAAGACATCACTTATCTTAAGCTGAGGTGAGATTTTACCTAAGGCAGGGCTCTGTTTGCCTCTTTACCCTGTTCCCTGGTAATGGCTACCTCAAGCATTACCAGAACTAGAATATGGAATTGGAATATGCACCAAAACCTGGACTCCGTCTAGTAGTATCTATCAGAGCAATGTTTGTTTATCCCAAGTATTTATTTGGCCAAGCCAAACATCTACAACCAATCATCCAAATATCCCAAATAAAAAGTCCCAATCATCTACAACCAATCATCCAAATATCCCAAATAAAAAGTAGTGTTTCAAACTGTGGATGCAACTGAACAATCAGAGTAAAAATGCCCCCTACAGCTTTGGCTGCAGCTAAATATTTAGGATAATATTCCTACCCGACGAATGTTGCTGATTGGAACGTCCGTGAAGACCCCTGAAGGAACGGGTGCCACTCCTGGAACTGCAGCAGGCACAGCAGCTGCTGGAGCCTATAAGGAGGTACAGAAGCTCTTAGTACCTGTGGCTCAATCTCAGCATATGCAACAGGCAGAAGCTAGTGACTCTTAACAGATGGCAAAGTAAAAATTAAAAGGCTTATAGAAAATAGCTATTTCTAACTCAAGGGAGCAAAAGAGACTCAGATTTGTACTGTGCTTATATAAGAAGTCTGTTTTTAATTTTTATACTTAATTTAAGTATCATTTTCTTTGTTCAGAGAAATGATTAGTTAAAATAACCAACTAGTTAAAATATTTTAACTAATGATTAGTTAAAATAATTTTGTATTTGCAAAATTACCTTCAAGAAAAGCAATCAATGCATTCTTAAAAGATTAGAAATAAGCATAAAAAGGTAATTCACTTTTCTGAACAGTGTTAAGAAAAAACAATGATAAACCGTTCATTTTAAAGCAAACATCTAAATAATTAAATCATTTCACTTACTTTTAGCTAATTATCTTAACACTTTAACCAACTGCATGACAGTTGGTTGGCTATATGGATTTAATTCCTGTGTGGAATAATTAAGTACATAAAACTCAAACTCTAGTCAACCAACTTATAAGCAGGCACTTAAAAATAGGACCTGAGGGATCCCTGGGTGGCGCAGTGGTTTGGCGCCTGCCTTTGGCCCAGGGCGCGATCCTGGAGACCCAGGACCGAATCCCACATCGGGCTCCCGGTGCATGGAGCCTGCTTCTCCCTCTGCCTATGTCTCTGCCTCTCTCTCTCTGTGACTATCATAAATTAAAAAAAAAAAAAATAGGACCTGAAAAAATAAATAAATAAAAACAGGATCTGAATAAGAAGAGGATTTGTTAAGAAAAATTTAGTACCACCATTGAAAAAAGAAACTGGAATGGATGTCAGTGTAGCATATCATCTTTCCTTTTATGTGCTGAATGACAGCACATTCATATCTACTGCTAGCCAGTGAAATTAGACAAAAAAAAAAAAAAAAAACCCACAATTCTGGTTAAGCTATTCCATTCATAAGTTATGTACGAAAGGGTTTAGTAGGTTGCACAGAATATTTTGCAGGGACAACCTGCCAAGAACTAAACAAAACAAAAATGCTAAATGTAACTCACAGGAGCAGCTTTAGTAGGCACAAAAGAGTCAACATCCTTCTTGATGATTCTGCCTTCTGGTCCCGTCCCTGGAAGAGATGCATAAATATCACGTATGTGAGAGCAGATTTGTTTGTTCCTCCAGGAGACTGACACCGTGATCTGGGAAGGGCAAGTTACTAAGGGTTCTCTACCAAAGGCCCTCTGAAGGGGTTCACTGTCTTACTCCTGTACCTTAATGTTTTTGGCAGCTTTTACCAATTATTAATTATCATTCACACAGAGTGCTCTCATTTGGTCTATAGTGATTCTTTTAACCACAGCAAACACTCTGTTAAGTATTTAAGAGTTTTACGTACTTTTAAATTGGGAAATACTGGGATATGGATAAGCTGAGTACAATTTATGTCTCCCAAACAAGTCTAGCTTTCGCCTCTCCTAGTCAGCTCTGAAAACTCCTTTCTGAACCCTGAAATGGATCTCATCTGGCTTCTAGATTCATCTGATCATAAAGAATTCCCTTTGTACAAAGTCAACAGATATGACAATCATTTCAGACATATTAGGCAAGTTAATTTTTTCACCCCAAAATAGCCCAAATAACTCTCAACTGTAATGATCTTATCTTCAGAATCATTCCTTCCTTGTGTGGTCTCCATCATTCTGAGCTTTCTCGTAGTGGCCAAGGTTCTAAACTGGCCTCTATCACACACTGGGAATGAAGCGTGTACAATGTCACACACAAGGTAAGATCTTCAAATCTTCACACTACAGGCTTACTTTCATTTTCACTTAATTCTTTCCTCCTCCCATGCACAGCCAATCAGGTTTACCTTTAGATTCAAATAGAGAATTCTGAACCTTAATTCTAAGATTTAAAATTTAGTTATTAAAATACCTTTTATACTGGCCCACTTCTAGAAAAAAAATGGGTCATATTGATTCATCTTTCCCCAAGGCAGACTTTTAAAAGGAGTCTCGTTGTATGTAGTTCTTCCCAACTCTTTTCCTTCATTATAAAAACTGAGTTGGCTAGGACTGTGTTTATCCTCACTCAGAGCTCTAAAACAGAGGTAGTAGTATCCCTATTAAATACCTCTCCCTTTATAAGCAACAGAAACCATAACCTCCCCTTATCATCAAGGTGGATCTGGATACCACAGCCCCCCAAGAGGAGGGAACCTGCGGTATCCCCTGCCTTAGGCTGGGCTTTTACTCATTGAAAAATCTTTTACTCATTCGAAATCTTTTACTTTTTTGCCTGTCTCCTGAAGAAGACACAATAGGCCATCACAAAGCAATATGGTTTAAAGGGAAGAACACCAGACTAGGAGTAAAAAAATGTAGGGTTGTGGTCAAATATAATTCAGAAGACTAGAGTTATCTTTGCTGGTCTTGTCTCCTCTGTAGGATAGAGATTTTTAATGATTTTATTCATCCATTCATGAGACACAGGCAGAGGGAGAAGCAGGCTCCACGCAGGGAACCTGATAAGGGACTCGATCCCGGGACTCCAGGATCACGCCCTGGGCTGAAGGCAGGCACCAAACTGCTGAGTCACCCATGGATACCCGGATAGAGATTATACCAGGCCCCACTCAAAGGAAGACTGTGAGAATAAAATGAGACAGTGATGTGAAAGTGTTTTGCCTTAAATATGAAACATGAGTAGCTGTGAGACAAATCAAACTGAACATTTGGGTTTAAGCTTTCAAACATTCTCCCCAAATGATTACATTTTGGTCATATTTGCTAAGTCATCTGTCCCTCCAAGGAGGGCAGGAGTACTGGAGAATGAATTCAACAACTCATAGCCAGGGATTTAAGTAACCATGCTTCTTACAAAAAAACCTCCATAAAAATATAAACTCCTTAGTTTGGAGCTTCTGGGTTGGGGAACACACATCAATGTGCTGAGAGGGTTGTACTCCCAGAGAGGGCATGGATGCTCTGCACACATTTCCCCAATAACCCCACTCCTTGCCCTATGTATGCATCTCTTCTATTGACTGTTCCCATGTGGTATCCTTTACAACAAACTGGGTACTGGCGCATACAGTGCTTTCCTCGGCTCTTTTACTTCTATCTGCTGGATTTGGGTGCAATTGTAAATGGGGCTAATTCCTTGATGTCTCTTTCTGCTGCATCATCATTAGTGTATAGAAAGTTAACAGATTTCTGTATGTTGATATTGTATGCTGGGACTTTAGTGAAATGGTGTTTCAGTTCTAGCAATATTTTAGTGGAGTCTTTTGAGTTTTTTGTTTTTTTAAGATTTTATTTATTTATTCACAAGAGACATAGAGAGAAAGGCAGAGACATAGGCAGAGGGAGAAGCAGGCTCCCTGAGGGGAGCGTGATGCGGGACTTGATCCCAGGACTCCAGCATCATGCCCTGAGCTGAAGGCAGACGCTCAACTGCTGAGCCACCCAGGCGTCCCATGAGTTTTATATATACAAGATCACATCATCTGCAAATAGCGGCAGTTTTACTTCTTCCTTGCCAATTTCTTTTTGTTGTCTGACTGCTGAGGCTAGGACTTCAGTGGAAGACTGGACATTCTGTCTTGTTCCTGACCACAGAGAAAAAGCTCTCAGTTGTTCCCCACTGAGGATGACATTAGCTGTGGATTTTTCATAGACGGACTTCATGATGTTGGGGTATGTTTCCTCTATCCCCACGTCTTTGAGGGGTTTTATCATGAATGGATTTTTGTACTTTTGCCAAATGCTTTTTCTCCATCTATCGAAAGGACCATATAGTTCTCTTTCATTAATGTGGTGTATCGTGTTGGTTGACTTATAAGTACTGAACCACCCTTGCAGCCCAGAAATAAATCCCATTTGATTGTGGTGAAGGATTCTTTTACTGACTGTTGGGATTCGATTTGCTAGTATTTTGTTGAGAATTTTCGTATCCATGTTCATCAGAGATATTGGCCTGTAGCTCTCCTTTTTTAGTGGAGTCTTTGTTTTGAGAATAACAGGTATTAACTCTTCTTGAAATGTTTGGTAGAACTCCCCTGTGAAGCCATCTCACAAACAAAGATGTTTGTGAGGAAATTTGTTTGTTGAGGAAATTTTTGATTACTGATTCCATTTCTTTGCTGGTTATTGATCTGTTCAAGTTTTCCATTTCTTCCTGTTTCAGTGTTGGTAGTTTATAGGTTTCTAGGAATTTATCCATTTCTTCAGATTGTCTAATTTGTTGCCATAATTATTCATAATATTCTCTTATAATCCTATTTCTGTGGTGCTGGTTATTTCTTCTCTCTCATTTGTGATTTATTTGGATCCCTTTTCATTTTTATAAGTCTCGGTAAGGGTTTATCAATGTTATTATTTTTTTCAAAAAAACAGCTTCTGATTTTATTGATCTGTCCTACAGTTTTTTAAAAATTTCTATATTGATATATTTCTGCTATAATCTTTATTATTTCCCTTCTTCTGCTGGCTTTAGGCATCATTTGTTCTTTTTCTAGATCCTTTCAGTGTAAGGTTAGGTTGCTTGAGATTTTTCTTGCTTCTTGAGGTAGGCCTGTATTGCTATGTACTTCCTTCTTGGGGCTATTTTTGCTACAAACCCAAAGGTTTTGGACAGTCATTTTCATTTTTTTTTAAAAGATTTATGAGAGAGAGAGAGAGAGAGAGAGAGAGAGAGGCAGAGACATAGGCAGGGGGAGAAGCAGGCTCCATGCAGGGAGCCCGATGTGGGACTCAATCCTGGGACTCCAGGATCACGACCTGAGCCACCCAGGCATGCCTTCATTTTCATTTGTTTACGTGTTTTTTTAATTTCTTCTTTAATTTCCTGATTGACCCATTCATTCTTTAGTAGCATGTTGTTTCTTCATATATTTTAGCATTTCCAAATATGTTCCTGTGGTTGATTGACTTCAAGTTTCACTGTGTTGTGGTCAGAAGATATGCATGGTTATGATCAGAATCTTTTCGTACTTATTAAGGCCTGATTTGTGACCTAGTATGTGATCTATTCTGGAGAATATCCCATGTGCATTTGAAAAAAACATATATTCTACTGCTTTAGGATAAAATGTTCTGAATATATTTTAAGTCCATCTGGTCCACTGTGTCATTCAAAGCCATGGTTTCCTTGTTGATATTGTTTAGATGATTTCTCCATTGATGTAAGCAGGGTGTTAAAGTTCCCTACTATTATTGTATTATTATCAATGAGTTCCTTTATGTTTGTTATTGTTTTATATATATTTGGGTGCTCCAAAGATGAGAGCATAAATATTTACAATTAGATCTACTTATTGAATGGTCCCCTTTATTATGATATAGTGCCCTTCTTTATCTTGTTACAGTATCTCATATAAAATCTTGTTTGTCTGATATAACCCATTGTTACTCTGGTTTTCTTTTGACATCTATTTGCATGATAAATGTTTCTCATCCCCTCACTTTTTTTTTTTAAAGTTTATTTATTCATCACACACACACACACACACACACACACAAAGAGAGAGAGAGAGAGAAGCAGAGACACAGGCAGAAGGAGAAGCAGGCTCCAAGCTGGGAGCCCGACGTGGGACTCAGTGCTGGGTCTCCAGGATCACACCCTGGGCTGAAGGCAGCGCTAAACCGCTGAGCCATCCGGGCTGTCCCTCTCACTTTCGTTTTCAAAGATTTTTATTTTTACTTTTTAAGTAATCTACAAACCCAATGTGGAGCTCAAACCCACAACCTTGAGATCAAGGGTCACATGCTCCACTGATTGAGCCATATAGGTCACCATCCCCTTGCTTTCGATCTGTAGATGCCTTTTAGTCTAAAGTCTCTCGTAGGCAGCATATAGATGGGTCTTGTTTCTATCCATTCTGACACTGTGTCTTTTGCTTGCAGCATTTAGTTCATTTACCTAAGAGTAATTATTGATACATGTCTAGTGCCATTTTATTACTTGTTTTGTTGTTTCTGGAGATTTTTGTTTCTCTCTTGTCTTTGTCACTTTTGGTCTTTCCTTCCTACTCGAAGAATCCCCTTCAATATTTCTTGCAGCTCTGGTTTAGTGGTCATAAATTCCTTTAGTTGTTTGGGAAACTTGTGTGTGTTTTAAGTAGGCTTCACATACAATGTGGGACCCCACGTGGTGGGGCTTTTAAACTGACCATCCTGAGATACAGACCTGAGCAGAGTTCAAGACTCAGACATTTAAACAATTGAGCCATCCTGGCACCCCTGTCTGGGAAACTCTTCATCTCCCCTTCTATTCTGAAGGATGGCCCTGCTGGATAAAGTATTTGTGGCTATAGATTTTTCCCACTCAGCATAGTGAATATATCATGCCACTCTCTTCCGGCCTGCTAAGTTTCTGTGGAAAGTTCTGCAGCTAACCTTATGGGTCCTTCCCTTGTAAGTTAGGGATTTCTTTTGTCTTGCTGCTTTTAGGATTTTTCAAAATCACTATATTTTGCAAATTTAACTACAATGTGTCTTAGTGTTGGCCTGCTTTTCTTGATTTTGATGGGAATTTTCCGTGCCTCCTGGATTTGGATTTCTATTTTGTTAACCAGACTAGGAAAGTTTTCACTTTTTATGTCCTCAAATCTTCTGTCCCTTTTTCTCTCTTCTTCTTCTGGGACTCCTATGATATGAATGTAATTACATTTGATTGAGTCACTGAGTTCCCTAAGTCTAATCTCACGATCCATCATTCTTTTGTTCAGCTTCATTATTTTCCATGATTCTATCTCCAAATCACTTACTCATTCCTCTGCTTCTTCTCTCCTAGTGGTCATCATATCCAGCCATTTTCCAATCTTAGTTATTTCATTTTTCCTTTCTGCTTGATTTTTTTTTAACTCTTACTTCTGCAGTAAGGGTCTCCCTGATATTGTCCATGCTTTTCTCAAGCCCAGGAATATCCATATGACTATTTTAAATTCTCCACCAGGCATATTAGTTACATCTGTTTTGATCAGATCTTTAGCCATGACATTTTCTTGTTCTTTCTTTTGGGATGAATTCCTCGATCTTGCTATTTTGTCTAGGTCTCTGTTTTCTGTATGCTAGAAAATCCTATTATATTTCCTGCTCCAGAGAGTAATAGCTTTAAGAGGAGGTCACACAGTAGCCAGGACCTGGCACTTCAGGGAGTGTCTCTAGTATGCTGTGTGCACCCTGCTGCTGTGTGTTGGCTGCTCTATCCGTCAGACAATCTTTGCCTGCAGTGGGCAGTGCCCTCAGGTCTCTATCCCAGCCAAGCCTGTGGACCTCTAACTCCAGTCCTTGAGCCCTGCTGGTTGCAAAAACTCATGAAAATCAGCCTCTCTCATTTTCCCAGCCAATGGCTTTTGGGAAGTGTTCTCCTTGTATGTATTCCTGTGTGCTCCATTCTCTTGCCTCTCTTTACAACCAGGGCTCCCTCTGTTCTGCAGCATCCATGATCCGTTTCTCCTCAAAACGATGTCTACTCACTTCCTACCTTCCCTGATGTTGTCTCTTCTCTCCCTCTAGATGTTTGTTCTATCAGTTCTCGGGTTGATTTCCTGGGTATTCAGAATGATCTGACAGTTATCTAGCTGTGTTCAAGGGACGAGACAAGCTTAGGGTCCACCTACTATACCACCATCTTAGCTCCTGCTCCTCCATAGGAAAGCTTTTAAAATGAGGTGTCCACAAAGCTGTTTCCATTTCTCTATCCACTTTCTACTTTTCAGCCTACCCAGACTGGCTTCCAACACACCTTTGTTTTGAAAGAACTGTTATCAAGTCCCCATGTACCATCTTTAAGTTCTGTTGATTCTGTCAAAAATGTATCTTGAAGCTGTCCATTTCTTTTCATTTCCAGTCTGACCATGCTTGTCTAAGTCACCACTGTCAGCTCTAACAACATCTTTAACAGGGACTTTGGGGTTCATTTAACCCATCCGCACAAAACAGCCAAAATGATCTTTTAAAAATACGAATCGTTTTATGTCACTTCTTTGTTTTAATCCTTTAGTAGCTTTCTGCTATGCTTTAAATAAAATTCAAATTCAACCATGACCTGTCAAATCCTTGTTCTTACCCTTCCCTATGTTTCTTTCCAACCTCACCCCCATGAACACTGGCCTCCCTAATGTTCCTCAAACATGCCAAGCTCTCTTCCACTTCAGAGACCACTGTTTTACTGGTCTCCCTGTCCCCAGTTCTTCACACAGTTGGCTTACATCTGACTCCTTCTCATCTTTCAGGTAGGATCAAATGTCACCTCATCAGAAAGATCTTCCCCAACCACCATGTCTAACAGCAGTCAAGACTACACAAATATTCATTTTGTAATTCAATGGTGTTGTCACTTGGGTTTATTCTCTCTTAGCATTTGGACCAACCTAGGTAATCACAAGTTATCTTCATTATCACAGCTAACACCTGTATATGTTTTATATATAGAGGCACTGCTAACTTAATTTATCCTCACAACCTATAAGGCCTTATTTTTATATACAAATAAAGAAACTGAGACACAAAAGGTCAAACAGCTAGTGTATAACAGGGCCGGGGTTCAAACCTGAGCATTCCAACTCCAGAGTCCATACTCCTGACTACTATGCTATACTTCCTTTCTGCTTTACTCTTTATTTTTGGTAATATAAACATCTGAGACTGAAATCTTTTTTTTTTTTTTAAGATTTTATTTATTTATTAGAGAGAGAAAAAGAGAGAGAGAGAGAGAGAGAGAGAGGCACAGACACAGGCAGAGGGAGAAGCAGGCTCCATGCAGGGAGCCCAGACGTGGGACTCAATCCTGGGTCTCCAGGATCATGCCCTGGGCTGAAGGCAACGCTAAACCATTAAGCCACCGGGGCTACCCCCCTCCTTTTTAAAAGATTTTATTTATTTATTAGAGACAGAGAGAGAGAGAGAGAGAGAGAGAGAGAGAGAGAGAAATCTCCTTATTTTTTTTCTTCTCTTATGAACAAGTGTTGGATGCACAGACTCCATGAATATTGGTATTTTAAATAATAGTAAATGAATCACCTAAAGATTACAGTTTCTTTTCTTCTTTTTTTTTAGATTTTATTTATTTATTTACAAGAGACACAGAGAGAGAGAGAGGCAGAGACACAGGCAGAGAGAGGAGAAGCAGGCTCCACGCAGGGAGCTCGACATGGGACTTAATCCTGGGACTCTGGAATCACACCCTGAGCCAAAGGCAGATGCTTAACTGCTGAGCCACCCAAGCATCCCAAGGCTGTAATACTTCTTGAACAAATAGATGACTGGCGTCCCTAGATTAGAATTTCTATCTCTTTCTCAAATTTTATCTTTGGTACAGCAGCCAGTGTTGCTAAGTATCTCAAATAATCCTTCACGTCATAAATTCTTTGGATATAATTATTAACTCAGTTCCTCATCTCCTTAAAATTTATTCCAACTTACATTGCTATCCCTAGTTCTAATCACATATATATACAAAATGGCAATACACCAGTGCAATAACGTAAAGATGGAAAAAAGCAACTTCAAATATTTATAAAAACCCCCTGAGGTCCAAAAAATTTACAATATTCTATTTTTATTCTTTCGGGAGTGGCTTGCCTTCTAACCACAAAACAAAAGGCAATAGATAGATGATAACCAGCACTGAGCACCCATAGCTGGACAACTGGGGAAATAACTAGTAACTAGATGCGAATTGAAACTTTACTACTGGGGATCCCTGAGTGGCTCAGCAGTTTTGCGCCTGCCTTCAGCCAGGCATGATCCTAGAGTTCCAGGATCAAGTCCCGCATTGGGCTCCCTGCATGGAGCCTGCTTCTCCTTCTGCCTCTCGCTCTTTCTCTGTGTCTGTCATGAATAAATAAATAAAATCTTCAAAAAAAAAAATTAAAACTTTACTACTTAACAGTAAGGGAGATCCCTTAAGAGTATTTTTCATATCCCCAAAATGGTGAATTCTTACTTTATGAAATGTCATGTGGCAATTCAGGAACTAGCACATAGTAATAGCCATCAAACAGGCTTCAGAATTAGTAATTTCCCCTTTTCTAAATAAGTAACCTCTTATCAGTAAGCTATACTTTCTTTTTGGGGAGAAAAAAGACATGAATAAGACATTTTCCTTTGCCCTCAGGGAACTTCAGTTCAGTTTTATATGAATTTTGTTATTCAAAGTCATTTCAATTCACCCCAGGTTTATGTTTTTTTTATGTTGTGTATTGCTAAATTCAGTCAGCCTCACATTAACAGGTTTCTTATTATATAATCAAGTCTTAAAACTCAACTCTGCTGAACAAGCACATTATACTTTCACTAATAATTAAGTATTTCCAGACAAACTTACCTTTTACTTGTGTAAGGTCAATACCTTTCTCTGCTGCCAATTTCTTTGCAAGTGGGCTTGCAAACAATCTTCCCTTGGGTCCAGCAGGAGTAGCTGGGCGGGGGGCTGAAGGTGTAGGAGTGACAGGTTGGGGAGTTGGAGGAACAGGGGCCACCTTTTGAAAAAAGTTACATATTGTTAATTTACCACTGCAAAGACCAGTCTGAAAGATCAAGAGCTTACATTTTATTATGAAGTCAAAATAACTTTTTTCTCCCAAAGATCATAATGCACAGTTTTCCTGCTTAACCAACATAACACAGCCATATGAAGAGTAGTAACACTTTATGTTAAAGACAGAACCATGTTATCTTACTCCACGGTAACATGGAGAGACATGGAATTTCATACTGCTAACCAGTATGTAATATCCTTACAGACTTATTCACTTTAATCTCTCACTGTTTCCTTATTCTCTTACGTGGCTTTGTTTTTACTTAACTTCATTTCAAAATAAATTATGCTAGAATGTTCCATGTTGAAGTCACTACTCCTTGCCGACTCCCCACAAACGTGGGGAAGTCAGAAATCAAGTTTTCCCTGACAGAAATGTGTATTTAGTCTAAAGCTCATATGACTCTAACATCTACAAAAGCCTCGTCATAGTGTTGTCTAGGCCTAGAGTACATACAAATATATTTTAGATATATAATGTATCCTGTACAGCATACAATGACGAGACTAGATTCTAAGCAAAACAAGCCATGTTATGTCAAGGTTCTAATGTACTATAGAAATAAGCTTGACCCACTATCATAAAGGAATACCAAAAGTACAAACAAGTTTGAATGATACATGCCCATTTACATACACATGTATTTTTTACCGTATTGTACTGTAAAATATTGTACTATAAAATAACCGTGAATGTATTTTCTCTCCCTTACAATTTTCTTAATGACATTTTCTCTAGTGTACTTTAAAACTACGGTATACAATATATATCAGATACATATACTATACAAAATATGTGTTGACTATCTACATGGTTGGTAAAGCTTCCAGTCAACAGTAGGCTTTCTCAGTAGTTAAAATTGGGGGGAATACAAAGTCATACACAGATTTTCAAGGGCACGGAATTGGTGCTCCAGATCCCATGTTGTTCATGAACAACTGTATACAGTAACTTCCATTTGCATGCATATCAACACCTCACGCAGAAAAAGAACATGTCACCTCAGCTTTGTTCTCTGCAGGACTCAAGACAGTAGGAAAAAAATAAGCTACAAGGATCCAACAACTATTAGGGGAATGGTGCACTGCCATATACCTTTCAGATCTCCACAAAAGCTCACTATCTCTTTCTTCTTTTTTTTTTTCTTTTAAAGCTCTAAAAAAATTTTTAGGGGTGCCTAGGTGGCTCAGTCGGTTAAGCATCTGCCTCAGCTCAGGTCATGATCCTGAGATTGAGCCTGCATCAGGCTCCCTGCAGAGTAGGGAACCTGCTTCTCCCTTTCCTTCTGCCTGCTGCTCCCCCTGCTTGTGCTCGCTCTCTGTCAAATAAATGAATAAAATCTTAAAAAAAAAATTTTTTTTAAGTAATCTCTATACTCAACTTTGGGCTCAAATTCACAATCCTGAGATCAAGAGTTGCTGGCTGTACCAACTGAGCCAGCTGGGCACCCCAACCATCTTCTTCGTTAAGTCACAGAATCTAGAAGGAACCCAGAATATCATCCAATCTAATCCCTTAATTTAGAGATGAATACGGTTAAGTGTTTGCTCAATTCTAGAAGCATACCTACCGGGGGTGGCGTAGATGGTGGGGCTTGTGGTTTTAAATCAGTTACTTCAGTTGGCCTATAGTCAGCAAATGCTGGTATGTCTTCCTCTTTTTCTACAATGATACAAAGTGGGGTTCCTAGAGGGACATCTCTTGTGCCTTCAGGGATCAAGATTTTTGCCAGGTAACCCTCCTCCTGTACTTCAAAACCTGAAATAGAAAGAAAGACCATGATGGAACTTAAGAAACTCCACTATTCCACCAAACTCAAAGCACAGTTTTAAGTAAAAAAGCTCTTCTCCTTAAGTAGAAACTAGCTATGTAATCTTTTTTGTCATTTAATATCTCTGTGTCTCAGCTTCTTTAGCTACAAATGGGGATAACAATAATACCTATGTCAGAGGTATGTTATAAAAATCATTATTTTCCAAGTACTTAGTACCTGGGACAAAGTAAATAATAAATAGCTGTCAAATAAAACTATGAGAGATTACAGACAGTAATTAGTTCTGAACATTTTCCTAAAAACATCTCTAAGGGAGGCCACTATGCAGACCCACAAGACTCCAAGATGGCATCATCTGTACCAATATAGCATCAATTGTACTGCTAAAAATCAGAACCATATGGATGTTAAATTAAGGGAGCTATTAGAATGGACAGTGATATGGGATTATGCCCTTAAAAGTATCTGTGGAGTTTTTCAAAGAGGTGATATTTGGTATTCAACTAAATATTTCAATGTGAAGAAATAAGGCATTATTAGGGTTTCTGTGGTGTTGACCGCTTACATTTTATACAGTGACTTCTTAGAAAAAACTCAAACACGAAGTGTTACAAAAGTAAAACTAAAAGACAACATTGCAAAGAACAATTTTTGCCTTGCATATCTTGGCTTTCTGTTGTGTTGTGCCCCTCCCTGACAAATACATCTTTGATGAAATCTTCCCTTTATCAATTAAGAATATCCAATAAGGGATCCCTGGGTGGCGCAGTGCTTTGGCGCCTGCCTTTGGCCCAGGGCGCGATCCTGGAGACCCGGGATCGAATCCCACGTCAGGCTCCCGGTGCATGGAGCCTGCTTCTCCCTCTGCCTATGTCTCTGCCTCTCTCTCTCTCTCTCTCTCTCTCTCTCTGTATGACTATCATAAATAAATAATAAAAAAAAATTAAAAAAAAAAATCCAATAAAAGATATGTCAAAAAAAAAAAAAAAAAAAAAGGACTCCAAGGCCACAAGACGGTTTAAAGAATTTGACCAAGGTAATGCTTCTCCAGTGACTAGAGTCTCTAGAATACCATCTCTAGAGCAATTCTTGTATTCAAATTGAAAGGTAAAGCAGATCTATTGTTACCAATGGGTTTTGTTTGTTTCCAACAAACAATCCTTTCTTACAATAAAATCTTTTGGGGATCCCTGGGTGGCGCAGCGGTTTGGCGCCTGCCTTTGGCCCAGGGCGCGATCCTGGAGACCCGGGATCAAATCCCACGTCGGGCTCCCAGTGCATGGAGCCTGCTTCTCCCTCTGCCTATGTCTCTGCCTCTCTCTCTCTCTCTGTGACTATCATAAAATAAATAAATAAAACAAAATAAAATTCAGATTATAAAAAAAATATATAAATAAATAAATAAAATAAAATAAAATCTTTTGGGAGGAATACAATATGCAAAGAGATAAAAAGGTGAAGTTGGGGCAAGGGGTAAGGCGACTAGAGTCTGTTCATTATGTCTCCTTTGTACCAAGGTGCCATCAAGGTATCGTGGGGTTTGAAGAACACAATCTCAAAACCACCATTGCAGAGGATGCCCGGAATTGCCTACTGCATCTTTGGGGACTGGACAACAAAGAAATAGATCTATCTACTAATCTCTAAATATTATAACAAATATAAGATTGTCTAGGTAGTCTTTGTTCTGAGCATAAAAATGAACTGGGAATATATGGAAATGCAGTATGATGTGTGAAAAGATATATATACATATACATACATCCTATCAGTCATTCTCACACTATGAAAGCAATCCAAATCCTGGTTTCAGTTTTACCTCAGTCATTTTAAACTCTGTTATTTTCTTGCCTTGAAAGTAATTTTCTCCTAATTCTTCTTTTCTCCCCCTTGCCCAGTTTAAACAGCAGCAGTGCTGATACAGCTTCTTAATAACATAGTAAGACTCTAGATAAAAATAATCTCTAGGTTGACATATCCTCGATTCATTAAGAGTGCAGTGTGGAACTGACAAACTCCACTAGGCACCCCTGCTGTCATGACATAGCCTGTTCCAGGAAATGAATCCCAAAAATTAAAATTTTTCATGTTATCACTCACTCATTATAGGATAGGACGGCAATCCTCTTCCCTCATTGGAAAACTCAGTGCCTCAACCATTAAGAGCTGAAGAAATCTCACCTATAGTGGCCTTGTCAGTCTCTATCTCTGCCAATAAATCTCCTTCACTTAGCTTCTCACCCACTTTTTTTTCCCATCTCTGAACTGTGCCCATGGTCATGGTAGGAGAGAGGGCAGGAAGAACCACCTGTAGAAACAAACACATATTATTGCTTAATCCTAGGAAGCTGTGGACACAACCGCACTGAGTTAAGCTTCAATAGTTGTAGGTATGATGGTGACTCTGACGATCCAAATCCCCATCTGTCTGATACTCCCATAACAGCCAAGAATCAGTGCTTCAACAGTGGCCCACCAGCTGAATCAACCTCCAAACCTCAAGGTTTATAGTATTAGTGATGCTCTGGCCTCTTCTCTTCCACCAAAGTTAAAAGCAAGGGGTAAGTTAGGAAACAGTTCTTTGTAGATAGTCAAAATTAATTCTTCAATTATATATCTAAGCACAGAGCATCTTTTCATCTTTTTTATCACTTAGATTAAGCTAGAATTTTTCGTTTTCACAAAATGATCTTGGTCTAGACTATTCCATTAAAATTCTGCTGCGCTCTGTACTAGCATCTATCTTTTCACTTAGAGGAACTGCATTTCTCTTAAATTTCCCAAATACCTTTCCAAGATAAGAAAAGAATATTATGAAAAATTATACACCATCAAATTGGACAGCCTAGAAGAAATAGATAAATTACTAGAAACACAAACCTTCCAAAACTAAATCAGAGAGAAACTGAAAATTCGAACAGACTGATCATTAGCAATGAAATTCAATCAGTAATCACAAAACTCCCAACAAACAGAAGTCCAGGACCAGATGCTTCCCGGGTGAATTCTATCAAACATCTAAAGAATCAATACCTTTTCTGCTCAACTATTCCAAAAAAATAAGGAAGAAAAGTTCCAAATTCATTCTATAAGGCCACTATTATACCCTGATACCTAAACCATCAAAAACAAACAAATAAACTACAGGCCATTATCTCTGATAAACATAGACGCAAAAATCCTTAACAAAATATTGGCAAACTGAATCCACCAATATATTTAAAAAATTTACCATAATCAAGGGGACTTACTCCAGGGATGCAAAGGTGGCTCAATATTAACAAATCAATTAGTGTGATATATCACATTAATAAAAGAAAAAATAAAAACCATTATGATCATCTCAATAGATGAAATAAAAAGCATCCGATAAAGTTCAATATTCATTCATGATAAAAACTCAACAAAGTGGGCACAGAGGAAACATACTCAACATAATAAAGCCCTTATTCTTTTTTTTTAAAGATTTTATTTATTTATTAACGAGAAACACAGAGAGGCATAGACATAGAGGGAGAAGCAGGCTCCTCGCAGAGAGCCCAATGTGGGACTCCATCCCTGGACGGGGATATCACGCCCTGAGCCGAAGGCTGACACTCAACCGCTGAACCACTGAGGCATCCTTAATAAAGGCCTAAATGACAAACCTACAGCTTACATCATACTTAATGGTGAAAAACTGAGAGCTTTCCCTTTAAGATCAGGAACAAGGCAAGGATGTCCATTCTCGCTACTTTCATTCAACATAGTCTAGAAGTCCTAGTCACAAGCAATCAGACAAGAAAAAGAAAGAAAAGGCATCCAAATGAAGTCTTCCAAATTGGTAAGGAAGATGTAGAACTTTAACTATTTGCAGGAAAAATAAGCAAATAAAGGAAATAGTCACTTCCATCTCAAAATTTAAACATCAGATTGGCTGATCTCAATGAAACATTGCTTTGCCATTCATATGGCTTGTGTGTCCCCTGAATTTTGGTGCTTATCCAGTTATTATGGGCTTGCTTCTTACTTTTTTTTATATCTAATAGCAATAGGATTATGCCGAGAGAGAAATCACTTCAATTAATGTCTCAGGAAGGAAGGAAAAAGAAGAAAAACTTAGAATTCTAATTAGAAAATATTGCTTTAAAATGTTCTTCTTGTACAGACTTTGTCACCTACATCTACTTCTTAAAAAATCAGAGGAGCCAATAATCTCTATACAGTATCTTAAAAAACAACTAAGACACAACCATTAACACTTGCACACAAAGCTACAGACATAAAATGGAGAGAAATGAAGTATGTCTTATGTAGTGAGATAGACTTTACTGAATAGGATGAAATAAATGTGTGAACCAAACACCACACAAAACTTCACCACAAGTGGCTATTAATAACAGACCATGGAGAAGAACATTATGTCCAAAAAAGAAAATGATTCCTATACAGAAATTTCTACAAATAAACTAAGTGAAAGAAAAGTTTTAGTCTTAATCCTTTAGAAAAAGGCCAGCTGCTTTTTTACCCATTTCCAATATCCAAAACACACAAATATACATGGGATAACCTTAATATCTAATAAGCTGCTGTAGTTTCTTAGAAACAGATTTCACAGAACCAACAGTGATCATATTTAATGCCTTCAGCTCTTCTGTAAATCTTACTTTCACACTTTATTGTCAGTTTCCTCATTTATTAATATTACGGGACTAGTTCACCCACTCTTAGAAAACGAACACCTAATGTCAAAAGAAAACATCAACTGGGGACTTTTATTCTATAGACAACATTTGAGGCCTATTAAACAATTTATTTATACGAGGAGTAGATATAAGTACAAATCATCCTCAAAATCTAATATAATATTCTTGAGTGAGAAATGCCAAGCATTATCCTATCTACCACACTGAGGTTGGAAAAGTTTAAAGGAGACTGTCCAAACTCAAACAACTGACATAATGACTAAGAATAAAATTGTCAATTTTCATGTTTAAATCCCTATTCACTTTCAAATGACAAGAGCTAGACATATTTAATGCCAATTTCCAGAATGAAAGATAATGAATAATAAATTTTCTAGAGCAAATACCCAGATGAGGGGCCTCACCTGCATGTGAGTGGGGTAGGAGCTACCAGGAGCCTGAGCGGGAGGTGTAGGTGGCAAAGTAGGGGCAACAGGGGTTGGTGCTGCGGCTGCTTGTGGGGTAGGTGCTGCGGAGGAATCCAATGTGTAATTTTTAAAGGCCTCAATATCCTCAGGCCTATGGAAGAGAAAGAATGTGTAAGCACAGGAGATTGCAAAGCAGATTTAGCTCAGAAGCCTTTCACTCCTGCTCTCTTAATTCTGGGTCAAAACACTCCACACTAAGCACCCCAGTTCTGCAAATTACCAAGGTACTACTCACTTTTCAACTGTGATACAGATGATCGCTCCAACTGGAACATCTCTGGTACCTTCAGCAACAAGTATCTTTGCCATGTAACACTCCTCCAGGCTCTCAAATCCAACAGTGGCTTTATCCGTTTCAACCTTTTAACAGAAACCAGCAGCTTAAATTTATGCCACCAGTGGGAAATTTATGAGACTGTGCCTAGAATCACACAGTTCAACAGTCATGTGAAGATAAAGCCTCTATTAATAGACCTGAAAGGAATTATTTAAAAAAAAAAAAACCACCTTAGCTAAAAATCAGCCTGGCTAGCTGCTGGCAGGATTATCTAAGCAGTCTCCTCTAACATTAAGTTGTAAAAAAACAAACAAACAAACAAAAAACCCATCTAAGTTTCTTAAGCAAAAGGGGTAGCTACCTATCAGGAAAACTAACAGTTAATTTAACTAAGCCAGTTCCTTCTCATTTCGATATTTTATTTTTATTAAGATTTTATTTATTCATGAGACAAAGAGAGAGGCAGAGACATAGGCAGAGGGAGAAGCAGGATCAACGCAGATCCTCGACCACAGAGCCACCCAGGCATCCCCATTTTCAATATTTTAAACAACTTACCTCTGCAATTAGTTCACCCTCATTGATTTTTTCCCCTTCTTTTTTTTCCCAACGGGCTATGGTGCCTGCCTGCATTGTGGGGGAAAGAGAGGGCAAAGGAACCTGGAGGAGAAAAAGGAGAAACACTAAATTTAAAAAAAAAAAAAAGAAAGGCTAAGCT